>NC_066862.1:6613061-7234652 GCF_025177605.1 Cucumis melo | reverse complement strand
GTTACCAACGAGTTACATAGGACTTCGGGATAAACTCCAACATTTATTATGTGTCAAAGCAAGATCCTTGACGATCCATGCATAGTGTTGGAAATAGGAATATAGTTATCGACGGGTTACACGAGACATCGGGATAAACTTAAACATTTATTATATGTCAGAACAAGATCCCTAACGCCATGCATGGAGCATTGGGAATGGTTCACCTACTCCCGACGACATTAGTAATTCGTTAGGACTTGATCTAATTATTCCCAACGAATAGATAACGGTGTTGGAAGTTTTCTTATATATTTTGAGACAGAACTGAAATTTCGAAGATCTGATCTCGTCTTCTCCACCGTTCTTCTTTGTTCTTCCATCCTTACAAGTTTCGTCGTCTCCGTAGCACACAACCATCGTCGGAGATTCGCGTCTTGACCGATCTTCAGCGCGTGTCGTCCATCCGTTGTCCGTTGTGCATCTCCCTCACTACTGTTCTTCCATTTTCGATAAATTTCAAACTATTCCAATTAATTTTTTTAGATGTTAGCACTGGTGATTTTCTTATTCCTTTCAAATATATAAATTTTATCTCTTCTTTTATATCATTATGTTCATATCAGTTTAATAAACATATATATTGGCATCACCCCATCATTCTTTACTTCTTTAGCATGCTCTTAAGGATATTTCAAATCTGAACATTGAATTTGTTAATGTTGAAAATGTATATTGATGCACATTGGTGTTGAATGTATATTGATGTTGCACATTACTGTTGCTGTTGAATGTAAACTTCTGCACATTGTTGTTGATGGTTCATTTATTTCCTACAAATGTATGTATAGTGTATCTACTTTTGATATCTAACTTGTGTATTTCAGCACTATGTGCAATGGAGGAACTCAAACAGAGGAATGGAAAGTTGAACATGATTATAGTTAGTTTAATCATAAAGACATGGACAACATGTGAAAAGAGGATAATTGGACATTATTACAAGTTGTGTCCGGAGAAATACAAAGTTTTCTTGAAACAGAAAGAACCCTAACCTCTAGTGGTTTAGAAAATTGATTCGGAAGAGAGGAGCAAAAAATGACAAGATCGAGAGCAGAATAGATAAGTCATAGCTTTCTATGACTTACCTGTTCGGTTCTCGATCTTGTCATTTTCTGCTCCTCTATTCCAAATCAATTTTCTGGAATCACCAGAGTAAGAGTTCTTTTCTGTTTGAAGCAACCTCGTGTTTCTCTCAACGCAACTCGTAATAATGGTCGATTATCCTCTTTGCACATCCTACCCATGTCCATATGATCATACAAGCTATAGTGATGTTGAGGCAATGTGTAGAAGTTGAGAAACTGACGTTGGTGCTTTAAATTATGTTTAAGTTTTCATTTTTACTTCATATTATTGATGTAATTTATATTTGAATTACCCAGACGTGTACTTTTTTAATATTTTAATTAATAATCAATTCAACTTGGTATTTTTTTTTTCAATTTTATGTTAATTCTAGTTCAATTTAGAACTTTAATTTTTTATTAAGTTTACATTAATTAATAAAAGTTAGAAATAAATTAATTTTTTAAAATTAATTTTAGGTTAATTTTTTAAAAAATTAAATCTGATTGCATTGTTGACGCCACGTATTAGACAACGCTGACGTATACGGCAACGTCGACAATGAGGTATTTGCGACGCTGTTAACACGCGTCCGTAGTTTCGTACTCTCGACGTATTGACCATGTCGGCGAAGAGTGTGTTGGTAGTAATCTTTGCCAACGTCGTCCTGACCTCATGTGGGGAGAGGCGACGCCGACGCATTTCTTAGGACGTCCTTACCGACGTTGGTGTAGCTTCTACCGACGCATTTCGAAATTATGCTGCGTCAGCATACCCCTCCTTCTTTTAATACCATTTGATAACTATTTAATTTTTACGGTTTGTAAAAGAAAACTCTTACTTTTAGTTTTAAAACTTGATCCAATTTTAAAAACACTCCTAAAATGTACATGACAAAACATAAAAACTAATAGGATTAAGTGATGTTTATAAGGTTTATGTTTCTTCTTAAAAAAAGAAAGTCAAATGGTTCCTATGACTCTAGGCCCTAGCTGAGCTATAACAATAAAAAAAATGAAAAATTACAATATTTTAGTTCAAATTTAGAATTGTATCCTTGTCCTTTGAAAAGAGAAAAAGAAAACAAAAGTAATAGAAAAACCAAGGCCTAATTATAGTTTAAAATCGTAAATATCCCCACAAATTTTTGAATTAAGAAAAGAATAGTAAACACATCTCTTTTAGTTTTAAGATTGAAATCGTAAAAAGATAGTATTATAATTTTTATTTTACTTTTTTTTTAAAAAAAGAAAAAAGAAAAAAGAAAAAAGAAAAAAGAAAAGAAATGTGAAGAAAAGAAAAAGTAAAAGATAAAAAAGGCATCTTGAAATGATATACGTCAAATAAATATGGATGCAAGTTGTGAAAAATGTAAAGGAGGGATCGGTCATTTGTTCCTCGTATATTTCAAAAAATTCATTCTTTCTTCACCGTTTGTATTTGAAAAAGAAAAAAGGAAAAAGTGATAAAGTCCATTCTTCAGGATTGGTTAGTTTACTTACTAGAGTGGTTAATTATTATACCTTCTCTTTCCATCTAACAAGTTACGTACATATTTATTCTCCCTTTTACTTGTACTACTACCATCTTATTAAATCATCATTTTCCATTTTAGTTGTACTACTGTTATAAGAGTCGAGTCGAATCGAGTCAAGTCGAGTCGAGTCGAGTGAATCTTCTTATTCTTCTCTATTTCAAACTTTAATATTCATATTTTGGACCATTTCTCCTCTTCTTGCTGAGTTTAGGGAAAGGGCCGAGTGCGGGTTCCTTTTCTAGCCCGCCGACGGATGGAAGTTGAGAGACTTAAAAAAGATGGACAATCAAACCTATTTTTCCATTCAATAGAAGCCCAAAGAGATGAATAGGGTATGACTGCACCTACCACTAACAATTCCTTTATTGTTCAACAACATATAAATTTATATTTTCTTCGTCCACTCTCATTGGATGAGTACTTGTTCTTGTTTCAAAAGTATTGATGAAATCCAATTATACATTATGGAGTTATGCAATGATCTTTGCATTTATAGTACAAAAAAAAAAAAAAAAGCAAAGTTTTAACGAATCGTTTATAAAAAAAAATATTATTAAAACTTCAAATAATTTATTTCGATAGCAAAGCTGAAATAAAATTATCCTAAACTTGGCTACGGTCTTGATATCGTATTTCAAATTTTAAAAATTATCAAATGAGTTTTTGAATTTCTAATTTTTGTGTATAGTAATTTTTTAAATACTAAACACATCTTATTACGTCCCAAATTTATACAAAATTTTTATGGATTTAAAAATGTATCAACATGAAATTAGATTAGGTGACTAATACAACATTTTATTTCTTGTTTTTTTCTTTTTTCTTAAGGTTGGAAATGTGTATTATTATGTTAAATAGTATCTAATTCTACAAATAAAATTTTGACCTATTGAGTCATTTGACCAAATATATTCTGAAAGACCTAAAGAACTAATATGATAGTTGATATGTTATCCCAAAAATTTTAATTCTTTCAACTTACTTAGTTGGTATAATTTTCATTTTTAAAATTTAATTTTCTTTAATATTTAGAGGTATTTAGAAAAATAATAAAATATTAAAATATTTACACAATATAGAAAATTTCATTTACAAGGCATTCGAGATTTTGATAAATTTTATAAATAGTTTTAATTTTTGTGTTACTCATGACAATTTTTTTTTATTTTTTAAAATTATTATTATTATTTTTTGAAATTTTAGTGTTTTTTAGATTTGATTTGTATGCATAGAAACAAACAATCTAATTTGAACTAAATATTTTTCTTAAGGATGTGGATGAAGAAGGATAAAAATTTCATGTTATAATAATATATATGTTCTCATATTTCGAGACTTTGTTTTGATTAAAATAGCCTACAATTTAAGACTTTTTACTTTAAAAAACAACGACTTACACATCACAGTAAAGAAATTAGAAAGAAAACTACTTTATTGATATTTTTAATCAAATACACGTGTCGAAGTATCACAGTAATAACGAGCAAAACAGCCTTACACAAAGTACCACGTGTCAAAAGGATCAGAAAGGAACATATTCTGGCTGACTTGGTGGTGGTGCTGGTGCCCATCCCTTTCCCATCGTTATTTCCTTTTTCCTTTTCCTAAGGTCAAAATTAGTTAACATCATACTTAAAATAACACATAATGAACCATTATCGTAACATCGACTACATACTAACCACCCAAGATAATAAAAGAATAATAATAATAATAATAATAATAATAATAAAAATTTAGATACTTAAATCAATAATCCAATTGCTAAGGAAATGAATTGAAGCATGAACTGTGGTCATCGTAAGTTCAAGATGTATCCCAAAAGAAGCAAGAATGGTGGCTTGCTTCTAGCTCTTTGGACTGTTCATGGTACAGGATCCTTGGTCTAAAGAGAGGATAGTATACTATTTTCAACCCCATTCGGGTAATGGAAGGATTAAGACAGAAACCAAAATATTGAGACCAAGAGGTGCATTCCTTACGTAAAAGATGTCATCACCATGTCTCCATAACTTTTAATGAACTTTTGAGACCTAGTATTCTAATTATTTAAACTCTCATATATTAATAATTTACATTTAGTTGGGGCTAACTATTTCGTTTTCTTTTTTTTTTTTTATATATAATTTTTTATATTCAATAATTAAGCTTGTTTATTTTTTCTTTCAATATATATATATATATATATATATATAATAGAATGGTCAGTCAAACTTTTTTCTTTAAATTAAATTATTTTTTTTAGTTTTTAAATTTTGATTTGATTTTTTGAAAATATTGATAAACATTAGCTAAATAAATCAAGATATTAAAAGGTGAAAAATGCTCCATTCTTTTTAAGCTTAAAAACAAAAAACTGATGGCTTGTTTTCAATTTGTAATTTTTTAATACTAATCCTATTAAATATTATTTCTATTTCTTTTAACTTTTTTATCCACATTGTTATAAAAGGTTAACTTTATACCAATGAATATTCAACTCATTGTACGAAAAAACTTAATTTAAAAAAAAAAACCAACGAAACAAACATTATTTTTCAAACTTAATTTTAAAAAAATTAAAATGGTAACTAATACTACTTTCATCAATGTTATGTTATCTAATTTTTAACAATGATCTCAAAGTTGACACCGATTTTAAAAAATTATTAACAATATCTTTAAAAACCTATATTTTATTTTTGAATTCAGTAATTCTTAAAATAAATAGATGAGAACTAAGAAAATAAATTTGAAATAAAAAAGGAAAATAAAATAGAAACAAAGACAAAAACAAAAACCCAAACTGACTATATATTTATTAAATATTGGTGCCAAGTTTTCTTTAAATAATATTTTATTCGTACGAAGTTTAGAAAGTGGGCAATAAGTTTAATACTTATCCTCCTCATTTTTATTTCAAAACTTTTGGAAAATATACCTTAGTCTCTAAATTAATATAAAAAATATTTTTGTTGTTTGTGATCATTATTAAATAATCCTCTTCTATCACATTTCCTCACACTTCCGAACTCTAAACTTCTTCAAAAGAAGGTTTGATATCTTTATAATTAACTTTTGTACATCAAAACTTAGAATGACCTTCTTGATCCTACCCATCTTATAAATGAATATATTAAGATATTGTGATTCAATCGATCTAAACAAACCCGTGAAATTACATTTATTATATTGTGGTACCAATACCACAAAAAAAAAAAAAGGCATAAAAAGAAATTACATTGATCAATCTAACAAGCTTTAAAGAAGATCGTGTGTATGTGTGTGTGAAAGGATGAAGGGTAGGTTGAAGAAAGATTATGACGGAATTGCGATGGTTGTAAAGTAAAGAATTTAAACAAAGGGGGAAAAGTGAATGTATGGTTTTAAAAAGGTTGTCATTGGATAATCGGTAATATACCCTAAACTACGGTACAAATAAAATTTATGAATGAAAAAAATTGAAAAAGAAAAGAGAGTTGAAAAAAACAAGAAAACAATTGAGACATACACCTTAATTAGGTGAATATAAATAAATAAATAAAAAGAAATAAAGTGGCGGCGGTCCAAAGTGTCTATTCCGACAGCAATTTTTGGCGCACATTTGATTCTTTTTTAATTTAAACGTGTCGAGTTTAGAGTGGCTAATTTTGATCGGTCTTCTTCTTCTTATTTATTTATTGGTAAAAAGAAAGGGTAAGAATATCAGCTACTAATAGCAAATAAGAAGATTCTAAGGGCCTTTGGCTCTTGGAAGGCCTTCTCTTGATGTTCGAGAATACATATATGAGAAGGCTAAAGAATGATAGAATTATTCTCATAGTTACAAAAAGAGGTGATTTTGAGCACTACTATTTGGATGAGTATCAACACAATTCATGCTATACATTCTTTCTTATCAGTTTCATATGGCTTATTAATATCGTTTTAAATTAATTTTCAAATAAGTTATATATGAAAGGAAAAATCATATAATTAATATATGTGTGGAAGATCAAAAAGAAATAGTCCTCCTCAAAGACAAGTGTCAAAAGATGGATGTCATTGGATGAAATTTTTTGAAAAAGAAAACAAGATTTTATGGCGAAGATATTAATACATATGACAAATTCACAAATTCGTGGACTAAAAAAGACACCTTCAAAAATAGTTTTGATAAAGTATATCATAGGTTTTACTCGTTGGATTTTAGTTTTATTATAGATTATTTTTTAGATAGATTGATTAACTTTTTAAAACATCATATACATTTTTTTTCTATAAATTTTTAAGACTTGCCGGTAGAATAAATAAAATTAAAGAAAGAGAAAATGAAAAAAAAAAAAAGAAAAGAAAAAGAAAAAGAAAGAAGTCCATATGAATCATTGTCATAGTGATTGTAGCTTGCAGGGAGAATATAACTGCTCCAATGGTGGCTTTAATAAACATCATTCTACATCTCAAGCTTTAAAAAAACATATTTCTGAGTGGAAAGAAACAAAAGAATTAAAAAGAATTGAAAATCCCATAAATCAAGTTATATTCAGTGAATAATAATTCAGTTTCAAATTAAGATGATGACAAAAGCGAAGAAAAGACAATTCTTAAGCTATTCGATATGAATACAACTCCTTCTATATTTTTCATCTTAATTGTATCAGACAATTAGTTAGATCTTAATTAGATTAACAACCACACAAAAGAAATGCAATAAAATAATTGAGGGAAGAGAAAGCAAGTGGTAGAAAGGTATGTCATGGATAACATGAGCTTTCATCAAGTTGATCAAGTAGGATAGCAAAGCTGAAGTTTTATTTTATTCAATATGAAATCTAAATCATTTACATTTCAATAAATCAATAATATTGAATTAATATATGATTATTGTTTACGATCTAACCTATATAATCACTTAAATAAAACATTCAAAATTCTATTTGCTTCCCTCTTATTTGTTTATTTATTTATTTATACTATTTTAACTGACGCATGGTATCTTTTTTTAAAAGAAGATATATATATATATAAAAGAGAGATAATAAGGTTGTTTGATCATAATATTAAAACTTTTTCAAGAATTTAAAATCAAATTTAACTAATTTAAACTAATGAAAAATAGTAACAAAAGATAAAAAAAATTAACTTTCATGATTTATACAGAGTAGAAAAGAAAAAAAAAAGATGGTAGGGGTTATTCTTGGGAGAGTTTAGTTTGAAGGTCTTCTAAATTGGATTGGACACAAACATTCAAAACTATGTTTGTTTCACAGTTTTCAAACTTAGAAATAATTAATTTTCAGATATCTTATTTCCTACCTACAAGAATTTTTTAGTCGGTTTCCTCTTTTCTCTCTCTTATCTGTTTCTTTTTATTTTATATATAATTTCGTTTAATAATTAATTAATACTAACTTAAGAATTAATATAAAATATTTATTTTAATAAATTAGTAATAATCTATTAAAATATTTACCTAACTTATTTTACAATAAATAATTATTAAATGAATACAATTAGTTTTTTTACACAAATTATTAATTAATTAGCTAACAATATATTAAATACATTTAATTGATAACTAAGATTAATTAAATTTATTTAGTACGAAAGTTATTTTACAATTATAATAATTGATTACTTTATTATTTTCTTAAAAGTAAAAAATTATTTCTTGAGATTAGTTTTAATTTATATTACTTCATTCATTAAAACATATAATATATAATATTTATAAAATCTTGAATTGTCGTGAATAAAAAAAAGCTACGTGCAAAATATAGCAAAAAAAAAAAAAAAAAACACTTAAATTTATTAAAGAGAGTTTCACTGTAAGAAAAGTGGCATTCTACGACACTTCATTAGTACTCACATTGAGAGGAAAGAAGAAACGATTGTCATAAAAGGTTAAAAAGCGCTATTTTGATGGGAAAAAAACGCTATTTTTGGAATTTATTTTTCCATGACAGTTATTTTCTATCATAAAAGGGTTTAGAAATATAAAATAATTTTTTAAAATAAAAAGTCTCAAAATTTCCCAAATTCTCACGCCTAATTTTTCAAAAGTCTTCCACGCCTCTCCAAATTTTCTGCCGTCATTTTCAACATCCGCCAAAGCTTTGACGTCCGACCGAGTCATCGACATCCTGAAGTCGACCACCCTCGTAGATTGAAGCTCTGACCACCCTCGAAGATTGAAACTCCTCTGAAGATACAAGTTTTCTTCCGAAACTCCAACTTCAAGAATATCACGTGGTCCGCTTCCTCAAATCAAACATAAACATATCCAGCCGAGAGGATCAAATTCTAGAGATATCGAACCACATCATATTGAATTAACATAAATACAACATCAACACAAGTTTAGCTCCATAAACCAAATTTTTTCGAAAATTTCGTGTGAACACGTATTGATAAATTTTTGGAAATGAAAAACAAGATTTTATGGAAACATATTGATAAATATGATAAATTGACAAATTCGTGGACTATAAAAGAAACCTAAACATGGTTTGATAAAAAGAATATAAATTATCCATACATTAAAAGTATATCATAGGATTTTATCAGTTGGATTTTAGTTTTATTATGCATTATTTTCTAGATAGTTGATCAAATTTTAAAACATCAGATACATTTTTTTCTGTAAATTTTTAAGACTTTCATGTTGAATAAACAAAATTAAAGCAAAGAGAAAATGAAAAAGAAAAAAAGAAAGAAAAAAGTCCACATGAATCATATTTTCATAGGGATTATGTACCTTGCATGAGAGGGAGAATATCACTGCTCCCATGGAGGCTTTAATAAACTTCATTTAAAACATTTTTCGAGGAAAAAGGAACAAAACAATCAAAAGGAATTGAAAATCTAACCGTAAATTAAGCTATCAATGAATAATTCAATTTCGAAGATGATGATAAAAGCGAAGAAAAGACAGTTCTTAAATTATTCAATACGAATACAATTCCTTAAACTACATTATTCATCTTAATAGTGTTGGACTAAAGCAAGTTTTAGAAAAGTGTGTCCTGGAATAACCATGAGCTTTCATCGGGTTGATCAAGTAGATAGCAGAGCTGAAATTTTATTCCGCATAAAACCTAAATTTTTTAATTTAGGATCACTTAAATAAAACATTCAAAAAATTCTATTTTGCTTCCCTCTTATTTGTTTATTTATTTATACTATTTAACAAAATGTAGATAAAAAAAATCTAACTCAATATGTTTATAGTATAACTTTATAAGAGGGACGAATAAGGTTGTCTCCGGTCATAATAATAAGGTTGTCATAAAACTTTTTCAAGAATTTAAAATCAAATTTAATCGATTTAAACTAATGAATTAAATAGCAACGAAAGATAAATACTTAAATTTCATGAATTGTATAGAGTAGAAAAGAAAAAAAGGAGATAGTACGGGTACTTTTTAGGAGTTGTTTGGTTTAAGGGTTTTCTAGATAAGGAATGGATACATGCATTTAAAACTATGTTTGTTTCATAGTTTTCAAACTTAGAGACTTTTTATTCGGTATCCTTTTCTTCCCTATCTCTGTTTTTTATATTTATTTTATATGTAATTTCATTTGAAATACAGCTATTAATTAAGACTAATTTTAAAAATTAGTCATTTTTATTCTTTTTTACATCGTTTTATATTTTCTTCGTCTTTCTTCTTTTCCGATTCTTTTATACCTCGTTTAATCTTTCCATCATCTTTCTTCTTCTTCTTCTTCTTTTTTTTTTTTGCTGTGATTACTTTCCATTATCTTTCTTCTTTTTCTTTTTTTTTTACGTCGTTTGAATTTGGTTATCCAAATTCAAACGACTGTGTACAAAAAGATAGTAAATATAAAACATCGTGTACAAAAAATCTTTAAAAAATTCATTCAGATTGGAGTAGCCAAATGTAAACGATCGTGTAAAAAAAATAAATTATCGGTAGACAAATCTAAACGATCGTGTATCAAAAGAATTTAAAAAATCATTTAGCTAAATCTAAACGATCGTGTAAACAAATCTAAACGATCGTATAAAAAAAGATAAACGATCGTGTAGCAAAAGAATTTTAAAAAATCGTTTAGCCAAATCTAAACGATCGTGTAGCAAGATTTGAAAAAAAGTTCGTTTAGATTTAGGTCCCCAAATCTTTAAACGATTGAATCTAAACAATCGTGTAACTAAATTAATTAAACGATCGTGTAACAAAATTAAACAATAGAATTGAAAAAATAAATTGTAGTTATATCTAAACGATCGTGTAACAAATTTAAACGTAACCAAATTAAACCATCATGTAACAAAATTAAACGACATAATTGAAAAATAAATTGTAGCCATATCTAAATGATCGTGTACCAAACAATACACAAATCTAAACGATTGCAAATATATTACGCGCGCGTTGTTAATGGCGTAGTTGACAGAGTATTTTTGAAATTTTACATGGTGGACCCTTGAGCTTTTTTTATTTTTAGAATTGTTCTATAAAGTGTAAAAACTTTGCCGCTTTTTTATATTTTTGAAAAGACCCCAACATATTAAATACACCCTACATTTAATTGATAAACTAAGATTAACTATGATTGCTTTATTGTTTATTTTAAGAATCAAGAAATTATTTCTTGACATTAGATTTAATTTATATTACTTCATTAGTTAAAAATAATATAATATTTATAAAAATTTTATGGAAAATTATTAGGGATAAAAAAAAATTATTTACGAAATATAGAAAAAAAACATAAATGTACTAAAAATGATGAATTTTGATCTATTTTATAAATAGTTTTAATATTTTTTCTATTAAAAAAATACTTCTAAAAAGTTAATCAATATGGAATCCACAGTAATTTTAAACTATGAATAATTGATAAATAGTTTTTAAAAAGAAATTGATAATTGAAAAAATAGTTTTAATCACATCAAGTATAATAGAGTTGCTCCTATCTCATTTTTTATTTTTTATTTTTCATATTGTATTAAAATATATTTTTTTATAATATTTAACTAAATTAGTAACGATAAACTTAATTAAATATAAACGAGATTAAATATTAAATTGTAAATAATTTTATGTTCATTAAATATATAGTTATACTTAGAGCATTTTTAAAAATAGAAAAATATTTAAACTATTTACAAAATATAGTAAAATTTATTGGACTTTATTTAATAAACTTAAGTTTTTCTTTTGCTATATTTTATAAATAGCTCTTCATAATAATTTCCTTCATTTTTATCCAATGTTTTTCAATTATTATTTTATATTTAAATTTATAAGACTTTTTTCTATTAATTTTTTAAATTAAATTCAAACATATTTTTTGTTCATAAAATTCTAATAACATTTCTTATGCACAACCAAACGCTACCATCTTTGATTCTCAAACATCTTATTTACATGCATTCCATTCCCAGACATTTTTTATTCTTGGGTATCTATAAAATCTTTAAACAAAAAACCCCATCTGGTGATTTAAAATCTTTACTTGATTTTCTAAGACTTTTTTTTTGGTATTTTATTGCAAGAATTTTCATATAGTTAGAACCAAACAAATTTACCGTTCTTTTTATGAGTTCAAGAGTTCAAACCACACCATATCCTTTTGCATAGGTTTGGGAATCCAACCTATTCTGATCTTTTTAATGGATTCATATCAAACTATTATGATCAACAACGGTTTATAATCTACAATTAAAAATAGTAATTACTATTTCAAAAGTCTCTTTGCTATAGTCTTTACTATTTTTCACTCATTCTCTATTTTCTTCTTTGCTACAATGTTTGCAATATACATTTTATACCACATTTAATTTTTGCAATATTTGCTAAAGTGTTGAACTCAGTTTTCAAATCCTAGTTTGAATCCCTAAGGCTAGTGTGTTAGTACATAAACAAAAATAGTGTACACCTTAATCACACGAACTACTATAACCTCATAATTAAAATAGTTTGCACACAACACTAATTATATTGTTATAATCCACCAACTATAATAACCAATTCAATGCCTCAAATGCATCTCTTAGTTTATTTTGATTTGAAAAGGGAATATTTTGACGTGCCACGTCACAATTTGAGCTATCCCAATCATATGATGGAATTATCCTAATTCTAATAAGTAAATTATTTTATTCAATTATAGAAGTCTTTTACTATAAAAGAGAGAAAAAAAAAAGAAAAGGAAACAAAAAGAAAAAGTGAGTGTGCAATTGAGATGTGTTGTGTAATTACTATCATAAGCATCATATAACTTATTTCTTTCGTCCATTTTGGTGTTTTCCTCTTATAATTGACTTTGCAATGAAGTATACCATTTATGGCAAAAATATGGTCCACACTATCATGACACAAAAATTTCCACTACGTTAAAGTTCAAAATAATAATAATTATTATCATTGAGGTGAAAAGCATATAGTATAATGAAGAGATTGGAGAATTAGCACCTTAAAAGTTGAATTCCCATTTGCCAAAGATATGGTATTATAAAGCAAGAGAGAATAAAAAGTTTATATTATATTCTTCAATCTTTATCTATCCTAATATCTTAAAACACGTGTTTGGTTTTAAGAACACGTAAGGAATTGATATCAACTTTCATTATTGTATAACTTTTTGCATATCATAAGAATAAATCTCATGTCACCAACAATATTGCACGACTCTCTTTTCTCATATAACTTTGCAATAACCCTTTGTGTTCGTTAGGAAAAAAGAAAGAGAGAAAAAAAATAGACATTGCCTTTCTATACCTCATATGTATTTTTATTTATTTTTGCTCATATACATGGAGAATATTGTTAGAGATTATTATAGCATCTTCTTTATGGGAACCATTGAAAACCAACAAAATAAATTTTGGTTATTTCATGATATTTAATATCAGTAAATAAATGGGTGGGTAGGCAATTTAGATATTCTAATTTTATATTTTTTTGAACTTTTTTAGAGTCGAGCAAAAGATGTATTTGGTACCGAGATGCTGAGACTCGCACTCTTTATTGGAAACACCAAGGGAACTTACACTCTTTATGAGATATATGAGCTACTTCTCTCATTGTCAATTGATTTTGAGATAGAACTTGTATTATCAAAGATGATATCAGAGCCCATTAAACCCAAATGGGTATTTGATCCAAGATAGATGAACATGAACCTGAAGAGGTACCATCTTGAGGGGGCATGTTGAGATGTGTTGAGATTCACACTGCTTACTGGAAAAAATCAACAAGACTCACACTTCTCATAAGATAGATAAGCTACTTCTTTTATTGTCAATTGATTTTGAGATGAAACCCCATGTTTGATAGATGAGCTACTCCTTTTGCTATTTTACTTTGAAAAGGAAGAAGAAGAAGTAAAAGTAATGCAAAACCAAACCTAAAATATTAAAAATATTTTGTCCGACTTCGTGAACTTTTTTTTGTTACATGAGTCATAAATATTTTTGGATTTTGTTATATTTATATAAATTAACTTAAATGATATATATCAAAATAAAATAGGTATATATTTTCATATGAATGATATGATACTACCAAATAATAACGATGTACAAGACTTTTAACATAAAATAAGTTTGTAAGTTAATTACAATATCTCTTTTTATATAAATATACCAACAATAAATTTAGTTAGTTACTAAAATGTGAAATATAACTTTGTTTTCATTATATAATATAATTTTGCATTGTTCTAATTATATGGGAGGATCATTGAAATATCAATATGTTCAATTCGAACCTTCTTCTGTCTTTTCGTTTGAATGTGGATTAGTCGTTTTGCAAAGAATTTATTCTCTTCAAGTGGTAAATCCTGTCAACATTAAATTCTTTGTATTAATGTTTTGTGGCTTGGAAAAAAATGATAGACAACATTGTATAATATAATATTCAACCACATCTACAAAGGTCAAACTCTCTCGTCAATGAAACTTGAAAGGATATAATTATTTATTATCTACATAGTCTCAATTTGGTCTTCCAAAAATCTTACCTCCTTAATGCATGGCTATAAATGGGCATGTCTTCATATATCAATCCTAATATATAACTTTTTCACTGCCATGTAGCGGATTATAATAACCCTACGTTATATTTAATACTATTTAAAAGTCTCTTATCAAGGTAAATGTTATTTTTAAAATTCTTATTTACTATAGTAATTACTGTTTGCTACGATGTTTACTATTTTCTTTATCAAATTAACATAGTTAACACTTCAAACATATACTATTACAATCTAGAACTATAATAACAAACTTCGAACATGTATCAAAGAAAATGTTTTAAATGTATATTTATATAATTGATTGCTCTGGATTCACCTCCTGTTATATTTTTGATAGAAAGATCGTAGATAATTCAAATTATTGTCCTTTAATTTAGTTTATCGAAATAAGAAAACTAACTAATTAGTTACTAATGTATTTGGTTTGATTAATAGTCAATGGGTTAATTAATCTACAACGATGACTATTGTAGACAAGGTTTGATAATTATTTCTCTTTTAGTACTCTAGTTTTGAAATTTCACCATTATTCTCTATATTATGATTTTCACTTTTTATCTTAAAAAAGGATAAAAATCTTAACTAAAATGTAGAAACAAAACAAAAACTTATTTACTTTTATTAATATATATATATGTGTGTGTGTATGAATGTGTATTAAGCGACGAAGGAATAGTTAATTATCAAACATATATATGTTTTTTTTGTCATTAACAATATTTTTGTCTCAACTTCCTAAAACAAGAGAAACCAAAATTGAGAAACGAGAGAGGAAAAAGAAATATTACTCTAAAATATAAATGAGTTAGACGTGTTGGTGAACCCGAAGTGGAAGAAAATTATAATTACATAAAGGTTATTGTTTATTAAGAAAAGGTCGTTAGATATTACTTTTTTATGTGTCAATCTAATTGAGATGTTATGGTACCCATAACATTCGAAGACAACGAGTACATTCCAAAATCACTCTGACTCCGGCATCTTTACCCTTGGCCATGAACCTCCCTTGGATTTTTGATTCACGCAACTCTTCCTCCGATCCAAAATGAAGAAAAAAAGAAGGGAGATTCGACCCTAGTTCTTCCCCTTACAATAACTGGAATGAAAAGGGAATGAATACCAAGACGCATCCGGGAATAAAGGATTGATCTCTCTTAATAGACCGGCTGTGATGAACTTCGACCTCCGATACTTTTTTTTTTTTTTTTTCTAAAAGTAAAGAAGAAGTTGCAGCAGTCTGAAGCTTGGAAGGGTGAGAGACAATAAAAGAGTAAAATTTAATGGGAATCTAAAGCCATTAGAAAGATGTAACATGAAAATGACTAGTCATATGCATACATATAAATTATAATTAAATCCTCCCACACACACTCCTATAAATACTATCTTCATCTTCTTTCACTCCACCAAAAGCACACTACTAGCTGTTAAAAAATGTCAAGGAGCAGTAGTAACAGTAGTATAATAGAGCCATTAATAGTGGGAAAAGTAGTAGGAGATGTGGTTGATAATTTCGTTCCAAATGTGAAAATGAATGTTATTTACAATTCCTCTAAACAAGTCGCCAATGGCCACGAGCTTCTCCCTTGTCTTATCTCCTCTAAACCTCGTGTTGAAGTTGCCGGTGACGACATGAGATCAGCTTTCACTTTGGTATTATCATTATTATTATGAATACCGATTTTTAATTTCTTCATTTATTATTATTTTCTTGTTAATTCATAATTATTATATTTTTTTATTTTGTAGATTATGATCGACCCAGATGCTCCAAGCCCAAGTGATCCTTATCTGAGGGAATACCTTCACTGGTTTGTAGTTTATATATGTACTACTTACTATATGATTATGATTATTATTATTGTTACTGTTATTGTTATCATTATTTAATTTGGATAAATATATATATATATATATATATGTATGTATGTATGTATGTATGTATGTATTATTTCAAAGATATGAAAATTATTATTAGACATTCGAAATAATTTGTTGTTAATTAGGATGGTAACGGACATTCCTGGTACCACTGATGCTTCTTTTGGGAAGGAGATAATGAGTTACGAGAGTCCAAAGCCACATATTGGGATTCATCGTTACGTGTTTGTGTTGTTCAAGCAACGAGGGAGACAGACGGTGAGATTGTCCTCCTCCTCCTCCTCCTCCTCTTCAAGAGCCAATTTTAATACTAGAAACTTCTCTGAAGCCAATGGCCTGGGCCTCCCCGTTGCCGCTGTTTATTTCAATGCTCAAAGAGAAACTGCCGCTAGAAGAAAATGAACAACTAACAATATAAAGACCTGGGGGATGGGTTTTTTTCCTTCTTTTTAATTTTCTTTTTTTTTTTTGGGTCTTTCTCTCTCTCTCTCTCTCCATTTACCTTTACTTCAGCTTTCTGGTCTTTGAGAGGTTTTTATTTCTATTGCAAATAAAGTATCCATCTCTTTGGTTCGTCCCTCGTTTCTTGGAATCTTCTATCTTTACCTTTCTTTATAAATGTAATATTTTCTTCTTTATCAAAAGTTTCCAGATAGAGATTCTTAATTCTACCCATCAACTTAACCAACCTAATGTAACTTTTTGATAAAATGAGTATAGTTCACCTTTTATATATATATAGGTGAGTTAGTAACTAAAAACAGTATGCTTTGAACTTCTTCACTCTTACTCTTCCGAAAAAAGAAAAGAATTCAACGTGCAACCAACTTTTTACTTCTCTCTTGTGCATCGTTAAACTAAACGTTTGAATAACAATTTAGTCTATGAATATACTTCTAGAATATTTAGTATCAAATATTGTTAAACCATGGTTCATTTTTAAGAGGTGAAAGTTGTCACTTTTTATATATTGGATGATTAAAATACATACGTACATTTAAAAAATACGTATATTTTAATGGTACTTGATAAACAAAAAATTAAATTACTTAATTAAAGTAGGATTTAACTACCAATAACCTTGTATAGTTAAATAGTGATTAATTTGTTTGGATTTGACAAAATCATATATGGTTTAAAGTTGTGGTTGGGTAATTAATAATAAAATGTTTATAAACTGTTCTGAGTTTAGTTTTATAAAGAAATCTTTGTTTGTTTGTTTGCTTTTCAAATTTTTATTGGGAATGGAATCTTTGACCGTTAGTTATGGTGTTATTGTCAACTAATCTTTTCTGTCCATAGTTCGTATAGATTAGTTATTTAATTTGATCAAAGATTTGATTGCTTACTAATAATCTAAAGGGTATATTCTGTGTCTATGAATAATTGAAACATAATTAAATTAAAAAAACGGTTTCCTACGGCAGGAAACTTAAAAAGCTATTGCATGAACGTAACAAAGACGATATAGCATCTATTTTTCATAGAATTAAGTGATTATTCTCCATCTATATCCAAACTTTATTTAAATTAGATATATTAATTTATAGGGCCAGAAACTTAAAAAAGTATTGCATGAACATACAAAGATGGTATATCATCTATTCTCTACAAAATTAAGTGATTTGTTGTCCATCTATATTATATGAAATACCGACTATTATAACCTACCAACTACAGTAAGGATCTCGAAAATTGAAACTAACCCCGTAGGTTTGTAAAAGATCTAAATCTATGTAGCTCTTTGGAGGATGGTTTGGCCGAAAGAGAGAGGGGGAATGTATACAGATTGCGAAGCTTTAAGAAGAAAAAGGAGGAGAGAGGAGATTTAATGAATGCTTGAAAAGGAAGGAGATAGTGACACAAATTTAGATGGTGAAGGTATGGTAGGGGCTATTAAAATGCTACAATACATAATTGAAGTAGGGGTAGTGGGTGTGTGTAGGAATCTGATTGGTGGGAATCATTTGTGTAGGGTAACTTTAAGGATATGATTTGGCGACAGACACAAAGAATACACTTAACTATAGCATCGATAGGCATTTAGCCATGCGGTCCTTGGAAAAGAGGGATACGTGGCAAGCAATAAGATGGGCCGTGACGCTGTGTTTCTGTCACCACCCAATCAGTGAATAGTGACGGACGATAATAAATATTTAATTTAATTTGTTTTGGTTGTATTTATTGATAATTAAGAATTATTAAAATATGAATTTGGGGTGGTTGAACATTTTGGGCGGCGGAAAAAGAGGTTAGAGTCCACTTGCATGTATAACATGTATTCCTCAAAACAGTCAAATGTTTTTGTGTGATGTTTACACCAGGGGAGCATATCACTTGGAGTGTCTTTTGGAAGCACTTTTTTCCTTTTTTTTTTTTTTTTTTTAAATAAGATGGACTTTTCATATTTATGCCTTTTGAATGATTATTGATCATCTGCCTGAATTATTGAAATTAGGAGAATAAAGTAAGATTGTGTGTTAATGGATAATGGGTGGAGAAAGAGGATGGGTAATGTGAGAGAAATGTGTGTGGTGTATGAAGAGAGTTGAGATTTTGTGTTCGTGGGATTAATGGGAGAGAATATGTGTGTAGAGAGTGTGAATTAAGTTAAATGGGAGAAAGTATGTGTTGTATTTTAAGTGATGAATTACTTGAAAATAATCAAAATTTGATGGGACAATACTATATTGTAAGGGATGGAACTCCATTTTTTTAAATCACTTGCTAAGCGTTTGATATAATAATAGATAAAAGTTGTTTGGTTTAGAGTGTCGTCTAGTTGTGGGACCTTGAGTGTAAGGACCGAAGTTGTGGGGCTCATGAGTGGCCAAACAAGGAAGACAACTCCACTTCTTCCAACTTTGACTTGAAAAAGCATTTAAGGTGTTATGCTTCTAAGATTTTTAAAACTTTTTTCTCCGGTCAATCTAAACAAACTCTATCACATTGTGTGAATGATGTATACCACCACTATATACATACGTATACGCTAATAAGTATAATTCAATTGGTCTTACTTTGATAATGAGTCACTAATTTAAACATTTACCATCATCCATCATGTCAAAACATATAATTCAAAGTGTATTGTACTCTCTGTCTCTTTTCTTTTTATTTTCTTTCTTCTTTTGGCAATATATGGGTGAGGGGTTGAACTTGACTTGAAAGTTATATTTACAAGTCACTACATCTCATAAATATATATAATGATCAAACATTCACTACAAGAAATTTGACCTTTAATGTCGGTTTAAAACCGACATTAAAGGGCTTTAATGTCACTTGACAACCGACATCTTTGCGAGCGTTATTAAAGGCCTTTAATGTCGGTTTTACTTTAATGTCGGTTTAAAAACGACATTAAAGGCCTCTTTAATGTCGGTTTAAAAACGACATTAAAGGCCTTTAATGTCGGTTTTCAACCGACATCTTTGATAGTGTTATTGAAGCCCTTTAATGTCGGTTTGGCTTTAATGTCGGTTTTAAACCGACATCTTTGATAGTGTTATTGAAGCCCTTTAATGTCAATTGGGCTATGATGTCGTTTTAAAACCGACATTAAAGAGGTCAATAATGTCAGTTTAAAACCGACATCAAAGGCTTGTTTTTGTCCATTTTTAGAAATTTATATTTATTTAATTGTTGTATTATTGTCCATTTTTTATAAACCAACATTGAATCCAACAAGTGAAATTAACTACAAACTTGAAACTACAAGTCACATTCCGTAGGAAACCATATTATTCAAGTCTGATTCCACCAACAATGAAAATGCTATTAGCACTTGCACATAAATCCCATTCATATCTTAAAGCAACAATAAATCCCATTCATATCTTAAAGCACATAAATCCCATATTATTCAAGTCTGATTCCACCAACAATGAAAACACGCTTGTAAAATTAACTGCAACCAAACAGAATTATATAAATTCAAAGATCACGACATTTTAAAGGTCTCGAAAATGCTTCTTCAAACAATTATTAATATTGGAAACAGGCACCAAATGCAGCAAGGGCTTGACATTCCTCTTCCTGAACTGTAGCTCAAACCTTATCTAGAAACTTATCATCCTCCTCTAGTAGAAAATGACCTGGAAAAATATACAGTTATCTACATTCAATCAAGCACGACAAAAACAATTGTTATCTACATATAATATCGGAACGCTCAAAGAACACTATTGTACAAATATCTAAATGATATCAAATATCTAAATCAACCAAAAACACTCTAAATCTCTTTAGTGGTTATAGGTAAATGATATCATCAAAGAAATTAAATATGTAAATGTTTTGAGAAGCAAAATCTATAAACACTTACCAACATACAAGACAGTTATGAAATTGCACCAGCTACTAATCACAGCACCAACCCACAAGCTTACTATGGCCTGGAAATACATTCACATTAAAGTATCCACAAAAAAGTCGTCCAGGTTAAGATGGTTGTCACAGACAGCTTTCTAGTAGAATCATAATCCAGAACTTTTTACCTTGAGGGCAATTTGATGAACTTGGCCATTTAAATCTAAGCTTCGTCCCAGAATCCTTTCCCAATACAACTGAACAATACCACCACAAATGTTGGTATCTCCGGCACCAGCAGCAACAGGTACACTTTGGCCACTCTCCACAGTGTCAGGGCCAGCTCCATCACCAGCTCCATCACCAACGGGACTTTGACAATAAATTAAAAGTTCACAAACCTATGAGATGCTTTTTAAAGTTCAAGGACCCTAAACTAATACTTTAAATCTTGGTAAATTTGTTTCTTTTAAAAAATACTTCAATTATTGAATGAATAGAAAAAGACGGAGAAGATGCCTTTTTATAGCCTAATTCCATAGGTTACAAACCTAAAACTAAAAAGGAAACTAAATCTTTAACTAAGACAATTAAGAAACTAAAAAGGAAATTAAACAAGACAATTAGGAAACTGAAAAGGAAAATAAACCTTTAACTGAGACAATTAGGAAACTAAACCTTAACAATTAAGAAAACTAATTAAAATTAATTACATCACTAATCTAAAGTAGAGAGATACTAACTGGTTGATGGGAATAAAAGTTTGCACAATACTGAAGAAAGATAAGGTATTTTATTTAAATACCTGTAATACAGAGAAGAAAACTGACAGAATATAGCTGTGGAGGCCCATGGAAACATATAAGGTGCCCAACATACTACCAATAAAGATCACTGTAAAAGGAAGTCTCTGCATCATGAAACAAAGGAACAAATAACAGAAGCGAATCAGCTAAAATATCGAGAGGGTTTTGATAGAAATGTAATGAAAGAAATATCAAGCATACCTCTTTTGAGAACAGATGGCCTTAAAATCATTTTTTGCTTCAGCTGGTGTTATTTTTTGCAGGCTGTAGCGTGAAGGACCTGGAGCCTGTTATACAATAACCTCGCTGATTATTCTCATATGTGGATTCAGGTGTTTATTGCCCAGTTTCTTACATGACAGAATACATTTCTAGTAGCAGGAAATTGATAATTTGGCTTTGGCAGCTTTAAAGTAACTTGATTGGTCGAAAATTATTTCATATTCTAAAGCTCCCAGACTAAGAAGGAAAATATGTGCCATTTCCAATGTATTTTGAAAACCAAGTCAAACACTTGGAGAATGAGTCCTTTTGGCTTTCGATATTTTTAGTTAAGATACCTTGCCATCCTTTGAATATTTGAACCTTGGTAGAAGAGCTTTCCAATTTACTCAGTAATTTTTTTCTTTTCCATTTTTTTTCCTGAAACACAAACTGCATAGGCATTTTATTATTAAACTGATGAACGAAAATCAGACGAACGAAAATCAGACGAACGAAAATCAGATAAACGAATTATTTGCAACATTTTCCCCCCCTCTCAAAGAAACATCATGGAAAATAAAACAAACACAAAATCAATAACATGAGCGAACCACAGTTTGAACCATGCACAATTTTCTCTCTTTCTCAGACTTCTAATATCTCTTCTCCAATTGATCCATGGTCATTTTATTTTCTGGCACTGATTGTAAAGCAGTTCTCAACTTCCAATTTACCCAGTAAAACAGTAACTAAAGATCAGGAATAAGGATGGAATAAGGATACTTATAGAGATTTGTAAAGTAACAATGAGTCATTATATGCTAGCCTATACGATTTCCACAGGTCAGTTTCTAAGGTGCCCAACAGACTACCCACAAAGAGGACTTTGCCTGTTGTGACAAAGATGTACCCTTGGTTGGTTTGTGGAATAGCTAAAGCAACTGGACCAATAATGATTGATATTAAGTTGCTTTCATTGATAAGCTTAAAAAATGCACAGTTCACAAAATATTTTTAGTAAGCATTGTGAAAAAGCATTTGAAGAATAAGGTATCAAACATAAAAACAAAACTTGTAACACCACGAGGTAAATTTTGCCATGAATACAACTTCACCTGGTTCAACAGCATCCGATTGTATTTTTGATGATTTCGTTGACAACTGAAAAAATTGAAAATTTTCAGGCCTCAAAGAAAAAAGTTAGAACAATAAGAACCTATCAAACTTGGAAAGACACGGTAGTCATCTGTTATTAAAGATGCAAACAAGTAGTTAAGTACAAAGACCCCTAAACAAATGAAACTGTATAATATTCAGAAACTTAAAGACTTCTTACATCAATATCTGTCAAAGTTGGACCCAACTTATCAGCCAGTGCATCCAGATGTTCCTTAGCATCCTAAAACACAAGATCGTATCCTCAGCATCCATGATACAGTATGATCAGAAATTGAGAGTCAGACAAATAAGATGAAAGGTCAATTATTTAAACGAACAGTTCATTACAAATATAACAAGTTATGGCTTTCTTCAGAATTTGCATACTGTAACAGCTTATATATGGAAGATAACAAGTCTATTTGCAAAAATCTTTGGTGCCAAAACCAGCATTCCAATACTCCTGCAGCTCCCTGAAACAGTGGACTAAGCTATAAATATAATGAAATGAAATTTCATTTTATTGACGTATTACACTATTAAACTAAAATAGAAGGAACCTTGTAAAGCAACTTAACAAATAATTCTATGAAAGTAACTTGAAAATATATCGACTATTGCCCACTTCCATGACATTGTAAATCTACTGGGATCATAATTCAAAGAACAGAATTTTTCCATATGGAACAACCAAAATCAACTTATTATTGATGCATTTCCAATGGACCCTCTCTTGTGTGTTTCAGCTTCTCCGGCCGCAGCAATGACTTAAGAAAAACTAATAACAAACAAAACATGGTTTAGATGTAATTAAGATTAAATTACTGTTTCAGAGACTGCATTTAATTAAGGAAGCTTACTCATTGGTCTCTACCGCAGCTTTAATCTCCGAGTCCAACCTTGAAAATCCTTTGGTGCCAAAAGTCCTGGAGAAAAGAAAAAAAAAAAAAGAAAAAAAACAGACTCAATTACAAACAGAGAATAAACTTTGAAAGAGTACAGAAAGAATTTTGGAAATTGGAAAGATGTTTATTTGTTTCTTCCCCAGTTACACAAAAAAAAAAAAAACAACTCACCACAGCATTCAGTTGGAATCCATTACCCAAATTGAACTAAAAATTCATTAAATAGAAACGCAATCAAATTAGAAAAGCAGCAATATACAAGGCAATTACATTGTATTGGCCTCTCTTTTTTAGTACTTCTAATTTTAATTCTCTTTTTTTTTTTTTTTTGTGAATAATATGTATAGCTCAAGTGGTTTGGTATTGGGTTTGACGAATCCGGTTGTTCTTTTGTTGGAAGAGTTGGTGTTATTCCCAGCTGTTACCACTGTGAAGGAACATGTGACTAGAAGCACAACTTCCCTGAATATTACATACACCGAAAGGAACCGAAGATGCAGATCTCTCCAAGTAGGAAGCATTTGGTGGTGACATCCGACGAAAACAACGGTGAGCCACCGAGGAGGAGAAGGAAGTCATTGAAGAAGGAGGCGATATTCTTTTAGCATATTTGGGAGGGGAAAGGAACGCTCTGATCTTCAACGACGAGGAAGGGTGATCAAAGAGCGAGCGAGATTAAAAATTGAAATGAGCGAGTATGAGGAAACATTGAAAATCCTACTTACCTTCTTCACCACTGCCAACAGCCGCTACGTTGTAACTAGCGGGATGAGATGGCGACGGCGTGAGAACGGCAACGGTGACGGCGACGGCGTGAGAAGATTGGAATGCATTCACCGGTGAGAATGTGAGAAGAAATGGACAGATTCCATTTGGAGAAGAAAGGGTTTGCGAGTGGGAGAAGATTGAAAGAGTAAAGTAAGAGAGAGAATTTGTTATTTTTTTACAAAATGAAATTATTAAAATAAAAATTTAAATGGACCTTTAATGTCGGTTTAAAACCGACATTAAAGCTTGTTATTTTTTTAAAAAATAAAATTATTAAACTTAAAATTTAAATGAACCTTTAATGTCGGTTTTCAAAATGGCGGACCTTTAATGTCGGTTTAAAACCGACATTAAAGCTTACTCTTTAATGTCGGTGGAAAACCGACATTAAACATCCGCCTTTTCAAAACCGACATTAATGCTCATTTTGCATTTTTTCCAACCGACATTAAAGCCTATATTTCTTCTAGTGATTCTACCTCTAATGAAAAAAACGAACTACATCAATCAAGCGGGAACAAATAAATATTTATATAGACTTGCAATAGAGAATATGCTATAAATATATGGTAATTATAATGGATAGCAATATTAGGAATAACAGTGGATAATTTTCAAATATAGAAAATAAACTAATTTTTTTATAAAATATAGCAAAATTTTGGATTCTATCACTATCAATGTCATTGATAGAAACATATTAGTATCAATCAATATCTATTATTGATAGAATCTAAAATTTTACTATATTTTGTAAATAGTTTGTCAAATTCGTCATATTTTACAATTCCTCAATAATAATTAAGTATATAGCAACATTTCTAAAAATTGTAAATATAGTAAAGTCGATCAAAATGAGAGAGATATTAATCGTTGATAGACTCATATGATTTGTTAGTGATAGACTAATATTTGTAACATGATATATATAGACTCCTATTATTTATAGAATTTGACAAATTTTACTATATTTATAATTTTTTTAATTATTACTATATACTTAATTATTTTGAATAAAATTGCTATATTTACAACTATCCATAAATATATTTAGCTATATCAACTTAACTCAATTAACATCTATAAGAGGTTTCAAATTAAATTATACTTAAGCAGACATTTTTTTAAAAATATATTTCGTTGAGAAGTGAAACAAATTAGACGGAAAGAGAAAATGGGCTGTTAGAGCCCAATTTAACAAGTTGGGCCGTGGATGGATTCCGATCTCTGAACCTTTGGGCCTTATTGGGCCTTTGTTTTATGACAGCTCATAGATATGTAAATCAAAACCAGAGTAGGAGAAAAGAGAGTACAAAACTACATCACAAAGAGTTTCACAACTCAAGACAAACATACAAATGAGTTCTCTTCACTGGTCATCGAGTCAATACCCGAACCGAACCACCCAAACGACAATGACTGCGTTAGAAACTTATATAAACCTGATATGAAATCTAGTATTTGCGGTTCGTTCTTGACTAGTAACCTATGTTTCCACATTCTTTGTCTGAGCTCTTTTCATGTTCATTCTATGAATTTTCCCATAAGCTTTGCATATGAGCCTACCTTTTTGACAAAAGAGAAAGAGAGAAAAAAAGGCACCAAAAGCTTGCTTGTTGAGCACGTATCGTTACGATACTTGAAGGGCAGTTTTGATCTTTTGGATGGTGCAAGAAATGAGATGGTTAACTGTCTCAACCGACTCAACAGTGAGTTTGGCAGTTGGAAGGCTATTGACCAAAATCTGGAATGCAACTGTGAGGAGACATGCACCACCATGGCCACTGTTAAGGCTTGACTTGACTGATGCATCTTGGTCGTTTGTACATGCATAGTTGGATTGATCAATGGGGAGAATTGCAAATCCTGATGGTAATAGTGATACATAAGCAGAATCTCCTCCGCGCATTACCAAATTAACTGATGATGTGTCGACTGGAGCGAAAACAACCAGTGAGCCTGATACATCAGTCCAAGTCTCTTGCAATATGAACATTGTGTTCTCATTAGCGTTCATGGGCTGCAAGAGAGAATTTTAGGAGACGATTAATAATCTTGAGGGTAAGAATTCAGCAATATAGATCATCTAAGCACACAATTCAAGATTGCTCACATTAGCACACAGTAGAGAAACACGGTTATCCGGTCCCTGGCCTTTCGAGATACGGAGCATTTCTAGCATTGGCCGGCTGTTGGATAAAATATCCCACTCACTTCGTAAGCACTCATCTTGCAAGAATTCAAACAACCTCTGTTGAGTTACTGGCATCCAAACCGAAGTTGCAGCACTCAACACAATACCGGGTGGCTCACCAGGATCGTTGATACTCTTTCTAGCCATCACTTTTACATCTTCACTAATATTGCCTACAACGAGCTTGTCCCACTTATGCAAAGTTGAACTACAAACCCCAGAACAGAAGTTATCCACCATACGCTGCGATAGCTTCAGCATACTTCTCCTACCAGATGGTGATATTCCTGTTTTAAATGACACATGTAAGAACCTGAAAGCAAACACACTGCACAAGGATGGAGTAACGAGAAACATTGAGACCTGCAGGATCTTCGGTGGGGATAGTAGAAGACATAAGAATTGCCAAACAGTCGCATTGCCTTTGAAGAGTAGCCAGCCACCGTTGTGAACCAAAGCCGCTGCCCGAACTAATTAACTGGCGGTAAAGCTGGTGTATAACCGTCTCATCATATTCTGTATGTTCCACCCATGTAACCTACAATAAACAAACCATCAATCAACATGGTGGCACCAAACAAAAGCAACCCCCACCAGATATCCATTTACTTATAGAGCAAATTTATGGTTTCTTATACCCCCAAATATCTCATTTGACAACTCAATAAAATATTTACATAAGTATTAAGTGCTCCTCTAGATCAATAACGTGCATTAAAGAAATTCGAATTTTTTACCTCTTGATCAAAAGTAGATGCCAGCCTAAACCACTTGAGTTGTGTTGTTGGTTGATAAATGTGTTTTTTAACCAGCACACATTCTTGCTTACTCCCCATTAGAGATATATAACTGTTAGATATCATATTAAATTTTCTCTTTCTCACTAGCTTAAACTTTTGGGTTGAATTGGTGATTTAAGATGGTATCAAAGTAGATGGTCTAAGAAGGTCTTATGTTCAAGCTCCTTTCCATTTAATATTCAATTCCACTTGTTTGGTTGTTCTTAATATTTCAAGCCCGTAAATGAGGGGGAATGTTAGATATTATATTAACTTTACTCTTACCCACTGGCTTAAGCTTTTGGATTGAAGGAGTGATTTAAGAATAAACTAGAAGAAAAGTCAACTTCGTGCACTTTGATTTATCTTGTAATTCCTTAATTGTTTATCTTTCAATCTATTTGGGTTCTATCAGGTTTCACGTGAGAGACTTTTCTAATGAGCAGCAAATAATCATGAAGATCCTCATAGAATAAGTTCATAAATCAATGTATTCCAAAGACCTTGACCAGCAGATTTCATGTAATACTTTAATATACATGAAAAGCCTGTCTTGTATTTTTAAAATGAAGATAAAACGTCATCATATTTCATGCGATTATAGATTAGAAACCAGTAGACCAGATCCAGGTAACACACTCCCGTGAATCAAAAACAAAACAGCAGTGATAGCGGGAGCAGAAAGCAGGTATCAAATAATAAAATATGCACGAGATGTAATGAAGATTTTATAACAAACAGCACATGGAAAAATTCCAACACTGTCATTTTAAAAATGTGGGAGTACAGTGACAGCCGATCCTTTTTTTTTTTTTCCCTTTTTTCTGAGTTTTGTTTGTTATCACTATTTAAAGAAACTTTTGGAATCTCACTCCCATTTTAAAATGAAGAAGAAAAAAAGTTGGATTTTCAAATTTGGCTGAGTAGATTAAAAAACAAATAAGCCTAGTTTCTAAAAAAAAAACTAGAAACTGTTGTTATCAAGTTGACCTTTGAAATGGACTAAATTAAAAAGGCTTACAACGTGATTAAAAAACATGCATGTTCCTTGTTTTGCTCAATCCTGATTAGTAAAGGACTAATTAAAGTATAGGCAAGAAGTAGCTTCTTTCTTTGGAATCCAAAAACTAATAAATAATAAGATTTAGAAGCATCTGCAACATTAAAATATTCATAAAAGGGTGCAAATTCCTAGGTTAAATACTTTATTATTTCTCAAAAAGCATCCCATAGTAAGCCTATTTTGGTGGATAATATTGATAAATAAATCATGTTTGGCTGTGGTTGCAGGAAATTCAATTTCCCAAATGCATAAAATTTTAGCATATAACAGATTTGAAATGAAAGAAATCTGAATATTAGCAATTATTACCTTGGAGAAACCATTGGGCATATCTTGCACAACACAGCCCGAAGGAAGTCTCCTGCAACCGAAAAATGAGTTTGAATTGGAACCTTCTCCAATGGAAACATCAACTACAGCCCATAGACCATCAGCATGCTGCTTGCAGAAGCGGAGGAACTTAAGTGTACGAACAGGAACGAGCGGGGAAAGCACTCGCAGCTCAGCATGCATCTAAAATATCAATGTTTGTTAGCTTATCTATAGTATCCAAACATTATGTTGGAAAAGGGGAGGCATAGAGAGATACCAATTGTAATGCACCATTTCTAGTTCCACCCATGCCACTTGATATCACATCGATTGTAGTAGCTCGAGCAATCAAACAAGGAAACATTTCTGCCCACCGGTTCTATTTAAAGCCAAAGAAACAATCTGTTAGTGTTATCGGAGGATTTTATTTCAACTACCAGTACATTTTAGCATTAAGAGGATATAATTAAAGAGGCGAAAAACAAAGCAAATTACCAAAAGAAAGAGAAAAATGACATAGATTTATTGCATACGTCTAAATAGACAATAATCAGTAAAAACTATTGAAGCTACACCTAAAGAATAGCAAAAAGGGTGGAGAATACATACTGCGTCCATCAATGTCTCAACAAGTGCCAAGCTGTTGATGATGACCATTGTAGTATCTCTGGTCGCCTCTGTTGTCCAAGTAGTGTGCTTTATACCAGCCGAAGAAGGAAATGTCCTTGAATATTCATCAAGGTTCAATGTCGCTTTGCTACTGTCGTCCTGAGTTCTGATCCAAAGGGGACCATCCATTTGAGCCATCTTAACCAATTCATTCATAGCTGCCAAAGCTAGATCCACATATATTGTTCTCTCAAGTGGTATATCATTGCTTAGCATGCCTATGTCAGGCTTACTAATAGGCATCACAGGGCCAGCACTGAAAAGTCCGTTTCCCAAGTTAAGCCCCATAGAATCAGAAACTGTACTCAAATTTCCGGGTCCGTTTCTTCCTACAGAAAGTTCCAAGCAAGAGTCAGAACTTGGTGAAGAGCCATGATTGACAAACGGCACAACCGGCCATCCCAAGAACTTGTTGGTGACAGCATATAATCGATGTAGTTCCTCTCTTAATCTGGCATTCTCAATCCTAAGCTGGTGTTCTTCAAATGATAATTGAACAGGAATCGAAGGGCCCCCACAAGTACTACACGTTGGGTTAGAAATAGCATCCTTCATCACACTATTCTCAGCCCGGAGCTTATCATTTTCTTGCTTAAGAATTGCATTCTCGTGTCGTTCTATTTGTGTCTGATACATTTTCAAACATCGTTACATACCTTTCTCGCAATTGAATTTTACAAACAAGCATAAACCAACAGAATATGCAAATGCACATGAATAATGATTATCTATTTACCTTCATCTGTGTTCGACGATTTTGAAACCAAAATTTCACTTGCTTTGTCTCCAAACCAAGTCTTCTACTGAGCTCATTTCTTTGTTTATCATCGGGATGAGGACACTCCTTGAAGAAACTAAACCAAACAACAAAAAGAAAGGAAAATAAATCAAAATCATAAAAAAAAAAATAATGATAAATAAGCTATGCAAGTGCTACCAAAATAAAAAACAATCAATGTGAAAATTAAGAATTATACATCTCAAGCTCTTGGATCTGATGGGGAGTATGCCTATGGTACTTCTTCCTTTTCGGTGGTTGTTCATCATTAGCATCGTGATCATCCCCCGATACAGCGCCATCGATATTGTCACTGCCGGATCTGCTATCATATTCATCTTCCCTTATCCTCACAATTCCAATAGGATCAAAGCCATCTCCAAGCAAACATACTTCTCCATAACCATCCATTTTCCTCTGCAACAGAAAGCCATCAACAGTTCATTTGCAAATCAGAAAGAATCCTTAAACTAATGCATTAACACAAACACAAAGTTAGTAGAAAACAACGATCTAAATGGAATTGAAACAACATGGTTCATGAAAACAATAAAAATGATATACATGGAAGTGGAACAAAATGGTTCATACTAAGGAACTGGAGAATTCAGAGGAACTAGGCATTGAACTGGGAATTGGGTAAGGTAGAAAGCTGGGATCAGTAATTGCACCACCAGGCATGATGAGGCTGTATTAGCCACGGCTCAAAACCACCAAAATTCCACAGTTCACACAACTTTTTGTGTTTTGTTTAGGTAAGCAAATACTTTGGCACTCTGAATTTAAGGGATTCCACGTTTGCTTCGAAGGGTTAAAGGCTTAAAAAATGGGGAATTCTAAGAGATACAAGTAACCGTCTAGTTGATTTCCGGGTTTGACTATAGCAAAGCAATGACATATTCAGCAAAACAAAGAAACTGACAGCAAAGTCTACATTTCTCAATAGAAAACAGAAAGTTCAAAGCTTTTTCCTCGTCAACGCCTATGCATGAATCATGACTTTTTTTTCACCTCCCTGTCTCTATCTTTTGAACACTTTCTCCGTCCAGAAAATCAGTTGCAGAACAGTACAAAAAACCAAAAGGAAATAAGACAAGAAAACTCCTTTTTTTCCTCATTTCCTCCCCGTTCACATCTCCATTTTTTTTAATCTTTATCTATATCTCTATCTACCAAGAAAAATGAAAATCAGCAAAAGAAAGCTTATACAGTATGAAACATAACCCTAATATTCAACATGCTTGACCCCATATTTGTCAGACCCAGAATGAGAAAAACAGAAAACAACTTAACAACAAGACAAAGGAAGACAAAAGGCCAAAGGAAGAAGTTAAAGCTTCAAGCTTTTGCTTTCGTTTCTGTTCTCATATTCACACTGTACACCACGGATTTTAACATAATAAAGATCAAAAACCAAGAAAATAAAAAACAACCCATCGTCCTTCATCTATCAGATAAGTAGAAATAGAAGGGAAAAAAAAAGGTACAATGTAAAAGGTGACACCTTTTCTTTTAGATTATTTAAACGTGAGTGAGACAGTGAAAGGGCAGAGGGAAAAGTGCAAAAGAGAGGTTTCTCTTTGCAAAAGAGCAAAAGAGAGGTTTCTCTTTGCAAAAGAGCCAAGAAATTAATGGAACTTTCAGATTCTTGCGATGGGATCTGTGGACTAGAAAAAGACATATAAAATATTCATTAAAAAAAAAAAAAAAAAACCTTATTTAGTGAGTCATCACTAAAGATGAAATTAAGACCGACAAATTTAAAACTTTAGGACTATAAACATTATGTTATGTAGCTGACTTACAGAGATTCTTTGTCTTAAGAGAGACAATCAATCCTTAAAGAAGAGTCAAATGGATCTCTTTAATAGTTAATAATACTAATATTTAATTGGAAACAGCTCCACATAAAAAGAAAATGGAAAATATATTTTTTTTTCATAGGTCAAGGGAACTGTTGGGATTCTTATTCCAAAAGAAAATAAAACTTTATTCATTCCCTTTTTCTCATATTTTTCTTTCCATCTAACTAATATTTTCCTTACATATGTATACACTATTCTATTATTATATACAACAGATTACTTCACTCCTTTTTGAGAAATTAACATCTGCTTGATAATTTTTTTTTTATTAATTTTCTTTGTTTTAAAAAATTAAGTTTGTATTTGTATTTGAAACTAAAATAAAAATTAAAAAAAAAGAGTAATTTTTGCCTTTACAAACTACTTTATTTATTTATTTATCATTGACCCCAAAAGTATGCTATGATATAATAACAATATGCATATTGTATATATATGGAGTGGTGGAACCCACAAAAGTTTGATTGGTTGGCGTTTGTCGTATTATGGAGGGAGTGATGGTGTGTGTTCCATTCTCTTGTTAGCTGTTTTTCATTTCTCAAGTGAGAAGAAGAAAAAATAAGGTATTCTTATTTTTAACGCTCAATTTTAGAGGTACCAAGTTGCCAAAATAATCACAAAGTTACAATAAGCTCTTGTTAAGGAAATATAGCTGTGGCTGTGCCACACACTCAATTTTAAACCAAGTTTACAATTTGTATTTTCCCAATTATCTTTTTCCTTTAATTTAATATGTAATAATCATACCTCTAATACAATCAAATACATATGGAATATATATATATGCATATCAATATAAATAAAGATAAATATAATTCAAACTCCACGATAGTAATTGTCCTTCAAAAAAGTTTTTTTTTTTCCTTTTTGACATAGCAAATCAAGATTACATGAAAAATAGGGAAAAGAAAAGAAAAGTGAATTACTTTCTAATATAAAAAATGTTTTAAAACATTTATAAATATAACAAAATTTTACGGTATAGATCACGATAGACTATTGTCAAGTATTTTAATTTTGAATATTTTTGCAATTTGGAAGGTCTAAAATGAAGGCTAATATGTAGATGAAACTACCATATCATTTTACGCTTACCAAGTTGTTAAATGATAGACATATATAGTAATTTATGACTGATATTTTGTTATATTTCTAAATATTTTTAGCCGTTAGACCTAAGAGTGTTCATAGGTTGGATTGAGACCCTTTTTAGACCCAATTCAATTATTTGGGAAAGTAAATTTTTTCAACTTAAATTACTTTTCTTAAAAAATGAACTCAACTCAACTCTAATATGAAATATTTTGGTTATTTTGATCCTTTATTCAAATCTTTGTCCTAACAAAAAGTTAATAGTTTGATTTAACTATTTTTATATCTTCATTTAAGATTACCAACTTAAATCTAATTTATATAAGTCAAATTTCCTTTGAAGAGTGTTAAAAAACTCATTCTAGAAGTTGGAGAATAAATTATCTTAAATCAAACGAAATTAAATATATGTATATATAACTGTATCACAAGTAAAAAAAGATTATACATGTTAAAGGTGATAATAAATTATGGTTAGTTCAAGTTGGTTTGGACACTTTAGGTGAGACCTTGCACCAACCAAAATGAAAACGGTTTTACTTATTTGAACCCAACCCGACTTAAACTCCACATTTAGATTGGTAATTATAATAGGTAGCAATTTTCAGAATAATTATTAAGTATATAATAATATTTTAAAAAAATTGTAAATATAGTAAAATCTATCAGTGATAAGCTTCTATCGTTGATAGACTTTTATAGTTTATCAGTGATAGACCAACATTTACTACATAGTCTATTAGTGATAGACTCCTATCATTGATAGATTTTGACAGATTTTGCTATATTTGCAATTTTTTAAGGAAAATTGTATAAGGTGGCACAATAAAAATCCAATTTAGCAATATTAGCACTAACATTTTTAATTTTGCAAATATAGCAACTTTTTAATTTTGGTTGATATTTCTTATTTTATTCTTTTTATTATTCCAAAATTGCCTTTCTTTGGTGTTTTCTCTTCCTCTTTCGTTATTCTTTATTGTTCTCCTTCATTTTTCATTTTCTTCTTCTCTTCTCTATCGTTCTTCTTCACCATTTCTCCTATTCACCTACTTCTTTTCTCCTCGTCTTCTTCTGCCTCTTCTCCATTATTCTTCTCCACCGTCCTTCTCTTCTCTCTTCAGTTTCGTTCTTTTAGTTTCTCCCTCTTCGTCGGCTTCTCTTTTTTTTTTATCATCTTCTCCTCGTCTTCTTCTCCTATTCTCCTCATTTTTTCTTCAGAGAAAACAAGAATTATGTATGTATTTCTTCTCCTTTTTTGAAGCTCTAATATTATTTCTGTAAATTGCTCATATATTATTTATTAAAATTAGGGCTACGATTAATTCTTCCTCATCTATTTTATTTGTTCATAGTATCTTTTATCGAAAGAAACTTTGTAGATCAGTTTGGTTTTATTTAGTTACGTTCGGTTCTTTTTTTTTTTTTTTTTGATTTGTATCAGTTTTTTATATCAACGGTACGATATACTTATATTATATGTATTAGTTGACTGATATACTTACTACGTGTTTTTTATTTTTCCAAAATTATTGCAGTTCATTGTAGTTATGGTTAAATTGGCAGTAATTGTTTTTCAAAGTGGTTAATGGGATGAGCAACATTACTACGTGGATTACAAAACAAATTGTGTTTTGGTTGATGGAGCGATATCATCATTTGATTCTTTTGTGAACTTAATTCATACTGAAATTCAGATTGAGTCATGTATTGAATTTTCAGTTTTAATTTGTTGACTATAGGCGATAATGATGTTCAACATGTTATTAAGATTGTAAACATACCATAACAATTGTATCAACAATACATAAAGTGTATCATGCTTAGTGCATCAGGTGTATTTAATTAATTGAGTGTATCAACAGTGTGTATCAACAACATATCAAGTGTTTCAAACTAATAATATGTATCAATGAAGTTTTGCAAGTGATTAAGTGTATTACATCTATCAAATGTATTAGCAAACAAACAAGTGTATCAACGATATAGAAAGTGTATCATTCTTAGCGCATCAAGTGTATTTAATTGATTAATTGTATCAATAGTTGAGCAAGTGTATCAACAACATATCAAGTGTTTCAAACTAATAATATGTATCAACGAAGTTTAGCAAGTGATTAAGTGTATTAAATCTATCAAGTATATCAGCAAACAATAACAAGTGTATCGACGATATATAACATGTATCAATTATATATAAAGTGTATCATTCTTAGTGCATCAAAGTGTATTTAATTGATTGAGTATATCAACAGTTGAGCAACTATATCAACAACATATCAAGTGTATCAAACTAATAATATGTATCAATAAAGTTTAGCAAGTGATTAAGTGTATTAAATCTATCGAGTGTATCAAGAAACAATAACAAGTGTATCAATGATATATAAAGTGTATCATTCTTAGTGCTTCAAGTGTATTTAATTGATTGAGTGTATCAACAACATATCAAGTGTTTTAAACTAATAATATGTATTAGTGAAGTATTAGAGAGTAAAAAAAAGTGTACAAGCAGTATATCAAATCTGGTGTATCGACGGCATATATTGGTGTATCAACCGTATATATTGGTGTATCAACCATATATATTGGTGTATTAGTAATGACTGAAGGGTAACTTCGTAATTTCGTAATTTTAAAATGCAGCTGGGCTTCAATTTTGCTATTTTTGCAAATGTAAAAATGATGTGCTATGGGTCTAATTTATGATACTATAATTGTCATATTTGCAAGAGCCCATTTTTTTGAAATGTTGCTATATACTTAATTATTTTGAATATAATTGCTACATTTGCAACTATCCCTTAGATTAAATTGATTGGTCTTTTAATTCGAGTTTTTTGAACCTCCATGAATTTTATCATTTAAAACTAATTTTAAAAGTAAAAAGAAAAAGATAAGATCAAGAACACAATAAATTGTATTCAACGTATAGTGCAATTTTAATTGTAATATTATTTTTTTTTTGGAAAAGGTAAAAGTTCAACTTCAACTTGGTGAAATTTAAACTTGAAACTTCCTATTCTTTGGAACAACAAATGTAAGTTAAACTAGAGCTCTGGTTGATTTTTCATCATAATATGGATAATGCTAATCATCTTGATTTTATTTTGAAATTCAAAACAATTTTATTAAACCCAAAGTTCAAAAGTTTGATCTCATTCAATCATTTCCATTTGTATAGGTATCAATTTTCACTATGATTCTCTCCCCTTTTCGCCATTCTAAAAACTTGGATTTGGAAAATTACAAATAAAAGCTAACATACTACTTTCAACTTTCAATCACAACAACATTTCAACTTTCAATTTGAAACAAAACAAACCTCAAAATTCATGAAATTACCATGTAACTTAGTCAATATTTATTTTGATAAACTAATTTAGGGTGTGATTACTTTAGTATTGGACAACCATTCAAAATAGCTTTTGAAAAAAACGAGCCTATGAAATAAGTTAGTGCGAGAGAAACACTTCAAATTGATTTGTATGATACATAAGATTACCAAAACGCCTTAACTTTCCTCTTACTTTCGCCATGGTTTTCCTCGCCTCGGCTACCACCACAACTAGTCACCCCAACAACCAACTTCGACAACCACCATTAGCGGTCATCTCTGACGACTAACTACAGCAGCGACCACCTATGCCCATCATTTATGATCAACGTCCAACTTTGATGGCCATCGCTAATGACAAACTCCGATAGCAACCTCCTAGCTACCTCTAACTCATAGTTTTTAATTGTTGTCCTGTGTAGTAATTTAATATCAATAGAAACACTTCTAATATATATCAAACCAACATACTTAAATATAAAAACACTTTTGAGAAAGTGTAACCAAATATAGATGTGATTTCGACCACGCAAAAGTGCCTTTTTCTGAATTTATTTATTTATTTTTGTAGACAGCAATCATAAAAGCAAGTACATGTAAATGATATATACACATCATTCAAAAGGGCACTCACCTGACGTCAAACGAAGTTTCTGAATTGCTTCCACAATTCTGGCTTTGCTTAGCGCTTGAGCAAACCCGGACATGTTGTTTATGGTCATTAACATCATAATCATATTAGAGGAATTTATATACTGTATCTGGTTTAATTCCTTCTAAGCCCACCTGCAGCTATGTCTTCAAAGAGCCCAACTCAAAGGAAATATTATAATGATTGCCACTAAACAGAAGATTATTTTTATGTAATCTACAAGAGTTCTAAATAAGTTGATCAATCAAATAAAGTTTGAGTAGGTATCAAATTTCTCTCATTAAAGTTCATATTTGATCTAAAAGAATGAACAAAAACAAATAAATCTTTCCTAATAATTACATGCTCTGGATTCCTTTTTAAAAAAAAAAAAAATACATGCTCTGGAAATGCCTGAAAATGCTTCCAACGAATCTTACCACAAAAATGTATCAAGTGTACAAGTGTTATATGAATAATAAAAAAAAGTTACCAATAATCACCACAAGAGCAAGAACCATCTCTGAAATGGTGGAATCTATTTATGTCTCTAACAATAATCTCACGTGCAGCGACTTTACTTATGAATTTGAATGCAGTATGACAGTCAATACATACTCTCAAATTCTTCTTAACTCGAATTGGAACCCCTGGTGGTGTAGCAATCAACCCGAAAGCCACAGCGAGTTTCTCACTGTGGTGCCATAGAAGTTGTTCTTTTTCAATTTGCTCCACATCATGTAGATCAGTCTCAATCATGGGAACATAACCTGCACTAGTCAAACGTTCGCGCAAATCGCCGAGTTTTATGTATATTTCTTTACTTCTAGGGTGGCTCCTATCTCCAACAATAAAAGTGTACACTTTATCCTTCACCTCAATCCAACTCATCGCCGGTTCCTTCTTCACTAAGCTGTCTTTCATCAATCTTCTAACCTTTGCAACATTATCCCACATTCCTGTGGATGCATAAATGTTTGCTAGGAGTACATGGGTTCCTGATTTTTCAGGTTCAAGAGTTAACAGCATCTCAGCAGCATGTCTACCAAGCTCAATATTTTTATGAATCCTAGCAGCACCTAGCAGTGCCCCCCAAACAGCAGCACTGGCTTGAAATGGCATCTCTTTTACAAGTACCATTGCCTCATCCAATCTCCCAACTCGTCCCAAGATATCAACCATGCAAGCATAATGCTCTTGGGTCGGTGTAATTCCAAACAGTTTTTCCATTAACCCAAAAAATCTGCGAGCCTCAGTTACTAAACCAGCATGATTGCAAGCAGAAAGGACACTGACCAAGGTTATGTGATTTGGAGGAATACCATCTTTGAGCATCTGATAGAACAGTTGGAGGGCTTTTCTTCCATGGCCGTGTTGAGCAAGTCCACCAATCATCGCCGACCAAGATACAATTCCCCTCCAAGATATCTCATTGAAAATGCAGCTAGCATCATCTATACTTCCACATTTTGCATACATATTAACAAGTGAGTTTCCAGCAAAAACGTCTGATAGCAATCCACATTTCAGGACGTGGACATGGATTTGTTTTCCTTGCTCATATGCTGACAAATTCGCACATGCATTGAAAAGAGAACTGAAGATGAATGCATCGGGCTTTATATCTCTATCTTGCATTCGCAAGTACATCTTTAGAGCCTCTTCGCCCAGGCCATATTGGGAATAAGCTCTAATCATTGATGTATACGCCACCAAATCTTCAGCAGGACACACTTCAAAAACTTTTGCTGCATCTTCTAATAGACAACATTTTCCATATGAATCAAGGAGGCTATTCGCTACATAACCATCATATTGATAACCAGATTTGATCGATATTGCGTGAACTTGTTCACAGAACCCAATGGCCTGAGAGCCAGCTGTAGACTTGAGGATTGTTGACAATGTGGTCTGGTTGAATTCTAAACCTTCTTTATACATATTTGTGAAGAGCGATATAGCTTCTATGTCATACCCACAATTGGAGTAACCGGAAATAATAGAATTCCATACAATCACGTCCTTTTTTGGCATTAAATCAAACACCATCCTTGCATCTTGCAGCAAACCACACTTGGAATACATATCTATCAATCCAACACCCACAAATGAATCTGATTCCATATCCCTCTTCATCAAGGCAGAGTGCAACTGCCTACCTAATTTTACAAGCCCTATCGCAGCACAAGCTTTAAGAGCACTTGATAGAGCAAACATACTAGGAGCCACTCTATAGCTTCCCATTTTCCCAAGCAATTTAAGAGCTAAATCATTCTTCTCATGAAGAACACAGCCAGCTATTACAGCATTCCATGAAACGATATCGGGTTTTGGAATTTCATAAAATACAGCTATTGCAGCCTCAGGACACCCAGATTTTGCATACATGTCAAGAAGTGCATTTGCAGAAAATGGATCAGATTCATATCCAAGCTTTATCAAACACCCATGAATTTTCATTCCATAATTTTCATCCTCCAAACCAGCGCAAGCATTTAATACAGTGGAGAGACTAAATTCATTAGGACTAATTCCAGTAGAAATCATTTCTTGAAACAAATTTATTGCTTCTCCAAAGAAATCAATCTGCACATAACAAGAAAACAAAGCATTCCACGACACAACACTTCGTTCTGGAATTGCCTCAAATAGCTTCTTCGAATCACCAAACTCCCCACATTTAGCATACATAACAACCAAAGTGTTGGCAACAAACTCGTCAGACTCAAAACCTGTCACTAAGGCAACCCCATGAATCTGCTTCCCCAGTTCCAAGTTCCTTGTCAAAGAGCACCCTTTTAAAACACTAGGGAAAGTGAACTCATTACCCTTCACTCCCAATAAATACATTTCATAGTAGGTCAAAAGGGCTTCTTCACCACGCCCATTCTGAGCATACCCAGATATCAAAGCAGACCAAGAAACTAAATCTGGCTCGGTACTATCCATAACAAGTTTCCGAGCAACTCGAAAACACTGACATTTCGAGTATAAGTTTATTAATCGGTTCCTTAGCCCTACATCTCTACACAATCCCAACCTGATGATACGAGCATGAATTGCCATGCCCGAATTTACATCCTTGGAAGCAGTAAACTGTAATAAAAGCTTTGAATAGGATATGGATGAATGGTTGCTACTGCTATCAAGTATAAACCCAGAAACATCATTGGGTCGTAGGTTGCTTATATATTTGACCGATGTGCTAAAAGTAAAGGGTTTCAGAGGTTTGCGAAGAACGGTTCGCAAAGAATGAAGATGAGGAAAATTCATTGCGCATATAATAGTATACAATCTATTTGCTCATTGAAGAAACTACTATCGAGTTTCCATTATCAGGGGGAATTCTATAAACCCAACGTGCCCAAAAAAAAAAAGCACCCTCCATTTGATCATTTGCAAATAGTAGTTGAGAAACGTAAAAGTAATTTCGTTGCATCAGTTTACGCAGGAAGACGTATTGAAGGGGAAAACAGAGAAAATAGAGCGTACACTGAAACTTGAGATGAAGGTGAACTTCTCATGTCAGTCTTGAACTTGACATTATGCATTCTCTCTCGTTCTCTAAATCTTCTTTTCATGTTTGAAACAACTGAATTTGGGAGCCATTCGAATTAGTTCTTTGTTTCAAATCATTTTCATATTTGGATGCAACACAAAAACCAGAATTTAAAATCCTAAGTTCCTAAACCTTTAGGTCAATGTTGTATCATAGCAAGAGATATTTGTAATGTTATTTCATTCTTGATTAATATTAATTTTTTAAAGTGCAAAATTTGTTGTAAGAATTTTAATGGTGGGTAATCATTTTTTTTTTCAATTTAAAAAATTAAGTCTATTTTCTTTTTAAAAAACTAAACAAATAATATCAAATGGAAGAATAAAATATGAGATAATCGGTGATTTAACTCTTTAGGATTCAAATATTGATAATGTCATAAAACCAACCACCAAATTCTCAAATTGGTTAGGAAAGAATGATTATAATATATAAGTGAGAATAATTGCCCCCATTAATATGAGCTCATTTGATGCTTCCAAAAGCAAAGCCATGAGTTTATGGTCAAAGTGGATAAAATCTATATCGTATAATTATGGAGGTACTTATCCATTCATTTCAACGTCGAATTTAAACCTAGATGATGGTTTTGAACACAAAAATAGTGACTCGTGTGGAATGATCCGTTGTTGTGCTCTATCTAACTTTACAACAAACCATCACGTAAGGAGGAATAAACCCATAAGTAGATGCAAAAGTTGCAAGACTATGAGCAATTTTGTTCTCGATCTCTAGAAATTTAACAAACAAGAAAAACTTTACGTCATCATTAAGGATAAGAACTTTCTATACATACAAAAATAAAATAAAAACCTCACATATATCAAAATCCAAAATGGTCCAAAATCTTAATAACATCAAGAGAATTTGATTCTATGTTAATTGACGAATTACGACCATTTCACACCTCCTTTAGATTTGGTTTCTAAAACTTTTCACTAATCAATTGGAAGAGAAGATCAATTTATCACCACCCTTAATTAAACGATCGTTCCAAAGGCTTAATCCAACTAGCTCATTCATGAAGGGGTTTTCGAACAATGCAACGTCAACATTCATCTTCCAATGACCAAACCCAAAAGCTTCTGGTGACATACAACATCAAGAATCCTCCCTAACCCAAAGTTTCATTCTTCGAATAGTGAGCTTTTTAAGTAGGTACTATGAAAAATATTTATATTAGTTTTTAAAGTCAGAGAAAAAGAACTATTTAGTATATACCTTTATTTTTGAAAAAAAACTAATTGATAACATGGTCTTCAATATGTATATTTGACTAATAAATATGAGCGTGTGTATATATATATATATATTATAGGTGGATTAAAATGCTACAAATTTTTAAATTTTAATAAATGAAATAGACATTTTAAAGATTCAATAATTGAAATAGTTGAACACAACAAACAAAATTTCAACATTAATTTCATACCATTTCTAAAATCATTTTCAACTAAACGACATTTTGGGGACAATTCTATTAAAATGTAACTCTAACCATCAAAATAAATATAACATTGCAACAACTTTTGTTTAAAAGAAAAATGCTAACAACTCTTAAATTAAAAGCCTTGTGGTGGAGAGATGGGAGGGGTTGGTGGTGTGACAAGTGTTTGATCTCACATGGAAAATGACGGGTAAACGACATGTCGTCTCATTGCCATTGGCATGAAATGAATGGTACCATGAGTTTCCGGCTCCCCCACTCTCACACGTACCTCTGGACTGAAGAAAAAACGCGCTAGTGGTTCAGATTAACCGCGAAAGGAAACTTCTTGTAGTGGAATGAAGAGTGGGGAATCAACAGAAAGTGAAAGCCCACGTACCCACGGAGCTAATCCACCATTTTTGTTCCCAATTCAATCGAAATGTAACTCACAACCCCAACCCTCCATTTGTAGATTCAACCAATGTCTGAATTCCCAATTCGAGTTCTATTTTCTAATTGGGTCCATCTTGCGAGGGCGTACAAAATCGGAATGTAGAGGATTCCTGATCACTATGGCAGTTGATCTCTCTTCCATTTCACTTCATAAAGACCCTTCACCAAACTTCACCATCCCAACTCACCCACATTCAATTTTCGATTCTCAGGGGGAGGCTGAGGTCAGAGAGACAAAGTATGGCCAGGCAGGATATCGAGAGCAGAGAAGTAAAGAACAGAGGAAATAGTAGCATTTCTTCTTCCACTTATGTGATTGAAGATACTGAAACCCAATGGACTTCCTGGCTTGTTCCTATGTTTGTAGTGGCTAATATTGCTGTGTTCATTGTGGTTATGTATATTAACAATTGTCCCAAGCATAATGATGGTCTTGAAGGGAAGTGTGTGGCAAGGTTTCTGGAGAGGTTCTCATTTCAGCCTTTGAGGGAAAATCCTCTCTTTGGCCCTTCTGCTGCTACGTAAGAGTTGCCTTTTGCTTTACTTACCTTGATACCCATATACAAATTTTCGGTTTCACTTAATTTTCTCTTGTTAAATTCCCCTTGGGTTAGAATTATTATCATTGTGTTGCTTGTTTGAGAAAATTCAAGTGTGTGATGTTATTTTGAATATGGGGTTTACTTACTTTTAGTTTTGTAATTAAGTTTTGATGGTTTTGGTTACTTAACAACAACTCCACTCGATCCTGTGTTTATATTGTTCTGAAGTTGTTTCTTGCTTAATCATTGTTATTGCTGTGGTTACTTTTACTTAAGAGGCTCTGCGATCAATAATTTTAGTGGCCTTTTGCCAATTACTGCTTGGGGCATGGTGGGGTTTTAATCATACTCTCCTTAATATTTCTGTTTATTGAATTTCTAAGAGATGTGTATGTTTTGTTTTCTTTTGTGCTTCTTCACAATGCCTTACGAATGATGGATGACTTCCCGGTGTAACTTTATAGATGAGCAGGGAGAACAATGAATGTCAGTCAGTTCTGAAGAATTTACTGATAAAAGAATTAGCTTTCGGGTTTATGACAAATAGAATTGAGCTAAGTGGTGAATTTTCATGGTCCCAAGATGGACAGTTGGAGTATGTTTAAATTTGAAAAGAACCAACAAATATGGAGTTCCTTATTATATTACAGATTGGAGAAGATGGGAGCTCTAGAGTCAACTAAAGTTGTGAATAAACATCAAGCATGGAGGTTGATTACATGCATCTGGTTACATGCTGGTGTCTTTCATCTGCTTGCTAACATGTTATGCCTGGTTTTTATTGGCATTCGCCTTGAGCAGCAATTTGGGTTTGGTATGTGTTGTTCTTTAATTATTATTTTTTGTTTTGGTGAAGTGAATCTTCTCAATAAGTAAAGGTGAATCAGTGCTTGTAAATTGCTAACTTGAAAGAAGGCATTTCTGCAATTACAAGTCTAGTCTTCTATACAACTGCAAATTTAGATTCTTCTCCAGATGGTTAAAATATCTACTTCTATTTATTTCCTTTCATATATTATACGGAAATTCTTGCAAGATGTGTTAATATAGAGCATACTATACGTATAATAACTTTTTCGTAAGGCTGTTCTTGAAGAATCAAGTCCAGAGTATATTCTCTTTTCAATCCAACTGTCTTATACTTTTTTCAGGACTTTATTTTTTGTGGCTCAAGTATCTTCACGGTAAGCTGATTTCTTCCTTTTATTACATGTAGTGCGAATCGGAGTTATTTACTTGGTTTCAGGATTTGGAGGGAGTGTACTGTCTTCTTTATTCATTCAGAACAACATCTCTGTGGGTGCTTCTGGTTCTCTTTTTGGTCTTCTTGGAGCTATGCTTTCAGAACTTTTCACAAACTGGACTATCTACACCAACAAGGTTCGTGATTTCAGCCCAGATAGCCAAATGCATTGCCTTTTACATAATAAACCCAACATAGTTTCTCTCACGTTATTTAGGTTTGATCTTCTGATATATTTGGTGCTTTTTTACTTCTATAGGCCATGGCATTAGCCACACTTCTGGTTATTATTGTTATTAATTTCGGGATTGGAATTCTGCCACATGTTAATAACTTTGCTCACATTGGTGGATTTCTTACTGGATTTCTACTTGGATTTGTATTGCTTCCCCGCCCCAAGTATGGATGGTTAGAGCAACGGAATCTTCCTGGTGGTAGCATTGGTCTGAGTTCCAAATACAAGACATACCAATATGTTCTATGGATCGTTTCGGTAGTTCTACTGATTGCTGGGTACGTTCATGTTTATATCTTTTTATGTAGTCTGTGAAATTTATACATAGATGAGGGCAGCACAGCACTGAATCAAAATGGTGACTTTGGTCTTGTTGCTTTTGCATGACTGTATATCAATTGGTTATAAATATGCAGGTTCACCATTGCTCTTGTGATGCTGTTCCGTGGGGTAAATGCAAATGATCGTTGCCATTGGTGCCATTATTTGAACTGTGTTTCCACTTCAAGATGGAAATGTGATTAGAAACATCTTTAGAGAGATTTTTCATCATTTGGACCATTCATTTCTCCTGTAAATGTGCAGTTCAGTAGAAATATGGTTAACATTCAGAATTTCTAGTTGCTTAGCTGAATAACGATAATGGTGCTATATTGAAGACATGTTATTGTTTATGAGCTGTGTTCTCGGCACTAGTAGTAATGGTTAGTTTTCTTGATCGATAAGCAAAACTAAAAGCAACTGCCAGATAAATAATGGATCAGACCCTAAACTTCTAGTCTCAATATGTTCCTACAGGGAGACTTTCGATTCCAAGAGCTGGAAAATGATGGATCTGGAAATCAATTTCTGTGTAGGTTAAAAGTTAAAACTTTATTGTCAAGGTTAATGCTTAAGACTGCAGAAATTTAGCAATAGGATGCTCAATCATGACCTTAATGCCCCAAGCTCTAACTTCAATTTGTCTTAAACGGCTTTCGGGAAGACTATCCTCATAAACCAACTCAAGTTTTTTCAGCATGATTTATCCTTTTTTCAGCATGATTTATCCTCACTTACATGCTTTCTAGAAAAATTTCAAGAAGTTATCCAACATAGCATTGATTTAGCTATGCATGCTTGACTTTGAAGATTCTATGATTGAGCCATCGAAAATGAAAATGCACTTTGTGAAGTAAGATTTAACTTTTTGTAAGTTTTTGCCCATAATTTCATATCCTCGCAATCCTTTTTATTCAAATTTGATATCAATTCATTCATATACCTCTTTTTGGACATATGGTGTGGCACAATCTTCACTCTTGGAAGTAGTTTAAAGACAAGTAGATAGCATGGCTAGGTCGCAGGGGATGAAAGAGAATGCTGACTTTATTAGGCGTTGAATTCGAATTTTAAATCCTAGGCTTGGCATTACCTTGAAAACTCTTATCAAAGATTGCTGGATTTTCTTCATGTACTGTTCAGCTTAAGGATTACCTTATCACGAAGCAGTGATGAGACACGTATCTTGCTAATTTCCTGGCCGCTGGAGATATTTTACTAATAGTTGAAGCAGACTCATCATACTTCAACCGCAATTACTGGTGAAGCTACCACCAAAGCTGGCTTTGGCAGGGGTTTTAAATTTCATCTCAATTCCAAGAGGAGGTCTAACTCTGTTTTCTTCTCTTTTAATCTTCAAATCTCGTACTCCCAAATTCAAATCTTCAGATATCCAGTCTCGTTCATTTCACTTTCTTTAGCCTTTAATGAATCTTAAGTTGATTAGGATCGTGTTTCTTTCGAACACTTGGTACAAATACAAAAGAAAGAGATCATAATTATTAATCAGTAGCCTTGTGACTGTTGCTGAAATTGAAGCACATGAGGATCACTTTTTCAACTTCTTATTCTGCATTATGCTAATCTAGGTTTATGCGTTAAGCCCTTAAGTTCAATCAATGGGCTGCCAAGTTTGATCCAAGGCCTTCATATAAAGAAATAATATAAATAATAGAACAAAAATATTCGTAGTACTTTCTTCTTTGAGTTGGACCTAATGAAGCAATTTCAATAGGACAAGAAAATTATCACACTTCTGACAAATTTTTTGTTGGATTCATCTGGAGTCTAACACTCTTCTGTGTCCATTTTGTCTTTGTGAAGAATAGCCATGGGAGCTCCACTAGTAGGTAGGCGACAACGAGGACCAGAAATAAGATTTTTCATGTTGTACTCTCTGTTTAACAAGAAAAAAAAAAATCACTGGAAAAATAATAATAAATTATTACTTAAAAGATACAAAGTCCACAAGAGATATAGGAAATTTACACTTTCTCGTGGAATACATAAGCTAACGAAGAAAATTGTGTAAAATATATATAGGTCTAACAGTGCTATTTCATTTAACATCAAATGGGAAGAGAATCTAGGTGATCTCTCTTGGTCATTCACTACAATTCTTTTTTAGTACAATTTGGAGGAGAAGATTCCTACCACAAACTATGTAATTAAATGTAGTTACCAAAACACTTGTATGTCAATTGAATTATACTCATTTTAACTCGTCGTTTACTGTTTTTTTCTAGTCATTACTGTTTATTCTAGGAAAAGGCCTGACTGGAGAATCCAAATAGAGAGAAATTGCCTCTTAACAACTGACATGATTGTGTACATCAGTTTTTGTCTTTCTGCTGTCTTCCATGATGATTTTCTGAAGGTGGAAGGGTCAACCAGACAGGAACTGTCGTTGATGCATTTGGATTTTACCGCCCAAATCGATGCAGCTCTCAAAAAATATCCAATCCTCGTCGGGTAAAGATAAGTGACTGAAAAGCTTCATTCTTTTTCTTTGATCCCTGAGGTTCCTGTAAGGAAATCATATCATAGCAGTAATGAAATTAGGGGAAAATGAAGGCTGAGAACCCATGGTGTTGACCTTGTTAGCATCTTACCTAAAAATTATTTTAAGCATCGTTTGGTTGATTAAGTGAGGTTATATGTTAGAGTTAGTGAGTTTATATTTAGAATATACATACGTAAAATAGAGCTTCTTAATAAATGTGCAAACTTCAATAGTGTTTATTATAAAAGTTGTTTCTACCGATTCTAGAATTTCGTGGACCAAACGGTCTCCAAATGTTTTAATTATTTTAAAGACATTGTTTGGTTGATAAAACCATCAACCTTAAAAGCTTTGTTTAGGTAGGGGAGCTATTCAAATTACTTAGACAAGTGTAATTTTGACGGTGAAAGTAATTGAGGAACATTATCTTAACAGAAGATCGTACCATATAAATATTCTTCTTCTCACTCGATGGCCTGTTGTGAGCATCCAAAGCTCCATTATGTGACAATTGCTGCAACTTACTGTAGTTTGGCCATGTGGGTGTCGAGAAACACAGAAAGTTGCTTAGAAAGCTTTGCTTATTAAGAGGGGTTCTTCGTCCGTGAATGGATAGCGATTTACAACTCCAAGTTGCACCATTTCTCTTACTTTTTCAAAACATTTCTCACCTACTTGTTAATTTGGTCTTATTTTTCCACCAAACATTAGCTTTTTCACCTTGAGAGCTATGTGTCTATTTACCCATTTTTCATGGCCCGTGATTTTTCTTTTTCGGATTAAACTGTATATTAAGTTCCCATTTTTAACTGGTTGCTAAAGTTCGATAATACCTGTCGAACTTTATTATGAACTTTATAATGATGTTGATATGATATTGTCATGATTGCTATTATATTTTATTGTAATGGTAACTTTTCTGTTAGAAAGTTGTTGAAACAGTACCCATTAATTAATAATACGAAACTAGTTGGATGAAAAGTTAATGGGTTAGGCTGTGATTTGAATAACCAAAGTATTCTTTTGATAAAGAGTTAATGGATTAGGCTTTGATTTGAATAACCAAAATATTTGTTCACACGTCATATTCTCTGCATAGACTTATGAGGATTGTCCTCTGGTTCTAGAAAAAGAAATGGTAGAATGTAAACCAAGGGGATAAGTTTAACCCAACATAACTATGTACCTACTACATGTTTGAAAAGGAAATGAGTTCGATCTATAGTGATCAACTGCTTAATGATATGAAAACCCTAGATCTAATAATTAGGGATTGAATTGGTGAATCCTAATATTAAATTCTAAAACCTCCAAATCAATTTGACATAGCGATTAAGTTAGATTTGGATTAATAGAGAAATAAGAAGAACTAGTTCCTCAATCCAAATTTGATCTCTAACTACGAACACTTGCTTTTAAACTTCAACCGTCAAAAAACTACTTTAAACAATCTAATAGCAAGGGTTAAATAGCCTCCCAATAAAACCTTAATGTCTTGGAAAAAAATCTAAATTAATCCTACTTAAATATAATTAAAAAAGATTAAACTGAAAAATACAAAAATTACATCAAACATCAAACTTAGAACAATTTTAAATAATTTAATGCCTCAACGGTTTGCATCACATAAGATTTAATATTTTGCTAATATCTTTAACATCCAAAAGTTGTATGATTGAGTGAGCTGTCTTGTGGAATTAATCAAAGTGTAATACTCGTCGATATAAAAAAAACAAAAAGAAATTTGTAGATTGACATAGTTCACGTCATTAATTTGCCAATACTCTCCTTGGAAAATAACTAGGTAAATAAGATGAAACTATAAAGAAATATATTGGCAACTATCAAAATACGGTGTTTGAAAATGTACAGATTTCATCCAGAGATTGATTAATGATTTGAAGTACCATTTAAATTTCAAAGGCATTGGGTAGAACTCGAAACATGGAAGAATCGCTGTTCATGGTCAACAAGTTGTAGACTAGACATCAGAAGTGGTCAAATAATTACAATTTCATTGCTGCAGAATAGAAAGAAAGCACACCCCCACACACAGCATAGCATAACCAAGAAGAAAAGGAGTTACAAAAACAAATAAAGATCATCTTGATTTGGTACTTGCAAACTTAGTCATGCGATCAGCTACAGAATTGGCATTGTTTGATGAATTGGGTTCATGGGAGATACCATTGTTTGAGAAGCTCCATGCATCCCAAGATACCTGAGCGTACCGCTTGTTTGATCCAAATTTCTCTAACTCGAGCCTCTGTTTTGGGGCACTTTGTGACCTGACTTTTGCTTTGGACGACTCTGTGTTGGCCATATAGTTTGGATAACCTGCATAGCCACTGAAATATCCCCATGCGTACTCACTTCTTGTCGGTGACAAGGTAGCTCGTTTTGCGGCATTTCCACGCCTGGATGAAGCAGAATGCACTTGAGGGCTATTTTCTGCCGTTCCTGGGGCTTGTTCATATTTCCCAACTGGAAATTTTAAGGAGCTCAAGGACGCTTCCCCCGAGGAAAGACTCGAAACTGGATTTGCAGCCTTTGACGAGTGTTTTGATGGGGAGTCAATCGTCATAAAGCTCTGGTGGTTTCTAAAATCTGAAGCCATTTGAGAGTTCTTAAAGCTGTTGATGTTTCCTTGAGATTTCAAATGAGGTTTCCATGTATCTACTTCAAGGATTTTGTCTGTTTTCTCATCTACAGCATGAATATTTTTTAGAGGCAACTGTCGATTGTTCCACAAATTTTCTTCCATCCAACGGTCTAACCAACTTGACCCGACTGGTGCTCCATCCACAACAGTTACATCCTTCAAGTTTGAGTTCGAACCACATCTCTGCAAGAGTTGGTAGGAAAAGTTGAAATGGATGTTACTTTTAGGATAAAATATTCAAGCATCAGAATCTGGTTTCAACATCAGTCTCCGAGAACTAGAATGAACTTAAACACTATAGCATATAGAACGCAAATATGAATGATTAGTCTTATTAGATCTTAGAAATGGCATTAAATTCTATACCTTCAGAAGTGCCGAGTTGTCAAATTTATTACTATGGTGAGCACAGAGTTGATCTCCAATTCCACTGGGGGTTGCTTGAACCTATCAACAAAAAGGAAAATAATGGTAAGCATTTTCAGAAAAATAGAGATACATAAAAGTAAAAACTTAAGTGCATCGAACAAGTAACAAACAGAAAAGGAAACTATTACATGAAGTCTCATGGAAACCCCATTCTCTAACAATCGCCATAGTTATGTTCAAAATTTAGATGAAGAATACTACAGACTCGGACATTACATTAACTCATAAAGTCAGAAGACAAAACAGAACTTCCACAATTTAGTTGACCAGATTCTTAGCTCTTTTCTTTTCGAACAGAACAATTAATTCAATATAAGCTTAAGAATCCCAGAAAGCTATAAAGAAACTGCGCTACAATGTCATTCATAGAAAAAAAAACTAAAAGAAATGCACTAAAAAAAGCATGACAATATTGGAAACTGGATATCAATGGGAGGGAAAATGAACACATACACGGATATGAGAGAGCGAGGATTTGCTGGTGGAATGCAAAGAATCCGATAAGTTTGAGCGACCAGCACAAGCTCGAGATTGCAATCTAACGAGTGTCTGCATTCGCCTTAGCATGTCAGCCATTTGCTTTCTCACAATGTGACCTCTCACCAAAGCTTGAAGCTTTACCAATGCCTTTAGTGCCCTAAGTGCCCTCCTTGCCTTCAAAATTTCCCTCCAAAAGTAAGACACAATAATAACCAAAACATCTTTCTGCAACTCATATTCAAAAAGTCCCTTGAATCACTATAATTCTGTAAACTAAATGTGGAAAGAGCTATGATGGGGGAAGGGGACCAATGCAAAAGAGAAATTCAACCAAACGCCAAACTGCAGCTTTAATACAACCATTTGAATTAAACAAAAGCTATGATAAAGCCACTTTTGCTATTTTAAGCACACCAATTTAATTAATTGTACATTTCTCCCTAGACTTTCAGAAACAAATCCCACAAAAACTTGTTGAACTCTAAAAATCAAAAGAGAAGCATAGCTGGCAATGATCCTTTGGATTAATTATCAAGGAAAAGAAAAACCAACTTGAAAAGGAAGGACCCATCAATGTCTTTTGTGATTATAGCAAAGAAATAACCAATTATATTAAATTTGGAAGATTCTTTGATAAGAGGAAGTGGAATCATGTCATAAGAAAGTATAATGAATCTCCTACAGCAACTACCATAAAAACTGGTAGCTAATGAAATTGGTGAGGGAAACAGCAAGATGTCAACACGTATTTGACCCAATACACGTGCAACCATTAGAACAGAGGATGGAGATACTACCCAATTGGACATGCGTGGACAACAGGGAGATGGATGGTCTGAGATGCTGAGATCACATATCCACTTGTGTCGGCGCACTAAATCCAACTCAATTTCTTTCTAACCACTTAATTTTCCGGGAAAATTCATAGGACCACTTCATGTTTTGTGCTTGGTTTTAGATTGAAATCCAGAGGAGAACAAAAGAGAAAGGGGAAAGTGAAGTATCGGGTAAAGGAACATGGAAATACAATCCCAAATGCCCATGTGAAGGTTTTTCTTTTCTTTTCCTGTTTGAAAAGATAAAAGTAGCTTTTTGAAAGAAATTTAAGAGTTGCAGATTAGGTAAGTTTCTTTCCATTTGGGTCTACAAGGAAAAGGGGTAATACAAAGTTTTGGTTTGAACACAAATGAAATCAAATTCTACAAAACTACGGCTAATCGCAAACTTTCTAAAACTTTCTAAAAAATCAAGTTTGAAAAATTATCACCAGCTAAACCCCATATCGAAGTAACTCAAGAAGGAAAAAGAATGAGACTTCCAACAAGGGGTGACCCCCAACATTGCTAAAATCTTCCTCTATTGAAGGTCGATGGGAATAATTACAGCCATAATGAAAAGGGAAATTTCTAAAGAAAGAATGTAAGAGTCAAGAGAGCAAAGAAGCCAACTCACCAAATAACCCCGAAAAGCGGACTGGATTTTAACGGCAGCCGCGTCCTCCATCCAACGGCGGTTAGCATTAGAGTGAGTGGTACCGCTGCTGGTGAGCCGAACAACCTCAGCAGCGGCATGGGCAGCGGCTAGAGCTGCCTCAGCGACGGCAGCGGTGGCGGCAGCCACGGCAATGGCGTGTTTGTTGGCATCGAGAGGTTCGGTGTAGGAAGAGGAGGGGCCAAATGCATTGGGTTGGGAGGAGGTAGCGTAAGGGCGAGAGTGATGGGTGTGGCCGGACTTACCGAAGCTCCAGCGCTTGTTCTTGTTGTTGTTGGGGTGTGGGGTGGAGTCAGGGAGGTTGGGAGGGGGTTTTTTCGGACGGAAAAGGCGGCGGAGAAAGCCCATAAATGGAAGTGGAAAGCTAGGAGAATGAGGAGTAGAAAAGTAAAAACATGGCTGAGAGAATATGAGAGAAAAGCATGGAAGAAGAGAAGAAAGTGAGAATGAGAGTGAGAGTTTTAATTTGAAGAAGAAGAAGAAGAAGAAGAAGAAGAAGAAGAAGAAGAAGAAGAAGAAAGTTGGATTTGGGAAATGGGAATTGGTGATGTGAGCAGCTTGAGGCCAACGCGCTTCTATGAATAGTCTACATCACGCGCTTAGCTCCCAATGTTTCTTTTTGTGGTTCTGGATTTGTGATGCTTTTTATAAAAACACATTTAAAATAAAAAGTTATAGGTTTCTCAAAATAAATAAATAAGCTGTATGTATCAACTTTATATTCTCATTTATAGTTTTCTTTAAAAAAAAAAAAAAAAAGTTTTATTTTACTTTTTATGAAAGTACTTAAAAAGTGATGAATTTAAATTAGATTTTTTTTTTAGGATCAAGTGCTTAACTCACTTACACTAACTCTATGTTTAGATCTTCTCATCCTCAAAATAAAGAGAGATTTTGAGATTATTTTATTTATTACTTATATTTTTACCCCATCATTTATTTTGGTATGTGAAATTGGAGATTTTATTATTTTGGTCATTGCCATTAGTTTCATTATAAAAAAAATTAAGGTGTTGTCTTCTTCTTCTTCTTCTTTGAGTTTTTTACTTTTAAAAAATTACATTTATTTAACATTTTTCTTTTGAAAATCTAACTAAAGTTAAAGTTTTTTCTTAAAAAAAAATTAAAATAATGTATATAACTTTTCTATCCTAGTTTAGTTGGCATATGGTGTATTAATGAATAATTGATATATGGTTCAAATCTCTTATACTTACAAATAATAATTTTTTTAACTTGCTTAAATATATAAAAAGAAAATTGCCTTTTTAGAAAGAAAAAAAACAATTGTTTTCTCCAAGAACAAACTGTTTAAAAGTTATTTGACCAAATTAAAATAGTTGTTACCTTAATAGGATAGCGTTAAACATTGACAATGTTTAACGTGGCTATATATATTAGGCTTGATCATTATCTTTACCCTTGGTTGCGAACTTGTGAGAATAAGATGCAAAATTAAATTGAATTGATTTTAGACAGATTTAAAATAGGAAAATAACTGTTTTACCCTATTTCGAATATAAAATAAATTCTTCAACTGAGGAGAAGATAAGTGTTATTGTCCTACCTCATTTGAAAGACATTATTTGCTCATCTTTCTACCTCCAATTTATTCACCAACATCCTACCTAGACTATCTCTCTATGTTCTCGGATTTAGTTAAACGAGTAGTCTCGCTTGTTGTTCATTCAACTTCTTTTAAATATTTTTTACATTCAAATCTCTAACTTTTTAATTAACGTTATATGTTTTATGTCAATCGAGCTAGAGTTTTGCGGTCCAAGTATTGTTTATATAATAATAGCAGCAGAGAGAGAAGAAAAGGGTAAAGGGTGCCTTTTTATTCAATGAAACCTGACTTCTGAGATCATTGACCTCAGATTAAACAGGAAAGGAAAAACACAAACAAAACCAAATGGAAAACTACAGCATTATTATTACTATTCATTTCATTTCTTGTGGCGATTTCCACTTCATCCTTCTCTTCTAGTTTGAACCTGAAATGAAGAAAAAAGAAAAAATAAACCTTTCGTTCAACACACAGCCAATTTCTTATGAAAAATGGTTAGAAAAACAAAGAAAAGACTGACCACAAGAGAGAGTTGGAAGATGGCAAAGAGAAGGGAGAGTGGAGGCAATTCTAAGGGTGCTGCAAAGGCAATCTTGTTGCACAGCTCCAAGTGCACCACAACACTCTGGGCTTGGGTTAGGAGCACCAGGCAGCACAAATGGTGCACAACTATTTAAGTTGCTGAGCTGAGTTGAGCAGCCTTGAGGCTGTGCCTGTGCTTGAACCAGCATCAAAGCCAGCAACGACAGAATCACAACTTGCTGCTTCCCAAGAGACTTGACGCCTGCCATAGTTGCTCCTTTTTTTTCTTTTGCTTTTAATCTGTTTTTTTGGGTTCTGAATCTGTTGTTTGATTATTTCTTTAGGTTTCGGGATGTTATTTATAGGAGTTGAAAGGTTCAACTTTGCATGAATCACCTACATAGCAATTCTTAGTTCATAGTTTTTGTGTTGAGTAACCAAAATTAACCTCAGATTGAAATTATCATTCATTCCCATTTATCACAGTTCATCAAATAAGATGGTGATATAATCCACTGTCCTTTGAATGATTACAGCACAAAAGAAAGAGAAAAATGGGAGATGAAATGTGATTTAATTGGCTGTAAAAAAAGTGATTAAAATGTAGGTGAAAACAGCTGGTTTTGGCTAATTCTTGATGGGATAATCATAAAGCATAAAGAGAAAAAAAGAAAAGGTTACATAAAAAATATAGAGAAGAGGAAGGAAAAAATAATTGAGTGAGAAGTTAAGTTGCTTTAGATTCTTGCTGTTGATCAGAAAGCTCAGGAGGGGCTGTCCAATAGTTTTTTACTGCAAATAAAAGTTTCTCCATATGATAAGGTCCATCTTCATGATGCACAATTTGACTGCTCCAATTCAGATTATCAGTTATCATTTTGATTTTCACCAAAACGTCAATGTTCTCTCGAAAGATTACGCTTCCTTCTGGCCTCAGAGTTCTGTCCATTTCAAGTAGAATGTCTTCCATTTCACATCTGCAATGTAATTCCAACAAAACACCTTTGAAAAACCAACAGACTCCACATGTTCTCTAAAGATCGACTTCGTGAAAAAGAAAGTTTAATGAAGAATAAAACTTTTCACGTTTCCTTAGACTATGAAAAAAGGCAATACCTATTTTTATAGAGGCTAAAAACTGAATCAGCATGAATGAAATCATAAGTTCTTGGATAAGTTGACATTGCCTCGCACCTGCAATCCATCCACATGACATAAATTACTTATATGAACAAAATATTAAGAATTACTTTATGCTTTAGTCACATCTCACATGTCCATTTCCTTGTGCTCATTAACTATTCAAAAGGGAATATTGGTGTGGATTATTCTTTTTACTCCTTTTGGTAAAGATTTCTTGTATCCTAGACATGAAAAACATGAATGTTATCTATCTACACAGCCTCAAAGACTTACCAATCTTGATACGTGCCGATCAAACCTCTGTCATATATGACTCCGAGCGTATTGACTTTGACATCCACAGGGACCACATTCATCACCCAAACTGGATCATCAACCAGAGCAGCAGCAAATCCACCCAAGAAAGCATTCATGTCTAAGAAATTACGGTACCGACCAGGCTTATTCAACTGATTGTTTATAGTTCTGTAATAGGTCAACCTCTTCTTCCATAGCTCAGAATCATGAATGAAAGTTTCTTCAGTCACCCCTTCCACAGTTCCTCTACTAATCCTTTGTGGGATTGCATTTAGCCTTTCTGGCCATCTTGCCAACTTCCCTCCTGCTATTTCCTTACTGTTCGAAACTTCAGGCAAATGTGTCAAACAAGCTTGCATATCTGTATACCTGAAAGGACAAAATCAAACTCAAAATAAGAGGTTAAGATCAACAATAAAAGATAAACATATAAAACATAAATGATAAAGAATGGATATAATAATTTACGTAGCTTACTAATAGTGTTTTAGCTACATCCATAGAAAGGAGGTGAGAGCAGTTTATTCTTAGAAATAAAATATCATATTACAAAGTCATAGGCATCAATAGTGTTAGAAAGTGTATAAAGCATGCCCCTCTAAACTTTGGGCCAAGGAAGACTCTCGTACGTGTCACATAACAGATTGAAAGCATTCTACGAAAGGTAAAGAAAGAGAAGTATGTGAGAGTTATGCAGGTCTATGAAGAAGATACCAAGCTCTGTCAGGATCTTGAGAATTACAGAAAGGTGGATTCTTAGTGATCTTGCGGTTTACTTTACAATTCAAGTGATTGATAGGCTTTTGCCAAATGGCAATATCACCATCTTCAACTAGTTTAGTCCAACAGAGGCTTTTGGCAACCTTTTCAATAGCAAGCTGTTCAGAATTCAAATCTTCCTTTGTTCTTTCCCAACCTTTCCAGTGTTTCTTCCAGTTAATTGGAGGGCCTGATAAAATCCAGTACCCGCCAGGACGAAGAACTCGATCAACTTCAACGAGGAAGATGCCCTCTGCAAAATCAAAAGTATACATTAAAAGGAAATTCAAAGTATTTAACTTTATGTATACAATAATGTAATGTTGCATATACACAATTATGTAATGAAAATGAAAAGAAAAGTGTACCATATTGAGACCAAGGGATTAGGCAGCGAGAGCAATGAGCCATGTCAAAGGCATTTGAAGGATAAGGGAGCCTCTTAGAAGCAAGAATGCCAATGAGTGCAGGAACTCCTCTTTCTAAAGCAAATTGAACTTGGGCTTCATGAGTGTCCCTTGGTGCAAATGACATCGTTATGATGTCCCTTGACAGTAAATAAGCTCCCCAACTTCCCACCTTCATCATCAACAAAACAGTTTGTTTTATTAATTATTTGGTTTTTGTTTTTAGTTTTTCTAAATTAAGATTATAAACACCTCTTTCACTCCTAAGTTTCTTACTTTGTTGTTGACATTTTACAAATGTTTTAAAAAACCAAATCAAATTTTAAAAACTAGAATAAGTTGTTTTCGTTTTATGAATTTGGCTAAGAATCTTATTATTGTACTTTACAAAAGTTACAAACTTTCGTAAGAAAATACGAAGAATAAATTTAATTTTCAAAAACCCAAAACAAAAAACAAAATATTATAACTAAATGGAAACTTAGTTTTTAAACATTAGAAATTAAAACTCATAAACACTTCTTTTATTTTATATATTTTTAAATTAGTTCTTGATTTTACAATTTGATTGTTAAAAAATGTTTATTTAAGCAAAATTCATAATTGAAAATTGGGAAGACAAAAAAGACAAGCATAAATATCAAAAACTAAAACAGATTGGATTAGTTATCAAAAAATCTAAAATTTGTCAAATTTGATTCTAATTAAACTTCTTAACCAGTATTGAAAACATCTTTAGAATTTTAGTTTTATAATTAAATGACCCTTAGATAGATAAATAGATTCGATGGATGAAAAAGAAAATCGTTGATATATTATTCTATTAGATACTTCCTAAAGTTAAAGTTAGACAACTATAGGAAAAGAAAATTAAAAATTTCAATTGTTTATCTTATTTAACGGCATTCAAGATTTTAAACTTGTTAGATAGATTATAATATACAAGTTTAAATCATTTTCAATAACAAATTTGAGAATTTTAATAATTCCCATATTAATTAAAAGGATTTTTAATGTATGTAGGACAAAAATTGGCATGATTAAATAAAAGAATAAAAAGTTAAAAATGATGAATATAATTAGGTGAGGCTGGCAATTATGATAATGATAAAGAAAGAATTTTGTAATTAATAATATGACAGAGAGAAGAATCAGGAGGTTTCACAAAAGGACCAGACTCTGCTCCATGACTGCCACGTGTAGCCAAGCAGGTAATAGTCAACCAAAAAAAGGGAAGCGTTAACTTAACCTAACGACATAGATATCACTGCCTTCCGACACATATTTCAAACATTCTTTTCGTTTCCCCCTTCCATACGTATTATTGCCTCATGATTAAGAAAAATGTTGTCAAATTATTTTTACTTAGACAACCAAATTAAATCTCCAACTAAATTCTTTATTGTTTTCTGGAGAGTTCTAAATGTTGTATCTTTGTGCTATAGTAGCAGCAATGAAGGGATAAAAGCTCTAATTTTAAAGGATGAGTTTTATGTCATTAGCATTAGCATTATTGGGTTCAATTCATTTTGAACCCAACTAAGTATTTTTTGGTTAAAATATCATTATTTGTATTTATATTTTGAGTTCTATTCTATTTTAATTTTTTAATTTCATTTTTTTTTATATTTTCAATAAAATTTAAAGTTTAGTTTCTTACTTTGAATGGATGTTAAATTTTTGTAGGTCAAAAAGTAATTCTTTTGAAAATTAAAATAATAACAACACTATTTTTCAAAAAAAGAAAAAGAAAACAATGTATGTCCTTTCATTAAGAAAAATTATTGTAGATAACAAAATATAATAAAGTTTCATATTTTATCAATATTTATTATAAATGGAGTATAATATTTTACTATTTTTAGTTCATTTTATTATATTAAAAAATTCTCCTTTTAATTACATATGATAGTAAAGACTAAATATAATATTTTTTAAAAAAAGAAACCAAAGATAGATAAATGAGTAGGAGAATAAATTTAAGATTAGTCGAAAATATAAAGTATATAAAAGGATATAAATTTCAAAGGGTGGGTGAGTCAAAATGGTAACAAATATTTTACTTTTGTCTTTTAAAAAATTACCTTATAAATATCCATAGAAAAAGACAGTCAATGTGTCTCTTAATATGGTTTTCACAAACCCAATTTAAAGAAATAATTTTCCAGTTTTACATTCTTATTCTTTCCATTGTAATACACAATTTTATTAAAAAATAATCAAACAATGGACTGTCGTCCTTTCCACTTAAATTTTAAAACAATTTCAAAATGAGATGAGAAAAAACATAAATTCTAAAGAAGGGATAGAGAAACAAAATCATTACCAAGGAGAAGTTATGATTTTTTGTGTTAATATGGACATAAAGGAATATTTAGGAAGGAGGTTGAGAAAGATTATGGATTTAGAAGTTACCCCACAGCCAGTATCAATGGCGGTTCTGATGGATCCATCTTTAAGATTAATTAATTTCCCAATATTATCAATATACGCATCAGCTCCGTCGGGAAACATCGTCCCTCCGCCCGGAAATCTAAACGTCTCCCCTTCATATCTAATCCAGTTCTGCACAGCTTTCTCCACCGTCAGATGCTTATGTGGCACATTCACATACCACGCCAAATCTCTACTCACTGGCCACGCGAACGGATTCCGGTATCCGGGAGGCGCAGGAATCCGGCACTTCAACGACTCCTCCTTCTCCGGGCAATGCCTCTCTCTGTAAATCAGCCTATCTCTGCTGAACTTCAGAGACCTATGCGTGTCCTCACATGGCGTGTACTCGCTGTAATTCAACCCACATGCCGGAAAAGGTTTTGCTGCAGCGGTGATGGTGGTGTTTTGGAGGGTGGTGCATCGGGGGATAGCGGCGGAGGAGGGTTGTTGGCGGAGGCCGAGAAAGTAAGAGGAAAAACAGAGGAAGAGGATTAGAGAGATGGTGTAGAATTTTGTCCGGAGGGAAATAATGGGTTGTTTTGAAGATTGTTTCGAGGCCATCTGTAAATTAAAAAAAAAAAAAAAGAAGAAGTGATGAATTGGGGTTTGATTGATTTTGTTAAAGGATGGAGAAAAGTGATTTGATTATATAAGGTAAGGGAAATTTTTGGAATGTGTATTATTTTGTGTAATGAAAATTTGGAAGGTCAGTGCCAGTAGGACGGTGAAGTAAAGAATTGTCTGTTACCTTTGAATATTGGGAGCTATATTTCATTAGGGAGAATAACACCGTTTATCTAACCTACATTACATCCAAGTCCTTTATAATTTTTATATATATAGAGTCTAACGTACAAACAACCAACTAAATAGTTATAACATAAATAACTAAAAGGTAACATTATTTACGGTTTATTTACAAAAGCTCTAATACCCTTCAAGTTTGGAAGATGCACATCGATAACATCCAACTTGGTTAACAATTTATGAAGAATTCAGGAAGATACCTTTGTAAACATGTGTAAACTAGAACGACTAGGTAACACTTTGAAGAATTTTTCGACGATCTTATCTTGCACAAAGTGATAGTCGATTTCTATGTGTTCATGGAATATGAGATTAGTTGGTTATTTGTACATCGGACCCTATATGTATAAAAGACTTCTGTGTAATGTATATTAGATAAGTGGAATTATTCTTCTTAATGAAATATAGATCCTATTATTCAATATTAGTTATAGTATTAGAGTACAATTTCTGCAATTTGTGTTGAATTTTGTTCGTGCGTGTTCTCCTTTGTATCCATTCTCCTCCATTGCAACCTCGTCGAAATTAACCTTTGTCATGGTTAATCAACAACCTACAACCTCTACTATTGTTTCCATAGATCTTGAAGTCGTTCAATCCCTACATGTTGCATAACTATGTTGTTGTCATGTTTGTTATAAGTTACAATTTTCATTTAAAGGCTTAATCGGTTTTTAACTTGAAAATTTGTGAAAATTCTTTTTAGGGTATTTTTATCTCTCTCTTTTTTTTTTTTTTTTTTTTTTGTGAAAATTCCTTAAAGATGGATACATAGTTTATAATCTTTAAGATTAATTATATTTACTCTAAAATTTAGTATTTTTATTACGGACGCAAATATAATTTCAATTTTAATGAATACTATACCTTTACTTAATTTTACTTCTTTCACGAAAAACTATTTAATTTGGCTCCGTTAGCGATGCATTGAAACAAATTATTTATTTTCATATTTAAGTTTTAAAATGTATATATTTATTTTTTTTAAATTTCATATTGTTAGGTGATCATCAAGCAATCAGAGTCAGCTTTAAGCTAAAATCGAAGTTTGATTACCAATATATCAAATTTGAATGATTTTTTTACGATTGAGTGATGTCACTGACCATCCATACAATCAATCTTTAGATTTTGGTCGATCATTTTGATAAAAAATGATAATATTAATTACATGTAACAATTGGAAAACACTTTAAAATTTGGGTAAAATCATAACATTAGAGGAGAAATTTTGAAAAATAGTATACTTTTGATTTTATATTTCAAAAATAGCACACTTTTAGAAAAAAAAAACTCTTTCAACATAATTTCTCGATCCATCTTAGTCGAGATCGACATCAAGATTGTGTTGTTCTCGATCGAGATGGCCTCGACATTTCTCCGAGTTTTAGGACAAGTTATTTATTGTGTTTTGTTACGTGTGTTTTCTGTTTTGCATATGCTTCTCTTAATAATTTTGCTTACAAGCTTTTGTTCCTTAGGAGAGCCAGCAAGAACAACCTTAAGAAAATGAGGATTTAGAGTTTAGACTAATCTACATTATATTTGTGTTAACTATTTAATGGTGTATTTATATTCAAACATTCAACCAACCACCTCAACTTATATTCTCAATTTTTTCCATAAATTCAACTAACCACCATAAACTTATTAACATAGGATGAAGAATCATCCGGGCAAGGTGAGACCAAGGAAGATTTCGAAGAGATCGAAGAATATCACCCACAATGATAACAAAAACAAAAAGAATTCGAATGAGTCATATAAAACAATGAACCAAATTTTCATCACTCCAAAATTGTTGCAAATGAGATTAATTAATAAGGTCTTATATACGCAATTTCATATTTTTTTAGCATGATAATTAGTTAATAATTAAACATAATGATAATCAATTAGTTAATTAATACAACATTTTAGGGAGCAATATTAAAATTGGGATCCAAAAAGAAAGAAATTAAAAACTCAAGACAATTTCCGACCGAAATAAGCACGATTTATCAATATAATTTTTTAGGCTTTCTCGAAGTTTGGTACAATTTTGCTCGAGATGAACTGAGATTGTCAAGTTTTTAGACTTTCTCTGTACAATTTTGATCGGGATGAACAAAGATCCATTATTCTTTTTGTAAAGAAAAAAAATCAGTTAAGATTTGGTGTAATGTTGGGCATTTAATTTCTAAAAAAGAAAAAGATAAAAAAAAAACTTAAATAAGATTTTGAACAATGGTAAAATATATCTCGATCTAATATCTACTGATATGCACCGAGGAAACAAAAAACAACCAAAATAATAGATAAGTTGGAAAGTTTTAATATTTTAGAAAAATCTTGGTATCGATTTTACCCGAGACTGAATCAAGATAAATGATTTTGCCAAGTTTTAAAGGATATGCTACTTTTAGGAAGTAAAACAAAAATGGTGCTACTTTAACCAATTTCTCACATCAGAGATGCCAAAGAGATAGTTATTAATTACATTCAATCATTTTGTGTACTGTTCAATCGTATTTTCACTTTTACAGCCATACACTAACTGTTTTCCTAATGTTATTCTAAATTAGAATTATTTTGAGAAAAAAGGCCAAATCATTCTCTCTCTCTTTTTAGGTTTAAATCCTAATTTTATTATTTTATTTTGTTTACTAAACTTGCAAGAGCACATGTTTTAGTCTCTCCACTTTTAAAAATAACATATTTTGATTAAAATTTTATATCTCTAACTGATTTGAGGTGACTTGACTTTTATATATATATATATATATATATATATATATATCGATGACTAACCTGTCAAATAAGATAATCACTTTTAAAAATTTAGGGTTTTAATTTTTAATTAAAGATCAAATGAAAAATTGATGCTTTATCGGATAACTAAAAATGAGTTAGCTTTTGAGTTTATTTGATAAATGTGTTGATTAGGGGTGATTATCGATAAATCGAAGTCGATTTTTTTGACAAAACTATCACCGAATCGACCATAGTCAGTTTAGTAAATGTTCAATCCGACCTCAACATCGATGAGTAAGGGTCAATCAACCGATATTTATCGGATCTGTTTACACTTAGAAAATACTTTTTGGAAATTCTCAATTTGAAACTTTCCAAAACTGACCCCTCTCGTTTTTCGACTGACCAACTTGGATTCTAGTAGGGTGTAAGAATAATTCGAATAACCCGAACTACCCAACCCATATTATATGAGTTGGGCTGGGTTAGTTTAAAATGTGGGTTGGGTTGGGTTGAAAATTTTGGTTTTTTTTTGTTGGTTTGGGTCTCGGGTTGGGGTTGAAAATTTTGAGTCAACCCAACCTAACCTGAATTAATAATATATATTTATATTTATATTATATATATTTTATTATTTATTTAATATTTATAGATAATGTTTGGAATGTTGAACTTTTATTGATGTTTGAAACTTTGAATTTATAGATGTTTGAATTTTTGGATGTGAGTGTTTATCGACGTTGTAAAACAATTTTAAGTCGTCAAACATTAAAAAATAATACAACCCAACAACTCAATCAAACCCAACCTTATGGGTTGGGTTAGGAATAAATACAATTCGGGTTGTCATCCCAACCAACCAGAAAATATGGGTTGTGTTGAAAATGTCCTTCAACCCAACCCGTTTACACGCCTAACCCTTAGTGTTGATTATGTTTCTGTGTTGTATGGAAATATTTATAAAATAAACTAGCAAGATTTATTAATTATTTATTAATTTATGTAATATAATGAATCTAGAGCCTAATCGTACAAATATAGAAAACACATCATCATTCCCCCTAAAAAGTATGATAAAGACTAAAGTAAGTTTATTCTTAAAATTTTTGGAACCTACAACTGACGTTTTTAAAAATTTAATGGCCAAAATAGAACAATATACAAAGTAGTTTAGAGGCCAAAATATGATTTAAACCTTTCTTTTACTAACAAAATCATATTAAAAAAAAATCTAAAAAAAACTCGTATCGAAAAGAATTATATGCCTTAATCTTTTAAAATTATATCACATATTTTGACATGTAAATACACTAACACCTTGAACATAAAACTCAACACTCTACTAAATAAGTTATAAGCAAAAATAAGTATATCTCAATTAACATAGCGTCCATATTATCAACTTCAAAATTTTGGAGTTGAATTTATCCACCGCATTTTAATATAATTTGTTTGCAAAAAGAAGAAAAAAAACCTCATTAGTTGTGGTTAATAATATCGGAAAGAAATTATGCAAAGAAACATATTAGAATTAGAACAATAGTTAGTTATAGCTTTGAAAGAAATAGTTGTGGGTGAATAATTGAATCATTCATAAACTATGCTAGTTTTGCCAAATATTTATTAAATGGTATGCTACTTTTGATTTTCCATTTGTTAAATTTATATATACTAACATATCTCAAAGTAATAATAATTATAGTATTATATTATCTTATAAATATTTTAAATAATTCTAGAATGTCTTCTAAATACGAAATACTTTAAAAATTGAAATATAGCCATCAAACAAACATTTATTTTTAAAATTAAAAATTCAGTTTATTTTTTAAAATAATCAAACAAATGTAATTAATGTCAAGAAATAATGGTGTCATCCTCTCATTGTGTATGTTAAGTTAGAAAAGTTAATCTGACCATTTAAAATCATTACATAATTTTTACATACAATTCATATATACCCAAACAAAGCTTAGCTGCTAACCTTTGCTCGTTCTCCCCTCTTCGATTCCCGATTAACGATACGATCTTGATGTATCATTTGTTCAATTTGGTCGATTTAATACTTATTTAACTATTTCATTGTTGTGATTGCTCTAATATTTGATTGATAACAAATCTAGATGGTTTTTTTAGATTTAATTTCATCGATTTGTATTGAAGCAATTCTTACTTAATCGTTGACAATTGTATTTGGCTCTTAAAATATATGGCATTCTTAATTCTTCCTTTTACTAATCTTTTCGACTGGAATTATAATTGAGTTGTCTCGTTTTATGATAATTTTCTCTACAAATCAAATTAGTGTGAGTCGTCTAAACTCGTTCTAAATTTCTAAACATTATGTTCTTGTTTGTTATAAATAGAGTAAGAAATTAGAAAAAAAAAAAAAAGGATTTACTTTTTTGAAAAAGAATTACAAATGACATCCAAATAAAATAATGTTAGGGAGGATGTTTGATAATACGAAAGTTGAGGGAATAACTTTGACATTTAACAAACTTAGTCGCCAATTTTATTAGTTATTCGTGCCGCGTCGGAGTCGGAGTTGAGGTCCGCCGTTCTCGGTTTACATTGACAACTCAGGGATCCAGGGAGTAACCGGAGAGGCGACAACAGCTTTCCTATCGATCATCAATGGCGGACGACGATTACAATGACCTCGACATGGGGTTCTCTCTCTTTCTCCATACCCATTTATCTATTCAATATGTTCTTCTCCAATCTGTTTATGTTCCTCTGGTTTCAATTGGTTTCTTACAAAATTTGTCAAATGAAAAACCCTAGTTTCTAAACTATTTCGCACCTTCAAGTTCAACTCGGTGTGGTACGGATTTGGGACTGAATTTGTGAGGGAAAGCAGTTCGGTATGATGAAATATCACTTGGGTGTTGGGAAGGAGATGCTATCAGAACCAAACTTGATTGTTTGAGCCATTCTACACAATTTGATTTTCTGTAGCTATAAGCGTGTGATGAGCAACTTAAAGAGTCACTTTGGCGAATGTTTGATTCTCCTGCCGCCTGACAGCTCACAATACTAATTTTTAAGGTTTAAACGTGTGCGATAATCTCAGATAGTTGCTTGTGCCATATTCTACTAGGGTTTTCTTTAGGTATAAGTTATTGACTTCTTCTGCCTTGAAAGCATGGCTACTGGAAAATTGTTTTTATTCAAAATTCCAACTCTTTTACTACCCTTCATAATCAGATACCAAATTAAGTTTGTAACTGCCACTTTTCATTGTAATCTTGCGGATCATACATCCTAAGCCTCGAGATACGAAAAGATTTTTACGAACTTATGCTTATTTCTTGATGATTGTGTCCAGTTCAATAAGCGTTATATTTTACTGAACGACTTTATGTTAAGTTGGTTTCGCTTATTGTTGGCAATTACACGTTTTCTTCATTAGTTAAAAAGGAACTCTGCTAACCTTCATCTTTATTATGAATTACTGTGTCTGAAAATTAAACATTGTGTGTTGAGGGATTTCTAAAAAGCTTTCCCGTTAGTAGTTTATTTAATCTGGGTACCCCTCTTGCTGTATATGTATCTTTAGATCCTCGTTAGCAACATCCAAAACTTACTTATTATTATCAGTTCTTCAAAGTTCAAAGTACTAAGTAGCCTTTTATTCACTTTGTACCCTGTTTCAGATGCCCTTTGTTAATTTGCATGAAGGACTCTGCCCTACTTCTAGTATACAGTTAGTTCATCAGTTTCTGTATCAACTTTATTTTAATTTTAATTTTTTAAAATTATCTGTTAGTTTGAATTTTGACTGTTTATAGTGTTTTGCATTACATTTTCCAAGTTCTTCCTTATTTGGGTTAATAATAAGTCTTGTTAGTTATGCAAAATATACACAATGAAAGCAGATAAATGGAGTATGGTTGTAAAAGTCTATACATGAGGACTTGAAACCCAACTCTTGGATCCACTCATAACAGTTTGTTATTTGAAGTAAATATACTAAAATTGCATTCTTAACTGTAGTTTGACCACACTGGTATTTATATTGTTTTGTGAAAGGTCTTCATATTTTCATTTTGGAATATTGGATGGTTCCAATATTTTTCCGCTCCTACGTTTATAAGTGATCTTATTCTGCAGATATGAAGATGAGCCACCAGAACCTGAGATTGAGGTAAGAAAAAATTAGTTCAATTTCATTTGAAAGAAAGTATTTTCTTTTTTAAGTTGATTGATCATAGTGACACTGAGAAGTGAGAATCATATACAGGAAGGTGCTGAAGAAGAATTGGATAATACTAACAATGATGATATTACTGGTGAACCTGTTGAAGCTGAGGAAAAGGAAGATGAAGAACCTGTTGAACGTGCGCGTAAAACCTCAAAATTTATGACAAAATATGAACGTGCTAGGATTTTGGGTACACGTGCCCTCCAAATCAGGTTCCCTTTTTAAAATTGGCCACATCCATTATGTGCGCCTAGTTGATAAATAATATGATGATTGTTTTTTCTTTTGGGCAGCATGAATGCTCCTGTGATGGTCGAGTTGGAGGGTGAGACTGATCCACTTGAGGTTAGATACTCAATTATTAAGCTAAAACCTTTGAAAGTTCTCTTTGTTTTTAGCATTCAGCTGAATGTATTTTTGTTTGTGCATGCCATAGTTAGAATGCCTGCTCGATATAAATATGGTTAAATTTATATCGTATAAGAGTACCCTCAAACTTTGAGGTCGGGGGTGAAATTAAAGGCTTTCAAACAATACAGTGTAATTGAAACTGACGTCAAAGCTTATGAAATTCGTATGATGATTGTCTACGCTTTCACCTGCCATTCATATTCATGGGTTTGTAATAGCTTCCGCTTTTATAAGGAATGAAGATGTATGCTTGTCTGCCTGGGTGCTTTGCATTCTTTTGGTTGGCTGTAGCATTGTTCTCTGGCATCTTATCTAATCTTGTACTGTCTTAGATTGCAATGAAGGAACTTCGTGAGCGGAAGATACCCTTCACCATTCGTCGCTACCTGCCAGATGGAAGGTTGAGCCTCTTAGATCTTATTCTTTCATATTTAACATTCGGATTGACCCGCCGGCAGAAACGTGTAGAAAACTGACAATATGCGAAGCAGTCGGTTTGGTGCTTTATGTATATGTATAGGTTTAGAGATATCAACTATACTGAGTATAGTTGGTCGTCTTAGTCTTAGAGTGTGTTTGAATTATCTATGAAATAAAATGTTTTTCAAAAATAAATTTTCTTTTGAACACTTTCTTTAAAATGAGTTTAAAATTTAAACACTTACACGTTTGATTAAATCTTTTTATAATTGTTTATATACATAATTTTGTTTAAAAAACTATTTTCTCAAAATTTGGTTCTTAGTGTTGTCTTTAAAGTGCATTATTTTTTAAAATGCATTTTGAAGAGTTACCAAACATCTCAAATTTTTTAAAAATAATTTTCTTTAAAATTTAAACAAGGTATTAGAGTTAGAGAAAAATAAGTATGAGGTTTTGGAAGCAACTTTTCTAGTTCTCTGTAGCGTTAAATTATTGAAACTCTGTTGGTTTTCGGCAGTTATGAAGACTGGGGCGTCGATGAACTGATAGTGGAAGACTCTTGGAAGAGGCAAGTTGGCGGCGCTTGATTAATCTGTGTTTGTTGTTACCAAATGTGAAATACTAGCGATTGGAACAAGAAGTTCCCATTTATGCAGTAGTGAAAAGGAAAACAGGACTACTGTTGTTTGTACTCATAATTCTCCTCTGTGATATATTGGAAAGGAACCTCTGTTAATGTATTGACTGGCGTTATTTTAACGACATTAAATATAAATACTAGAACGGATCTAATGAAAATAGAGTTGAATTTTGTGTTTCTAAATTGGTATTATATTCAAAATTATATTTTAGTTTAAAACAGTTGTTTTAAATGTGTGATGCAAAGATGTCACTGAACAGCAATAGTAATTGATGGATGGTAAGCATCAGTGATTTAAAAATATTTTCAGTATTTTGTCATTCTAAACAATTATTATAATATGATTATGCATTATAATTTTAAACTCAGATTCAGAATCAGAAATCATAAAAATGTTTTCAATTAACACTGGCTGGCCCCTGACAAAATTGGTAAACACGTCTACTGATTTCAGCGAAAAGAGAACAAACCTTGGGGTTGGTTTCAATTACACGAGAACCTTAAAGCTGCCCCACCTACATACTGAGGCGTAAATTGAATTTCAGTTACGAACTAGTACCTATATATTTTATTTCTTCAAAAGATCAAGTTCTTGACAATAATAACCAGAAAAGGAGGGGGGAAATCCCATGCAGTTTCCTCGAGGATTTTCAATTGAAAAAGGCATCACTCACGTTGAACTTGGGGATATAAGATAAAATTAAAATAAGTAGTCACTAGACCCTAAACCCTAAACAAGAAACCAAGGTTTCTAGATTTCCCACGTCAACTGTGATTAAACTTGGGACCATGGAACGGAAAACCCAAAGAAAGTGCTAAATCGATGAGATGTTAAACAGGGAGCATCTCCACAGGTCGGGGAGCATTCCTCAAAGGCGTTCAAATCAAAGGTTTAATGGTATGATGCGCAACAAAGCCAGATTGCGAGGGGAAAAACGGGGGGGGGGGGGGGGGGGGGGGGGGGGGGGGGGGGGAAGGATCCAACTACATCAGATTTATCATCCTGTACACATTTCTCCACCACAATTCGGGCAAGGTAGCCGATATTGTAGCCATACTATGTTAGTCAAGCCTTCCACACATAACCCAAATCCTCATCAAGCTCATTGTTAATAAAGCCGCTTTCAGGAAAATCTTGGCCTATATCTTCAACCAAACTCTCGGGAAAATGTAATTGTTGCGGCAGATCAGAAGCCTTTTGATCAAATCCACTGTTACCAGCAGAGGATTCGCTATTTGAAGCAGCTTTGAAGCTATTGCTCCTACTTGGAGCAGGAACGTTGCTACCAGATAGATTTCCAGATGCCCCAGCTGGAACTGAGGTGTTACCTACATAAGACATACCCCTTCTAGGTATACTTCTATTTGCATTTGGTCCAGTAAGGGGTTGCTGTTGTAAACTCCCACTCTTACTGTTATTTGACATCTGCAAAAGTTGCTGGATCATCTGTTGTTGTATCGCCTGGCTACCTTGCATCATCTGAGGATGATTTTGTTGGACCAAGGTTCCAGCATTTGGCGGATGCTGTTGCAGCGGTGGCTGCAATTGCTTTTGCAAGGGTGGCTGGGTGCCTGGAAAACCACCAACAGAGGAGGTCTGCACGGGGCCAGGCATCAGGGATGTAGTCCCCTGAAGAGTAGGGGATGGATTATAGTTGGAGTTATTGAAAGAGGAGGAGGCCTCCTGTTGATGTGGGCTGGGGTTCGAGTTCATAGAGTTCTGTCTCATGAGGATATTCTGGTATGTAGTCATTGCCAAAGCAGCTTGTGCTGAACCACTGAAACCTCCCCGACCAATCATCTGATGGTTATTCATCCCATGGTTATCAAGTTCAGGATGCAATGTCATCAGCTTATTAATTGTGTTGCGGTCTGTGGGAAGACCTTGAATACTCGCTAACTGTTCCATCTCCTGCATTTTTTGCATTTGGAGCTTGGCTGCAGTGGCATGTCTAGGATAGTTCTTCAAGCCCTCTGTAGAAACAAGCAAGTCCCAACATATAATTAACAATCAATCGTCACGAAGTTGCAATGGATAAGGATGTAGATGCATTACCAATAGGCCCAACTTTTTGATCCCGGCAGAAACCAATCAGATCTTTCATACTGTTGACAACCTCCGATATCTGATAATATTTAAGAAATTTTAACAAAATTAACACCGTGGGAGAGAAATAAAGAAACTCCCAGTAATGGACTAATGGTTACCTGCAGACACCGCACGTATCTTTTCGAGAAACCCAAGTCATTCAGCAACTGCAACTCCAGACTCTTAGCAAGCTGACGACCAGCTGTCAGTACCCTAAGAACTTAACCATGTTATTACAAGTCCAGCTGCGCACTGAGTGGGTAACCAACCCAGCAACTCTATGAATTCATAAACATTTGAAAATTATTTCTAACGAGAGCAATCTAGCTTTGAAGGACATCATTTAGAGACTCTCATCAAAACTTTGGCTCCTATGTCATATTCATGAACCGATCTCAAAATATTCAGAGCCTCTCATCAAAACTTTGAAGGACATCATTTAGAGCTCTCACGGAAACAAAAAGTTTTAACTAAGCAGCAGTTAACCACTGTAGTAAATATTATTGAGATCGATAATATTGTTCAAACAACTCACATATTGCTATTTGTCTGCAAATCTTTCTGAGAAACACCATCAGGCCCACTTTCAGCTATTGTGCTTTGGCATTTCTGGGCAACCTGTACCAGCTGATTCACCTGAAATAATAAAAAGACGCAATGAACTACAAATATTTTCCTTATCTGAAAGACTTAAAAGTATGTAACTGAACTTCAATTCTTTGGTTAAGTTCTTATTTTTGAAGAAAAATTAGAAAGGAAATCTAAAAGTTAAAAGTAAAATTAAAATTAAGAATGAACATAAATAAATAAAAGGCTACAACTTACAAGACAACACGAGTAACAATATAGGACTTTTGACCGAGTTCTTAAACCCTAAAGCTGAAAAAACCTAAAGTCAAAGTGGCCTTCAGCAGGATAGGATAATATGTCTGAAAATAAGAAACTGAGGAGATTTGCAATGATGTATCCATGTGCTTTAGTCGCAGAAAGAGTATGCAGACATAATATGATTCAAAATAATTTATCAAAGCAGTTGGAATTTTTTGAACAGACAACCAGAGTCGTGCTATGGCTACATTTAGAAAGGTTTGATTGGTTGGCAGAGCAATAAAAATATGTTCCTCAGCTTTTGTATTACCCTAGCTCCCTTTTGTGCATCAAAAACCAAGCACGCTTCATTTGCAATAAATTAAACTGATTGCTGATAACATCAACTAAACGAATAGCAAGAATAACCTAAAAAGACAATCAGCCCCCTCCATAATACTTTCACTCAAGTAAAGTGTGATAAGTTTCAAAACCAATACCTGAGGTGCAACCAGCCTCCGTGGAAGAAGTTCTTCATGACGCCGAGCGCAAAATTCCCAACACAAAATCTGAAGATTACATTTGCACTAGGCTTAGTAACAAATAAATTGGCTGAAAATGCTATTTTGGATTAGCAATATTAGTATATAAACCTTCAAGTCTTGTGTGAATATGATACGAAGCTGACCCTCACGAATGACTCGAAGTTGCTCATATACACTCTCTTGAATTGCTTTTCCATATTCTAACATCATAATTCCAGAAGCAAATCTCCTTTCTTGAGGAAGGTCCAGAAATAAAAGCTCATCAATAACTCCACTTCCAAATTTGATCTCGCTGAGTCTCGGGAGTACTTCAAATGTAGCCTCTTCAAAATTCAACTCATTAGCATGACAGCAAAAAGTTAGATCTGGCAAGAGACCACAGTGCCAAAAACAGCATTCAAGATGTTCAAATAAAAAATAGTTAAAGAAACTCTTTCATGTGATGTGATATTAAAAGAAAAGTTTTATGGTACATAAAATACCAGCATCTGGGATTTATGCAACATATATTTTCCGTCATAATCTAATATCATAGAGATTTACACAGACACCACAATAGGAAAAGAGTACCAAAATTAAGACAAAGAAAAGAAAAGGACGAACATACGGGCTTGGAAGAGTCAAGAAATAGGGAATCTAAAAGAAATGGTCTTTTACACGAGAAGAATAGAGTATTTCTTTTTGAAGATATGCGGACCCAGATGATTTCAACTAAAACTGCCAGAAGTTCTGAACATTATTTCTCGAGAAACTAAATATTTAACTAAAAGCTAAATAAGATATGGCCTACTTTCGGCGAAGAATTAGTTGGATGGACATCAAATGTAATAGCTACAAATCACATACATCAATGAGCATGCAAAGAAAAAAATGTAATTAAGCTTATCAAAGTCTCCAACATAACATCCCACCATTTTATGATCAAAATAGAATATTGCTTTCTTGATCCTTACCAAATCCCCTTCCTGATTTAGAACCGCAGATGTCACACTGCCACGCATCCTGGAATGAATATGGAAAGCAATAGGCATGAGTTCGAGGAAAAGTTCACAACACAGAAATGGCAGCTACAATGAATAGAAGTGAAAGGGTAACACCATTACTAGACAACTGAAACTAATAAATCTGACAGCAATAGCAAACCATTTAGACTGCTAGAATGAAGAGATATGTTCAAGGCTTAAATCAAGATCATTTTCGAAAAAATAAGAACTCTTTACTCTTTAAATGTTGAACGTGTTAAAAGTACTAAACCATGTTACATAAGAATAGACGATCCTACCTTTTCCAAACATTTAGCAATTACAAATGTATAATATAAATTAAGACCACAAGAAGACCAACTGGTAATATTTAGCAAAAAGTATGACAAGTTTATAAACTAACCATAGCTGCCTGGGGAAACACACCAAGAGCATGGTGGCCAACATTCTCATACAATGACAAGCACCATCTTTTCTTTGCACGAGGAGAGTAATACTCTGCTACAAACTTTCTCCAGTAGGCTATACTATTCTCCTATAAAAATAACATTAATAGAACAAAAGAAGGCAAAAAAAAGTTAGAGGAAGGCTCAAAATGTAGGAAGAGATACGATAATTAGAGAAGTAATCGGGCCAGAAGAAGTTGGGAATGTAGATGTATGAGTTTTTTTTAATGATGTAACAAATAGAATTAGAGAAGATACTCACGGGAGGTCTTTGCCGCTGATGGTATAAATATTGCATCAGCCGGCGAGCACAAACACCACCAGCATCATATGGGGGCCGCTTTATGGGCGATACAGGTTGCATTGCCTGCTGTTGCATTTGCTGCCTCAACTGTATCTGCTGCTGTTGCTGAAACTGAGCCCTGTACTGAGGTAGAGACTGCAAAATCTGCTGCTGCTGCCGCATTCTTTGCTGCTGAAATAAAGCTTGTAACTGTGAGTTACGGTTTTGTGACTGCATGGAATCCTGTCTCTGAAATAGCTGCTGCAAAACTTGCTGTTGCAGCACATCTTCCGGCTTTAAATCCAGTCGTGGTTTCTTCTGCACCTGGGAATAACTATTTGGATCTGGAATGAAAGATCCCTGATGTTTGGTGCCCATCGGAAGTGATGTTTGGCCTATTTGTGGTGTTGGTAAGGATGTGGCATGTGAAGCACCCTGCTGTGCCTGTTGCGGCACGTGTTGGATATTTTGGTCCTGTTGAGAATTTTGCTGCACAACGCAGGATCCATCTATAACTGAGGACCCTGACACACTAATGTTATTTGAATTGAATGACATAGGCGATGCAGGCAAGCGCATGTACGACTCTGTATTGATGCTTGCACTCCTTTGCAAATGTGGCCCCCCTGAAAGAGCGGAGTTTGCATCTGTAACTAATGAACTTGCACCCACACTGGGTCCTGAATTAGCCACACTTTCTAAAACTGCATTGTTCATATCTCCGGAAACAGGACCAAAATCAGAACATCCAGTTCCTGGAATTGAATTTGATGAATTTGCAAATGATTGGCTCAAATGAGAATTAACAATAGCCGGGGACTGCCCTTCTCCTTGGAAGAAAATCCCAGAACTCGATGGAGACTGAGCTAATCCTCCTGTCAGACGAGAAGATGCCATTGAAGCCACCACCCTTTGGTGGCCAGAGTTTAAGTAGCCAGCCAGACCTCACCGAAGTAAATATTCTCAACTCACTCAATAAGACAGAAGAGCTATACCCATGAGAAAGAAGAACGTGTGGAGAATACCATGACTCCACTTGAAAAAAAAATTAAGTAGATAGTGTCTGAGCACTTTAAACCCTGAAGCCGGGGGAAATAAGTACTATAAATTCAAGCTCTAGTAAGAACACTTGAGGCGCAGTGCTGTCGGAGTTCCAACCGTTAGTGCAAGGATCTGTGGAGGGGAAAAAAAAAAAGAAGAAGAAGAATTAGCGGAAGAATGCGAAAATGGGAGAAGCAAAATCCAATTCTAACGAGATTAAAAGCAATCTAGCTCAAAATCAACAAAGTCTAATTTCCCTTCCGACTAATAAAACCCTAAATTACGTCCATGAGAAAAACCCCCAGATGAAAACCCAAGATTGAAATTAAACTCAACGCAACATGTTAAACCTTCATCCAGTAAAATTACACAAAGCAAATTCATCGAATTTCTCATCGTTTGAGAATTAAAAACAGCGATGCAACGGAAAGCACTGAAATCGAGAATTAAAACACATCCTCACTCCAGGCCCTTCCTGCCCAGAGTAAAAAGGGGGGAAACGATAGAACGAACCAAACTCAGTAAATTAATCTGTTAAGCATCAAACTTCCCATCTAAGCACAGGCCGAACATGAAAATCGAGAGCTTAAATTTGAAAACAAACCCAAAAACAGTGAGCTTTAACAGTGTATCAAAGAAAAAAATCATGGTATCCAATGAACTGAATGAAGAAACAAAACTAGAAAAGTTGTATAAAATTATCACAATGAAGAGAAATCAATTAAAAGAAACCTTGAAAACTTGAAGAGCTTAGTCAGAGAGAGTCCCCTTTTTTTCTTGCTTAATTAGGAAACCTGAAATTTCATACAAAAGAGGGAAAGAGGAAGACTCGGAGGGTAACTTGGGTTACGTAGTTGTAGGTAGCGGGAATTGCAACGAGTGAGTGACCGGCTGCATTGATGAACCGGTAATCAATCACCGACTACTCCCGGTCAATCTCTAAACACGTGTCGTCGCGGTGATCGAGAAACGTAGACGATGCCCGATCCCGCGGTGACGAAACGAGGTCGGTTACTAACGTGGCGATGTGTCATTGGTCTGTTTTGGGGTCGCTTATGATGGGGTTTAGAGATCTTTCGTCACCGTTATTCTTTTGAAGGGAAATAATCAAGCGCATTAAAGCCTAACAATATAAAACATCCCCCGTTCGCCACCGCATCGATGCGAGGACATTTTTTTAATTTTTGAAAAATATGTAGGGGCCATATTGTACTTTCGCATGTATATTATGTTACGTGGCGCTCATTTACTGGACTGCAGTATGATTCTACAGCCAGGTGAGCGTAGATTTTCAAGGCTTGTGGATATCACTTGGATGGGGAGTCGGGGACTTATGCGTCAAATACCACGTGTAATTTGGCGTAAATCAAATTAGATTTTTTAGGAAAAGGTTGGCATGGAATTAAATACTCATATAACTATCTCATTTGCTTCCAAATAATAATAATAATTAATTAAATTTGCTTACACAAAAATTAAAATTATCAACAACAAAAAAAAAAAAAAAGGTAGTAAAATGGATAAGTTATGGGTTTAATAAACTTTTTCTTTTTATTATTAATGCTTTTTTCAATAAATAGTTTGTTTTTTTATTATTTTTTTCAGAACCCAAAATTATACTATTCTTAGTATTACTTTTTTTCATAAATGTCTCCAAACTAATTCATCCTATTGAAACATATTGAAGTAATTTGAGATTAAGCATGGCAACAACGCGAAGTCTTAAGGTTTCAAAATATATTTTATATCTCAATTTTAGTTTAATATTCTTATAATTTTACTCTAAATTTGATTTTGAAATATTTATAAAAGATTAATAGTGCTATTATATTTTTTTTCTTAAATTGGTATAAATAATAAAGAAAAAACTCTGGGACTAATTTTGCAACATTCACATTTTTTTAAAGTTAGATAATGTATCCAATATTGTCCAGAATAATAAATTATAAATTTTAAAGTAGAATAAAATGTGAGTAGAAATTCAAGCTACGTTTTAATCAATTTTACTCTTTTTAAATGGACACATTTTAATTTATATAACTAAACCATGCAATAAAGTTTTTAGCTAGCCATCTATATATTGTAAATTCATGCTCTAATGCTCACTTGTCTTTTTAGTTAGTATACATACGGGTGGTGCTTATTCGAGTATCTAACCACGCTCTTCATTATGAGCTATAATACGGATTCAAACATCTCTTGCTTTCTAAATGATATTAGAAAAACCATCTTAGTAAAACTAAACTATTTTTAGCATTTAGGTTGAAGTTGTAAGCTAAAGTTATATGTATAACTTTTAATATCACTTGATGTATTTATACCTATAGGTAAAAATCTTGAATTTTCTGTTAAGTAAGATCAGTTCTTAAAGTCTTATCCACAAAGGTCATATTCAGCTTTGGAACTGAAGACGGATGGAAGATGGATCATTGACTATTAATTAGATTCTTGGCATAGTATTGGGAATGGAATATTTTGAACACATAGAGAATTATTTGTGACGCAAACTTTTCTACGATGGTGAAAAATTTAGCAATTTCAACACAAGTTCAAACGTTTGACAAATCAAATTAGAGAACAACGAATTGTTGCAAGAACAAGACTAGACTAGAATCTGACATTGAATTGATTTTCATGCAGGGTAAATATAAATCAGTATTGAAATTTATTGAAACTATGTTATAAAAAAGAAAAAAAAACAAGAATATTGTTGAAAGATGATTGAAAATAGGGATACAAAATGTTAGAAAAATAATATAGGTAGATAATTGAAGGTACCTAAGTAGGCACAAATTGAGTTGCTTAGAAAAAGGGCAAAAGGCATAGGCAATGAGCTCCAACAAATGATTGCTTCTTTGGTATGGCCCTTAGTTTTCTTTCTTTGTTTTCTTAAAATCATTTTATTTTCATTTTTTAATATATTATCATAAAAAGTCCAACCATCTAATAAATGCTTTACTCGAAACTTTTTTATTTTATGAAAAATAAATTAAAACATACTTGCAACACTATATTGACTATTATAGTTTATAAGTTACGGTAGTTAACATTTAAGATAGAAACTATATTAATTTGGTTTATAATAGTTTGTATTTTAAAGCATAAATTATTTTTGTTTTTGTAGCGAATAGTAAATATTATAACGAAAAAAATATAAAAATACTAGCAACAGTTTTTTTTTAAAACAATATTTACTATACTTAATTGTAGATTATAAATAATAGTACACAACACAATTATAATTGATGCCCAAACAACTTCTACGTATGTACAACACCTATTGCATCCAATTAAAATTTATCACATGACAACTTATTTATTTATTTTGTATTGAAAAATGGAGAACATGAATTAGGTGTAATCTTAGAATGTATCCAATTAAAAAAAAAAAGATGAAAATTTGTTAAAATTAGAAAAATGGACAAAATATTGACACTTCATAGAAAGATGAGGTGTGCTGAATTTTTTCTTTTAGCAGTTTTGTTCTATCGAGTGTGAATAGTTTGTTTATTTTTTTTATTTTTGAAAAGCCTTCATTAAAATTATCACACGATAATTTTTTTGAAAATCTTTTTTTTTTCCTTATTTGTACAGTGTGGTCATGTTCATCAACTCAACTGATATAATGTACGCTAACCTCAATTTTTTACTTTTGTGGTGAAAAGTTAAATAAATTATTCAACATGTAGATATTCTTTTAGCCACAACATATGTACACACATGTCAAGCTGTCCATTTTTTTTTTTTTTTTGTGTGTGTGTGTGTGTGTATAGGACTAATATAATTGATCAACCAAAAAATTATGGGTACATAATATGCAATATTCACAAAAATTGGGGTGGTTTGTGCAATCTTTTTATATGTTTTAAAATAAGGATTTGAAAGAAAAAAAAGAAAAAAAGGAAAAAAGAAAAGGAAATGGATGTGGCCTACCTCAAAGTTAATTGACCATCCATCATGATGTGAGGAGGCACTAATTTTCATGTTTTAGAAAGCAAAAGCAACAATTTGTCCTTTATATCATTTTTAACAATCAAATTCAAAATAAAGATCTATTTTGTAACCCATGATGCTCTTAACAAACAGGCTATATGAATGCAAATTACAAGAACACACAGTAAAATCTTCTTAATTTCAAGTATATATAAATACACAATTAATTAATAATGTCTGACACACACATAGTTTATTAGTACAATATAAAAAAGTTCTATATGTTAAACAATTATAATAAAATATTGACAACTTCCTAAAATGAAAATATAGAAATGATTGGCATTAAAATATTAGGTCTCTATGACAGAAAAAGTAAAACCTATAGGGGAAATAATAAAAAAGGGTTCCACTTTGGTTTGTAATAATAAAGTAATGGTTGTAGATTTACATAAGAGAGAATAATATTATTAATGTAAATAATGAAAAGCAAGAAGATAGGTGTAAAGGAAAGAAGGGTTGTGTTGTGACTTGCTTTTTATTTTATTTATTTATTGAGCTTTTGTGTGAAAAAGAAAGGATTCTTTGACATATTGTTTGGTTATTGGTACTACCTAGAATAATTAATTTAACTTCTTTTTTTTTTTTTTTCTTTTTACTGCAATTGTAAACTTCTAGGTTTCTTTTATATATATATTCATATATCAAATCTGGATTCTTCAACTTTATACATATAAACAATACAAAGGATTGTTTGTTTATGATAGACCCTCCCATGTATAATACTGCCTTAAAGTAAAAAGAAGAAACAGTAAAAGATCATTTTCAAAACAGTAAGCTATTGTTCTTAATTTGATATCATACTTTATATGTTAATTTAACAAAAAGAAATAGTAAAATAAGAAAAATGAGGATAAAGTTTCGATATACCCTATAGACAGACACTCATATTTGAAGGGTCTAAGTTATCCTATTTCATGCAATCAAAGAGATCTGTGGTGTATACAGAAAAAAGAGAGCTTTAGATTTATGAATTCTATATTCTTTTCCATGGAAAAATACATGAATATCTTTGTTTTTCGCGAAAGTTTTTTTTTTTTTTTTTTTTTTTTAATTATTAATTTCACCCCTTCAATGTTCAAGAATTTTCTATATTGGGTTTTTTTCTTCTTCTTCTAATAATGATGCACGTGGTTGTTAAAGTTTCTCATTTACCGAGTTGGGGGAAAAAAAAAAGAAAACCTAACATAAACAACAACAGTACCTTTTAAGAAAAAATTAAAGGGAAGAAAAAACTTGGTACATACAGCATAGTCTTTATCTCTTTATTTTTTCTTCTTGACAGTGCATAATTCTTTTAGAAAATAATAATAGTACATAACATACTTAAAACTATTATAATCCAGAAAAACATAATTAAATATTTTTATATCAAGCCCATACCAGCTTTTTATATTTGTAAAATTAGTATTATATATATATATATATGTATTTCATTTTAATTTGACCGAATCATAATGGATATAGACAAATTATAAAAAGAATTTATAGATATAGCAAAATTTAGATCCAAACTCTTAGAGTGCATCGGTGATAGAGTTTTATCGACGATGGTAGTCTATCTACGATATTTATCATTGGTCGATTTTGCTATCGGCGACAATAGATTTTTATCAATGATTAATTCATATAAGTCTTTTATTACTGATAGCAAAATTTGTTATAGACTTCTTTCATCGATAGAAGTATGTCATTGATAGACTAGTATCGATCACTACAAGAAAAGAGAGATCTCCTGACACGCAAAAGCGTCGGGAGATATACGCAAAATTGTCGGAAAAAGGATCTTCCAATGCATAAATGCGCATCGGAACGAAAGTCAGGCAAAATGAGTTGGGAGAGGATCTCCCAACGCACAAAACGAAGCGTTCAGGAGATCCTAGACATATCCCGACACTGTACCTAGACATATCCTGACGTTGTATACAACGTTGGAATATGGCTGGGGTCTCCCGACACTTCATTTTGTTCGTCGGGAATCCTTTTTTTTAAAAAAAAAACTTCCATTTAATAATGAAAGGCCGTACAGATTGGGTAACCATCCATTTCCTTATCAAGACCATCTTCATCATCATTGCTTGGGTAGCCATCTATTTCATCATCTTCTTCAACTTCCTCCTCTTTTGCAGCTTTTGTGTGCAAACAAGCATAAACATACATGGATTCAGGCAAAAATCAAACCATGCAGACACACAAGCAATAAGTAAATGAAAAAAAAATAAAAAAAAATAAAACCATACTTTACCTTCTAAACTGACCATTATTGCCAAGAACATGAAGAGTGATTATAACACCATTCCAAACTTTTGAATATAACAAAAACAAAAATCAAGAAAAAATATTGGGAGAGTTAGAATGAAAAAAAGAAACACGCTAATATAAAAGGAAATTAAGAACAAATTCAAAGGGGTTTGTATTTAGGATTTTAAACTTTGAATTACCTCCAACTAAGAGGTCGTGACATAGACGAAGACAGAGGGAGTGGCAGCGGCGGATAGAGTGGCCACTGACGACGACGACGATGCACCGACATTGTCTACTGACGACGACGACGCACCGACACTAACAGAGACAACGATGCCAACCCTGGCAGTAGAGGAGTAACCCTAGTGCACACCATTTCTACTTATCCCTTTCCCCTTATTTGCAGATCTATAAAGGTGGGAGGATTTTTTAAAGGCTAACTCTTGACGCTTTACTTAAAGTGTCAGGATATATCCAAGAACTCCTGACGCTTTAATTAATGTGTCGGGATATATCCAAGAACTCCCGACACGTTGCTTTCTGCGCTGGGAGTTATTGGATATCCCAATGCTTTAAGTAAAGCGTCGAGAATTCTTACCTCTACCGACACCTCAGTTTGTGCATTGAGAGAGACCCTAACTCTCAACGTCATATCTTCCAACGATGTAAAATGGAGTCGGGAGATCCAAAATTTCTTGTAGTGGATGTTAGAGTATATTAGTGATACTCTATCATTGGTATAGTTTATGAGTGATATGAGGTATCAAAAATAGACTTTATCAATTATATGAGGTATCACTTATGCAAATTATTAGTAATTAGAGTTTATAACTTATGGGGTCATATTATTTGAAATCCATTAACAATAATCTAGGATAAATTTAAACTATCGTATAAAAACCTATCACTCATATAGAAGGATACTTAAAGTCTTATAAGGTACTTATAAATTTTAATCGTAGATTATACTTTTATTAGATGGGAAGGAGACACATCATATAGACATCTATTGCAAATATACATGCTCTAATTATAATATACTTTTAAACTTCAATCGTAGATTTGTACTTTTAATAGGAGGGAGGGAGGGAGTGAGTCGACGACTGGACATGCGGTAGTCAATAAAAGTAGGATGACTGGACACATGGTTGTTGATGAAGATAAGTGGAGTGGTGGTCGCGGTGAAAAAGAGATCTTGGGTGGAAGTGATATTTGTTGTTGTGAAGAAATAGAACGGTCTTTTTAATCCAATTGTATCATAATAAATGTATATTGTTACCAAATTTATTAACAATATATATCAATCAAGTGTATCATCAGAAAATCAATCAAGTATACCAACATTATAAAATAGTGCATCATTATCAAACTTATCGACAATATATTGGTCGATGGTATCATATAATCATATCAACTTTATCAGAAGTATTGACGAATCAATGGTTGACAAATTTATCAATCAAGTACAACAATATCAATTATATCAAGTATATTAGTCGAGCACATCAAGTTTATCAACAATATAAATGATTGCGTGATTGACTAGTACATCAAATATATCACGTCATCAAGTAATCAAGTGACATTAATAATATATTGAGTGTACATGAAAATAGTGAAAGCAATTTATATCGATTAGATTTCGTTTTTGATATTTTTGCAAACAACCGACCATTATGAGTTAACCAATGTACTTTGTTTGACCCTTTTACAAATGTTTCTTTCTACAAATCTCTCATATTTGTTATATATTTTTTTTAGCAACAATGTTGAATGAGAATTGAACTCTTAATCTCAAATGATGGTGTCAATACCAAGCTGATACTTTGGTCTCATATCTGTTGTAACTTTAATGCAATTAAAAGCTAGCTTGGCGTTGCATTGGTTGCATTTAAAATATCTTAACTATTTTTTGCGTTTGGTAAAATAGATTTAAATTAAATACGTTAGAATCGCTTTCTAATCTCATCGTCTAAGAAGAAAAAAACTCAATTGAACGTTGTGAAGCAAGGAAATATCTTCACACTCGAACTTGTCTCTTAACCTTACGATTTATCTCCATCTTCCTTTTTATAATAGACATAATCGACAATTTGATTGCACTAATAAACATTGCAATCTGACTATAATTATTCGTCCAATTCAAAGTGAATAAGTGATTATTTAATGCCGTAGAAAAGTTCATCGAAATTGAACGAATTTGGATGAGGATCGAACGGAGAAGTGTCCGGCCGGCGCTATGACCTCCAGTTGAATTCAAACAAGTTTTTATGTAGTTCGTTTTCTCGATTACCAAACAAGCAAAGATCATGATCAGCTCAATTCCTTCTCCCAGCCCGTTGAATCAGTTGACGTCCGCTCTCCCATTTCGCGCTAAAAGTAAGATGAAGGCTCCAGCAATTTCTGCTCGTCTTGACGATTCTAAGAACTCAGCTAATCAGCAACTCAATCTCTCTGTCCTCCGGTTCACACTCGGTATCTCTCTCTTTCTCTCGAATGGGTACTTTCTGTAGGAATTTGAGAATTTGAGGATTTGGGAACAAGTGATTTTTTCTGTGTAACACTTTGTTGTCATGTGGGGTTTAGGGATTCCTGGGTTGGATGAGTCTTACTTACCCAGATGGATTGGATATGGATTTGGTTCTCTTCTTCTATTGAATCACTTTGTTGGTTCGAATTCAGCTGCTCTCACCACCCCAGCACAGTTAGTAAGCAAACACAAATTTCTGGAACCCCCCCTTTTTTGTCCTTGTTGGATTTACATTATTTCTCCTGTTTGATGTGGTTTTTGTTATTTGTAGAGAACTGAGGCTTTAGGCATTTCCTTGGCAGCATTTTCTATTGCACTTCCCTACTTGGGGAAGTTTCTTAAGGTAACATATTATTACATTACTGTCTTGCGTATATACTTCCTTTTCTACTTACTAGAAAATTTCCGTATGAGTGGAAAAAGGGTGCGAATTAGGGGGGACTTGAAACTGTTGGTTTGTGTAGTTCTTATCACTGTTACAGTGCCGTTTTCTGCCGTCCAAGTTGGTAGTGATGATGGAAAGAGTATTCTGAAGGTGGGAGTCTGGGATGGGGACTGATATATTTGATGGAAATTTGTTAAACGAGAGGGACCTTTCCGATGGCTATAGATCCTAACATTGAGGGGTTTCTTAGGTATCAAAATTTCCTGATTTTGTATGTGTAGAATTTTAAATGGTGGGGTGGTATATTGGGGATTAATTATATTTGGGTCGGGTCGATGGCTGTTGATAACCCTAGCTGTGCTCAAAGATGCTGAATACCTATTTTGCCAAATTCTTCTCAAATTCTATCTGGCTTTTCCTTACTTTGAATATGCTTCATACAATAGTGGTAGGAGATTCAAACCATAGATCTCTTGGTCACTGATATATATGTGTGCCAAGGTCGAATATGATTGATATCTGTTACACAATAATTTTCTAGAAATCCCAGTTTTCTTACTATTATACTTGTAGAGTTCATCGGAATTTTCTTGATAGCCATCTGTCTCACTTAAATTTCTTCTCTAACATCCTTTTTTCTTTACATCAATTTGATTCAAATGTCAGCTCAAATCTCTACATTTAGCTTTTTCATTACTGATCATGACTCAGCTAGGATTGTAGCATTCCATGAGTTGCTGACCTCAGTATTAGATTAACTTCACCAGATCATGAAATAGATGCTAGTTGAGACATTGAAACTTTTTCTCCATCACAGCAGCTAGAGTCCCTGTATTTGGTTTTTGATTGATTGCTTTAGATTCCAAATTGTCAAATCAATTTAATAGTCCTCAATAAATATAAAATCTTATTCACTTTATATTTGCTTCGCCACTGCATACTGCTTAATAAGGAAAAGTACCCATCTTTGCCTGCAGGGTGCAGTTCCATCTGGCGAAGCTACCCTCCCTGAAGGCACTGAACAAATATTTCTCTTGTCACAAATTGTATCGGATAACTTGAAGGAAGACATTGCTTGGGCAACATACATCTTGCTGCGCAGTACAAACAGTATATCAGTGGTAACTCTCAAATTTTTGTCACTTGGATACATTTTATTTCACGAATATGTATGTAGTAAGAGAACTAATTGTATTCAAAAGATTGCATTATTTAGCTTTCCTGGATACTGTCTAAGTTTTAACTTTTGAATTATCTTTGAAATCAGTTAATTCAGACTCAAGGGGCATTGTGTGTTCGAGGATACTGGAATAGTCCAAATGATATATCATCAGCAGATTTACTTGCCTGGTTTGAGGAGCAGCTTCAGAGCATTGGCCTATCTGCATTAAAGGATGCCGTCTATTTCCCTCAGATTTCAGGTATAAAAATGCGTTTTTTTAATCATTTTTTCAGAAGTTTATTTTTTGTTCTCCCCTGGTGCACACGAAAAATATCTTAGAAACAATAATACTACTGGAGAAAATGTTGCTTCTCCTTAAAAATTGCTTATGCTGACAATGGAATAAATTGATAACAAGGTTGTAAGTTGTAACTTTGAAATTGCATGTTATATTTAATTGTAGAATGAGAGGCCATTCGTAGTTCATGTGTACTGGAGAACGTTGAGGGGGAAGCGCTTAGAAGATTGGAATAAGTAGTCGGGATTCTTCGTGATTTGTTTGAGTGACATTAGGAGAGAAGAGAAGTCGTGATTGAGATAGGATATATTGGATGTGGGCATCTATTGAAGCTTCTACTCTCTAATGAACTCAGGTTTTGGTTATCAACCACTATAAAAATGAAGTAATCTGCAATGTCATAATGATTTATTTTCCTTATGGTGATGAGGTGTTACTCCTGGTTGTTTTTCTGACTAGACATAAAAGTTGGAACAGTATGAGAAACTTAACCGATAGTAAAAGACTAAAAGTTAAACATACACCTATGATGCTCTATGATAGTTTTCAAGATTTTCATAACTATTTTCCAGAATCTGGACTGTGGCAAATGCTGCCCAAGGGCACTCGCTCGGTTTTGGTACAGCCGGTGGTTCAGAATCTAAAGCAAAGTGGAAATGAGATGGAAAAGATGGGAGGATTCATACTGCTGGCCTCAAGTTTAAGTTATGCATTTAGCGATAAAGATAGAGCCTGGATAAGAGCACTTGCCAACAAGTTTGATGACAGAGCCATCCTCTGATATTCGTGTGGACCTAAGTAGTAAATCTATTCGATATTCTTTTTGACAATTGACATGTGCATTTATCTGAGTTAAAGGTACTGGTAGTTGTTTTTGCAGATATAATTCGGAAATTAATTTCTTTTTGGTTCACAATAATGTTGGGGTGGGTGGGGACTTGAACCTTCATTTTCAAGGAAAGCTCATTATGCACAGATTGACATACAAAAGTTACTTTTTAGTGCAATTGTTTGCTAGAGATGGAAAAGAACAGAAACGTAATGTCGTGAATATAATCAGAACCTTTAAAAGGGAAATATTCTCTATTTCAATGCCTTTTCTTTTCTCTTCATTGCCTTTGGGTCAAAATCTACGAGACGCGCTTGTAACTCTCCATAATATATTGCATTGTGAAACCGCCATTTTCCTGATTGTTTATTTGTTTTATCTCCTGAAGTACGTGCTTGGAATTAAGTTCTGGATATCATCCACCTATTTGGTACATATTGCCGTTTTCACTTGGATAACCAAAATGAATGTTTTTTACGAATTTGTATGGGCAGATGGCAAGCAGATCTTGGCATGAGAACTTTGACATGTTGCAGCATCAAAATCTCTTGAGAACCTTGGGTTTCGCCTGATACGAACTCAACTCTCTTTCCTCAAATGTAAATTGTTGGGATGAAGATGTAAGTATCCATTAGAATCTATATGTTTGCACGTAAAAAAAAATGTACACGGAAGAAGATGAGGGCATGCAGTTATCCTAGTAACTAATTCTTAGTGGTTCTTTCTTTCACATTAAGCTGAAATTTTTTATACTCTTTCCAAATTTAAAATATTGAAGATTTTTCTGGGTAGAAATAGAGAATGAGCTCCTGAGGTCGCCATTAAGTCTCAGCGGGTTCACACTTCGCTGAGATACAATCTATCAGGGAGCATAAGTTACAGACATCTTTTTAAGTTTGCCGAGGAAAGGAAATTGGTAAGAGAATGCAGGCGGAAGAAAAAATGTGACTGGAATACTTTAAGAGCGAAATAATTTAATTTCTTCATGTACACAAGGAAAACCAAAACCAAATTATTCTCTTTCAATTCTCTCTAACTTGAGCTTCTGACTTTATTTCCTTTTTGTTATCAGGTCAAGATGGTCACTCTGTCCAATGAAAAGTAGAGGCGAAAGTTTCTGATAGAGCTACCAGGGTAGTCTTCGAAGTTCTATAAAAATTTCTCCAAGCCATACACCAGATTCTGTAAGCACAAAAAGTCAACGGTTTGACATTTGCACATTCAAGAAAAACAGGAGATCTATGTACTGTACCTTAAGGCGCACCACTTTTCTAATTGCCAATAATAAGCCTGGCATGAGGCATTGCACATTTATGATATCATGTTTGAGAGTGTAAACCTGTGATGCAAGCCATGATAAGTGTCGGAGAATGACAAAACCTACCGCTCTGGTTACAAAATGTGTAGGAAGGATTAAATTTACCAGTCCCACAGCTCGGACTCGCGCCATTTCTTTCAATTTTGGTTAAACAAGAACGGAAACACAACCTAGAACTCACCTCTCCCGGGCGTGAGAAGTAGACATTGGTGCTGGAAGGAAGCCCCGGAAGGACTAGACTGTGCACTCGAACTCCGTCTTCTCCAATGACTTGTCCCCTTGCCTAGCAGGCGAAAAGGCAAAAATAAGCAAGCTAGTATTTTTTTCAAAAGGACTTCTGAATTTGATGCTTTAGTCATCATTAATTTTCATCAGGTTCTATGAAAATCTTGTAGACATTGTCGGGTCCGTGTTGGTCAAATTTCTTTAATTCACGTCACAGTAATCAGTTTTTCTTATTCACATTCTTTGACTTTATATGGTAGTAGTCATATGATGTGAAAGTAAAAAGAATAGTAGCTGGTACAGCATTCTCATATTTTACTTTTTACCTTTTATCTTTACTCTTAGCAAATACTGATAGATCGAATTAAATGAGGCATCGACTACTCAGAAGGATTTAGCTTACCAGCACATCTGTTGAAATATCTTCTCTGTTGTAGATCTGGCCCAAGTTTGAGAGGTTGTTGGCTATTTGGGCTGCATCTGAAGATGGGAGATCCTGTCACCAAAAAAGTCAGTATTTAATGTCCTATCGGCTACATTTACTACTTTCTCTCTCTGTCTCTAGACTTCTAATAGTACTTTTTTATGGAAAAATTAAAAGTTGAGAGACTAAAAGCCATGTACTTGATTCAGATGTTTAACAAACCTAATGTAAGTGAGAGGAATAATGCATGATGATTTGTCTATTGTTTGATGACACAATGAAAATGGAGAAGTGTTGCTTATTTTTCTTTCCCTTTGAAACTGCAGAGTGAATTAGCTGTTCATATAATTTGTTTAACCTGTGCATGCTCTCTGGATTCCACTATCTCTACATTGCTATAATGAAATGAAGCTGAAATTGCTGCTTGCTGGAGAAGGATAGAGCCAATGGACAGAGTTGGGGCGACAAGACAACCCTGTGACAGAATCCATTAAAGCATTTGCACAGATAAATAAAGAGGAGAGAGAGAGAGCGAGGAGAAAAAGTGGGTTGAATTAAAATCTCACCCTGTGCTCACCATGCTAGCTTTCTCACAGAAGTTAGATAGTGCAGCCACTGTGTCTACTTTTAATCTAGGAACATAAACCACGCTTCTCATGCCAAATGCAGTTGCCTAATTTGAAAACAAAACAAGGCAGAAAGATGAAGTTTTGGGAGTTCGAATATTTCCAGAAGAGAGAGAAGATCCCATCAAAAAGAAAAAGGGAGTTTGATGTTTGCCCAGTGGGGAAGAAAGATGAAGATTCTACCTGCTTCACGTTCTCATATACTTTAGAAGGTTCGGTAAAATCAACAACTACTCCTGTTTCCTTTGACTGCGAATTAGCAATAAAATACCGAACTTTTTGAGACTTAAAGCAGACAAAGTGACAGATGAAGTTACTAATATTAAGTATTAGTACCTGAGATATTGAACCTAAAACCATGGTTAGATCATTTAATATGGGTAATTCCAGAGGTTCTTCCATGTCACACACCTAATTTCATTTGTACAGATCAGCAAAACAAAACCACAGAGAAGATAAACAAAGAGATAGAGACAGAGAGACCTTTCCAATGTCTTCTCCTACAGAATGTGAATCAACAGCACCAGCAACTTCCATTCCTCTTGCCTTTGTCACTGCAATAACTGCAGCTCTTCCAATTTCTTTGGCTGCTCCATTTATAATGACCTGTTTAAACAACATTTATGAATCTTTGCTGTTGAACTAAACACATAAGACTTATTGCAGGTGATTGTTGGGTGTGACCTTGATATTTCCCTGAGATGGTTGTACTGAGCAGAGAATTGAAGATCTAGGTTTCTTCTTCTTTGAGTTCTTATACACTGTAAAGGGAAACTGGCAACCCAGGGCCGCCATTGTTGTTGGTTTCAAAGCTCTGTTTCTTCTTCTCTTTCGGAGCTGAAATGGGTCCAACTCCGTAAGAAGATAAGCCCATTTTCATCTTAGCCTTGTGTTTTTGTTTGATAAGGTTCTTGTGTTTGTGATCTGTGAATTTGAGCTCATGCGACAGCGACGGGTTAACAATTTTCTTGAGAAAATGTAATTAAATGACTGTAAGAATTTATTTACTCCGAATTAGATTTGGGCTATTCGGCTATAGAGATTTGGTCCCCTTCTAGAATTGGTTTGTTTCTTCGTCATTTCTTTTGATTTAATTTGTGGAATTTTTAAATGTCTTTGAGCATTTTATTAGCATAATTCAATAAGTCGATACATATAATATTATTGGTTAAGATGTCAAATATTCGAATCTTATTCCTTCACATGTTAGAACTACAAAAGAATTTTGAAAATTAAAAACTAAATATAACAAACTCAAGTAAATGAGAAAGAACCAATTTATTCTCTTCAATTTGGTACCCTAAATTACTAAGTTTTTTTTTTTTTATTCTATTTGTTAACGTAGACAATGTTTCTTTGTTATTCTAGTTATGAATTGGATAATTAACTACAAAATATATTTATATATATTTACAAATTTAATTAAAAAAAAATATATCATAATGATATAGACACTAATGTCTCAACGATATGGGTGATCATCAGTTGGTCAAAGTCGTTTTTTCTTTTATAAAATCGATCCTAAAACGACCACAGTCGGTTTGGTAAATGTTCAAATCGACTCCGACATCAATAAGTAAGGGTCGATCGGTTTAACATTTAGAAATTTGTTTTTTTAAATTCTCGATTTGAAACTTTTTGAAACTGATCCCGGTTGACCCTTTTTGTTTTTTGATCGACCGACTTCAGTTTGGTCAATTGACTGGATTTTCCGGTCCATCACGCTCACTCTTGATCAATGATATTTGACAGTTATCTATTTGTGTATACCAAAGTTCATCATTGATAAATAGCGACATTTTATTATATTTTGTTATATTTGAAAAACAAATCGCTAACTATAGAATTCAAGGAAAGAATAATTTTATTAAATTAACTGTGAATTAAATGTAATAAAGTTTAAATAATTATGGATTCTTTGCAAATAATGTGGATTGTTTATGAACAAACAAGTTTTTTCTTGGTATTCTAGAATGAATTCTTCAAATATGATAAAGAAATCTAAAAAATAAAAGAAAACAAATAAACAAAATATCTCTGTTTATAGAGGGAGTTTGTCCACAAAATCTTCGTATTGTAGACCATATGATGGAAGGTATTTAAAGCAACTTATGAGCTAATTAATCCTTTGTTTGAAATGAATATAGAGATATAAGAATAATTATATTGTTGGAAGATATGAAAATATTAAAAATCTTAGGTAAGCACCAATTATTCCGATGGATGTATGGAGTTGCATTCATATATCTATTTTTATCAAAGTTAATATCAAATTAACAGATAAGTTTTAAGAGAAGAAAAGACCCATTATTTTTTTAAAAGATGAAATTACAAAAGTTAATTGATTTTATCTCTTTATAAAGATATGAATCGAATTTTGTGGGACTAATTAAACCTAACATCAACTTCAAATTCCTTCTAATAAAACTTACATTCAATTAATTATACCAAAACCTATTGACAAAATTAAATGATTGATAAGTTTTTTTTTCTTTCTATTTTTAATATATAGCATTTATACAGTATAACTCTCTCTCTCTCTACCCTCTAGATTTCCTCAACTTAAATAGAAACTTAAAAAAGGCAGTCTGTTTAATCCCTTTCCATCTATCTTCTAATTGTGATTTTGGACTAATTAACCTTCAAAAATACTTTTTAATATCTGAGGTAAATATTTTTTAATATTTTTGTCATTTACCATAATTACTCTATATTTCTTTAAACAATATTCAAATATATTCTTAATTGTATTAGCCATTTTAAACAAAAAAAAAAAAATCTAAATAAAATTTGGGATATTTTTTAAATTAGCAAAATTTATAGCAAATTATTTACAAAGTATAGTAAAAAATATATATATATTTTTTGCCATCCATGACAATTCCGTGCAATCTTTGTGTGTGTATATTTAAAAAAAAAATCTTAAAAAACAACAATATTTGGAACCTTAACTTGGAAATTTTCATTTTGATCCCAAATATAATTATGAAAAAATAGAAAAATTGAGGGGCCATATATTTGAAACTACAGAGTTGGAAGATAGTGAGAGAGAGAGAGAGAGAGAGAGAGAGTTGGGATTTGTTCCCTTTTGTTTTTCTTTTTAAGTGAAACCCAACATAAAAGAAAGCATTCCATAGACAAGTTTATTTCACAATCTATGGAGAAATAGTAAAATACAACTCCCCAAGAGTCCCCACAAACGTAACCCATGTGAATATTATTATACTATATATATATATATATATATATATATATATATATATATATATATATATGTTTTCTTTTTAATCTATAGTCTCTCACATATGACCAAGAAAAAGTAAGGACATCTAAGGGTTGAGATGGTAGAATAATATTTAAACTTTACCATCATTGTTAATGTTCTTAAGTTCCAAAAAGAAAGCTTTAAAAACCAACTACTCCTCAAAATTAAGAGAGAGAGAGAGAGAGAGAGACACACACACACACACATATTGGATCAACCAACAACCTTTCTAATTATATAAACATATTTTCTAGTTTTGCATTATCTCAACATCATTATCTTTCCATCCCCCATAGATATATTTAAAGTAAGGCAAAATAAAATTAAATGTCTTATCTTTTCCTCTATAAAGATGATTAAACAAAAAGAAATTAATTAATTGGTGGTGTTAGTACAAATAATAATGAATGAATTGCATATCATCTATATTGGGTTTTACTTAATTAATGTTCATTTATACTAATAATTCTCTTTTTGTACTTGAGAAAGTTTTTTTCTTCTTCCTTAAAAGGTTGCCAATCATCTAGAATAAGTGGAAGTGAGGGAAAAAAAAATAGTGAAAATAGAATTTTGTTTTTCTTGACATATTCACATGATCTTTTCCAAAAAGTATAATTTGGTTCAATAATTAGTATTTTTCCTATGAATTGACGCAATAAACATTCATATAAAAAGGACAAGAACAATAATGTATGTCCTAATTGATAAGAAATGGACCAATAAACTCTATTTGAATTATGAATCTATTTATAACTTTAATTTTATATATTAATGCCCAACCATTTATTTAAAATTCACTTAAACAACGGTTGGATTAAGATCAATATAAGTCTACTACTTAAAGTAAAATATTTGCTTTTGAAAGAAAAAAAAGAATGAGATTACAAAAGATAAGGAGAGATTCTAATAGAATATTATTATTCATGCCATAATTTGTGATTATTTATTTATTTATAAAAAAACAAGAAAAAGTAATGGCAAATTTACAACAAATAGAAAGAGATTTTACTTTTTACTTTTTAACCAAAAGTCTAGAGAATGGTAATTCCAAGTCCACCGACAACCGTGCAAATAAATTAAAATAATGTTGGAAAAAAGTGATTAGAAAATATAAATAAAATAAAAAAGGGTGGAAAATATATACTTTAAAAAGAGGAGAAGTCGTAATAAGAATAATATTAAAAAGAAGTAAATAAAACACTATAATTGGAATAATAATAATAATAATAATAATAATAAAGAGTCAACGAAATAGGTAGGTTGCAACGTCCCCATCGGAACGACGTCCGCATGAGATAAAAACTTTGATTTGACCTGGCACGCGCAATGACTTTTTTAATCCAATGGAAAAGTGACGCGTGGTATAGAGAGGGCGTAGTGTCGGTGGTGGTTGCCAATTGGTGAGAGGGCGAGGCGTAGATGTGGCCTTGTCCTTCTCTCCATTTGGGCCCCCCACTGCCAAATCTACACTGCTGACTTTCTTTTCAGTTCTCAAAACATTTTTTCTTTATTCTAATTTATCTTTTCTAATATAATTCAATGGCTTAATCAAGTTTTAGAGCTGCCTTTATTTTTATTTTTAACCTCCTTTTCTCTTATTACCCCAATCATAATTCACAATTACTATCTCACAATCTATAGTTTGCTCCATACCAAGTTATTTATGATATTACATTTTAGAATTACTCAATATCTCTCGTACCAGTGAAATAATTATCTTATATTATATTTATGATAATCTCTTTACCTAGCCAATGTAAGAGACTAAGTTGCGGCTTTCGCAGTTACATTAAAAAGAATGAATTTACTCAAACAATTATCATTCCATATAAAATAATATGATGTTTTGTATAAAAATCAATTTGTAATGAAAAGAGTTATTTATCTATTTAAGAAATTTTTTTAAAACTTTTTTTTTAAGGTGGGATTCTAAACCTTTACCAACATACCTTTACTTTTTTTTTTTATAATTATGATTTTTTCAATATTATATATTTTATAATATATTATATCATAAAAATATACTATAAATATTTAAATTTACAAAAATGAAATACCGACACTAACCACTATATTTATCTAAATTTTTATGTTTTTTCTTTATTTAATTATGTATTTTAAAATTCATGAATTTGATTAACAACTGAACATAAAATCATCCTATGAAAAATTTATATTTATATTAAGAATATATTTATATATTTTTTAATGAAATTAAGACTATAAAAAGCCAAGAATATATTTATATTTTTTTAAAAAGTTCAATGAATGGTGTGTTGCTTAATTTTTTTTTTTAAATGAAGAATCAAATTAAAATAAAAGTAATACAAAATTTTCAAAACGTCATTTTCAAGAAATAAAAAATCAAAATGTTAGATTTTCTCTAATTGAATGAATTTAGGTTATTTAAATTAACTCTAAGGTTTAGGAAGTTTGAGAAATTTCTGAATTGCCCCTAATTGGGAGAGACAGAAAAATCTTGAATGAAAAAAGAAAAGGAAAAAGAAGAAAAAAGAAAAAAAGAAGAAGAAGAAGAAGAAAGAAGAAGGAAAGTGTGGGATTAGCTTTTGAAGTTGCAAGGCTTCCAAAGCATTTCCAAAATGATTTTGGATTAATCAATTTGGTATACTTGCTTCTCTTAAAGCAAAAAAAGGAAAAAAACAAAATAAAATTTAGGGAAAATTTTCTACCAAAACCAAATACCAAATGCACAACTTATATTGAATGAGGAAAAATGTATTAAATACAATAATACCAAATTGAAAGAAGAAGAGAGAAGAAGAGATATTGGTATTTATTAGGAAGGTATAATAATGTGAGTAAATGACGTATAGAGGGGAAATTGGAGTCAAATTTAGAATGAATTCGGTTTCAAGTGGGAGTTGTTGAAAAACATAGTTTACTAAATATCCTTTTCATCTACAAAATTTCACATCCATACTCTTTCTATTGTTTTCCCATCGATTCATTTTCAGTTTATTATTAAAACTAATTCTCAAACTATCTCTAATATATCACAATAATTCTTTTCTTTTCTTTTTGCTTCCATTTATGCTCTTTTATTTTATTATAAAGCTTCCTTACTAAAAATTTAGTCATTTCCTCCTCGATTTTACTCCCTCATCCACTCCTAACTTTAAATTAATACCATCTAAAAGTCATATTAAAAGTTTCGTCTTCTAAAATTATATCAATTTTTTCCATCTTCTCTAATATCTCATGTAATGATAGTGATATTTTTCTTTCTCTTTCGTGAAATAAAATAAAATTTTTAAATAATTATTTAAAAAACCAACGAATTAAAAACATTTGTTAAATATTAAACTCTACTAAAAAAACATTAAACTTATATATTCTTATAAATATATTACATATAATGTTTTGCTTAAAATTTTGATATTATTCAAATGCATATTATGCATGATTTTTTATTTACTCTAAAATTTTCATCTTTTTTCAAATTTATAATTAATAGACTTTCTATTTGGTCATTTCTATATATAAATTTGTCGTTTCTTCTTCTTCTTCTTTTTTTATATTCAAAATACGAATTTACTTCCTCTTATCATCATAACATGGTTGTTTCATGAAAAAAATTTTCTTCTCAATGGTCAAATGCTCAAACTAAAACTTTGCACGTGGGTTGATTGCATTATGTACGTTGTAGACATACTTATGGTTTTGGTTGGTTTTTTTTCTCCCCACCCATAATTCATAGATGGCTTATAAATCTTCTTTTAAAGTTGTTTATTTTCAATCATTTAAAAGTGAAAATGTTGGAAAAAAAATATTTCTAAATGTGTATCTTTGTTTCTTCGTGATATGTTCTGTTCTTCTATTTCTCTCTCAAGCTCAAGATTCTCTTCCACTCTCCAATCTCATCCATAAATCCATTTATATCAAATATTAATATTTTTACTCTCAATCTAACCAAATATAACTATAAATACTTAATATTACATTAATCAAAATGTAATATTTTTTATTTGCTTCTATTAGAATTCAATATTTTGTTAACATTAATTCCACCTAGGTTATAAATTAAAACAAAAATAAATTTAAGAATTAATTTACAGGCAATTAAAACATATAGTTGAATAGTCGAACATATTCTACCTAAATTTTCCAAATAGAATCTTTAAATAAAAATTAATTCACTCGGGTATAAATTAAATTATTTCGTAGTTACATCTAAATGTAAAAAATATAAGCCATATAAAAATTGAAACTTTTATTAGTTAAATAAATTTTGCAAACAAATAAATAAAATTAAACTTAATGATTTAACTATCATTTAATTATGTTTAGTTATTTGAAATATCAAAACTTTTAAAATTTTAAAAAGTCATCTCAAATCTTTTTTTTTTTTTTTTTTTTTTTTATGGTTAAAAAGACCTTTCTAGTTTCTAATTCTTTTTCGTCGTCGTATCCTCTCATCAATTTTCTAATTAATTCATGATATAAATAACTATATCGAACTTTTATACAACGTTCAAATTTGTGATAGGTAAATCAATTTTTTTTTCTCTTTTAAGTTATATCATATACACGGACTATGATTTTTCCCTTTAAAATTTTCATTCTTCTTAATTATTTATCACAATTGTTATTTTTGTATTTTTAAATTTATCCATAAATTACAATTTACATATACTTTTAAGGTTAAATTATAATTTTCGGATTTGAATGAAATATAGCTTTCAAATTTTATTAATGAATGTTTAATCATTTTTATGTTTGTAAGACACTCATCCGAATGTATTAAGTAATTGTAAAATTGAAGAAAAACTCTTAATGTCATTAACACTAAATAATACTTATTTTTTGTTGTTGAAGTTTTGAAACTATTAAAAAGATATGAAAAATAAATATTTTCAAACAATCCGGTAATTAAATAACTTTATAATGAAAAAATAGATGAATATTCAGACGTTTTTTAGTACAACAATTGTAGAAAAGGATGATTGGCCCTCCTACCTTTTGATTGAAAGATGATGTTGGTTACAATTAATTAAGCTAAACTCACCATTTCAAGAAAAACACCCTAAAATAGTTTTTAGAAAACATACCCCAACTACTATTTTTTTTTTCTGTAACTTAGTGATATGATGAATGAATCACATCTTAAATGGTTTTACTTTTTATTTGTGTGCATTAAATGGGTCAAACATAAGGTTTTATATTTTTTTCCCTTTCCATCCTCTTCTTTCAATGACAATTAATTTTATAAATAATTTAGTTAAAATCTTGTTAAATATAAAAACCTAACCTTTACCCAAGCAAAATAGATTGAGGGGGAAAGAACATCATATGTCCAACTCATTTCCTTTGATTCTACCGAGACTTAGTCTACCTCTTTTATTTATTTTTACTTCAATCTTTTCTAACAACATAGTATAATACGTACCCAATTTTGACTATGGTTTTAGTATAAAACGTTCGTTATTTGACAAATTTAAGTTGGACTTAACTTTAGAACTAAACTGATACTGTTCAAATGTACTAATATATGTTATGATTCAAAAGTTGAAGATGAAATGAAAGTGAATTAATTATTAAAATGAAAGGCAAAGAAGTTGGAATTTTTGATATTAATCGATAACAAGAAGATGAAGAAGGGAGCACACGTGTATCATTTTAAGAAAGAAGAAAAAGATGTTTTGTTTTGAGTCATAAATTATAAGGCAAAGGAGGAAGAAGAAGAAGAAAAAAGGAGTTTCCTTTGCTTTTAAGACACACACAAAAACAGAGACAGAAAAACCATACCATACTGTATATAAAAGTAATTTTATATAAAAATGTATTTTAGTTACATATACACACACACACACACGACAGACAGTTCCTCCATACATACGTAAGTCAAAAGGCCCAACTCCTCCTTCTCAAGCTTTCTCTTCCATTTCCTTTTTCATTTTCCCTTTATAACCCACTTCCAACGCAAGCTTTGGCGGCTTTTCTTCTTTTTCTTATTTATATTTTTATTTTATATATATATATATATATATATATATATACATTTTTTATTTTCCATTTATATATCAGAATAAATCAACACACCCAACTTAGCTGTCCACTCGTTTTTATATTTTCTCTTCTTTTTCCCCTTTTCTATCTTCCTCGTTGCAGTTTCTCTCACAAAATACAGAGGGAGAGACACCAAATACTAACTAGTTTCTTTCAACTTCATTTTTTTTTTTTTTTTTTTTTGCTTCTTTTATTTCTTTGATTCTCTCAACTTTAGCAAGTGGGGTGGGGAAATTTTTCCTCAAGTAACCAACTTCATGGCTAATTTGGCTGCATCTTGATTCTCTATGGTCTGACAGATTCTGGGTTGTTCAGATTTTACTCAAAGGAGAAACCTTTGTCTCAAAGTGGTCTTAGATTACAAACCCCTTCATTTCATATTCAACAACAAGACTCCCATGAATTTTTGTTCATTGTGGTTTCTCAATCGCTGTTTTAAAACGCCTGTCTTTTGGAATTGCTTCCACAAAACTCTCTAAATGCTGCCGTCTCTTGTTTCTTCTGCAATACCCTCTTGAACTTCTATTGGGTCTCTTTCGTTTCTTCCACAGATCGCCGGGATTTTGTTTTCCACGCCGTCGAGATCTGCCGTTTTCCGATGTCAAAGTTGATGAAGTTGAAGACGAAAACGACAGAGATGTCAGAGATGAAGGGTAGTTCCACCGTCGGTGACAACCGACCGATGGATTGGGAATTACGGCCAGGGGGGATGCTTGTTCAGAAGAGAACACCTGATTCCGACACGGAATCAACTCCGGCGCCGATGATTAGAGTTAAAGTCAAATACGATTCTACTTACCACGAAATTAGTATTAGTTCTCAAGCTACATTCGGTAGAGACATTTTTTTTTTTTAATTATTATTATTATTATGTGAAGTTGAAATGGGATTAGGGGATTGATTCAATGTGGAACTGAAGACTGATTTTTGTTCTGTTTTTTGGTGTTTTACAGGGGAATTGAAGAAGATGTTGGTTGGACCTACGGGATTACACCATCAAGATCAGAAGCTGTTGTTTAAAAAGAAAGAAAGAGATTCAAAGGCCTTTCTAGACAGTTGTGGAGTAAAAAACAAATCCAAGATTGTTGTAATGGAAGACCCAATTAGTAAAGAAAGAAGGTATGTTGAGATGAGGAAGAATGCTAAAATGGAGAGAGCTTCCAAATCAATATCAGAAATCAGCCTTGAAGTTGATAGACTAGCAGGACAGGTACATTAGTTCTTGTGAAATTATGAACCTTTCTGTATGTTCTTTTGAGAAATTGATGAAATTTGGTGGGTAATCTAATGGCAATTTGGAAATAGGTTTCTGCTTTGGAATCTGTGGTTTGTAAAGGTGGGAAAGTTGCTGAGAATGATGTGTTGAATTTGATTGATTTGTTGATGAATGAATTGCTTAAATTGGATGCTATCATGGGAGAAGGAGATGTAAAGTTGCAAAGGAAAATGCAGGTTATGTTATATTCTTTTATGTTCATATCATTCATTTTTTTGTTCTTGAACTCAAAACACTTAGTTTTGAACCTTTATTTTATTCATTTGTAGGTAAAAAGAGTGCAAAAATATGTTGAAACTCTTGATTTGTTGAAGATGAAAAACTCAATGGCTACAATTCAAACACAACCACAACCACAACCACAAACTCAACTCAAATACAACAACAACAACTCTAATCATCAAAGACAAACAAGTACTAGGCCTTCCTTTGCAAACACTAAACTATCAACAATTCAAGAGGAGCACCCACGCGATCTCGCCGTCATTGACAATTTGCTACTAAGTCAGCAATCTCCAAAGCACTCGACAAAGTCGACCACATCATCCGGTACTGTCGTGACAACAAAATGGGAGATATTTGATTCTTCCCCATCAATCGTGCCCACCGAGCATCCCGTCCCACCGAGGTTCAACTGGGAATTCTTCGAGTGAGTGCCATACATTTTGTGAGGATTTGAATTCAGATTTAGCTGGTTTGGTCCCTTATCATATATCAATGTGAGCACTTTCATTCTTTACTGTATTTAGATTGAAATTTAGACACCCTCACCCCTTTTGAGGTAATAAATGGGGTTATTACAATATTATTGATCTCACCATTTAGTATTTCTTTGGGCATTCTGGAGTTCTTTTTTTCCCAATTGTTTCTTCTGTGGTTAATTAAAATTAGATCATGATTGGTTTTTTTCCCCTTTTTTCTTTTCTGGGTGTTTCTAGGATCTACATGATCAAGCAGATTGGGTTAAATTAGAAGAAAACAATGATATTTAATTAATACAAAGTTTTAAATTTTAGTGGGGGCTACAAAACTGACAAAAAAATTGGTTCTTGATGAAGATGATTTTGATAATCATCAACACACAGCTAACCCAACCAAGGATAGAAAGCCAAGTGTGATTTTTAAAGTACCAACAAATATATGATTACATTAGATTACTACTTTTTTCATCATTGTTTTTTCTTTACATCTTTGGGATAGTGATTTTCATCCCCTTGAAGCCTTTCCAAATTCAGAAGTCTTAAAAGCAATAATGGGAAGTGACCAAATAGTAGAAGGTTTGAGTTTCAGACTCTTCCATTGCCTTTCTATGAAGCAAAGAAGCAAAGAGGTAATCATGAGCCCAAAAAAAAAAAAAAAAAAAAAAGGCTCCAACTTCAATCAATCAATAGCTATAAAGAATGATAATGGGAATTATTGCTTATGCTTAAGTATTTGCAAATGGAAATGGACAAATCAGCTACTCAGCAACCAAAAAGAATAAGTATACTATTTTTAGGCATCTATTATCTTAGCCCAAAATTAGCCTCCAATTCATTAAACTTTTAATTGCTCTCTCTAAATTATTCTTTTCCCCCACTTTTTAACTAAAGAAAGATCATGAAATGATTGCAAAAATCCCATTCTGGGTGTTTTGTATATCTTATAACAAAAGTAGAATGTTCCCTTTATATATATGTGTCAAAATCTTAACAATGTTTTGTTTTTTTGTTCTTTTGTTCTTTTTTTTATTTTTATTTTTATTTTTATTTTTTATTTTTAATGTATGACACTCACACTGTTCATGTGCAAACACATTTGTTAATTTAATTCAACTTTATGTAATGTTAAAATAAAGGGATCATTATATTTTATGTCCTTACTGAATTTAAACGCAGAGGCATATAATTGTGTTTTTTGTTCCTTCATGCTTGTACATAAGAATGTGATTCATTTGTTCCTTCATGCTTGTACATAAGAATGTGATTCATATCATTGAATTTTGTAATGTAAGCATTGAATTATAAATTCTAAACTCTTATTATTCATCCTATACTAAAAGAAAAGTTCAACCTAATATTTCCTTTACTCAAAAAAAAAAAAAAAAAAAAAAAAAAGAAAAAAAAAATATATATATCATTCACATTTTTGATTGTATGATAAATTTATCAAGAAACAATAACTTTTTCTATTTATGGGTACATCTTTAATTTTGCTAGTTTTTTTTTAAAAAATCTCTTTTGTAATTTTATTTTCTTTTGATCTAATTTCTATTGTTAAATCAGAGGGAGCCTTAATGGAATTAAAAAGGAGATTTCAAGCAAATTAAATAGTAAAAGAGTATTCAGCCCAAGTGTGGATTGGGCTAGAATCAAGGCCCACCCAATCATCAACGGAAACAAAGGCCCACAAGAGTTCTCACTTCAAATATTCCCAAGCCCAAATTTGCACAAAAAGTGGATATGAATGTGAATTGAAACGAAAGCTCTCCACTAGAAGAACCCAGTTGAGTAAAAGGAAGTGGAACCAAAAAGGAATTGGCCAACTTGTTTCCCTTTTTGAACAATATTTTGGTTAGAAAGTCAAAGAAAGTGGAGAAATGATGCCTCATCACACAGTGCCAAAACTCCGAAAGCTAAAACATCGGGCACACAATAAAATCATATATTGCCCTATTTCAATTCCCACTTGAAGTCCGATTTTGAAATTTCAAACAAAAAAGAAGTAGATGAAGAAGCAAATTTGTTTGTAAAAGGGGAATCAAACTCAAAAAGGGAACTGTATTTAGACTTTCAAACAAAGGTTGCCATAACAAAAGTTAGGTCACTCAAATATTTTTATTGTTCTTTTTTTCTTTCCCCTTATATTTAACAATATTATGATCCTTACACATAAGAGTTTTGCTATGCCCATCCATCAATATTAATTTGAGGTAAATCAGATATATGAATATGATTAAATGACTCATTTAAGGGTTTCTTTGATCAATATTTTGGTTGTTTAGGATAATGATAATAATTATTAGCAATTAAATAAAAACAATTATCCCATCTTTATTGAGACGGACCCTTCGAAGAAATTAGAAGAAGATAGGCCAAAGGCACCAATGTCGTTTTAATTAATTGATTAAAGTAGTGGGAAGTTCCTCGTCAACTTATCCACATTGACAATTTTCACACTTTGTGCTGAGTGTTTTTTCTTTCATTATCCAACCCAAAGAACTATCAACTTCTTCTCATGTATTTGACCAATTAATGGTTCCATCTTATGCTTCAAAAACTTATTCATATAGTAACCATATTATAATGTTTATGCATTTATATATGAATTTAAGGTCTATGCCAAATTAAAATAATAATATTGGAAGAATACATTTTTGGTACTTACGTTTTTAGTCTAGTTTTCATTTATTTTGGTCCCTAGATTTCAATATTCTTAAGTTTTGATTGGTTTTAATTTAGTTCTTAAATTTCAAAATGTTTTGTATCCACTCCGTCTCTAAGTTTCAATATTTATATTTTTAATTAACTTTGATTTTATATTAATTGCATACTTGATTTTCACATTTACTACGAGGCTAATGTTTATTAGTTAACTTAAAGAGAAGTATAATTAATTAAATTTCACTATCTTTCCTCACTATAAAATAAATATGAAAAGTATAAATTTTGAAATCTAGAGGTGAAACTAACACAACTTGTATTTCAAAGATAAAATTATAACATACTAAAATATTTGTAGATAAAATAAAAATGTGTGCTAGACCTAAAACTTAGGATCAAGATGTATATTTGGCAAATAATATTGATGTGATTAACAGAAGTGGGCTTAATTAGCGTAGATTGGGCATGCATTACATTTCCAAGTTGATCATAAACCTAAACTAATTAGAAATTTTATTGATTGGTAGAAGTGCCTTAAAGAAATAATAGGGATAAAAGTAGTTTTTTCTTTTAGGAATTTAATTTTTGTACGTATATTGATTAAAAAAAAAACAAAAAAGGGTATTTATAAATTTAGGGTTTGAAAAGGGAATTGAGAGAAGCATGCAGTTGACACGGAAGCAAAGCCAATGGCTACTCAACTTTGTCTCAAAAATGCATAATTAAGAAGACATTAACATTAACATTAACATTAACCCTAAAACTATTTAATAATTAATATATATTTCTCCCACCAAAATCTCAACATCCTCAATTTTTGTTGCATCTTTCTTTTGGATTCTGTCTCCTCAAAACATATCATTTCCTAAACAACTTGGACTTCTTCTATATATATATATATATATATATCTTATTTCATACCTTTACTCCTCACCACTTTTACATAAATTATTGTCAATTATATATCTGGGTTGTTTATATTTATGGTTAAAATATTTGTCCATACACATTTGTGTGTGTAAAGATTAATTGATATGTTCTCATATCTTTCAATCCCAATATGAAGATGTAGATACTAATTAAAAATAGATTTAGAACTTAGGTTAGATGCTAAAATAACTTAATTATTATTTTAATAATGTTTAGTAATTAACTTTTTAATTGATAGAATTATCCATTGTGATTTTGATATATATATACTACAGTAAGTGTTGTTTTTACGACACAATACAAGAAAATATCGGAAGAAAGCAATAAATGTCTATCACTTACTTTCATTATAGGTATATATATATATATATATATATATATATATATATATATATATATATATATGTATGTATGTATATGTATGCAATTCAAACCTAAGGAATAATACGGTGTTTTTAGCCTTTTCAATTCTAGGTTTCTAAAACCGAAAGCCAAACATTCCTTTATATATATATATATATTGAAGGGTAGGGAGTGATCCAAATATATAACATTGTAAGTAGTTTTGGAATGGAAATGTTAGATGACCAAAAATATATATCATAATCATTATGTCATTTATGACATACCTTATAATTTATGAAGCATTAAAATTTGAAGAAATTGGGAAGGAAATTAGGATTATTTTAAGGTTCTTTTTGAAAATCTAAAATGGAAGTTGATTTTCAAAAAGATCCCATTATATATTTAAGATTCAACACACAATAACTTTTGTGTATTATATTGAAAATTATAAAGGTGTGCGATTGAACCCAATTCTCTTACATCTTTGAATTGAATTTCTGGTTTAAAGGTGACAACTTTATCTTAACCTTTGATTTTAATATTATTATGCATTTTCCCCTCTTTCTCTTTGAGGTGAAAAAAGAGACAAAACCACTAGTCTTTGGGCAAGCTGCTGTGGATAAAGACGGCAAATCTCCAATCCAATAATTCCAATGCTATATATATATATATATATAAATCATGCCATGTTAAAATTTAATCTAAAATCTCAAAGAAGCACAATTTCATAAATTATGGAAGGAGATAATATTGATTATTGAGTTAAGATAAGGTTATTAAATTAATTAGTAAATTGGGGTTCCCCTGTTTTTTGCTATTTGTGTTCATAGGTCGTTTATCTTTGGCCTTAAGAAAACTCTCTTTTGTCTCCCTATTACAAACTCATTTTCTTAACCTATATGATCATGAATTGTTTGGTTTAGAAGTTTGTTTTTGTTCTTCTAGAAGTTGTGATCTTCCAACATTAAGGATAAAGTTTATGTACACCCAATGTTGATGATTTCAATGGTTTTGTTTCCCTTTCCACCGTCTTAATTGAGAACATTTGATTATTGATTTTGTCCTATATTTATATATTTCAAAAAAGTTGAATAATTCTCTTAGAATAATATGCAAATCAATTAAAGTAGGCCAAACATTATAATTCTTGTTTAACGTTATTTTGATCATTTCACCCTTATTGACTACCATCCCATCAAACATGAAAACTATATGCCGTCAAGTATGAAGCATTTAGTTTAATTTCTTTAGTTATATCAAATCGCTTTTGTTTTTAGTGAAATTTTCCAATGTCACGTTCATGCATTTGAATCTAGGTCTATTTTGAAATTATTAAAATTACTTTCATCATCGTGTTGAAAATAACTAAAACGATACTTTTATTCAATCTCTTAAAATTAATTTAATTTTGCTATGGAATCGACAAATAAAGAAATCAGAAAAGAGTGTAGTTAGTAATAAAAAGTCGACAAATAGATTTATATAATTCACTAACAACATGTTAGTTACATTCACTAACAAAGAGAGAACACTTTATTATTAGAGAAGAATTTAAGAAATGTAAACTAGATAGACACTTCAAGAGTTAAGAAATTTATATATTAGACTTCTTTACTCTAAGATAAAAAACTTAAATAACATTATGACAAAAAATTCGTAAATAGCTGAACAAACCTCCGTATTTTGTCATTCGAAGTACCAGATAACAAGTTGAATGAATTTCAACAAATTTTGAGTGCTACATATGTTTTTAAATGAAAATTTAACACATGTAAAACAAGGATTTTAATTTTTTAAAATCAAACTTCCAAACATGGATCGAAGCAAATTCAACATTCTCTTTTTCTAAGGAGGGATTTAAACTTTATTTTATAATTGTTAGTAATTGAATTGAAAGTGGAAGTGAATATGTGATGCAACTAGATATCTATATTTGATCTATGCCTAACTAATTAGGTACTATCTTTTTTTTTTTATTTCCTCGTAATTTTTTTTAATTATTATTCTTCATAGGGCATTAACTAAATTCCTCTTGTCACAATGATAGAGATGGGTATCTTATTCTTTAAAGATGATTATATATCATTTTTTTTAATAAAAAAGGTAAACACTATGCTTTGTTTAAGAAAATTAGTTTCTCATTCAAAAATATATACACAAATAAGCCTTTTCAAAAATCTTCAAATAAATAATAAGAGAGGAAATAAAGAAGTAGTTGATAATTACTGTTTTCACTTAGAAAATACAAACCTCAATATATTTCAGTTTTAATTTCAAAGTTAATAATTGTCAAATGATTATATCAATCATTAATTTAAATAAAAATAATAAAAATAATAAACTTATTAATTCTATTGAATTATTTATAAGCTAGTTATATATAAACAAGAATACATAGGAGGAATTTTTAAAAGAGAAAAAAAAGTACATGGAAGGAGGATTATTATAAATAAAAATAAGAGAATTTGGGAAGAAGTAATAAGAAAATAAAGCTAATAATATTATATATGTATGTAGGTCGATTACGTATATATCCTTATACACATCATTATGATTATGATTAGGATTAATTTAAACGAATTTTTTTTATTAATGCAAGTTGACAATAAGTATTAAATATATATACTTTTTTTTTTTATAGAAAAACAAGAATATTAAAATAAGGATGAGTTTGAATTGAGAAGGTCGAAATAAAAAAAAGGAAAAAAAGAAAAAGAGGTGGGAATAGAAATGAAATAAAGAAAAGAAAAGAAAAGAAAAGAAAAGATTAATAGTAATAATAATAAAATTATAAAAATATTATGGGGAGATCTTGCCGTGACTTTTGGCAGCCGCTGGGCGTCGTAATCAAGAAGTTCGGCGCGTGATATTGGAACATTCTAAGAGCGAAAGTGGGGGAGTGGGTGGATGCGGTTGTTTTGCATTTTCCATATTTTTTCCTTTTTTTTTTTTTTTTTTTTTTAAAAAAAAAAAAAATTTACAAACGTAACTAACGCTGCTTTGCTTTTGGGAAAATTTGAAAAATCTCTTTACCGTTTTTTCTATTTGTTAAATGAAATCCTCATATACGTTTCCCACACGTCATTCTTCACGCGTGGATCTCACTTGCTGACGTCTAAACCCCCTACCGTGTTCCAACCAACTGCCCTTTATTTGTCTTTTAACAACAACTTTGGATATCCTCCATTCCCCCACTTTTTTTCTTTTTTAATTATTATTATTTTAATAATTTCATCTTTTCTTATTTCCTTATAAATTTGTCACGTAACCATTCTTTTTTTCTCCAACTTTTTTACTGTGTGATTAGAGACGGTTTTGTTGTTATTATGCGTTAAGTTATACGATAATTGTACTATTATTGATCTCTCTTTATATATTTATTTTATATTAAAACCATAACAAATTTTAAACTTTTAAAATTGTATTTGTTTAGACTAATAAATATTTGGATGGATATGTGCAAGCTCATCGGATGTTGGTCTTATATACATCACCTCTTCTTGAAATACTCTCTATCCACAATCGTCTTAAATATTAGTGCTTTTACACTAACTTTTGGATATGTTTTTTATGGACTTTTCTCTAGCCCTCTTTTTGAACACTATCATGTACTTCTTGAAATCAATTTTCGAAGTGGAAATGGTGAGGATACCAATCTAGTAGGATGCTTAGATACACATACTAACTTAAGTAACATCACTTTCTAAAAAACAACCGTGCTTTAGACTTACCATAAATAAGAAAAATAGCAAATAGAATAATCCTGCAAAATATCTCCAGACAATTGAAAGTAAATAAAATTGCAAAAAATTAATATTGTGTAAGATAGATGTTGAGAGTACATTTAAGACATCGGCAAAAAAACCACCACAAGCAATCTTAGAAAAACATAAAGCCAATAAAAAAATCTCCAACAAATTCATTCAGTAGGTCGAGACTTTATTAGTTTTCCTCCTTAAACACGAATAAAGATTTGTTGTATGACGCAGTTAAATTATAAAAATTATATACATGTCATAGGTGTTCTTAAGGAGAATTCAAATTTAACTTCTTATTTCCTACCCTCCCTACTTGGACATATATTTGGGCAGACTAATTTAACAACAAAAATAGATGTAGGAATGGTACAATTTGCTTGGTATAGTTATATTTGATGTCGAATGAGGGTCCTTCGAGGACAACTTTATAGAATTCTATCCAACCTATTCTTCGTCATCTATCAAACTTTAGTAATCTAGAGGCATTATATTATTTGAATTAATCAAATAGCTAACAAAGAAGATGACCCAAAGCATGGATAGCCTACTAGAAAGGCCAATCCACTAAAACTCTTGAAACTGTTCAATACATAATGCTTACACCATCAAATATTTGATTTCATGTTTAAAATAAAATTAAAATAAAAACGAATGATTTTTTTTTTTTATAAAAAAAAGTCTAGCTATTTAATAAATAAACATTTGAAAATTAAAGAACAAAATTTCTAAATATTTTAATTATTTTTTAAAATAATGAATAGAAAATAATGGAATTCGCTCTGTTGAGGGACTACCATTTCTTTTCAATTTAATTATATTTATTCTTCTGAAGTATTATTTCTAACAATAGAAGTTCAAGAAAATTAAAACTAATAGGTTTTCTTAAAATAAATAAATAAATAAAGCACGCAATGAAAAAGAAAAGCATAGGATAGAATATCTTAATTTCGTAGAATTCCTTTTAGAAAGTATATATTTAAATTAGTGGTTAGTATGAAGGAGTGGGAACAGAACTTTTTTCTTTGTTTATTTACAAATGAGGAACCAAAAAAAGGAATCATAGTTATAGTAACCCTAAGTTTCTTTATTTTAACAAATATATATTCTTGAAAAAATTTACTTTTCTCTTTCTTTTTTGTAAAAACTTTTATTCTTTTTCTCCACTTTTTTCCCCACTTATTTTCTATCAATCCCAAAAACCCCATTCAATTAGACAAAAAAAAAAAAAAAAAAAAAAAAGAGTACATCAGCTAGACCCCTGTTGAAATTTCAACACAATTAATATTTGGGGGGTAATATAATATTCAACTAATTACACAATTTATTATAAATGTAAGTCCACAATTTCAAGCTCTAGAGAGAGAGATGTGATTGACTTTGTAGGAAGATATTATGAATCAAAAAAAAAAAAAAAAAGAAGAAGAAGAAGAAGAAAAAAGAAGAAAAAAGAAAAAGAAGGAAAATTCGCCTTTGAGATTTTGCATGGCTTTGAAAAGAAGAATCTGTTCCCTTAAAAGTCACCAAAAAAAGAAAAAAGAAACAAAAGAGGAGAGAGAATTAGATATTAATTTGAATGAAGTGGCAACGGGAATTAATGTGTAAGAGATTTTAGAAACGAAGAGGTTGAGATGAGCTGAGCTGGCCATATGAGGATGAGAAAGTGACTGCCAACTCAGCATGTAAGGTTAATTTTGGGTTTGGGCTCTGCCTTTTCGTGGCGGCCAAGAGCCCCACGCTCTCTATTTTTTTTATTTTCTTTTTTGCCCGTTCAAAACTTCAAACAACCCCTAATTTCCTTTTTTTTTTCTTTTTTTTTTTAAATCTAAATATATCCCCCTATTTTCAAATATTCTCATATCTTTCCTTGATTCACGTGTATATATATATAATATAATCTCATCCCTTGCTTCTCCTCTTTTGTCTATACCTCTAATTATGAACATTTTTTTTGTATTAATTTTATGATGTCATCAGAGCTACCTAATCCACAATTAATAACTAACTAACTGCGACACACATGTTAAAGGATGAACTAATGACCACGGTGAAAATCAGATTACAACAATTAATTAAATTATTTATGTTCATACATACTATGGGAGAGATCAAAGTTAGAAAAAGAGGCATGAGGTGATCACTGAATTTGGGAACTTAATAAGTTCGTGAATTAATGTATTTAACATATAAACCATCCTTTTCATGTAACTGTATCAGTCAACGTTTGTTTTATTGATTAATATTATTTCTAGAGTTGAAGGTTGAATCGTCTTTCTACTATAATTATACATTGAATTGAAAAAAAATAATGCATGCTGTCCTTCATTTGGTTAATGATGTTGATGACATAAACACTGTATAGCGTGCACTCATCATAATTTAAAGATGAAGATTAATTTTATAATTTTCCTTCTAAGTTTTATGTGCAAATGCATGACATACCTTGTCCTCCCTTCATTTTATTTTTGTATAATTATTTCAAATATTTAAAGAATATATATATATATTAAAAAAACAATTTTTGTTGTTGAGATTTAGTTTAAGTTCGCATTTGGATCGATGAGTTTTTAAACTCATGAATATTACTATTGAGATTTTTTTAATCGCTTACTACTACCAGTGTTATTAAATAAAAAGATTAAAGATAAAATTATAATTAATCAGTCGGTGAACCTTTTGCTCCTTTAACTAGTTTAATATAACTTTAATATATACCTTAATCTCCATCATCCAAGCCATTATCGAATATAATATAAAAGAATACACAAAAAAGAGAAAAGAAAAGATGCAGAATACAAAAAAAGATAGATACCAAAAAGGGAGAGCAAACTGATTAAGATGGAAAAGATTTAGTAATGTTTGAGACTATTTTTAGTTCTTAACCTATGGATAGAGATTCGAATATTCTAACTTTTATATAAAAAAAGAGAAACGTTAAAATTATATAATTAAGTTAAATTTTGTTTTAATAACTATTTCATATTTAACCTTTTGCTTTTGATTTTTAAAATTAGTATTTATTCTACCACAATTTATTATAATACCTTTCATATTTTCTAATACAATACTTAAAATTTATGACTTAAACGTTGTTCGGTAATAATGTTGTTTAATTCAAAAACTAAAAACGTAGTTTTTAAATTTTTAATTATTTTAGAATTTGATAAGAGAACAATAATTATACTTAAGAAAGAGGTAAATAATTATAAGAAATGAGAAGTAAATATGTTTAATTAAAAAAAAAACCCAAAGATGATTTAAAATTTTTGAACTAAATATGAAAATACATATTCGCAAAAAATAAGAACAAACCTATTTTTTTTTCTTTATATATATATATATATATATATATAATATCAGAACTAAATAGTTTAGAAACAGATTACAATTAACTATCTTTCTCTTTATTCCTCATTTAAAATTTGATGGTTTAAATCCCCAATCTTTAGGATAAGCTTCAAAGGATCGAATAATCCCACTAGCTTTACAGTAATGTGACCCCATTAATCAGAAGTTTATAATTAATTATAGAAAAATACAACGCATACATTTTGCCAATCACATCTCAACTTCCTTTATAAGGTAATTAATTGATTAAACAATCATTTCTTTAGAATCAGATTAGCAGTAAAGTAGGAATCAAATGTGTTTTCTCATCCCCCTAATAGTAATTACTAAAATTCTCACTAATTTTTTTTTTCCCATTCTTAAGCCGTTGGAATCAATGAGAATAAACGAATATTTTAGAGCTTAATGTGAGCCCTTCAATGTGTAGTGTCACCTCATGTTTTTTATTTTCCCCTTTTCCTTTCCTTTTCAATTAAATTTGTTTGGTTTCATATTCAATCTTCCTAATTAATTAGTTGTAATGAATTTTAATCATTTTTTTAATTCAAAGAATCAATTCGAGTGTTGAATCGTAACATTTAAGATTTGATGACGTAATATTGATGTGACTTAAGTCAACTTTAAATTGTTTCTTAAATTGATGAGGAAAGATTTAGAATATCTTTCTCGAATAACGATTTAGAATAAATAAGTTTGAGATCTCATTTTAATCATGTGTGGTTTAATGTTTTTTCCGTAGAAATGTCTTGGATCAAAAACAAAAACTTGAACTAGCTTTTCTATATAAAAAAAAAATTAAAATTGATGGTGTTATAAATTAGAATTTGCTTATAAAAGACAACATAAAGTGTGACAATTAAATAATCAAATTTCTTAAACTGTGATTAAATATATTATTTAAACATAGGAAGAAAAACCATTAACATAGTTGATATAAGATATTCCTTTGGAGTTCTAATCAAGTAATCTCACCATCATATGAAATAAATATATTTTTTCATTTATTAAAATATTTATTAAACAAATTTTAAAAAAAGTCAAATCGATTTAATTAATATATATATATATATATATATATATATATATATATATATATATATATATATATATATTGCATCCAGACGTGAGTGGAAATGTTAAAGCATATAATAAAAAACTTAAATTTGTATTAATCAATGAGTTTCAGCTTCGAACACATTTTCTTTAATTAAAAATGGATTGCATATTAAATAGGTATAATTGGTTTGGAACTTTTTTGGTTCATGGATTGAAATGACATTGATTCTAAGCGTAGAATCCATGAATGCCCTGTCAAATACAAGAAAAAAAGAATGACAATTTATATTATATGCATATAAAAAATGTTAATTGAAAGGGAAATTAGAAAACTAGAAATAAAATTTATAGACTTTCAATTTCGTAAATTAATTAAATTTAAGATTTATTAAAATTAAAGAGATTACAAAAAGAGCATTATTTTAACAAATTTTAATTAGAAACCAATTAGAATTGATAGTTAAGATCTAATGAAAATGCATCCATTTAAAAATCTAAAAGTATATAATTATAAACTAAGGTTAAGTAACTTACAAGCGACTGAAATGACATTTTTGGGCTCAAACATATTATATATACATTGGGAGAGTCTTGCTGCTGACTCTTGAAGGGTGTAGCTGCGCTAGATGGGGTTGACTAATTTGGAAGCTTCTAGCAGAAGTTGTGTGTCTATATATATATATATATATGCTTAGCTGCACTAATTAAATTAACCTTTTGAGATTAAAATTTAGCATATATGCATTTGCATTTGTATTTGTTCCCTTTGGTTACTACTGAATGATTCCACTCCAATATGAATTTAAGTAAAGCTGGTAGAAAAGTAAATTTCACTAAATAGCATTGACTTCATCTTTATTTTTATAGGTCGAAGGTTTAATTTTCCGACTTATTATTATATTGATATATAAAATAAGTAGATAGCTAAGTACCTATAAAAGAAATATTTAATTAAAAAGAAAAGAAACGTTGAGTGTTATATATGTATGATAATTAATGATATTTTTAAAAAAATTGTAAATACAGTGATGTCTATTTATAATAGATTTATATTATCGTTGAATAGCTCTTATAGTCTATAAGTGATAGATCAATATTTTCAATATGGTATATTATTGATAGAATATTACAAATTTTGTTATATTTACAATTTATTAAAACATGGTTATATATGCTAATATTTTAGATCTAATTATTATATTTTACGACCGTCCTATATGTGTAATTATGAAATATTTAAGAATTTGACTGGAAACTGACATATTTGTTTTATGGTTTTTGAAATTGAATTTTATGAAGGTATAATTTCATATTTATTAATTTCTATTTATAGAAAAATCAAATGTAATTGAATTTTGTATTTTAATGATTTTTTATACGAAAGATTGTCATGGATGATAAAAAAAATTAAAAATATTTACGATATATAGCAAAAGAAAAAAACCTCAAATGAATTAAAGAGAATCTAATGAATTTTTCTTTATTTTGTAAATAACTTTAATATTTGACTGGGTTAGAAGTTGTTTTTATTTATATAAAGAGTAAACAATTTGTTTTTTTTTTTAAATTGAAAAAAGATCGTGAGAAATTTAATTTTAAAATGAAGTAAATCAGTATTCAAGATTCCATGATCATTAATTTGAATTGTACTTTTGTTAAGTAGTACTATGGACCAAACAAAATAGTTACTAGACTTTAAATTTTAATTTTACATAAAAAAAATATTAAAGATAAATAGTCAACCTGAATTTATTTATATGTTCTCCAAAGGATCTAAACACCCTGAATTCAAATCTTTTAAATTGTACTTAAAACAAAAAAAAAAAAAAAAAAAAAAAACAAAGCATCAAGGACAAGTCACCTCAAAGTTAAAAAAAAAAAAAAAAAAATACTTAATCGTGTCCTTAAACATGGCTTAATTTCTAAATTTATTTGGAAGTTGAGGATGATGAAGGAAGATAAATACCCAAAATTGTATTAATTTTTCTTAAAATCAAAATTATAAAAATCTAACCTAATAAAATGAGTCAACTTATTTACAAATATAACAAAATATTATCACTACCTACAATAAACAACGGTAGACATCAAAATTTTGATGATTATTTATCGTATTTTTTGGTTACATTTTAAGATATTTTTAACATTTAAAATAATTAATCGTCTTATAAAAATATACTTAAAAGTGAAATTTAAATTTCGAGATTGATATATACGCGAAATGGGAAAAGATTAGCAAAGTCTAGAAGAAAAAAAAGAAGATTAGTGAGATGAGAAGATTTTTAATTTGAAGAAGCAAAGTTAAGTATTAATTAGGGGATGGAAATGAATATAATTGCTCATGTGATATAAAAGGGAAAAGACTAATAAGTTTGTTTTGGTCCATTTGATGCGTTAATTAATTAAAATTGAAAGCATATATTTGACCAAAAAAACCAAAGTAACTACCAAAATTGACAGGGTGATTTTCTACAAATTCTTAAATAAAAATAAATCCTCTATTCTAACCTCATTAATTAATTTCAATTCCAAGCTTTTCAATTCAATAGTTAATTAATACGATACCCCCTCTCCAATTTATAACAAATTATTCATGCATGTCCCCCATCAAAACTTCATATCATTATACACTTCATTCAAATTTAACTTTTCCTTTTCTTTTCTTTCCATACATATATATAGAAATCTATGTGCCTACCATAGTTATATAATTACATAAATATAAATTCATTCCAAACATAGCTTATATGGACATTATATTTGTTAATAGAACCTGCCGGCTAGGCTACCTTAATGGTGGAGATTTCGATCATTCAACCATTATTTACCTTGTCAAATTTTACAATTATTTAATCTTACTATATGAAAATAATCGAAGATATGTTTTACAATATTACATACCAAAATAAGAGAGCTGTATATTTCTTTAAAGATTCATCTCTTTTGCCTTGTATTTATGCAGTAGCTATGTTGAGATTCTACATTATATATATATAAAAAATTGCATAGACTTTTTGGATATAGATAGACTATGACTCTTTTTTTATATATCGATGTTGATAGATATTTTTGAATAAATTTATTTAAAAATTATTGAAGAAAAGTAATTATATGAAGTATTATTATTTTTTTAATGTTTTTAACCAATTTATTATTTACATTAGTGATATTTTGTTGTATGTCAAAAGTTTTCTTACAATATAATGAGAAAACTAGTTCGATCTTGAAAATGTGGGAATTATCTACCCATTGTATAAACATTTTAAATCATGGATGGAATCTCATATTATATACCATGTTAAGTTGGTGAATATAAATGAGTTTCTTTTCGGTTATTAGGAAAATAATTTCACAATATGAAAAATATTTCTATATATATTACCTTTGTAGTTAATATTATTGCTTTCCTTTTAGATATAGACTGGATATATATTGTCACTAAGAAAGATAAAAACAGCATAATTCATTTACGTGATTTGTTTGGAAATTAAAATGAAAACAAATTAATATTAGTAATTCTTGTTTCTAATTTTTTTGTTTAAGAAGGAAGAGAAAAGAAAATTAGATTGGCATTATGGATTTTTAATATTTGTTAAGAACTCTGCACGCTTTTACCAAGGCTGCTTAGAACAAGAAAATTGGATAAAGACAATTTTATCAAACTCACCTCTCTCTCTCTCTCTCTCTCTCTTGATACAAACTATATGTAAATCCAACACACACACATAAATTAAAAGCATATGGACAAATTTATGGTAAAACTATAACAAAAGCACATTCCAAATATTTACAATATTATTATAGCACACAACTTTTCGGCCTACCTATACCTATACATACATATGGACAAAATTATCGGTCAAACATTACATACATACACATTATTCAAACAAAATGATATACAATCAAAATTACCCTACCATACTACATCATTCAAGAATATAGAAGTTAGGAGTTCGAATTTCTCCAACTTAAATTATTGTATGGTATCTTATTATTATTATTATTTTTGAAACAAATGACGTATAGAATTTTGTTTATGAGAAACTGAGTTTGAAAAATCATTATTTTAATGATGAGAGATGATGTGAAATTTTTTCATTCCTCGTAGTTATTGAATGGCCATGTGGTTTCCAAAGCACAAAACTACAGACTTGCATTAAATAAAACTTCAAAGGACAAAAGGAAAATAAAATCCTGAGAGAGAGAGAGAGAGAGAGAGAGAGGTCATAATAGGGTGACAACTGACAAAAGGATTTATGAGGCGAATTGTAAACAAAAGACTATATGTATATATATAATGATATGATCTCGATATTATATCTTATAGAATCAGCCCCATGTAGCTGGCCGAGATTCTTATATTTTTAATTATTCCTTTACATTTAATAAATTGACCATATTATATATACAAAAACAGATACATATGATGGTTTACTTCAAAAGATCCTCAACTTCTTCTATCCTTTACTATTATTCATAATCTCAAACCCTATTATTTTAATTTAATTTCTCTCCGATCCCTCTATAAACCCATATGAGTGTACCTCTTAACTAACTGTTTGACTAAAAAAGTTAGAAATATTGTTATGATATATTTGTATTAGAAGGTTTTAAATAATAATAATAATAATAATAATAATAATAATAATAATAATAAAAGAAGAGTAGAATAGAGAGAAATGAGTTTTGTGATGAGGAGGTTTATATATAGTTCTTTTTTATTTTTATTTTATTTTTATTTTTGGTAGTTTGTAGAATTAGAGGAGGCCTCCCTCCTTATTCCACATGATCAAAAATCCTACAATATATAAAAACCTCTTTCTCTTTCTCTCTCCCTGCCTCTCTATCTCTACCTTTTGTACATCCTCACAGAAAAAAAAGAAGAAAGAAAAAATAAAAATAAAAATAAAAATAAAAATTAATATCTTCCTTTTTCTTTTTTGAAAGAAAAAAAAAGAAGAAGAGATAAACAGATATTGTGATCAGCTTCATCATCTATGTCACAAATTTTTAATTTTGATGATTAATCTGTGAAATTAGCAGCAATCTTGTTTGTTTTTAGGCATAAGTGACTCAGCTTCCACCACTTCTTCACAACCACCAGTTAGCTTCCTAGCTCTAATTGCTTCAAATTCCCAATCGGTAAATCCCAAAACCACAAGCATCGCCGCCGCACAACAACCTTGTGCCGCCAGTAGCCCCAGCCACAATCCCCTGAAATCGAACCCTCCGAAAAACGATAATCCCACCGCCACCGGCATCCCCACCAAATAAAAACACCCCAAATTAATATTCGCCCCAATTTTCGGCCTAGCCGTCCCTCTCAGGACGCCGCATCCTGTCGTCTGCGGGCAATTTCCGAGCTCGCACAGTCCAATTATGGGCAGCACCATCGACGTTAATGCTATGATATCTTTATCCTCTGTAAACATACTTGCCCAAATCTTCCTTATCGATACTGCGAAAAACAGAGCACAAATCCCGAGGAGAAAGCTACAGGATAGTCCAACAATGGCTGCTAATTTCGCCTTTTTTGGTTGCTCTGCTCCCAATTCGTTCCCCACCCTGGTGGATACGCTGAAGCTGAGGGAAGATGGGAATATGTAAATCAATGCGGTGGTTTGAATCAAAATTCCCATGGAAGCCACGGTGGCTTTGGGGTTTAACAGGAGACCACAGAGGAGGATCATGATTTCATACCACCACCATTCGAGACAGACAGAGATACAACTTGGGATTGCTAAATTGAGAAGGTCTCCCCATTCTTTAAAGCATTGAAGAGAGAAACCAGCCCACGTATCTTTATGAACACGGAAAATTAATATGTAAAGGATCAAAGAAGCGACGAGGTTGAAATTAGTCCAAACCCCAGCTATAGCAACTCCACGAATACCAAAATTGAGATAAGAAACAAGGAGATAATTGATGGGTATATGGAGAAGGATGGAAAAAGCCGCACAGAAGGTGAGGGGGAGCGTTATGGATTGAGAACGGAGGTAAATTCGAAGAGGGTGGATGAGGGATTGAGCGAAGAGATCAGGAAGAGAGTAAAGGAGGAAGAGTTGGGCTTGAGAGGCAATGGAGGGGTCTTGTTTACAAAGGAGAAGGATATTCTTAACATTAAACCAAAGGAGAGAAATGGGGATTGAGGTAAGAGAGAGGAGAAGGACGGTTCGTTGTAAGGCAAGGCCGAGGAGAGTGAATTTTTTGGCACCAAAGGCTTGGCCGCAGATGGGTTCCATTCCCATGGCGAGGCCAGAGAGAATGGAGTAGCCGGTGATGTTGGCAAAGCCGATGGCGAGGGAGCCGCCAGCAAGAGGGAGCTCGCCAAGACGGCCGAGGAAGAGCATGGAGATGAGAGAGCGGGAGTAGAGGAGGAGGCTGGTGAGGACCATGGGAAAGGCGATTTGAGAAATGGAGAAGGCTTCTTGAACGGCCAAGGAGAAATGAGTATTGGTAGTTAGTTTTGTTGGTAATTGGAAATGTTGGGATGTCGGGAGTGGAGGGATCAATGGGTTAGTGAGATGATGCATGATTGAATTGGGATTGGGATTGGGATTGGGATTGGTAGGGTTTTGATCAGAGTGATTGATTGAATTTGAGTTAAGGTAAGAAACTTGGCAGTTGCATAATTTGGTGGAATTGGAACAACACCTTATACGACACATAATTTCCTCACAAAGTATCGTGTTAGATACACACACAAAGACAAGACACAATTGAGAGAGAGAGAGAGAGAGAAAGAGAGAGAGAGGAAATGAGTACTTGGGGGGTTCTTGCCAGACACATCACTCCCCTTTTATAGCTTATTATCGATACAATTACTCAAACGCGGAAACTCATTTCTCTCTCCTATTTCTTTATTTATTTATTCCAATCAACTAAAAACTTATCGTGAGCATTTCTAGGATTTTCGTTAAAATCACTACTTTAATCTTTATAATCCTTTTTCATACTATTTTCAATTTTTATATCATTATAAACATGTTCTATAACAAAAAAAAAAATAATTCATTATTTTAAAATCACTCCCTACTATATATATTGTTTATAAAAATTACGAATAGATAAAAGATTTCCTCAAATAATTAATTAGAAAGTTTAATTAGAAGCCCATATCTAATATAGGATATATGGATGAAATGAACATACTAGAAATGTTTAAACAAATATGGTAAGAGTTGTGTTGGAAATTCTTTTGAACTTATTCATATGTATGTATGTATTATTTGAATGTAATATAAATTTTTGTTTGTTGATTCTCCGTTGTTTTGGTTGTATAATTTCTTGATTTTTCCTAATAAGTTGAAACACATATGATATATAAATATATATATATAGATGTTTCTGGGAAAAAGGGGAGAGATTTAGATTTTAGTGAGTAGGCCAAATTTGTTGTGATTGGGAGTGAGGTTTATAGAGGGAGGGAATTGGAAGCCCAGAAAGGGCCCATGGAGTATGTGTGTCATGTGTGTGTGCATGCTTTGGATTCACCTACTACATAATTAATATATTGGTATATAGTGTTGATCTGATGTTATAAATGTTTGGTTGGAAGGTCTTGTAATTTACGAGTTTGTTCATATGACAGCAAAATCCAAACAAGCCATTAAAACCTTTGTCATTTTACACAGCTGGTTTCATCGTACAGTGTTTTGTTCCATTTCCACTAGATTGCTTCTTTGTCTTCATGGATCCATTCTAAAATGCTTCTTCTGTCCATTACATTACAATTACCCTCTCCCCCCCCCCTCTTTGGACACTCCTAGCCAAAATGCCCAATCCAAATTTTCAATGACAGTTTTTGGCTGTTTGATATTATTTTATTTTAATTAATTAGCAGCTTTCAAAATTTTGTTTTCTTCTTGGTTTTTTCCTCATCTCTTAGTCAAAACCTTACACACTACGCACACGCCTTCACCTATCGTTGTTTCAATGCCTTCCAAATTTATGCACTTAGGTTAGTTTCTTTTCTTTTCTTTTTCTTTTTTTTTTTTTGTCTACTTTCTACTAAATTTCAAAATGAATTTAACTATTTTTAAAAACTTGTTTTTGTTGTTGAAACATTGTTAAAGAATTCGATGTTGTACTTGAGAATGATGAGGATTATTCTTAGAAATGGGGAGGAAAAACTTGATTTTCAAAATAAAAAATTAAAATTAAAATGATTATCAAATAAATACATATGATTTTTAGATTTTGAAATCTATATAAGATTTTAATTACACTTAAAGTTTTTATAGCTTGCTTGGGATTTGAGAACGTAGTTTGAGAGTGGATTATAAAAAACTAAAAAATTGGAGATGTGTTGGTGGAAAGTAGTGTTTATATAATGCCTTAATCGGTATGAATTGAAGAACATTTTTTAATAAATATAGTAAAATAAACTAAAATATTTATAATATATAAATAAAATTTTAGATTGTATCAATGATAAACACTGATAGAAGCATTATTAACGATAGATTTCTATTATTGTTTATCAATATGATTGTGTCTATCATTGATAGAATTTAAATTTTGCTTTATTTTGTAAATATTTTGTTAGATTTATCAATTTTGACAATTATTCTTTACACGAAAATTGTTTTGGATTTATTGTTTTTCTCGGATATTGTGCTCATTAAAAACTCATACCATCTCTAACTTTTTTTTTCCATCTATTTTTCAAAAGACTAAATCAAACTTGAAAAATTATTTTTAAAAAAAAGAAATTTAGCTAAAAATTTAAATCTCTTTTGGTTAAGAAAGATGCCAATATTAAGAAAAATTAGATGTAATTTTCTAAATAAAGAAACAAAATAATAACCCAATAAAGGATAAAAGATAATCATCCAATAGAATTAATGATTGAAAGGTCCTCTTTTTTTTTTATAAAAAAAAAGAACAAAAATTAAAACTTAAAATGTTGAACATATATATTACACTAAATCATAATTTCTTCGCATTATTCTTAAATAAATATGTGATTACAAGTAATGAATGAAGGTAGTACGAAATATCGGAGAAATTTGTTTATCAAGAAGTAGCTAGGAAGAATTAATTGTTTAAAGTGTTAATTGACTAAAATGGAAGACAAATGATTGAAATGATTAATTAGTTCATTATTACATCATGCTGACAAAATTTGTGGTAGTATTGGGTCATCAGTACTTAATACATATACATGACCAACCATGCATTTCAGGTAGAATACAAAATTAGATTCATATCGTCCTCCGGCATATTTGACACAACTCAAATAGTGAGAAAGGAGGGTCCAATTCTTTGACTTGAAAATGAAATAAATAAATAAATAAATAAATAAATAAATAAATAATGAAAAAACTTTGATTTGTATATATAATGGATAAAGAGAGTTAGGGAGGGGAGAAAAGGTCAACTTCAAGAAAAATTAGAAATATAGATGGAATTAAATGAAGATTGGGAGTCATAAAGAGTCAATAGAGTGGACCAAGAAAGGGTGGCAAGTGGAGTTGATTAGCCGTGGGGTTAAAAAAACGAAACTATACAATATGGTGGATTGGTCTTATTTTATAAAATGTATAAGAGACATAATAGTGAGGGAGGAAGAAGGTTACAATTTGAAGTGACACTTTAAATTTCTTTTTTTGATTGTATATTGAATAATTATAATCTCCCACTTTGAAACAAAAAAAAAAAAAAAGAAAAAAAAAGAAAAAAAAAAAAGGGACATGCAGTGGTTTGGTCATAAAAACGTGTAGAGAAAAAGTCTAATTAATCAACCATTTTCATCGCCCCCACATACACACCTACGAAAATCACTATAATTAATAACCTTATTGCTTCAAACATTCCATTCATATAATATTAATAATGCTTTATTAATTGACTCTTTCCTTTTTCTTTTTTTTTATTTCTCTCCGTTTTTCATTAATCTGTATCCATCTAGTTGTTCTTAATTATCATACAAAAACAAAAGACTGTATTTGAGAAAATAAATAAAACCAAAATTTACTGTGATTAGAAAATTTGGTTGGATGGAAGCTAATTATTTTGAATTTTGGAGACAACTATTGTTTTTGAGTTGGGTGAAGGAATTAAATGTGAAATGAACCAACTTTATTTTGGGTGTATATAAGTTGTGTTTTATAGCTACCCCATTTCAATTATAATTATTTGTTTTGGTGGAACTTAATTAATTATATTGGGCGTGTGCTTGGTGAGAAGGTGAATGGGGAAAGGAGAAATCCTCTCTTAATTTTTATGAATTTATGACTAAAGAAGTGCAAATTAAAGTCAGTTTTGAAGTAGAAAAGAAGTTTGAAATAGGAAACAACAATAAAGATCAAAGATAAAAGAAACCAAAAATTAAGTCAGAATGATTGATTTGTAGGAGAAGCAAAAAATCATTTTGTGGCTTGCGAGTGTGTAAGACTATTAATTGGGTTGAAATTAAAATCCCTCTTTAAAGTGGATGGAAATTATTAATGGTTTTGTAAGGGTTAACTTAAAGAAAAAAGAGAAGTTCTTTTTCCTCCTCTCTTCTTTTCTTTTTTTTTTTTTTTTTTTTTTTTTTTTTTTTTTAAATTTATTTTAAAAGAGGTTTGCAAAAATAACAAATAATAATAATAATAATAAGACTAATGTCACTGCATATTCTAAATTACAAAAGTATTAAATTTAAAAATGGATAATACTCCGATAGCTGTATAATATATCTAATTACTTGTCATATTTGCAATAAGCAAAACGAAACTGTTTTTTTTTTTTAAATTTTTTTGTCATATGATGCAATTTTCTTGAATTTCTTTTCCTAAAAAGACTCTTGGTTTAAAACTTATTTTGAATGATTTTTAAATCTTTAAATTTTCTTAAAATGACTTATTTTCTAAATTAAACACTTAAAAAAATGTATTTGAAATACACAATAAAAAAAATGTTTAGAGTTGAATTTTATAATTTTAGTTATATATAAGATGTAGATAAGAGATTTTGAACGTTTTTTTTAGCAAGAATATTATGTTTATTAAAGTATAGTGGATGTTTTCTTAATGTTGACATAGGCGAGATCTTAAGAAAACATATAATGAGATTATTAAAGGGATTTTGGATGAGGATGGGCCGGACATGATAGTACTTTATATCCCAATCCTAAAAATTTATCATCCTCGTTATCCTCATTCTATATGTAATATGAAATAAGAAACGGAAGTAGTTATATATTAGATTTATCTTTGTATATACTATTGTAGATGATTCCAAACATGTTGCTTTTAAGATCTCTTAGGTTCAAGTCTAGGGAAGAAATGTAAGATATTAGTTTAAAATTTAGCTTTATCCTCTTGCTTAAACTTTTGAGTAAATTGATGATTAATTAAGAGAGATATCACTAAATAATTAAAAGGGTTAGTCGTATGAATCGCAAAAACCTCAAATAATAGCATATATAGTACAATAATAAAATAATTGCATAATACAAAAATTGGTAAAAGACTTAAATATCCACGTGCAACCATCATTTTAGGCACTTGTTTCTCAATTTCTCAAATTAAAAGTTATCATATATTGATACCGTCTATTAGTGATCACAACTATCAGTAATAGCATCTATTACCGATATCTGTTGTTAGTGATATGTGCTATCATTGATAACTTTCAATTTAAGAAAGGATTCTTTCACACATTTTTTCTTGATTTTTTCACGTTAAATGCTATCACCGATAGCTACAATTAATGATATATATAGCTGCTATCAAGTGATTATAACTAATATGGTTTAAAACTCTCTAAAATATGGTTTAAAACTCGCTAATAATCGTTGGTTAGTGATATGTGCTATCACTGATAGCTTTTAATTTGAGAAGTGATTTTCACACCCTTTGATCTACACGATTTTCTCATATTGAAAGTTATTGGTGATAGTTACAAATTAGTGAACATCGCTAATAGTTGCTATCAATTGTTATCACTGATAGCTGGTATAAGTTGTTATCACCGATAGCTACTATCAGTGAGAACTTTCTATTTGATAACAACACGAGTGCTTATTCTCGGTATTCTCAAATTGAAAGTCATCATTGATAGTTGGTTGTTAATGATAGCAATTGATAGTTGTTATAAGTTTCACCAAATAGAAATGTTATTAACGATAGCTTTTAATTTGAGAAATATGTTACCGTTGATATAATTAATAACGACTACTGGTGATTGCTTTTAACTTTTGATTTGAGAAATCTGCTAACAACTGAAGTTAGTGGTAACTACAGAAAGACATACTGACTTTCGATTTGAAAACTGTGCTATCAATTGTTAAAGTTCGTTGCTACTATAAATAATTTTATCAACAATAGCTTTCAATTTGAGAAATAATGTGCTATGAGTCAAATCTTCTACGAGTGATGTTTGTATTAGTTGCTACATAATTATATACTCTTTGTCTCCTTTGCCTTCACATTCACATTCCATCTCTCTCACTGATCTCTTTTTGGGTTCTTCAATTATTTAACGAAAATATAACCTACTGTGTTCTTTTTCCCCTCCACAGGTTCTAGAAGAAAAGATTAACAATTCCAATAAACCATGAAAATGGGGAGTAGTTATTCCAATGAAAGATGAATTTCACATGGAGGAGCCTGAAGAAGAAGATGAATCTTTATCCTTATGCAATCTTTCCATAAATCTATTAAAAGACGACAACCCCTATTTTTCCTTAGAAATTAAACCCAAAGTTGATAAGACTCTCGTTGCCACCGCTGATGACAAATTTGATTTTGGTTCTTTGGGGGGTTTCTGCAATTACCGCCGATCAGCGGGGATGTTTTTTTCTCACTCTCTTCCTCTTCCACACACATCAATCAACCATCTCAGTTTTAGCAAATCTACAGAGTTCTAGAATCGAGGAGGACGGAAAAGAAGAAAAGGAAAAAGAAGAAGAAGAAGAAAGGAAGGTTAAGGATCGGATGAAGAATTAGAAGGGCTGTCGGGAGGGAGAAGAAGGGAAGTCGAGGGGAGGATTGAAATTTAGAAAAAAATTAGCAATCAAATATTCTCATATTTACAAATATTGTTTCCTTGTATTATAGGTTTTATTTATTTTGGCATAGTTATCAGCTTTCCAAATTAAAATGACCATATCTCTAGTTAGTTGATTTAATATTGATGTAATAATAATTAATTGAGAGAAGAGATAGATTTTGGAAGTTTCAAAGGCAAGAAGAAAAAAAAAAAAAAAAGGTGTTGAAAAAAATAGAAAGGGTTTTGACAAATAAGGATGTTGCTTAGGCAATAATTTGAAGAGTGTTAGTTTAATTAAATGAAATGATTGTTTGGAGATGATTACTTGAAGGATTAATTTAATTTGCAAATTAATACTTTAGAAGTGATTTTAAATAACATGAAAGGAGATGTTTTGAAACGTAATGATCTCAAACCGACATATGAAGAGTAGCCACATATTTTGCATTTCTTTCACTATTTTCATTTTACAAACACCTTTGGAGGACTTTCCTCCCTATCTCTCTCCTCATTATAACTTTAATCACCTTCTTGTATCTAAATTAATATTTTCACCCCAATACTTCAAAACCCTAATGACTATAATTCAAATCTTTCACATTTAGTACTTACAATTTGAAGTTAATTATATGCTTTTACTCTAAATTTCAAAAAAGTACCCCCCTAATCTTAGGTTATATGTTGGTATATAGCACGTCAAACCTCATCATCTCATGTTGAAATATAACTTCCCTCCATTGATTACTAAGTCAAGTTTTGTTTTTTTAACCAATATTTGAACCACAAGAATTTACTCTAGCCTAAAGTCAATGATACAACTTTTATGTTAGTTGAATATGATCATTGTTGGCCCTTGGATCTCTTACGTGTTGGTGCCTTCCATTGGTTTCATCTCCTACTTATCTCATCTAGTCTTGAGATCCTTCAAACGTACTTGTGTCATAGATTCTTCTATCACTGTGGTGTTGAGCCAAAGTGTATTTTGTTGAGCCAACTTGTGTTAGAGATTCTTCTATTATTAGGTTGTCAAACAGGATGGACAATATGCTCGGAGACACTATTCCCCACTCTGTCTCTGTGAGGAATCCTCATTTTCGTCTCTGTCCCATTACCCATTTTGGGAAGTCGAGGAAATCCTCGTCCTGTGGAAAAAATTCATTGTCTATCTCTTTTTTCTTTTATTTATCTAAAATAAATTGAAAATTGAAATTAATAATAACAATTTTCTAACCATTTTTATTTATAATTTAACAAAAAATTTAAGTTAATTTAATTATTAGATTAAAAAAATAGGTATTGTTTAAAGTTTAAGTAAAAGAAAAATCCTTTAAATATAAATAAATAAATAATAATAATAATAATAAAAAGTATTTGGGGCAGGATACTTTTTGATGAGTGGTCTAAACTCCAAGGCATTGAAGTCTCCCTTTTGAGATGATACATGTTCCTCTATTCCTCTTAGTACCCTATTGGTTTGTGTCCACCCTCTTAGATTTTAAGTCTTTCTTTAGATAACTCTCAACAATATTTCTTTTAACAACCACATCATTTAGAAAAAAAAATTTAAATAAACTTAATTTAGTATGAGATGAAAGTTATTATAAAGATGTTCATTTCGCACATGTTTTAAATTAAATATTTTACCAGTGCTTTTAAATACTCCTAAAACAAGATATATTTTTTTTAATTAATATTTAATTTTCAGTTTTATCCCTTTAAATAAGATTTATTTGTTTATATGTGCATATGATCTCTCTCACCTAATCAAATTTATCCGATAATTTTCATAAGTTGAATTTGTTAATTTTTAAAAGATTATACCACATTGATTTTTTATAAAGAAAAATTAAACTATTTCTTTTTAAAGAACATAAAAGACTAATATATGTATTTATCTTTAACATAGATAAATATAGATATTAGATTATAGTATGAAGATTTGTTATATTTATATTTATTTTATTATATTTGAAAACAATCATCTATTATCATATATTAAAAAAAAAAGTAATAATAAAGGTATTTTAGCTAGTTATTATTTTTAAAACAATATTCCTTAATACTAATTTACAAAACACTGTAACCTTCTTTTGTTTCCAATTTTCAAACTGAAAAAATAATTTATTAAATAATAATCTACTTGGTTATATTCTACTTACACGTTTACGTCCGTTATTTTAAAAGTTTACGATAATTCCAAACAAAATCTTAAACTCGATTGTTTGATTAATTGAAAATTGTTATGGGAAAAGGAGAAAATTAAAGGGAGGAATTAGTAGTAAAGGGGGATAAATGAAATTAGGTATGGTATGAACAAAATTAGAATATGCTTTGGATTAAATTTTGGAAAAGGGTTTAATATATGGGAAGCCCCACAGCCATTATATATTTAAATGAAAATCTTTTGAGAAAAGTGTAAAAAAGACGGTTGAATTTAGTTTTATTATATGATGAAATATATAGAAGGTTAAGTAAGTAGTAGTTACAAAGATTCCTATCCTCAACATACAAGTCTCTAACTAAAATCCCACTATATATATATATATATATATATATATATATATATATTTTATATATGTAATAAATTAAACAAATAATTAACTATAGGTGCCTATTTATTTATCTCATCTAATTTTCAGTGCTTTTAAATTAGGTCAAGTCTAAATAATATGGTATTAAGTCCATAGCTTTTCCAAACTAATTCTTCCTTTTTCTTTATTTCACATTTAACAGGCAGCTAATTAATATATATAGGTCTTTGGAAATGCAATGTAGTAATTAATTTGTCAATATGCTTTGTATACATAATAATAATAACGTAACATCAACTGACCTCACAATTTAAGTAATATATGAAATCAGTATTTCACTTACGATCCACCCATCCCATGTTGGTTTAGTATGGTATTGAGGTTTATTAACCCAAACATACGTTAAGTCAAAAAAAAAAAAAAGTTATAAATATAGTAATAAGAGTCAAAATATTTAGAAATTTAGAACAATTTAAAACCATGTGTTGATATTATAAATTTTAGATTTAGTTCTCGAAATCTATTAGTGATAGATTATGTCATTTAATAAAAGTCATATAATTGGTAGAAATCTAACATGACTAATAGATATTAACCTATATTTTCTTTCTCAATTAGAAAGAAAATATTTTACTTTTATTGACATAAATTAACTATTTCTTAAATTGACGTGTTTTTGAAAGAAAATATTGTTAAGAGTGTATAGTAAAAGAGTGATTGGACAAAAATGTTATGTCCACGATATAATTTGTATTGATTGTAGAAAATAATTTATGAAGTTCTCTACTCATTTGAAACAAAATAACTTGTAATAATAGATCCACATTGAGCATTGTAAGCTTAAATGATATAGAGACTACGAGAAGAAAACTTATTTGTAATGTTTGTAATCCAAATACCTTTTGAATCTTAGTAAAACCTTGCTCGTATGACTATGGACTACTTTAAAAGTTCTGCAGAATAATTTGATAGAAACAAAAAAATATGGTAGATTATTTTTTGTTTGAGAGAGGGAAATGTGGTTAAAATATACGAATACAATAATTTAAAATCCTAGATAAGAAATATTATTAAGTAGAGTACAAAAGCAATACCACATAGCTAGTTAGAACGGTTTGTCATTCTTTAATTTTCACGTCAATCCATTTATGTCTTTAATCCCTCCTTAAAGGAAATTATAATACAAACACACCAACTCATCCCTCAACTACAATAACTAGAAATTTGCTTTTAGTTATTGTACCCATTTGGGCAAAGCAAAGAAAGAGGCAAGTTTTTATTTATTTAAACCCTACACCAATCACCTCCTAAAGTTGGTAGGCTAAGGTGGAAATGTTAAAAATTAGAAAGAAAAAAAAAACCCAATAACATTTAAATTCAAATCCTTAATTCACACAAGAAAAGTAGATATATATGATATGATAGGAAGAAAAAAAAGGAAAAGGAAAAGAAGAAAAAAGAAAGATTGGGATAAGAGTAATTTTGAAAGTGTAGATAATTAAAAAAAGTGGACAAATGTCGTGTAAATGAAAAAGCAAAGCTTTATGGGTTATTTTTGAGTCGCAAAGAGGGATTTGGACCAATCTTTCTCCTTTTATTATTTGATATATATCCTGATCATCAAATAATCAACAAAAGAATGTTCGTCTTGTAATTCTTTTCTTTGACTTTTATTGTGTATTTTCTTTGGTTTTGTTGGGCCACTTTAAAAGGTTGCTTTCCCATTTTGGTTTCGTACCTTAGGGCAGATCAGGGATTTACCACTACACCACGTGTCTATTTCATATTCAATATTTCTTCTTATGTTTTTCTGTTTTTGATGCGTCACCTTGATATCTATTTTTTGTTATCATGTCTTTATCTATATTGTTTTTTATTCCAATCAAAAGAAAAAGAATCTGCTCTCTTTCCGACACTAAACTGCCGACCAAAATCCCCAGTTGATTATCTTCTATGTGGATAGATTTAGAGATCAATCCCTTCGCTTTAGTTTTGGGATTTGGTACCGTTGCATCTATATATGCCTTACAAATTTCATTATTCCACCCTATTTCTCCATTCTGTGAGTGTTTGAAACATAATCGATTTAACTATACAATATTAAGATGTTTAGAAGAGTTATTTTAGATTATTAAATTACATATTGAATTCACGTCCGCTTAGAGCTATTTATTAAGATAATGTCTTCTACATAATAGTAGACTAACTTATAAAGAAAGTAAAGTATTAGATATTATACTAATTTTTCTCCATTAATTAGCTTAAGCTTCTAAGTGATTTAGTATTACATTTTTTTTTAGTTATACAAGTTTGAACTTTGAATTCCAAAGAAATGAGTATATACCAATTAACTGACAACTGAAATACTTTTATGTTGGTTATTGATTAAGAACGTGTGAATTCATGATGATTAAGTTATTTGGAACTTTTTTTAAAGAAAAAAGGTTTATTCCACTTTTAGTTTGCTTTTATATAAAGAGAAAAGTGAGACGAATTTTCATCCGTAAACTAAAACAAGACCAAAATGAAGAAAGGAGACCAAGAGAATAGGTCGTGGATAACGATCGTTTAGAATTATGAAATGGAAAATTGAAAAATACAAATAAAACAAGTGAATCAAACGTGTTTTTTTTTTTTCTTTTAAATTTTTTAAGAAAACCAATTTATAAAAAAAGATTTAAAAGAAAAAAGTGAAAGTGAAAATGAAAGGAAAAGGGACTTTTCTTTCTGTAGAAGCCATGTTTAGAACGTGTTATGAATTAGAAAAAGCTGGAATTAAAACAATGGGCCGGACTGGAAAGGCCAATTTGAGAGAACCCAACAGAATTTGGGCCTTGAATGGGCTGAAATGCAAAATCTTGGAGTTGAGGCTGTTCTTCTTGGACATTGGAAGCCACACAAGCAATCTCAGCTCGAGTCTTGGCCAACTGGGTTTCTGCCACGTGTAATTGATGTTGTAATTGGGAAATAATCCCTACACATCCATAAACTGGATCTTCAATTCTGCATTTTGCCTCAAATATTAAAGTTTCTGCTGCTTCACCTCTTAAATGTGTAGGAAGTTGCTGATTAAATTATCAAAAAAAAAAAAGAAAAAAAAGAGTGACTAAGAAATATATATAGATAATTAAGTAAGGTGGTGAGAAAGAATGGAAATAAGAGATATGATATGATATGATACGATAAGTTAAAATGGTAGGTGGAAAATGAAATATATCATAAACTTACATGGAGGAATTTAGCAACATTACTAGCACCATAAATTCGATGAACAATGGTGAATCTTTGAGGATTATTGGAAGGAAAGAAAGGGGAAAAGATACAATCGGAAGGGCATCTTCTTCTTAAATATTTACAAGCTGCACAACGACCAGAAATCATACTAAAAATCCAAACTGAATATAATATATTTGACAAGATCTAGATTTTGGAAGAAAATAAGAGAGAAGAAGATTTGGATGAAGATTCTCCAAATCTTTTGTGTATATATACATTTTATGGTGAAATATGGAGAGTGTGTGTTTTTTATTGACAATAGATAACGGCTAGTTTTTCAAATTGTGATATAGTTTACAAGGAAATGTTTAATTATGTAATTGTGTAGATATGGTAACAAAAAAAAAAAAAAAAAGGTTAATTATTTTTATCTTCCATAAATCATTACGGTTGTGGAAGGAATTTTTTTATCTTCTTTTTTTTTTCTTTGAAGATACATTAAACCATAAATTAATTAATATTTTGAATACAAAAATATGGGTCTTGAAGGAAACACAAAGCTTTTAGATTTCTGAATCTTTTATTATTGATAATTGAAGTATTTAAATTTTTGATGAATTATGAAAGTTCAACATTTGATAACCAATTTGATTTTTTTTTGTTATTAATTATTTAAACTTTGCTTTTTTTTTTTTTACAACTTCTTACTGTATATTTTATGATTAAATATTTGAATTTCTAGCCCAATTTTAGAAAATAATTATTTTGAAAACTACAGTTCATGCTAATCATTGTTGGGATTTTTTTTAATGGTTTTTATGAAGTACAACAGTTAATTTCTTTTTATATAAAAGTGATTTAAAGAATCAAATAAACTATTTTTAAAACAGAGAAAGAAAAATAGTTTCAAAAGAGTAATTGTAATGAATAGAAATAAAATGAGAATATTTGCACATATAGCACAGAAAAAAAGGTCTTTTCCAAAATATAAAAAATGATAAAATATTTAGATTAATTCTAAAAACGAAAAAAAGCCAGGGACCTATCATGTGAAATAACAAAAATGCCCCGTCAACTACGCCATCAACAACGTTATTGTTTGATACGCAATCGTTTAGATATGACTACCAATTTAGATATAATTACAATTTATACGCGATCGTTTAGATATGGCTACAATTTATCAAAACGTTTAGATTTGAAAAAAAAAAAGAAAAAAAGTTTTAACTAAGAATTCACTTATTGGTTGTTTAGGATGGATTAAAATTATAATTTTAAAAAATTGATGGGAAAACATGTAATTTTTTTCGTAAGAGAGACAATCTTCTTCGTAAAAAGATTATAAATGATAATCCTGTTGAAAATGCTTACATATTATATCAAAATTTTAGATTATATCTCTGATAGATACGGATTGATCGATAAAAATCTATTCAGCTATTAATATATATTTTAAAAATTGATATATTTTATAAATATTTTTATTTATTCTGTTATATTTAAAAATGAACGTCTCTTAGTTTTTTAAAAAATAATCCAAACAGCCAAGCAACAAATCAAAAATCAATAAAATTGAAGTAATACCAATAATTAATTAGTTTAATTTATGAAAACTAACCAATAATAATCAAAATAGTTATTAAATGAGATGATAATTATTGGAGTTCATAACATTGTATAAAGAGATGAATTCACGAAGGATTCATAAATTAACCTAACACAATGATACATTGTCTCAACTCACAAGAAATTTACTACCTTCACATATTGAGTTTTAACAGTGATATTCACCAACACTTCCTCTATGATGAATTTGAACCATCTCCAAAAAGCATTTCTAAAATTTCATCTTCCCAACCCTGCCAAAACAACAACAACCATATGTCAATTAATTAGATTTTTGAAACATAATTAAGGAATAGTTAACAATGTATTATTGATAACTAGTACTAAAATTAAAAATGAAAAGATTGTATGCATTGCCTGAGTAGGGAGGCTTGAAGGTTGGATTACATGATCCTGCTTTGTTGAAGCATCCATTTCAATCCCATTCCAAATATCAGACACGTCCATTTCTTCCTTCTAAACAAACATATAATTATTATTGTTAATCTTAATTTCTCTACATGGATCTTCAATTTATATTGTTCATTATTTAATAAATTCATATATGGTAACGTATGTAAATTACCAAACGTTTACCCTTAAAGAAGTTTGATTCTGGTTGTGCTCCATGAAGATCTCACTAAGAACATCAAAACAATTTTGGTAGTTGTCGTCACCAATATCTTCAAATGCAATGGTGTCATTAGCTGCTGCTTTCCCTTCTTCTTTTGATGACACTAAAAAGGAACCACTCTCGTCCATATTTTTGTTAGAAACCACTGGTAATTTTTTTTGCTTACCTTCAAAATTCTCAGCAAATGCCCCATTATCTTGACCTAAAAAAATCATTTGATTCTCTCCGGTCTTCGTCAACATTCCATCGCTTGAACACTTAGGGTTTTCATTCTCCATCGGCGCGATAATTTGAGCGTTTTGAGTTGAACTCGAGATGGAGTTACCGTTGCTAGAGAAGTTAGGTTTGTTGAGAATCAAAAGATCACTTGAGTGGTTTTGATTCCCAAGGCAGGGCAAAGAATGTCCTTCAAGATTAGGGTTAGGACATTGGAAGTTCAAAGGAGTTATTAGATGTAGTTTATTTTGAAGGAAACTATTTGAATTTTGGGATTGGAGTGTTGATGTATATAAATGGGATTGAAATTGGAAGTGAGAAGAATTAGCAAAATTTGACGTTGGTAATGTGCAATCAGAAAGTATGTTTATTGAATGACTTCCCTTCTCAGTAACTCGTCTCAAGAAAATTCTGTACTTCTGTGTTCATAAACAAAAGATTTAGATACAATACTTTCGTTAAAACAGAACATTAATTAATTATATGTGTAATAATGATATGATGGTTTATAAATAATTAAAATTGTGTATTAACATGATGGAAACTATTTGCATAATATAAAAGGAGGGTAAAGCAAAATCAGTGTTTTATTTAAAGTAGTAATGTCGAATATCAGATTGGTTTTTTCGGCAGTATAATGTGTACTTTCAATTAATCATGATTATGTATAGAAAATGTAACGTCAAGTACATAATTAATTAATAAATACAAAATTAAAAGAATTAAGAAGGGACATATTTAACCTGTAAATGGCTAGCAACATTTTCTCTAGTCAACCCAGGCACATTCATGAACTCAAGTATCTTCTTTGGAACTGCCTCTAAACAAAACTAAATAACTTCATTAGTACACAAAATATAATCATTTGAATTTGAAGATCAATATTAATGGTAAAATTTATAAAGCTAATTAGGATAGAAGACTTACTGTGAAGGCCTATTAGTCTAATGGCTTGTAAAAAGCGATTATGAAGTGAATTAGTCCAAATCACTTTTGGCTTTCTTATAGGAACATTTATGGATTTTTGCTTTGCCTTATTGTTCTTGAATTTTGATGACCTTGATTTAGATTTGATGATCTCCTTTTCCGAACAAGGTGTCGAAGAGTTTGACGATTTGTCGATCGACAGTTGCCGTTGGATGATTGTTGTTGTTTGGTTAGGTATAACATTTTTGGTTGTAATAACATATTGCCAAACTTGTTTGACATCCTCTAGGCTTATTGGTTTTACCATGTAAAATGCAACACCCTCTTCTAAACTCTTCAGTATCACACTTGGCTTCTCATCAGCTGACATCACTGCATTAATTAAATATATATTGCAAACAAAAGTAATGAAACTTTTATAAGACTTTATTATTATTTCTAACTTGGTATATATATATAGATATATGTTGTTAATAATATTGTAGATTGAATTATGTATAATACAAACATTATTACTTACTAATAACAGGAAGCTTGAATTCTTGCATTACTTTCTTTTGTAATTGAAGACCATTCATTTGAGGCATGTGGAGGTCAGTGACAACAAGATCAAAAAACCCTTTTCTTGCCCTAAGAGTATCGAGTGCTTCCATTGGGTTTTTTAGAGTCACAACTGAAATAAAAATATATGAGATGATCATCATTTTACAATAGCTTTCTATACTATGCTTTATTCAAATCTAAAAAGTTAACCCTCTTTATCAATATCATTAGGTATTCTCAATACTTGGGTTTGGAAGGACAAGAGGGTTTCATAAGAAAATCTTATTCTCATGTCCTTTTACTTCTACCTAAATAAATAAGATATCTCTAAGGTTCTATTATATTTGGTAACTACTTTGTTTTTAAATTTTTGAAAACTAAGTTTATAGATACCATTTCTTTCCTAGTTTTGTTTTTTAAATGTGGCTGAAAATACTCGAGTGTAAATGAACAAACATTGTTTTAAAAACGAAATTCAATAGGGTAAAACTTCCTAACTTAATCTCAAAATTGTGTAGTAATCCAAACTTAATTTAGACACCCATGTGAAAATGAAGAACCGAAAGTAGAAGAAGAAGAAGAAGCCCAGAAGAGAACGAGAAGAGAAAAGAGAAACCTTGGTATTTGCAAAGTCTAAGCATGGCTGAAACGATAGCAAGAGAAGTAGCATCATCATCCACCAACAGTATATGAATATCCACCAACAATTTTCTATCCATCCTTCAAACCTCAAACTCCTCAACCTTAATTCTCAATCTCAAAACTCTATAGTATAATCATTCTCATCAACCAAACATGCCTATATTATATCTTACGAATTACACGTTCCCAAAGTTTTACATTTAATGCAACTTACCAAACATATCATCCCCCCACTTGGACTTCCATTTCCACAAGATTCCCCCAATCTTTTCATTTATTCCTCCCTCCCTCCTTCGTTTCTCCTTTTTCTTTTTCACATCATATTACTCAATATTCTTTTCACAAATTTAATATCTATTCTAAAACTTCCTAATAAATCTTCATTGCATCATGCATGAATATAACCAAAATCACACTTGCCCCAACTCATAAAGTTATCAACTTGACTTATACTATTTAATTGTGATTCCAATCTTTCTAATCTCACTTATATATCTGTCGTTAAGTATATATTCTGAAATGGTTACATAATACTGATCCTAATTTTAGTATGACGTAATAATAGAAGACCTTAGATTCGTAATTATTGTCCTTCACTTGTGAGGATGAGAATGAGATGGAAAATATTATAGATATTCATACATTTGTTTTAATATGAAGGTAAGATTACAAGACCTTAGAGTCTTAATTATTGCCAATTCAATAGTTTATATCGAGATAAAGTATATAAAAGATTATATATCCATGATACATTCTTTTATATTTATTAAGAAATAGATAAATATACAAATCCAGCGATCAAATAGTATCTTTATACATAATCAATGTGTATAAATTTCTAATTACTTTTTCGCAAAGATATGAATTGGTGGAAAGAAGTAATTAGTTGCCATGACACCTACCTTGCTAAGGTATTATGTGTAGTTGTTTTAATTGTTCATATAAAACCCACAAGATAACACCAATTATAGTGTCTCTAACCAAGCTTTTCAGGAGACTGCTAACAAAGCCATTGGAATTACCTTCTCCAGCTTTCTTACCTGCAAGGTCTCGAAATCGTAAGTTTCCTTGGTCCGATGTTATTGCGTAAATGACACCATTCATATGGCCTCTTCCGATCACCCCGACCACCCTCTTGCTCTTGTTCACCGCCTTGCTACGCTTCAGAGACCATGCAAGGTACTGCAAATGCAACTATATTAAGCACTTTGTAATTGGGAATGTTGAATTGAAAAATGATGACTACAAAAACAAATGCGGAACCAAACCATGAATATCAAGAGAGATATTAGTCTCTTTCTCTCTTTCACACAGATAAGAAAAATATCTGAAAATGCTTGTAGGATTGCACTTACGGTATCTCGTTCATGAATGAGAGGTTGAAGGAGGGATGGATAAGAAAAACTAAGCTTCTCATAGAGCTGCAAAGAACTACCATTTCCATCGGATTCCTGAAGCACCAAATTAATCACAACACAATGATTTTTCCAACACCGTGAAGTATATGATACAGGTACCGATTTGAACTTCAACAAAAATTAATATGCTTTGATTATGGTCTTTCTTCAGATGTTAGTAAACAAGGTTCATAGGCAAAAGAAGCAATCATATTAGGGGAAAAAACACAAATGTTTGAGAAAACAAAAGAAAATTTTTAAACTTCAATCCGTTTATCTATGTAGAGTTCTGTTTAGTTTAGACTGAACCCATTTAAAAGTTTTGCAAGGAGCCAATCTATTTTCACAACAGAAGTTTCCAATATTTATGTCAGTTTGTATTTTCTATGGTCACCACCTTTGATTCGGTTCCTGGCCTGACCGGTGCCTACTAAAAACTTGGGAACATGACCCTGAGCAGGAAGTTTCCTTTTATCTTGCAACCATAGCAAAGGCTGAATCACTTAAAAACATAAACCATCAAAATCTTTGATATGGACAAGCTTTGGCTTAGAAAACATTCAAAGAACTTTGCTTATATACAGGTCCTTAATATATTTGAGGTAATAACCTATTGCACTTAAAAAGCTTTAAATTCAGTAACGGAATATCAATGAGACTGGTTGTCTTATGAACAATAACTGAAGGAGTTCAGGTGGGAAAGAACCTCATCAATGTTTTGAGAGAAATCAGATCCCGATGTTATCCCACGAATAACTGAGCTTACTAAACTCAACTTCTCAGTCCAAGTCAGAGCATTCCATGCCCTTTCTAGCTGCATGAATAAATCATATTGAAGTGAATGAACAAATTAAATTATCTGAATAGACCAAATTGTACAGTCATTTGCACTTGCCAAAACAGAATAGTCCCATCTTGCAAGAGAAAATACATACTGTTATCTCAATTGGCCGGTCCCCCAAAACTATTTGCGCACCAACTTCTTCAGATGCTTTACGAGCAGCTCGAAACTGCATGATTAGTGAGAGATTCATGAACTAGTTGCTTCCAGATATGCAGACCTAGACATAAATACATCTAGAAATCACTTGATCATTTGAAAAGCTGATTATTAAGTACCTCGTCTCCAAAAGGACGGTTGACATCTGATGAAATTTTGGATGAAAATACTGCTAGAAGCAGACGCAAAGCAAGAGCAGTCTGGCCTCCTGATAAAATGAGAAAATTTTAGACAAATTTTAAGCCAAAAACAACAGAAAAAATGTTACTCCTTAGTCATTACCTAGGTTTATGCTGCGACCAACAGCACCTAGAAAACCATCCCCACTCAAAGAGAACATGTTGGATTTCAGTTTTTGGTCTGGCTCACCAGTATCTAAAGTATACATGATACCAGCTCTGGAACAAATGTCTGCAATAATTTTAAGATGTTGATTTTCTCAAAGAAAAACAATAACTCAGCAGATCAGACTTTCTCACTTGGCATTTATTAGGAACTATATTACACCACAACTTCCAAACTTCAAACATAATCCAGCCTCTCAGCTGACATGTAGTTTTTTTACAAGATCCCTTGAAGAAGAAACACAAATTTCTCATTAGTCATTGCCATACTTTGCAAATGTTTTGAAAGAAAGATGATACTTAACGACTACTCTTTGGCTAATAGCTATCACAGAGAAGAATTTTGGTATTTTTCCTTTTCCTCTAAGATTCATCAGACCAGGAGGCAGAGAGGGCAAATGAGATTTTGGCCATTTAAGCTCTTGAAAATTTGAACGCAAAACTCAACGAAAGTGCAACATATTACCGGTGAGTCAGCCATGTGAACCAATAACTTGGACCTCAAAAGACCCCAATTCAAGCTCTCATAAATAATCGTCCAACGAAAGAAAGTGCAGAATAAGAATTCTGACGAATTATCACTTAATTCAGTAAAAGAATTAGATTAGGCCAATTTTCAAAGGAACGAATCAAACTTGCCTGCTCCTGCAAAGCTCGACGACTACATTATCAGGCTTTACTGCTCGGACAACTCGCTCGACATCCTTTACCGATTTAGAAGAAATATGCGAAGTTCCAACCAGCCATATTGCTTGGGGTTCCACGAATTCGGCCCTCCACGCTGGGACAGGCCCAAATTTCGTCTTGTCAACCAAAACCAAAATGCCATCGTCAGCCAAATCAAGCAACTCAGGGTGAGTTTCAGCGATGGCGGCTCTAGAATCCTCAGAGATTTCCGATCGGAAATCAAAGTCCGATGGGGGCGGCTTAATGGAAACGTTGATGGGCTTTAGAAATTTGGTGGCAAATGAAAGTGGGTAAGATCTGAAAATGGGAATGGCAGCGAATTTAAGAACCTCCATGGATGACAGCAGGGAAATGGAAGGAGAAGAAGAAAAAGATAAAGAAAAAGGAACGACCTTTGACGGCCATACACAGATTTGATTTGGGGGAAACTTTTTGAGGATAACAAATCGATATGGCACTGATTTGACCACAGAAAAAGAAAAAAGAAGAAAAGAAAAAGTACCGAGAAAATGACCATCTTGATCTTGATTCAGTGTCCTATTTGTGTAGCAGTGGAAATTGAAAAGACATTGTTATATATAAATATACAATATATTTTATTTATTTATTTATTTATTTTGATTTTTGATTTTTGTGGACTCAACCAATTCCAATTCTCTCTCTTCTTTACATTTAAAACCGTGTTTAGACAAGACATTAATCACATATCAAAATCTCTCTTATACATTATTAATTTCTTCTTAACCCAAGAAAATAAAAATCAAATAGGACTAAATAAATGACTTATTTTAGAATAAGAAGATCGAGTATATTCAATCTAAAAAGTTTTGACCATAAATGTACACAATGATGTCTAATATTTATTTAAAACTAAAAGATGAAGTAGTTAGTGGCAAGCAAGAATGACCCAAATTAATCATCACAAAGAAAGAAAATCAGGCAAATCAATATTTGTACCCATATATTTAATTCCCTGATAAAATTTTATTTTTGTATTTATTTTAAAACAAGTAAGCTTCAAGTAATAAATCATACAAAATTCGAACACTCTAAAATTTTGCCAGGTTGTGCATCATCAAAATATATTTATGTCGGTTTTGTTGAGCATATAGCCGCGATATCCCCACGGTCTTTACCACTCCTTACTCCCTTACTCCTTACTCCTTACTCCTTACTCCTTACTCCTTACTCCTTACTCCTTCTTCTTCTTTATATAATCCCTCTTCTTCCTTCTTTCGATTCAAAATCCATATTGCTTTTTATTTCTCCATGCATTAATATTTGATCTAATTTCTTCCGTTTCATATGTCTGATAATAATAATAATAATAATTCCCCCCTCCCTCCCGGTCGCCACCGCATCTTCCGCGGTATCCGTTCCCGTTCCGGCAAATGGGTCTCTGAAATTCGGGAGCCACGTAAGGCTACTCGTATTTGGCTTGGAACTTACCCAACTCCCGAAATGGCTGCCGCCGCCTACGACGTCGCCGCTCTCACTCTCAAAGGCCCTAATGCTTCCCTTAATTTCCCTCATTCTCTTTTATCTTATCCCATTCCTCCTTCCACTTCCCCTTCTGACATTCGCGCCGCCGCTGCCATTGCTGCCGCCGCCAGAAACCCCAATAACACTAGCCCACAAGCTTCTCCTGCTGCTGCTACTACTATTACTGCTACAACTACTGAATATTCTTCTGTGACTGAGGCGATCGATGGAGGTGGGCCGTCCTCCCATGCGACGGGGGATTGTTCCGGCAAGTTTGTGGACGAGGAAGAGTTATTGAACATGCCGAATTTACTTGTGGATATGGCGGAGGGAATGCTGGTGAGTCCACCAAGGATGAAGTCGCCGTCTTCCGATGACAATTCTCCCAACCATTCTCAAGGAGATGATGGATTATGGAGTTACTCCAAATAATTCCCAACAAATTTTCCGATTTAACAAAAAATTGAAGAGAGAAAAAAAAAAGAAAAAGAAAAAGAAAAACAGAGCAGGTGAATCATATCATAATCCAATCCCCTAATTTTTTATTTTATATTGGGTTTATTAAAAGGGACCTTTTTCTTTTTCTTGGTTTGATTGCTGCTGTTCTGATTTATCTTCCACATGATCAAAGTTTAGGATTATTAATCAATTTCTAACTATGGTTAGAGATGTTGGGAATTGGAAGATTTAATTAAAAAGAAAAGAGGAATTGAAAGGTGTAATTATTGGTGAGTCCATACACTGCCTGCTGCAGTTAATGGAACTTAGCCCCAAATCTGTCACATTCAATTAAATATCTTTTTTTCTCTCCCCCCCCCCCCCCCCCCCCCCCCCCAATTTTATTCCATTTCTCATTTCCTTCCTTTCCCTCCAGCTTCCAATAATAATGTCTCTAAACATTTATATATATCTATAATATACATTCCTTACTTTTCCAAATGAAAATGTTTCATCATTTTTTCTTAATCACTACCTGTATATGCAGTTTGATCTAACTATGGAGGAGGGAGAAATTTCTTAATTTTCTCTTTAATTCTATGCTCTAAATGTCATCATCCTATACTTTTATAATATACAAGGAGTCTTCTTCCTCTTGGTAATCCATGAAGAACATTTTGTTGTTGACACCAAAATTAGAGCTTTGGACTTCACAACTTTCTTTCTCACTTTCCTATGGTTTCTAAATTAAATAGATTGTGTAAAAATTAATATATTATGTTACATAAAATAATTTTCAATAGTTAAAAAAATCATCTTTTGTAACTTTGTTAAAAAAATGGAAACATAATCTTATCTAAACTAACGTGTGGTTAAAAAAATCTTAAAAGTTGATATTTTATTTCTCACATATTTGTTATACAAAAAAAAGATAAAATATTTTATAAATTCAAATTTCGGAACAAACAAAAATAAATATCAAAAGAAAAACAACAACCATGTTTTATATTTATATTAGACTATGGGATGTTTTCAAATATAACAAATTGAACAAAAAATTTATCAATATAACAAAATTTAAGAATCCATCGGAATAGACACCAATAGATAAGATTCAAACTCTCAACCAATAGATAAGAGTTGAGCTCTCTATAATGTATTATATATTTTTATATCAACCATCTATGTAGAAGATATTTATCTGACATGTCCTCTCCACTATGTATCGAAAAAGGTTGAGTTAAAATCTCTAGAATTTATTTTCCTCTTCTTTTGACTAATATAATTATTCTAAAGGAGCTTATATAGTGAGAGAAAATTATATTAAATCTTGGGTGTAAATGGAGAGAATGTGAAGTGAAATATTTAAAGTGAAAACCATAAACTTGAATACCTAATTCAAAAAGCTTATTAATAAATACAATTTTGAGATTTTTTTTAAGATTACTTTTTACATTGATAAGGAAAAAGCAATGAGACCCTTTCAACCCAAGAGGTTTTAACATTACAAAAAACTATTAAAAAATAAAAAATAAAAAAAGTAGAATAAAGAAAGAAAAAGTATTAGTTTTGTTTAATTAAAAGGATTTAAAATGAAAATGAGAAATAATATATGATCAAAAGAAGAAAAGAAATGTATGAATATGTGTTAATTAAAGAAAAAAGAAAAGGGAAAAGGGAAAATGGGTGGGAGAGTACGTAGTGAGGGGTGGAGGAAAGAGGTACTAATTGTACGGACACCACATAATATTTTTGGTAAATAAAGCAAAGGGCCGTCCGTCCAATTCATTTCCATGCACTGCAAAATGGGGTCCCTCAAATTTAAGTTTTTCTGAACTCTTTTGTTAATTTGGAGTAAATTCATGTTTCCATCTTCGTATCCAAACAAACATTATTATGTACCTTTTTCTTTTTTCTTTTCTTCTTCTTCTTCTTCTTCTTCTTCTTCTTCTTAATTCTGTTTGATTCTATTTTCATAATTAACTTACACCACACACACACACATATATATTTAGACATTTAATTCAATTCCCACACCGACCGGTCTATTTTATGTTCACTCATAACCACACACACACTATGATCGATTCTTCTACTTTTCTTTCAATTTTTTTTCACTCTTTTCTTTTTTACATTTTGTATTTGTCTATATATCACTTTCTATAGCCTTCAAAATTATGTAGATTGAAGAGACAAGGGAAAGCCTATGCCTTCTAGGGCTGTCTTTATTCCATTATTCGTGGAATCATTAATTACCCTTTTTTTTTTCTTTTGTCATTTTTACTTTTTTCCATTCGAATTTTTTCCTAGTAATAATGTTATATGCTAAATTATCATGCATTATTCTTTAGAGGTTGTTATGAAGTTTGAGAAAGGAGATTTCTTTTAGTTAGGGAGTGACAAACAATTGTTTCTCTTAAAGGTTAATGGGATACACCTAATAGATGTTGGTAGGGCTGAGACCAAGTTCAAATGGACCTAATATAATACATTAGTTGTTGTGTGACACTGATCTCTATTTCTTATCCTCATTGATCTCCTTTGGCACCAGGTTGTATTGGAAGTTCAATGCATATGAGGTTTGGTCAAAGGAAAGAGGATTGGGCGAGCTTGGGTGGATTTTTCGGAGTCATTAAGGGTGTGCAATCTTGAGTGGTGGTAAAGTTATTAGAGGATATCAAAACACAATCCACACCCTAATCATCTCCTCAATCTCTGCCCTTTAATTTTGTCTACAATTCCATATTTGATCTCTTGTATTGTATATTTATATCAAGCATTATATCAAGAAATAAATCAAGCAAAATACATTCTTTAAACAACCGCTTTAAAGCTCTTTTAGCAAGGCCACAAAAAAGGAGGAGTCTCAGTTTGTTGGAAGCAAAAGCTTTATTGGAGGTTTGTTGACTATAGTTTTCCATAAAACTAATCTTTCCTTTGAAGTGATTAATATTCTTGTGTGTAAGGAGTTGATCTTGGGTTTCTCGTTGAAGACACTATCATAGTGTTATTTTTTGTCACATTCTTAGAGAAAAGGAAAATCAAGTTATTCATGTGTTAGCAACTTTGCTCGAGGTAGTTTTTTTTTTTTTTTTTTTTTTTTTGGATTTTTTTATGTTGATATGAAGTTAGGGGAGTAGTTAGGTGTTTGTTTGGTTGTATTGTTGGCTTGCCAAATTAATAATAAAACAAAACAAAACAATAATAATAAGTGTACATGAATCATGAAATTAAACTGTGGGGGCTTCAATTCTTAATTCAATTTAAATTATCTATCCATAGGAAACATAATGATTAAATAAAAAAAAAATTAATTTGTATAATTTTGTGAGAAAACATACAATCAGAACATTATAGTTACAAAAAAAAAGTATATAAAATGATGGAAAGACAAAAAATAATGACAAATCATGTCCGTTGAGGACAACGGTGACAACATCATAGCTGGAGAAAATAAAAGGGTTCGACTTTATGGACCGAACTATAGTATCCATAATTTTGTAACTTGGTACTTATAATTTAATTTATTTAATAGGATATTGATACTCTCATATAGTTCCTTAATTTCGAAAGGCTTCTTTGTCCAACATTTTCTGAACTGGTAGAACAAAAAAACCAGAAAAAATGTTAGGCTACACACAATGATCAACCCTATCACAAACAAACGACACAAGGGTAGAACGATAAATCCCTTGCAAACTTGTCGAAGTCCAAAGTTAAAGTTGATCGACTACATTTTAACCTCAGGAAAACCTGAGACTAGTTGTGTGGGTGTATCTCAGTATCAATTTTGTAGTGTATGTGTAACAAAAGTAAAGTGGTCCGACATTTAATTTCCAGCTGTGGTTAAAAGCATGCATGATAATGACTCTTATAATATGTACTCTTAAGTTGGTATCATGTTATTGAATTAAATTTAAGGGAAGAAAAGAGAAAAGATGGGATTAGGTTAGCCGATGGAGTTAATCCGAATAAGGATGCAATAAATTAAATTAAAGAAGAAAAAACTTACCTATTATAGGCGAGGAAAAAGATAGGGGAATCATGAATTCTTTAATTAATTAAACCCCACATATATCATTTCAATTGTTTACTGATTACTATTTAAAAGTAGTAGTAGTACGGAATGATACCTTTCTTCTTTCTTCTTTTCTTTTTTTTTTTTTTTTTTTTTTTTCTTTCAAGAACGTCACCAAATGTAATTTTCAAAATTTAATCATTCTATTATTTTAATCATTATATATATATATATATATATATAATGGTTTTGTCGATTATTTAGTTTATGCTTTTTAGCTATATACCCATTGGATTAAATTATTTTAGTTTGAATTCTTGGAATTCAAATAAAAAACGCATTCATGAAACCGAGGAATCGAACAAATAAGTAGTTTTTTTTCTTTAAGAAATTATATATAATATCAAGTATGACTTATTTTAGTGTATTTGAAAAGAAATGTATTTAGTTGTATTGTATGTTACACAATCCAATTGAATTATGTAGCAAAAATAAAAATATTTTGATGTGTACTTAAAATATTTGAGTAAAACTAATCAAAACATTTTTCCATGTATTTTCTCTTTCTCCTCATTTTGTAACAGGCTTGAATACTATTTTATCGTTTGAACGATTCTTTCATTCTTAATAGTTAATATACATCTTCAAATACATTTTAAATTTGAATTTTTTTTTCTTTTGAGATATCAAATTTAGAGACTTATTAGAAAAAATAAACTAAAAAAAAAACTTAGAAACAACCTTATATTTAATATAACTTTAAATTTTAAGACCTAATTTAATTTAAAATCTATTTCAACACATTCCTAATATTTGATAGGGTCCAATTTCTTTAGTGGTTTTTCTTCTTTTGGCTTTATACATTATGGTCAAAACTCAATAATTATCTTTATGACCCCCCCCCCCCCCCCCCAGTGAATTATATATATTTTCAATTTTTTGAATGTTTATTATTATATAGTTTTTCTCATGTAATTAAATTCCTTTTTCATTGTTAAACAAATGGTGTGTCCGTACGTTGAAGGGATCCCAAGTCTACAAGTAGATTCAATCATCATTAGGTTAGCATATGTTCAATTTGGGAAACTTGCATTTGCATTTTAATAAGCAAAAAAATCCATCTTTTTCCTGTTTTATTACAAGAGCTAATCAAAACCGATTGGCTAGTTGTTAACATTCATTGTTCTATATGGCTATCATTTCTTTTGGTATTAGATTTTTTATACAACATATATTATAAATATTGTGAAGAGATGGGTGAATAAAAGTTTGATTTTGATTTACTAATATAAAGATAATAAATTTATTTGGATATGACTATAGAAGAGTAATTGCCTAACATTTAAAATACTTAAGGAAGTGATAGAACTTCTTGGGTTCATCATAAAAAGAGTTTGTATCTTTTAATTTGTTCACTTTTGATCATTTCAATTAAAAGTGCTTTAAGCTCGGTATACTATATCTTAATTATATGATTGATACAGTTACTTGAAAGAGCTAGGTGCATTTGTAGTTGGGATCAGAAAGAGCTAATAACTTTTTCACTTGGGATTGTTTGGATTGGTTTTTGAAGTGTTTAATTTTTAAAATAATTCATTTTAAGGTAAATTGAGGTGTTTGATATTCATTTGAAATAATTTTTAGAAAAATGAGATTATGAAATAAATCATTTTAGAGAAAACACGTACAATCAAATTTTAGAATAAATTTTTATTTTATGTTTAATAAGAAATCCCTTCCAAATATTTATTTTTCTTCCTTTATTTTTTCTATTCCTTTTTACTATCTATTTTTCAGTTCGTCGTTCTTTTTGTTCTTTTTTTTTTTTTCTATTTTTAAATACTTGGAATATTTTTTTTCGATGTATATGAACACACAGTTAAATATAGAGATTAGCAGATGTTTCTCTCTCAGTCAAATCTATTTCGACTTAACATCTGTGAAAGAAATCATGAGGACGTCAATGAAGAACATGATCGTTCTGTTCGTGAAATAAAGATGAATGAAGAACGTAATCGAATTGCACATTTTTTTGTCTAATTGATATTATATTCTCTCGAAAAAAATTATTTATCTTATTTACATTTTGTTGATGGAAATCAATTTTTTTTATGATTATATATTTACATTTCAAGATATTTGTGTTTTTAAAATTGAATTTTTCAAAAAAATTAATACAAAAAATGAAATTGATGTTTAGTTTCAAGTAACTAAAAAATTAATAATTTCAAGATAATTAATTTTAAAATATATTTACAAAAAAAAGATTCAAAATGTGTGTATTTTTTTTTATGAAATTTGTTCATAAATATAAACAAAAGCAAACACAATTTTGTATGTAAACATTTATAAAGAGGTTAAACCAAACATGTGAGTATCTAGATTTTCAACTCATTTTACAAAAAATATTTTTTTAAAATGTATTTTAAAAAAAAAACATTTTTTTCATAGGCAATCCAAACGGACCCTTGGTGAAATTTGTTTAGTTTGTAAATTTTTTGAATTAATTTTTTTATTCCTGGTTTTATTGTTTGGTTTTATTTTCTCCATTATTTTTTATGTTTTTTCCTACTATAGTAGTAAGAGGCTTTTTCAACACAGTTTGTTTCTACAATGTGGTTGCACTACAAGAAAAGGGAAATATATCGACGCACACAAGTGTCGGAGAGATATACACAAAATCGTCGGAAAAGGATTTCTCGACGCCAAAACACGCATCGAGACGGAAGTCGGGAGAAAATTTCCCGACGCACCAAAACGAAGCGTCGGGGGAGATCCTAGACATATCTCAACATTAATTGTACCTACACGTATCCCGATGTTGTATACAACATTGGAATATGTCTAGGATCTCCCGACGCTTCGTTTTGTGCGTTAGAAAATCCTCTATTTTTTTTTTAATACCTTCCATCTCCATCTCCATCGCCCATCGTCTTCCTTGCTTGGGTAACCATCCATTTCATCATCTTCTTCAACTTTCTTCTTCAACATCCATTTCATCATCGTCTTCAATGCATCGTCCATTCCATCTCCTTTTTTTGAGACACATTAGTAGTAAGTAAACAAACAAACAAATAAATAAATAAAACCATACTTTACCTTTCTAAACTCACCATTGTTGCCAAGAACATGAAGAGCAATTACAACCCCATTCCAAACTCTTGAATATAACAAAAATAGAAATCAAGAAGAAATATTGGAAGAGTTAGAGTGAAAAAAAAAAAAGAAACTCACCGATAGAAAATGAAATTAAGAACAAATTCAAAGGGAGTTTGTATTTAGGATTTTAAACTTCGAATTACCCCCTACTAAGAGGTCGTGACAGAAACGAAGACGGAGGTAGTGCTAGCGGCAGACAGAGCAGCGAACAACTCTAGTGCACTCCATTTCTACCCATCCCTTTCCCCTTCTTCGCAGATCTGTGAAGAGGGGAGAGTTTTGTAAAGGCTAGCTTCCGACGCTGTACTTAAAACGTCGGGATATATCCAAAAACTCCCAACGCTTTACTTAAAGCGTTGGGATATATCCAAGAATTCCCAATGCTTTACTTATTACGTTGGGATATATGCAAGAATAATTCCCGATGCTTAAGTAAAGCGTCGAGATATATCCAAGAACTTTCTAAAGCATCGGGAATTCTTGCCTCTCTCGACACCTCAGTTTATGCGTTGAGAGAGGCCTGAACTCCTGATGCCATATCTCTCGACGGTGTAAAATGACGTCAAGAGATTCGGAATTTCTTGTAGTGTTGGCTGACTTTCTTAAAGGAAAAACTTGAACAACATATCAAAAACATTTTTAAGAATAGTGTTATCGATTGACAACAACTTCAACAAAATATAATTTCTATATATATAAATGAATGTTTTAGTGGATTACTTATTTTTCATGTATATCTATCTTTCTTATTCGCTTTAAAATAATATTTATTCTCTTTTAAAATATATTTCCAATACTAACCATGTTTATATGGCTCTCTGATTCAATTTTAGGGATAGTCGTCTTATTAGAAAAGTTTGTATGTTATTATGTTATTGGACATTTGGAACTTAGGACTTGTTTAGGCTTCAACCTTCATGTATTGTTATTGAGTATCTTCGTGTTTTTCATTGAGGTTGTTTTTTCCGTAGCCATATTTTAAATCTTTAGAGACGTTGTTCTCTTTTGATACAATATTTATAGGGAGTATATAGTCGATGTGAGGGGATATCATTTTTGGGGTAGCCTAAGCATTTTGTATTGAAAAGATCTCATACAAACATGGAAGAAACATTATTGTGGAAATGGGGGAGCCCAAACTTAAGAAGAGCCTAAGTTGAAACTGAAGAGAAAACTAGATGTGAGTCACTAAAAAGAGAACTTACCAGATAAGTAGTTTCATTGTAACTAATTGTTAAATTTTTTATACAGTGAAATTTTGTTCCATTTATATACACTGTCCCCCTATAGGTAATTTTGAACAAAATTGGGTTATCAAACAAATAACAACAAAGTATGAATGGGGGCAGGAAGAAAGAAAGAGAGATGAAAGTGTGAAGTCCTAAGGTCCTATAAATATGCTTTTAAAGTGCAGAACTCCTAAAGCACATTGTAGGAGGTCCCTTGATCAATCCTAGCTTCCACATCAAATAGAACTTTAGTTTAATTAATTGTTGCTCATAAAGAACACACACACACACATATATACAATATATGGTGATCACAAAAAAATGTAGCTATATAGGGGGAGAGAGTCTGTATCAGAATTGAAGATGCGAAGAAAAGATATGTATATGGGGCCAAAAGTATAACACCAAGGACTATTCAAAAAATGGAAAAGGAAGAAAAAATTGGAGGGGGCGAAACGACACATAGTACAAAACCCCAATGGGCTTCCACTTGAAGAAGGCCTTAAAAATTAAATTTAGTTCAGTGCCTGTCAGTGGTCACTACTATATGACTTCATCCTCCTCCACTTGTTGTTTGGACCATATACATATACTCTCTCTACATAGTTTTTTAATTCCCCCCCTCCCATAAACTCATGAAAGATTCAATATCTTCACCAGATCTTCTTCTTTGGGAGTTCCCACGTGCTGTATATATATATATATATTCACCAAACAAACACAGAACATATCTCCAATTAGAGGTTTTGTAACACTAGCTTTGTCAGGTATGGATAAATATATAGGCCTTCAAAGAATAATTTGTTGAGGGTTCTTTTCACGAGGTCTGGAACTTCACGGACGGACCTAATTAGCTCAAGGAATAATATCCAGAGATAATATGAGGGACCGTCCCCTCACATCTCCGAATTAGACAGAAAAAAAAAATTTACTCTTGATTTCTAAATCAACCAGCCTAGTTCGAGAGATTATATACCAAAAGAACGAAATAATTGAAATTACCTTGAAGACCACAATCATCTTGATAATATTGGAGTTGCACACATAACATCAAGCAAATTGTCAAAAGAAATGAACTTATAAAGAACATGACTCAACTTTTTGTGTTTACTTAAGATAAATACTAGTCTTTTTAATGACTAAAGACATTAGAGTGAGAGCAGTGGTGCAAGTACTTTATGCAAAGGTTAACTCTATCGACGAGGTTGGAGTGAGTTGGAGGAGCATCAAAGGCCCACACACGAGTAATTTCCTGCGCCAAACAAGAATGGTCATAATTATTTATACCAAATAAATAAATCTTTTTTTCATTCATTCATGTAAGCTTCAAAATTAATTTAACATATTTGTTCCAAGAAATGTGTGGTAATGTAAGATCATTTTTTTTCATAAAAACATACACTTGAAGACAAACCGGTTGAAGTTGTGAACTTTGAATTGAAATCTATAGAAATCGATAACATTCCTTTTCGTTGAGATATTAAGAGTCTCACATTGGAAAAACAAAAGAGACTTACGTTCTTTATAAGATAAATGAACTACTCCTCATATTACCAATTAGTTTTGGAATAGAATTCTATACTATCAAACACTATTTCCACAAGTAGGTGTGTTATATGAGGACCAAGCAAATAATTTCAAATCATAGACAACTCATGGACCATTTTTTTAATATAAATAAAGCGGAAGATTTGAACCTATAATTTTTTGGTCCTCTATAAGTTGAACTAAACTCTTATTGAACGTTTTCTTGAACATTTTACATCAATTAAATACCAAAAGATTAGAGTTAATGTGTAGTTCTAACAAAAAAAAAATGAAAAAGGAAAAGAAAGAAATTTAGAGCATATGTTATAAGATAGTGTAATAGTAAGTGGATAAGGTAAGAATGATAGATATGCATGATAAAAAAAAAAAAGAGAGAGAGAGAGAGAGAGAAAACAAGTGGGAGGGTGTGGGAGGGTGGGGGTTAAGGAGTGGGGAGGTGCATAAAAGGCACGTGGTTGGTTGACGCGTTTCCGCGGCAAAATACGGGGGGTTGTAGTTGTAGAGTTGCTTTGTTTGTTGTAACCCCTAATTCTCTATCTGTCACCCACTCTCTCTATCAGTCACACTCAAACTGAGACCCCCTATCGGTATCCCAAATTCAGTTTTTTTTTTTTCTCTCTCTCTCTATTTTCATTTAACTGTCTCCATAAAAGAAATAAACCGTGTCTTCTTCTGGAGTTTTCCTCCACCTCATCACAAAGCTGTTTCCTTTTGTCTTCCCTTGCCACGTCGCTTCACTCACTTCCCCAACCCTTCCACAACCTTCCTCTCCCTCTCTCTTCCTTTTCTCTTTTAATTTATTTCTCTACACCTCACTTCTTTTTTTTATTTTCTTTTTACAGTCGTCATCATCTTTATTATTATTATCATCCCAATTATTTTCTTTTAACTACTTTCAACTATACTCAAATTTTAAACTTAAATTATTGTTGTTTAACCACTTTTAACTAGTTCCAAACCCAACTTTAGAGTATGAGAGGTAGAACTTACATTTACTTTTTTCTTTTTATAAAACTTCAGCATTTTTGGACCATGGCCCATTCTTGTATCTATACTTTGTGCAAAGGTTTATTTGAGTTTAGAGAATTTGGACCAACTCAAAAATTTTCAATTGGTTGGATTGGTTATTATAAGATTCAAGAAATGTGGTCTCCTTAGATTTTTGGCTTGTGTTAGATTATATAATCGTGTTTTTATTAATAAGTTGGGGTATTGAATGTGAGAAATTTGAAAAAAAAAATTAATAATCAAGAAATAGAAAAAAGGAAATTGTAATCCAACTTAAGTAGATAATGGAACTAGAGCTAAACATTATACATTCATGAAAGTTCATAAAGACATGGGGTGGACAAAGTAATGGCAAGATGTGTATGCAATGTTGTTTCTTCGGAGTTATGTTAATTTTAAGTTTTATTATATGCTTTGGGAGAGATAATAAGGAGGAGATATAATAAGGAGCATGATCAAAGTTGTAGAGATGATATGTGTTAGGGATTCATGTGCAACTTTAGTATATATGTACATTATTATTGGCATTTAATAAGTTTTTTAGTGGTGGTGTTTGACTTGTCACTTTTCTGTCATGTCAGTTTGTATGTTGGTAGTGCATGATTTGATTAGTACATTGGTCATGTTAAGTTAATCACTACCTAATTTAAATAAGGTATACCGATTATATTATACCAAAACTATAGATGAATTTACATAGTGATTATATTTGAAATGACTAGATACATTACCTATATACACACACATATGACCTAATTTAGATATGTTTTTTATACATGTCACTATTTTTAGATAATAATTTGAATAACAATATTTTGATTTGATAAATCTTCAAATCCGTAAGTTTTGTTTAAAATAATTTTTTATCTTAAAATTTAGAAAAAAGGAAAAATTTTGCAATGGGCAAAGCTACCAAAAAAAATTTATAAACTACAGCAAAATCCCAAATTCTATGATAGAGACTTTTTTTTATCACAAATAACACATTTCATGTCTAAGTTGCGAAAAATGAAAAAGGGTTTGCTTGATAGGAAATTCATATTTTGTTTTATATTTTTATATTTAGTTATTTCAGCAAATTTTTGCTTCACAAACCATCCAAAATAGTTTTATAGATTCTCTAACCCAAAACATTAAAATTCTGAATTTTTTTTTTTTTGAGTGTTTTTGTTGTATTTAGATTTTCAATTTTCAATTTTGCAAAATTATATTAAAACAAAAAATAAAAATGCTTAAAATATTGTTAGATTATAAACTTCATTCAATTTCTAAAAGTATAATACATATTATGTAATATTTTATAAACTATATAATATACAAAATAATAATTATATAACTTTTTTTAACATAAATCATATCGTAATTAATTAATAACAGTTTGCTATTAACTACCCTAGTTTTGTAATTTATAAATATACAACATCAAACATATTTTGAAATGAGTGTTTAAATTAGATTTTAATTTCTTAACGTGCTACCAAAAACCTATTTAAAAATATGAAATACAATTTTTATTTTCATTAAAATCATGGTTTTCAAATCAATCTAACTTTTAACCTATGAATTTTTGTTGTGAGATTTAGGCTTCATACCTTTAACCTGTTGGTTTAATAAATGAAAAGGACAAGAATATGTAAAAAGTAGTTAGCAAGAGAACAGTGAAAGAGTCATAAATAAATATATTTTAATTATAAATTAAATTTACAATCAAACCTCTGAATATAATTGATCAATAAGCACTGTCACCACCTTTCCAATACATATATTTGGTTTATATTTGAATCAAACCCTTTCCAGAATGAGGCAAGAAGTTAAAAGTTTATAAGTATATATATTATATATGGGTGACAATTGACATCAACTTGTTTTATATATATTTTAGGTATTTTTAGAAGTTAATGAAAGTATAGATTGAAGAATGAGAGGAGCTTAAAATAGTTTGTGGGAAATATTTAAAAGCAGAGGCCCAATGGGATGAAGAACAAGTGGAATGATACTAAAAAGAAAGAGTAGAATCTTCGAGGGTGAAGAACAAGTCAAAGTGACACATGTCAGTTCCTGAAGTTGACTCATTATCTTTCAATTTTCGTTCTCCAAATATCTTTTTCAAAAAACTACTTTCTTTTTAATATTTTATGAATTAAAAAATGGAAAAGGGCCAAAAGAAAAATAAATAAATAAATAAATAAATAAATAAAATGGGAAGGTGTTGTTGATGGCGTGGGCAAAAGCCAACACAGGCTGGCTCCTTATCATTTTAACTCCGTGTTTCAGTGTTCCATTGTGTAGCTTTCAATTTCTAATTCCAATTCTTTATCCAAATTCACCAAACACTATAAAACTATGATTCTTCTCTCTTTATCCATCAAACCCTTCTCTAATTCCTTCAACTTCACTCCTAATTTGGATAATTTTAATTAACCCACTTCCAAAGAAGATGGATTCTTTTTCAAATTTTTATGAAGAGTATTTCTCCAGTTCCGAGAGTAGTAACTGCCGTCGCCCCATTTTCTCCGATGAGGATTTTATGTTGGCGGCGAGTAATCCCAAGAAGAGGGCCGGCAGGAAGAAGTTTAAGGAGACAAGGCATCCAGTATACAGAGGAGTCAGGAGGAGAAACTCCGGCAAGTGGGTCTGTGAAGTGAGAGAGCCCAATAAGAAGTCAAGGATTTGGCTTGGTACTTTTCCAACGGCGGAGATGGCCGCTCGAGCTCACGACGTCGCCGCCATCGCCCTTAGAGGTCTTACTGCTTGTCTCAATTTCGCCGACTCTGCGTGGCGATTGCCTGTGCCGGCGTCTACTGACGCCAGAGATATCCAGAAGGCGGCAGCGGAGGCGGCGGAGGCATTCCGGCCGGCAGAGTCAGATGGGTCTTCGGTAGATGACTCAAGGACGGAAAATGGGATGATGGCGGAGACGACGACGCCGGAAAACGTGTTTTACATGGATGAGGAGGCAGTTTTCGGAATGCCTGGATTGTTGGAGGATATGGCTGCGGGAATGATGTTGCCTCCACCTCAGCATTTTCGTGATGACATGGATTTTTACTCTGACGTGTCATTATGGAGCTATTAAATAATCTTTCTTAAATATTACATTATACATTCAATTTATGTACATGTACATAAAGACTAAAACTAGAAAGAGTTTTGTTTTCTTTTTCTTTTTTTGGTATTGATTTTCACATATATAGTTAGTAGGTTAGAATGTGCGTTGATTGTAGCATAAAATGATACAGTGAACCAACAAGTATTTTCACCCCACTTACTTTTGTTCTTTCGTTACTTTCTCTTTTGGTATTATTGCTTTTATTGAGGTCTTTTCTTTATGAAAGCGAGATATATGTTCTCAAAAGATGCAAATTATTCCAATTCAGAAAACTCATTCTCTTCCTTATTTAAGCAAGTTCTTTGCTACCAAGTTCTCTATTTTTGTCAAAATCTTTACTAACTCCCAAATTCATATACCTACTAAAAATGAATATAACTTCAATTTAGAGCTATATGTTCAGATATATATGCAGTTTCTACATCTTCAATATCTATATTGCTTACTTCAGGAAACAGGGTTCTTGTAAACAAACCATATATATACCAAATTTTTCATATCATTTCAGTTTCAACAGTCTGCCATTTATATATAGTTATATAAATAAGGACAATCTTTAACATGCAACTCATTTTTGGTGAATTATAGTTTGTTGTCTTCTAAATCAAATGAAACCACTTGTCATAGATGTAATAAAGGGAAAAGCATACTCATTCATCTGAAGACCAAAGAAAGAGAACTGGTTTTTAAAATGATTGCGAAAAGCAAGCGTTGGGAACAAGCATGGAGCAGCCACAAGTGAAAAATGGATTATATTTGAGAAAGCAAACTGCATAATATCAGAAACTGGCTAACATAAACTGCTGATATCAGCAAAATATTTGCATGTTTACATTGTAAATAACTAACTGCCCTGGTGCTGTGGGGCTTTTTTTTTATCTTGTTGACCAACAAATTTCTCAGGACCAAGAAGTAAAAAACAAAGATGAAAAAGAAAACTTATTGGTCCTGATATTCAAATATCATTATACAAAGAACATGTCAGGGTAACATTTTAGTACCTCACCGAGCAACACCAGAAAAAACAAGGGAACCTACCAGAGTGTTGATGAACTAAAATTGAAATGAAAGTGCTTTGTGAAATTCTTCCATCTGATGATATCAGACCTGCTACTTCACTTTCTTGAGAAGAACAGAGGTTCTAAACTCAGCATCATCTCTCACGAAACTCCACCAAATATATGAAAGAGGAATTGAAGTTGCATGCCAGAGTGCGTGAGCATCCACATATCCTCCATAGGGAGGGAAATCAAATGCCTCTAAAAGGATCGCAACAGCACCGCCAAAGACTAATATCCACAACTTCCATTGTGATGGATGGCGAGAAAGAACTGCCCAAACTGCCCAAACAAGAAGTTGAGTAATGCCCATCACCAGGCAGACCTTAGCATTCAGTCCTGAAAGGTAAGTCAATTTACTCATGTCATACTTCTGATACCAAGAAATATCTTATTCTTCAATCCCAATGAAAGATGGAGTCCAGTAATTCATTCATCCATTTGAACACATGACCTAGAAACCTGATCTGTTAGACACCAGAAGTTCTGACCTGTAAGTTATCTTTTGCATAGGATAATAAAATAGCAGACGGGGAAGATATTCAGATAGTTGATCACATACAAGGAAGGGATGGGACAGATAAATAAAATTGTCTAATTAAGAACAATTTAAGAGAGAAAAATATGTAAAATATAGAAATGGTGAACTTAAGCAGCAGATGAGAACCAACAAATCTCACCATCATATTCCCTGATCTAATTGTTTAAGAGAATTAGCGGTAGAAGAAAGAACAGAAAAAGAAAAGTTGTTAGGCCAGTTTCACTTGGCTGATTCACAGTTTTACTTCTACATATGTCCAGGAAATGTAATATTGAATAGATAATAATAAAAGCCATTAATCCATTGGATAATCTGAGAACCATAAAATTGCATAGGAATATCTACAGCTAACTGTAAAATGGATGGGAAGATTTCTTCCAATTGAAACAGCACAAACTATATTTACAGTCAGGAAATGGGGTCTAAAAAATTGATGGATTACCATAATCAAGTTTATAGAAGTTCAGATACAAGATGTGGGTTGTGACGAATGAGACAATTGGAGCAGATACCATGACTTTTGCAGCCTCGTCCCTCACATTAAGGGCTCGCAGTATCGCTACAATTAGGGAAAATCCAATAAATGCCACAGCTGAAGAATAATCCAGCTTTTCAGTCAACTCCACATCTCTACAAGCATTTAATTCAAGCACCATGGCAATGGCAGGTAATAAGTTAGAAATGTGAATAGTTTCCTTGTATATAAGTAGATCGTGAAGCTTGATAACCTGTCTGTCATTCCAAAGATTAAACTATATAATGACTTACCTACAGTGAAATGCAGCATTCCAAAACCAAGAATTCATGGCTAAGATTCCATAGATATGCCACAACCCTGTATACTCATAGTAGGTCTTCTTATTTGGCTTCAATGGAAGCTTGTAGTAAAGAAGAATAAAAAATGATATCCAACCATGAAATTGCACGGCAAGATTGAGAGTAGCAAGAGCAACTGCAACTGGTTCCTATCATATCAATGGAAAAGTACAAGATGAGCAGAAGAAGAGCAGAATGAAGAAAGGATTTAGATATGAGACGAAGGGATTGGGTTGACCTGAATGCCATAGACTCGTCTAAATGGCCATTTGCCATGGTATTTGACAGGTTTATCACCAAGATTAGTTCTTTCTTCCTCCCTAGAAAGCATGCAGTGGTACCTGCAATCGGTTTGGCAGTCCCACTGTTTCCATCGTAAATATAAAGGTTCCTGCAGATACCATGGACCATCTACAGGCTTCCCATCCGATGAGAATTTGCAATGTTGAAAACATTTGTCACCAGCACACCCAGATTTCTCACACTGCACCACACAATCCCTGACAAATCATAGCCAAGGAAATCACTGAACTACCGCATTTTCTCTCCATACAAAGAATGAGGAATTAAATCACCTTGTTCCCACTCTATCCAAATCCCAAACCAATGTTTTAGTATAAGATTCAATGACTTAACTTAATACCAACCCACTTAAACTAATGCCTAAATAAGCAATGTCCACAAATCACAAGCACTTAATCACCGTGGAACTTCTAATCATAAACTTCATGGATGCTCAAATAGTGAACTAAAACAATTGTTTTCATAATTCATGCAAGAGGGAAGAAAAATTGAGGTAATAACAAAGCGCCCTCTTCGTATTTGGGAAATTCCCTAACAAACAAACAGTAGAACGAACAGGTTAAATAGAATTACAAAACATTGAATTCGTTAATTTGCAGACCAGCACAGTACAAACTCCCATATATTAAAAAAACGAGAATCAAGTTTCCTATAACGGAGACCAATCCGTTCAATAACCGCAAGCAAACAATAAATTAAACCACAAACTCGGAAGAATAACGCATTAAATCAAATTCCCATTTACGAGACAAGTATAGGAAAGGGTAAAGAGGGGAAAATCAAAATGAGGGGTCCAATAAAAAAAGCCGAAGAAAGCAGAGGGGGAAGAGAGGAAAACAAAAGTTGCAAAGAAAAGAGAAGGGAAAGGAAAATTACTTGTAAATAGGATCAGAGTCACCAGGGCTGGCGTAAAGGAGATGGAAGAAGAAGAAGGGAAGTAGAAGAAGAAGAAGAGGGCAATGAGGAAAGGCAGCCATGAGATGTGGGTGGAAAGTCAAAGGGAAGTTCAGAAGGAATTGAAGGGAATTAAGAGGTGAGAGTGAAGAATCGAATGGAAAGGTTCCATGAATCAGAGAAAAAAAGGGATTGTCTTGAAGCAGAAGCAGAAGCAGAAGCAGAAACAGAAACAGAGACGAGAAGTGGGAGTGGAGGCGAAGAGGATGAAGAACAGAAGAGAAAGAGAAAAGATGAGATTTTTTTTCTTTTTTTCTTTTTTTAAAAAATAAGAATTGGAATTTCAATTTGGATTTATGGAAATGGAAAATTGGAAATTGGTTGGGGAAAGCAAACGGGAAAGAAAGAGGAGATCGGAATCCTGGCGAGGTGATGATCTTTAGACTTTGTAGCGATTGACTTTTTGCCACGTGGACGCATTGATGCTCTCTTCCATTCTTCACAATTCCAACCCTTTTTTTGTCGTCTTCCTTTCTTTATTATTATTACTATTTTTTCCCTTTCTTTTTTCTTTTTTCTTTTTTCTTTTTTCCTTTTTTTTTTAATCTCTATTTTACATTTTAATTTCCATTACTTATTCCTTATTAATAATGTTCACAGATTTGAATTTGATCAAAAATATAAACGATGCAATTTGCTTACTTTGGCTTTCTTTTTTCTTTTTACTTCTAACAATGCAACAAATTGTTTGTTGTTTACCCTCTTTTCTTTCCTTCTCCAGATTATTTTCCTTTTTGAAAATAATAGTTAAAAAAGAATACATATTTTATTACATAATACTTCCAAAAAAGTTAATATGGAAACTTGTTCTTTTGTATAAGCAGTAGGCACATAGTCAGTCTCATCTTTTATACTTATCCTCTCTGTTTTCTTAAAATAAAATTATGAAAACTATATCATTTTTTTCCTTTTCATTTCAACTATTGGATTGTGTGGTAGATCTATTTATCGACTTTTGAAAAGATAATTAATGAATCTATCGATTAGGATGATATGAACCAACTAACGACTCAAACTTATTATTCATATTTATAAATGTACTTCTGTTCTTTTTAGAATATATTAAATATGAGTATTTTAGCCATAATCTATGTGTGGTAATGTATTAAGATATTGAGAGGTTATCTTAAAGCTAACCATTAGGTTGTAAGGAAACATTTTTGGATATTAAATTTTTGAGAATGATGATTCTTTTTTTGTGTTGATGATAGAGATTTATCGCTATCCTTTCTTGAATTCTTGATCTATAGTTACATTTGTGAACATTTAAGTAAGATTGATAGACTTGCATGTTGAGTGTTTAAACATTGAGCACAAAATTATTTCTCATTAATTATCTCATAATTTTAGTCACAAGATAACATTTTCAATCACGGAATTGTAAAATTGATTTTGGGATTTTAGAATATGTTATTAAGGATTCAAAAAACCAAAAGTTTCTTAATCTTTAAATTTCCAGGGTCCTCATTTCACAATACATCTTTATTTCTCTGAGCTGAGGGAGAGTCTTATTTCGTGGATCAGCAAAATTTAAGCATCTTTCCTTAAACCTATTTTGGTCCTAATAACATGATGCTTTTGGGTTACGATATGCATGCTCCATTAGCTATTTTGACTAGCTAGGCCTAGGTTGATTTGAAACTTGACCCGAACAAATTAACCCCTCCTAGATAGAAAGAAAGAAAGGAAGAAAAGAAAAAACAGAGACTTGGGATAATTTTTACCCCCAACCATTTTATTTTAGAAAATTTGTTACTAGATAATCAAAATCCTTCCAACAATATCTATAAAACATTCAACACTTGGTTTAGTTTTGAAGATTGGTATCAAAATAAAAAACAATTTCACTCACGATCGCTATCCATTTTTTAATTAATTAATCATACCTAAGCACGTCTTGTGAAGACAAATACAATTGGTAAAGTCTATTAAATAATGAATGAAAAACCAAACAATCAAAGAAATATCAGTCATAGAAAAACTACAAAAAGATATTGTTTCTTTTGCTCTTAACCAGACGAAAGGGTTATAAAAAAATGCAATGACTAAATTCAAACACAAATCATGGATGACCAGAACAACTACCTATGCATTAAATTATTTGTTTCAAATATGTATGTGTCTGATTTTTGTCCCAAACAATTACATCAATGTGATATTATAATTGTTTTTTTTTTTTTTTTTTTTTTTTTTTTTTGCTGTCTCTCTAAGAGAATGTGATTATAGCATTGAGGTTTGCAATACATTCAGTGGGGAGAGAGAGGAAGGAATTGAGAAACAAATCATCAATAGGGTCAACAGTAGCCACCCCTACCAATCTGCACTTTCCTTTATCATCCAATCTCTCTCCTTTTCCACTTCTTATGATTCCTCTTGATTCTTCAGAACTCAGCACGGTTTTTACCAGCAATGGAGGAGCTTTATACAAACTCCCAATTGAGAATATGAACTTTGACTCAAATTCAAGCTCAACCTGCTTGTAGATATCGCAAATCAAATCACTCTTGTTAATATTTACAATTAAATCAACTAGTTTTTTTTCTAAGATTTTGTTGAGCTAGAACTTTTATAAAACAACTTATGGGCATGATTACCTTGCCAGACTCTTGATTGATGCTTCCTTGGAAGAATTCAGGAAGAATGTCAATCTTCAGAAACGGTGGCAATGGAAGACCCAGAAACTTAGTGGTTTGAGTTGTCAATGGTGGGATATAAAGGGTGCCAACATCGAAAGAAACTAAAAGTCGGCTGCTGCTGCTATTATCATCGTGGATCTTGACAGACCCAGTTCCTGTTCCTCCTTCAGCATTATATCGGAAATCAGGGAATCTAGAAATGCCAAGCTTGCAAGCTGTGAGAGACTTGAAATGAACAGTGGAAATATTAGATTTTGGGATCTTTGTGGGTGTTTCTTGGTTTTGATTGTTGAGACAGGAAGTGGGAGAAAAATTGATGCTTTTGCCTCCAAGTTTTGATCTTTTTGTGGCAAATTTGAAGAGAATTGGGGTATTGGGAGAGTTTAGTTTACACCCCATTTGGGGAACTCTCTTATGGTAGGTCTTGTGTTGAGAGAAAGAGAGAGAGAGAAATGATAAAGCAGGAATATCCAAATTGTCCCTGAAATCAAAGCATAATGTTTTTTGTGAGGCTGTCTTCAGTTTGTGTGATTCTTAATGACTTATCCTTTATCCTTTTATCACGTTGTTATCTGTTCCTTAAAGCTTGGTCTTCCACACCACAATCCTATTCTACTTTTCAATCCCAACCAAACATAAAAAGGGAGAGAATAAAAAGCTTCTGGTTCATACTTTTTAGTAATTATGGTTAGCCTTGGTTCTTTTTTTCTTTTTTCTTTTTTTCTTTTCCTTAAGATTTCTATGGCTTCTGCCTTGACTTCCATAATCTCAGATGGAATTCCTTAAACAAAATCTTTCTTATAAAGAGAGGATTACAAATTTGTTTAATACAATTACTGACCTTCGATAAATGGAAACGTTGAAAATCTTAAAAACACACCTACTTAAGCTCACATCAACTACTTTGAGAAATAAAGTACTATTCTTAGAATTTGGATATTCTTTTATTGGCTGTAGTTTTTTCAAGACCAGAAGAAGGAAGATGAGAATTCGAACATACTCATTTGAAATATTTATAAACATGTCATTGTTTAAAGAACATATCTAAGTAATAGATAAGTATAAAGAGGAAAGCTCGGTAACTTATGACAACCATTACTAAGACTTGAATAGGTGCAAAAAGAAGCTAAGTAACATACAACTAAAACCCAGTTCTAAATAAAATTTAAGATTCATTTTATGATAATAATTTTCTCTCGAGGACAATTGATCTAAGACATGCAAAAACACAGTATTTTGTGTCCATCTCTCAAAGTATGAGAGTTAGCAAGTTGAACATGACCTTAATAGCATCACCACCACGAGCACTAGTTTCAAAGGCATCTTCCACCTCATTCAGTGAGAAACCAAATCTGTGTCATATGTGGCTTCACATTGATCTTACCACTTCTTATAAACTCCAAGCACACAGGCCATGTGTTTTTGTACCAAAACACACCAATCAAAACGACTTCCCTGCCATACAAAGCTTATTATACTTTGTAAAATGGAAAAAGAACTAGTGTATGCAGATAGCAGGTGTCGAGGGAACAATGATAGAACCCGGATACATTGAATATAAAAAGATAACAGAAATACGCAAAATAAAGCAATTAGACCCTCCCAAGCCCTGATCCATATTCCAAAATATTACTTAGCTTCTCCATTCCCCTACACTCTGTATATAACCAACCTCCCTAACAAACCACTATTTAATTATTAATATAGCCCAAAGGCTTTTGGGATTATTAGGACATTAGCAATTAGATAGGGAGCTCGTGTTAGGATACTAAATGATATCTAATACTTACTCAAAGATTACAAGGAAAACGTACACAAGAACAAGAACAAAATACTCAACTAAATGATAATGCTGGAAATCGAAATACACAAATAACAAGAACAAAGTAACCTGATCCTTCTGCTTCTCCTATCTCTCAAGGAGTAAGGTAGCCCTTTCCTTCAGCCCCCTCTTCTCTCCCCAACTTCCTATTTATAACCATCTAACTGCCACATATCTAATTACCTTTATACCCCCACCTGATATTAATCTAGGTATCTAACAGTTTGTTAGAAAAGTTCGTTATAAATAGAGGATAGGGGGATGGGAGAGGTAAGCAGTATTTTGGAATATGGATTAGGACTTGAGAGTTATCTCAAGATAAGGAAAGTCCAAGTACCTAAAAACACTTGGTTTTATCGTGTATTTCTATAAAACAGTCATCTCATTGTGACCCACAACAAGACAAACTTTGCCACCAGCATGAGTGGCGCGTGAGGCTGTTTGCATTGTCTTGTTAAAGCCAGCCAAGTTACTCACATCTACCTTAGTTTTCATGGCTTTTTCTAGTAATCAACAGTAAAACCATGTATTTTGACAATTCTAGACCTTTGTAAGATTCAAAGACACTGGCATTTCTCTGAGTGTGAATTTAAGCTTCGCCCAATTTTCACTAAGCTCTCTACACAGATCATAAAAACTGGACAGGTCAATATAGATGACTGAAGGTGTTCGTGTTATGAAAGGATGGAGAGTTTCAAATGGATTTCATAAGTCCAAGAAACCTGAATGTTTAACTTCATCAACTCTAAGATCCTCTGCAACAGACAATCGATAGTCATCCACATTGAAAATGACAATCCGGGGTGCACCAAATGCACAAGCAGCCGTCATAGTGACAAGCCCAATTGGTCCAGCTCCCATGACCAAAACAATTGTTTATGGACCAATGTTAGCACATCGACAAGCATGAACACCAACACTTAAGGCTCACACATGGCTCCTCCCTCTATGCTGACATTTTAGGCAATTTAAAACCCAGATCTGCTGGATGAACCATCGGTTGGTAAGAAAAGTGAGTGCTCCCCTGAAATCATATCATAAAAATTCAATCAGAACTAACCAACTCAAAAAGATGAAGTGAATATGATACACATGCTTCTTACAACATAGACTTTCCACAATATTATGGGGTAAAATTTCAAGTTCAAAAGCAGCGTCAGACAGGGGTATCCACACCAAATGCATGCATTGATGAATATAATGTTATAGTCCATTAAAAACTACCTAATTTTCTTAACGGCAAAGATATAGGAATATCTTGATGGGGCACCAATAGTAAATTTGACACATTAATTAAGCTTCGCTTCTTCCCTTAGCTATAAGAATCGCTATATTTTAAGAAGACCACCATCAAGTACTTGAAGTCATAAATAAAGTGAAGCACTGCACTGATTTGTCCAAGATGATGGAAAGACTAGTCATGAGGGTTTATGTAGAATGCAAAGTCAAACTGAACAAAGAGGATAGAAGCTTATATAGGCAAAAGCAGAACATTTAAAACGTTCTGTAGTTATCTTGAAGGATGCTTTCAAACTTCTATAGAACTCTGTAAAGGTTCGTTCAACAATAACAATCTTTCTTAACATGGATCCATTTAGCTTGGGAGAGTTCACACTTCAAGAATATGGACACATCTGGAGGGTGGTATTTATAGCCCGGCGAAGTAATTGATCCAGTAAACCAGTGCATTGGAGAAGCACTCAGCTTATTCAAGTTGTTCGGTAAATACATGCTTATATTCTCACTTCAATGGAACTATAAGCATATGGTTTCTGTATGTTAGTCACTTCCATCAGTTCTCTAATCTTTATAACATCATCCCACCTATCTGACCCTGCATATGTGCTTGAAGAGAGAACATAATTCCCGTTGTTACTAGGATCTAATTCAAGAAGCTTCTTTGAGACAATCTCAGCCAACACCAAATTTCCATGAAGCTTGCAAGCACTTAACAATATTCTCCATATTACAACATCAGGAACCATTGGCATTTTCTTTATGAAATTGTAGGCCATGTCCAGATAACCCGAACGACACATAAGATCCACAACACATCCATAATGCTTCATTTCTGGTGCAAGTCTATATGTGTTTTCCATGCTCTTAAAGTGTTCCACTCCCTTGTCTACCAATCCTACATGAGCACAAGCTACTAAAACCCCTACAAAAGTCCCATGAGTTGGGCAAATACCTTCTTTCAACATTTGATCAAATACATTAAGTGCAGACACGGCAAAACCATTCACAGCAAGACCTGAAATAATAGAAGTCCATGACACTGAGTCTTTAGTTTTCATGTCATTAAAAACCTGTAGTGCCTTCTCAACCACGCCACATTTACAATACATATCAATCAAAGAGTTTCCTACAAAAACGTCTGATTTGATGTCATGATTGCGTATGTAGTCATGAACTGCCTCTCCCGCATCAAGTGAGCCCAAGTGGGCACAAGCAGAAAGTACAGTAGCTACAGTTATTTCATCTGGTTTCACCATAGACGCAATCATTTCTTGAAAAAGCTTCACTGCCTCAGCATGCTGCTTAGCTAGAGAATAGCCTATGATCATGGAGGTCCATGAGATCACATCCCTTGAAGGCATTTGATTAAAAAGCTTCTTTGCAGCAACTAAATTCCCTACTTTTGCATACCCCATAATCATTGCATTCCATGATACTATATTTTTCTCTTTCATCTGATAAAACACTCTACCTGCGAAATCTATCATACCACGGCGTCCATACATATCTATCAGAGTGTTCCCTAAGTAGAGATCAACCACAACACCGTGTTCATCAATGTACTTCACCAAATAGTCTCCCATTTCCCATTCACTTAAAAAGCAGGATGCTGAGATAGCTTTCATCATTGTCAAAGAATCAGCTCTTACATTTATAGCCTGCATTTCCCTAAAAAGATCCAAGACCTTCTTAAATCTATTAAATTGATAGTATCCACAAATTATAGAATTCCAAGAAACTACATCTCTTTCCAACATTCCATCGAACACCTTTTGTGCCATGGCCAACTCACCAAAGCACACATACGTATGAATCAAGGCGTTAGAAACAAAAAGATAGGATCCAAACCCAAGTTTCATAGAATGAAGATGAACCATCTGACCTTGCCTTACATCAGAAACTCTTGCACAAGACTTGAATAAGAATATCAAAGTCAAATGATTCCCCTGTATTCCTTTGTAATACATGGTATTATAGAAATAAATTGCATCATTAGGTCGATCGCTCTTTGATAGACCGTGGATCATGTGGTTCCAAACTAGCAATGTGGGTCGCTGAATTTGGTTAAAAACCAAATGGGCCTTGGGCAAAGATTGTGGAGAAAGAGCATAATGCTTGATAACTTCAGAGATAGAAGATGGGTCGATGTGCATTTGGGCTCTTACAAGCTGGGCGTGAAGCTCCTTGATCGAATTCAAAGAGGTTGATTTACTTATGGGTCTTTGTGAATTTGAGAAAGTGCTGAACGGTCGACAGAATGATATAGGGAATTTCATAACTGATAACAAATTCTCGGTGTCGCCGAAAAAGAAAGCAGCTTTCCTTTGAAAGATCAAATAAAGCAACCTACAAATTAAAAAAAAAATATATATATAGCGAAGCTCAAGCAAATCCAAGTTCAAAAGGAGTACTGCTGAAAATGACAGATTGTCAGAGAGACAACCAAAGCTTGATTAACCCAGAAATCAAATTCGAGTCCAAAAAATCACAAGACCCAAAATAGCCCAGCAACATTAAAATTAAAAAAGACAAAAAGAAGTAAAGAAGCAAATGACGAAGGTACCTGGGAGCGGCGGAGGAAAGACGCGCGGTTGGAGCACCGCCACTGTGGATGCGTTGTGTTTTTTAATGTAATCGGGTCGGGGAGAACTGTTGGCCGAACCGAACTTGGTTTTTGCAATTCGAGGTAAAAAAGAAATACCGGGCCGGTTCGGTTCGGTTCGGTCCCTCTTTTTTTTTTTTTTTTTTCTGAACGTTCTCACTAAAACCCGATGTGGCACTCTGTTTCTCCATTCTCAGACAACTCCCTCCTCCATAACCAATGGAATTTGCTCCCGAGCTCAGCCAAAGCCATGGTACCACTCTCCTTTACTCCACTCAATTGTTAACACGCGTTTGCAGGGCTTTTTCCAACCTCAAAACCTCTTCATTCTCATTCTCCTGAAATACATGGAATCTTAAATTTTCTTTCAAGGGGATGGAATCCCATTCTCTACATCTTCCTCATACTGTCTTCTTATACCTTCTTCAAATACATCATTAAGATTCACATTTTGAATGCTCCCCGTCCTTGTTTATTTAGTTGACTTCTCACGCATCAAACCACCACGTTCTGCAGAATTCTCACGCATCAGGCAACAACAAACCATCAAACCACCATGTGCTCGAGGATCTTTCAGAGGCAACAGATCCTGATGCTTCTTGAGCATTTTCAACCGTGTTCCGTCCCATCGACAGTATGTATATTTTGGGGACGGGATTATCCAGGGACGACCTTCAAGCTTATAACTTGGAAGAGATAAGAAGAGCCAAGGTTTTCCATAACATATAGTTACCTCGATCTAGCTTAGTCTATTAATTGGATTGAGGAGCTGATTCATGGACGGATTGTTGAATTTGGCAACCTCAGGGGCGGCAGAATTTCCGGCAGTATTGGCGTTTGATGCGGGAGAGGTGAATCAGCCCCATTTTGTACAATGGATGCCCTAAATTGGAGAAGCAAAGAAGGGTTTTCTAATTTTGAAATACAGATGGCAGCAAGCTAGAGGATGAAGAAGGATTCTTCCTTAACAAATAGATAACTGAAATTCCTCCTATTCCTTCAGACGCGGCTTTTACTCTGACATGGCACTGCTGATATGGGTTGGCAAGCCTCTGTCTCTTTGGGTCCATCCTTCTTGGCATTTATCCTAATACTCTTTTCCTTGAAAATGCAACATTAATAGATGTTTTTGACAATGAAGAGCCTCAGTTTCATGGCTTAAAATCTTTCTTCACGTTCATTAAAACTCAAATGCTGTTGTAATTGGTACAGACATTTTATCAAATAGTTGGTATGCAGGAAAAGAATACTCCAGGCTAATCCTTAGTCACTACTTCCGTATGGGCAGCGTTGCTGTTTTTACTCACCAACGGAAAACAGGCAAAAGATTTTTCAAAATATAAGGTATTTACAACCCTTAGAACACAGACATCTTTCAACGTCAATAATAGAAACCAAAATAACCAGTTTTTTATTGTTCAAAAGTCTATTCGTGAGATTTCCCATTTTGAAAATGTTCTAATACGAGATTATTGTTGAACTGGAGGGAAACAAGTCGAGTTGCGAATTATCTACACAAAACTATCTGCTGACTAAAATGAAAACTACTACAACTCCTACAAAAAAGAATGTCTTCAATTAGAAAACTAATCTTCACAAGTGAAGACTTCTCGTTAAAAGGAGTTTTAGGTAAAAGCACCAACCTTGCTCACTTAATTCATATATGTTCTGAATCAGTTTCTTATTTCCATAATCAATTATAAAGTAATATTTAAAATTCTGTTCCTAAATATAGACAACGGTGACATCGTATATACTTGTATTGAAACATTCATCAACATCTCATTGTTTGAAAAAGAAAAAAATTAAACATTTCCAAGCCACGGATGGGTACATTGAGAAGCTCCGTAACTACTTATGACAACCATGACTTAGACTTGAATAGGAACAAGAAGAAGCTATGTAAGATTAACTATAACCAGTTCTAAATGAAATAAAAGTATCACTTTGTGAACAGATTTTATTGTATTTTCTTTTTTTTTTTCGTGCAGAGGACAATTGATATAAGACATGCAGAACACAGTAATTTTTGTGCGTCTCAAAGTATGTCAGTTCACAGGTTGAACATGACCTTAATAGCATTACCACCACGAGCACTGGTTTCAAAGGCCTCTTCCACCTCCTTCTGCGAGAAACCAAATCTGTGTGTTATAAGTGGCTTCACATCGATCTTTCCACTGCTTATAAACTCCAAGCACACAGGCCATGTGTTTTTGTACCGAAACACGCCAATTATGTCAACTTCCCTGCCATTTTATAAAAAGCTTATTATACTCTGTAAAATGTAAAAAAGGACTTGTGTTGTAGAAAGCAGGTGTCGAGTTACCTTGCTGCAGCTGGAGTTAGCGGAACAGTCATCTCATTGTGACCCATTCCAATCAGACAAACTTTGCCACCAGATCGGCTGGCTTTTAAGGCTGTTGACATTGTCTTGCCAAAGCCAGCACAGTCGAAGCTCACATCTACCTCAGCTTTCATGGCTTTTTGAATCTCAGTAACATCTCGATCTACATCCTGCACCATTAGACATGCTAATTAGGCAGTAAAACTACAAATGACTTTGGAACTTCGCAAGATTCGAAAACATTGGTATTTCTTGAGTGTGAATTTGAGCATTGCCCAATTTTCACTAAGCTCTCTATGCTGACCATAAAAAATTGGACAGGTGAATGAAATTACTGAAGACGTCCGTACAAAAAAATGGAGAGTTTTAAATGAATTTCACAAAGATAAGGAAACCTGAGTGTCAATTGAAACTTTAACAACTTCATCTGCTCCAAGATCCTTTGCAACAGACAATCGATAGTCATCGACATCGACAATGACAATTCGGGGTGCACCAAATGCACGGGCAGCCATCAAAGTGACAAGCCCAATTGGTCCGGCTCCCATGACCAAAACATTTGTTTCTGGACCAATGTTAGCACGTCGACAAGCATGAACACCAACACTTAAGGGCTCACACATAGCTCCTTCCTCTAAGCTAACATTTTCGGGCAATTTAAAACACAGGTCTGCTGGATGAACCACCTGTTAAAAAGAGTCATGCAATCATGGAGAACACCATAAACTTGATATACATAACACATCAGATCTCCAAAAATCATATCATAAAATTCAATCAAACTAAACCAACTCAATAAGTATGACTCATGCTTCTTACAACATAGACTTTCCACAATCAACGGGTAAAACTTCAAGTTCAAGAACAGCATTAGACAAGGGGCATCCTCACCAAATGCATGTACCAAAGAATGTAATACTAATGGTCCATTTAAAACAACCAATCTTCTAAAAGGAAAATATAAAAAAAAAATTGCCCCGGCACCAACAGTATGTTTGACACAGTAATCAAACCTTGCTTCTTCCCTTAGCTGTAAAATTCGCTAGAGTTTAAAAAGACTACCATCAAGTCCTTGAAATCATAAATAAAGTGATCCACTACACTGATTTGTCCAAGAAGATGAAAAGAGACAGCAGTGAGTACATCATAACCAAGAAAATAGCATTGGAATCAGCACTAACATAATCCGAAAGCTATACAAACAAGTTTCTCTTTTTTTTTTCAATCATATAAAATAAGTTGTTAAATCAAAGGGAGCGTCAAGAGGCACAGAGGACGCTTACCTCATTTGCAAGAGAACCATGAATAGGGGGAGTGGCAAAGAACTTCATGTCTGGGCATAGATTGTAGCGGCCTTCTTTGCATGGACTACATCTCCAGCAACTAATTCCAGGCTCCAGTGCAATCCGATCCCCTGGCACTAAATGCTTAACATCAGCCCCAACTTCAGCAACAATGCCAGCGCATTCATGCCCAATCACCATTGGCTCTTTAACGACAAAGTGTGCCAATTTCATATTCTGAAAATATGCAGCCAAAGCATAAGTCCGATCAATTTATCCTTGCATGCTCAAATAAACACAAATTTATGAGCCCGTAAACGAAACAAAGTATATGAATTTCTCAAGATCAGCATCGCATATTCTTCTCTAGTCAATTTCCCAGATCAAAATTAATAAAAAAAAAAAGAAAAAGGACATGGATTGAACATAGGAATGAACAGAACAGAAAATCCCATGATTCCAATATTTCAAAAACCAACAAAAAAAATAATAATAATTGAGGGAGGAAAAACGGTACCTTGAGGTAGTGAACATCACTGCCGCAGATACCAACGGCCTTCATCTTAACTCTGACATCATGGGGTCCTAAAATTCGACATCAAGAAAGAGTTAAGTCATATTAATCAAATAGAAAAAGTTAAAGAAGATGAAGAATGTATATAAGAAAGCGGGTGATTCAGCAGTATAACAAGAGAGAATAGTTGGATACCAAGAGGAGGTAGGTGGAAAGGTTGAATCTTCAAGTTATTGACACCCAAAAGCCAAGCAGCCATATTTTCTTCAACTCCATCTTCGCCACTGCCCCCCTGAGACATTCCTCCTTTACCCATGATTATTTTTCTCTCTACTCCCTGGGTGGACTGAAATTTGGAAGGGTCGTTTTATTTATTGGGTTGAAAATTTGAGGCACCGTTGGAGGCAGTGGTGGTTGTGGATGAGATCGAAGCCTCACTTGTTGTTATATTATATTCTTAAAATAGATTTAAAAAAGCCGATCGTATTCCCAATCTCAACAAATTTGATTCTTGATTGTTGACATTCTAATAAGGGTAAATATTCAATTCAAAATCAATCAAAATATTTTTTTAAAAAATAGCAAAATATAATTTTACCTTTTATTTTATTTGTAGATATTGTTAGTAGTTTAATCCTTTAAAATAATTTTTTAAATAGAAACTTGATTTGAAATTAATCGAAGAGAGTATGAAAATTTCACCGAAAAAACAAAGAACAAAAAAAGGAGGAGTATGATTTAATTAAAAAGAAAGTGTTTATATAATTATGTTATATTCTCTGAAATTTTTGGGGCTATTTGAGAATTCTTATCCAAATCCGTCACATCATGCTACGTCCAAATAGAATTGCCACGTCAGTATTAATTATATACATATATTTATTTCTTTATATATTTATTTATTTATTTATTTTTTGTGGTGGTATATGGGATTGTTATATTGATAATCCAGAAATCAATTTTTTTTTTTTTAAAAAAATCATATCTTGAAGACAGGGGTGGTGCATATAACTAATAAGATGGAGGAAAGCTACAAAATCCAATAAAAGAATAAAATGGAAACAAATTATAGAATATTTTTTAGAAATTCTAGTAGATGCTAAAGATTAAAAAAGAAAAAAACTTAAAATGTGTTCGTAATTAAAAATTAATGAAAGATGTCCTTTTAAGATTTTTAATTCTAATTTTTAGAGCAAATAACTCTATTCGATTTTTTATCATGTTTAATTTATTTTTGTTTAAGTATAGCTAATAGATTTATACATATATACGGAGTTTACTTGACTGTCGACTAGCTAAAGTTTAACCAAGAAAGTATCCGAATTATTAGTTAAAGGCACTTAAATAAAGTCCAACTAAACTACACATTTTAAGTAAAACTCTTACTTGATTACAAAGCGATCATATTAGACTCTTGACTTGTGCATTCAGCTTTAGGATTCTATTGTATGATTAATTAGTGGAACTTGTCCTAACCCAATTAATCAATTTATCTTTAAACGTATGACATGCATTATAGCTAAGCTACAAAACACATGGTTAACTAATTATTACTTGACCAAATATGGCTAGACATACTACAATGAATGTAAACATTCCTATGAGATGATTAGCATGGTTATGAGACATTGCCTATAACATAATTATACATTTAAGAGTTGAAATAGATTCAAAGAAAGACATAATAAATATTTCGATATTGTTGCTTCTCTAGACAATTTGTTGCATTCAAACGAACATTAAATCAAAGCATTCGAATTAAAGAACAAAAATGATAATGTAATTTATGACAACATCATTAAAACTAAAGCAATTAAACAAGATGTAATATAAATTAGAAATAAGTTTCACACAAAGTATCTTACAAGTTGCTCCAAAAAAAATTAGAAAGAGATTACTATACTATAAATTCTATAGATAAATAATGTTTGAGAAAAGTGCGTAACTTAGAAAGTAATTTGTATGAAACAATGATTTTTTTTAGTTTTGATGACTTATTTTTTAGGCAAAACAATTTTTGTTAGAAATATTTTCAAAAACCATAAAATATTGAAAATATTTAGAAAATATAACCAAATCCATAACTCTTTTTATTCAATTTAAGTTATTTTTGCATATATGTACATACAAATATGTAGACATAGACATACATACATGTATATGAGTATACATATACATATCTATATCCGTTCATATAAATCGATAGATACAAACATAATGATAAAGATTTTAAGTTTTAGATATAATTACTTTTATAACATTGAATTTGTTGCATATTTGAGCATATTCTGTCACAAAAAAAATCAAATAATTTTTAAAAAATTATTGTTCTTTTGAAGTATATAAATGTGAGAAGAAAAAAAGAATTAGACTCGATCAATGTTTTTTGCATGGCTAGAAGCATATAAAGATATCAAGCTTCGCATGTGAGCAGAGATAAACTTCTGCCCACGTTTACTTTTTTGTGAGGCGCATAAATCCACTTTCTATTGACATATTATTATGCGTGGAAAGAAAGTGATCTCTGCCACAAAAGAAATTGCATGAACATTGAAGACTCTCTTTCGACACATCATGCATGGACATAGAAGTGTATTTTCCATCCTCAAAGATTGTGCGTTTGTTGGTAAAAGTGTAGACACAACACCAAATGCTTTTGTAGGACTGTGTTGATATTTAAAGAAAAAAAAAAGTCGTTTACCTTTTTTTTATGTCAAAAGGAAAAAAATTGATTGTAGTGATGATTGAACTTATACATGATACAATTATTACATGTTAATCACTTATGCCCTTTGTTAATACATCCATCATAGTCAACTAAATCACAAATTTAAGTCATAATTAATTCTTACGGAACAAACAAATAGTCGAAATATTAAAATTTGGGTGACAAATTGTCTCTAAACTTCTAACAGAGACAGTTTGACAAAAGTCCCTTGAAAATTGAAGTGTCGTACATTTTCATGCAAATAGAAAGATTAAAAAGAAAGAAGAAAACAAATTTGTTGATAGTTTCATCGTATTTTGTCCCATTGGAAAAGTGTGAGAAAAAAACTAAATACTTATAAAAAAAAGTAAAAAACGACTGCGAGAATTTCGAGTTTTTACAAATTTTGTGGTTGGGAGATGGAGAGGAAATGAAAAGTAAATTGAATATTATGTTCTTGTAAATATTACTAGAAGAGATTAAATAAGAAAAATATCGATACCTAAAATATAACCCATTTATATTTAATAGTACATTTGATTCTTTAATACATTAAGAAACTTTTGGGGTGATGAATGATTTATGGTAGGCCATAATGATTCTAATATTATATAATAGTTCTAGTATTATGATAGTCTATGTGGGATGTAGACTGTTATAGTATGTGTGTTATTATAAATTGTATTTGAGGTGTAGATTATTACAAACTAAGTTTTTTACAAATTTTTTTTCTTAAAAGATATATTATAGATCTAAATACACAATTTTCATAAAATTGCTTTTATTAAATAATTTTGATTATGATGTTTGTTCAATAAATTTAGTATCGATCGTGATGTTTCATGATTTTTGTTCATGCATATATATTGTACATTGAATTAAGTAAGCTTCTAACTACCGTGTTTCTAGCAATAATTTAAGTTTCAATCTTGTGTTTAGGCTCATCTTTTTTTTTTCATGTACATAATATTTTTCTTAAAAACATTTTCTTTAATATTACAACGTCCATTTCATAAATTCTAACAAAATTTTCCATGAGGTTGAAAGTAAATTTATAATTTTTCTTGTAACGAGAAGATGCCAGAAAAATTAATCGAAGTTTTACGTTGAAGGGCAATGGAAAGTCCTATCAATCTTAAAAGTTAAAATATTAAAATCATACTAAATGTGTTTATCCCTCAATATTTGGACTACTTTTGATAATTTCTAAAAAATGTATGAGATCAATAAAAGGGATGTTTAATTGGACAAATTATGAGAATAATGTTTTTTTTCAAACAATTTACCAAAATAATGTTCTTTCAAAACTTATTACGAAAATGTTGTTGTTGTTGTTTTTTTTTTTTTTTTTTAATAGGGTGAGTCTTAGACTCGCCCTTCTATATATATATATATTTTTTTTACAAGACTCGCCCTCATTATTCAAAAAGAAAAAGAAAAGAGGGCGAGTCTTGAAAACTCGCCCTCATTCATTTATCGTAATGATTATTGCACTGAAAATGGGTTTAGGAAAATGTTAGAAATACTATTAAATAAAACCTTAATAACATGGGCAAATTTGGATATGATTAGAATACTTGGTGAAAGATTTATATCATGAGAAGTTTCGGTGTCATTATATAATTATTTAATTTAAATACCAAATTAATGATCAGTAAAATATCATATTTGATTGTGATAAACCATAATAAACTACTGTATATGTCTATCAATAGTCTATTGTTTACTTTAAGGCCATGTGTAGGAGCTTTTGCTTTCTACGTGGGTTCAACATGTGAAGTTGGCTCATAATTGGGTAAAAGTGGTAAAAGGAAAAGTAGTGCAAGATGAAATATAAGTATAACTTATTGATATGAGACATGCACAATTTTGTGTGGCGTCACTCAAAATATGAGAGTTCACAAGTTGAACATGACCTTAATAGCATTACCACCACGAGCACTGATTTCAAAGGCCTCTTCCACCTCTTTCTGTGAGAAACCAAATCTGTGTGTTATAAGCGGCTTCACATCAATCTTACCACTTCTTATAAACTCCAAGGACGTAGGATATGTGTTTTTGTACCGAAACACACCAATTATGTCAACTTCCCTACCATTTTATAAAAAGCTTATTATACTCTGTAAGATGTAAAAAATGACTTGTGTTGCATGAAGAAATCAGGTATCGAGTTACCTTGCAGCAGCTGGACCTAGTGGAACAGTCATCTCAATGTGACCCAATCCAATGAGACAAACTTTGCCCCCAGGTCGGCTGGCATTTAAGGCTGTTGACATTGTCTTTTCAAAGCCAGCACAGTCAAAGCTCACATCTACCTCAGCTTTCATGGCTTTTTGAATCTTAGTGACATCTTGATCTACATCCTGCACCATTTAGATACGTTAGTAACGCACAGTTAAACTACTTATTTTGGTAACTCTTGAACTTTGTAGGATTCGAAAACATCGGTATTTCTTGAGTGAGAATTTCAACATTGCCCAATTTTCACTAAGCTCTCTACCTTACCATAGAAATTGGAGTACTGAATGTAAGTTACTAAAGACATATGATTTATTAAAGAATGGAGAGTTTTAAATTAATTTCATAAAGACAGGAAAACCTGAATATCAAGTGAAACTTTAACAACTTCATCTGCTCCAAGATCCTTTGCAACAGATAATCTATAGTCATCTACATCAACAATGACAATCCGAGGTGCACCAAATGCACGTGCGGCCATCAAAGTTACAAGCCCAATTGGTCCGGCTCCCATGACCAAAACATTTGTTTCTGGACCAACATTGGTACGTCGACAAGCATGAACACCAACACCTAAGGGCTCACACAAGGCTCCTTCCTCGAAGCTAACATTTTCAGGCAATTTAAAACACAGGTCTGCTGGATGAACCACCTGTAAGAAAGAAAAGTAAGTGATCGTCATGCAATCATGGAGAACACCACAAAATTAATATACATCACACAAGTCTTATCATTTAGACCTCCGAAAATCATATCATAAAATTCAATCAAAGTAAACCAACTAAATAAGAATCAACAAATACTTCTGACAACATAGACTTTCCACAACATTAACAAATAAAATTTCAAGTTCAAGAGCAGAGTCGAACAAGGTTATCCAATGGTTCATTTAAAACTACCAAAATCTTCTAAAAGAAAAAAAAAATGTTTTGGTGGAGCACCAACAGTAAATTTGACACATTAGTCAAACCTTGCTTCTTCCCTTAGCTATAAAACTCGCTAGACTTCAAAAAGACTATCATCAAGTCCGTTGGAGTCATAAATAAAGTGATCCACTACACTGACTTGTCCAAGAAGAAAAAAAGCAACAGCAGTGAATACATCCTAACCAAGAAAATAACATTGGAACCAACACCAACATAATCTGAAAGCTATACGAACAAGTATATTTTTTTTTTCAATTATATATAAAATAAGTTGTTAACCCATATATGGAGTGTCAAGAGGCATAGAGGTCGCTTACCTCATTTGCAAGAGAACCATGAGTAGGGGGAGTGGCATAGAACTTCATGTCTGAGCATAGATTGTAGCGGCCTTCTTTGCATTGACGACATTTCCTGCAACTAATTCCAGGCTCCAGTGCAACCCGATCCCCCGTCACTAAATGCTTAACATCAGCCCCAACTTCAGCAACAATCCCAGCGCATTCATGCCCAATCACCATTGGCTCTTTAACGACAAAGTGTGCCAATTTCAGAGTCTGAAAATATGAAGTCCGATCAATTTATCCTTGCATTCTCAAATAAACACAAATTTATGAGCTCTACTAAACCAAGTATATGAATTTCTCAAGATCAGCATCTCATATTCTTCTCTAAGTCAATTTCCCAGATCAAAATTAATAATAATTATTATTATTAAAAAAAAAAGGACATGGATTTAACATAGGAATGGACAGAACAGAAAAACCCATGATTCCAAAATTTTAAAAACCAACAAAAAAACAATTGAGGGAGGAAAAACGGTACCTTGAGGAAGTGAACATCACTGCCGCAGATACCAACGGCTTTCATCTTAACTCTGACATCATGGGGTCCTAAAATTCGACATCAAGAAAGAGTTAAGTCATATTAATCAAATAGAAAAAGTTAAAGAAGATGAAGAATGTATATAAGAAAGCGGGTGATTCAGCAGTATAACAAGAGAGAATAGTTGGATACCAAGAGGAGGTAGGTGGAAAGGTTGAATCTTCAAGTTATTGACACCCAAAAGCCAAGCAGCCAAATTTTCTTCAACTCCATTTTCGCCACTACCCTCCTGAGACATTCCTCCTTTACCCATGATTTTTCCCTGCGTGGACTGAAATTTGAGGCACCGTTGTAGGAAGAGGTGGTTGTGTATGAGATCGAAGCCTCACTTGTTGCTTATATTACATTCTTAAAATGGAATAAAAAAGAAAAAGGAAAAAAAAAAACCCATCGCATCATAATCTCAAAGAATTTGATTCTCCATTGTTGACATAGAAGGAGGGGTAAGTACACCATCAGCCGACGTTAACTTAGTTTTTAACTGTTGTACGTTTTTTAGGACAAAGCTTCCAAATTCAAATCCACCCTCCTTAATTAGTTGAAAAGGATACTCCATTCAAAATCAATTAGAAGACTTTAATAATATGAATTTATCATTTTAAAATATTTTTAAAAAATAGCAAAATATAATTGAGATATTTGTCCTTTCATCTCATTCTCCTCGCTCATATATGTAAAAAAAATTATAGTATCTTTGCTATATTTTGTAAATAATTTATCTCTTTGCTATTATAATTTGATAAATTTCTCCATTTTTATAAATACTACTAAAATATCTTTATATTTAAAAATGTTTCAATATTTTTATTATTTATTATTATGTTTTCTCGCATCTATTTCCAATTTCTCGCGCTCTCTTTTCCTTTTTTTTTTTTTTTGATACACGCATTTTTTTATATTTTAAAATATAGTAAATAAACTAAAATATTTACAAAATATAACAAAATTTTAGATTTTATATAAAAATGATAAACTTTTATTACTGACTATATTTATCACTTTTTATAATTTTTCTATTTATTTTAGATTACTTTTTTTAAAAGTATTTTCAAACAAATCTTACCACTTCTCCCTCCTCTTTTTTCTGTCGATGCTTTCTTTACTTTATTTATATTTTTTCAAACAATTTTAGTTATATTTTTTTAAAAAAAACTAAAATTAGAATTAATGTTTAAAAAAACGTTTTTGAGTTGTTGTTAAGGTAGTTTTTTTTTAATTTATTTTTATTTTTTCCGGTTTGAACAATACTGCGCATATCAATTTTTTTTTATCATTTTAATTTAACATTTAGGTATGAAAAATAGGAAAATTGCATAAGAATACAAAAAAAAAATTAGAAAAAAATAGCTTATAACAAATATGATTACTATAGACGATTATCAAAAGGTAATCGAAGGGCTATCAAAGGAAACCGAACCTTTTCTAAAATATTTCAGGTTTGTCCTTCATTTCCATCTTCTTTCTTCATTTTTTTCCTCTTCTTCTGTTATTTTTCTTTTATATATTTTTTGAAATCATGATATATATTTTTTTTCAATCAATCATAAATCTTGTATTATTTTTTTCATAATGTTATTTGGTTCACGATCTTGTATCAATTACAAAAGATCTTTAAAAAATTGTTGGATTATTGTTTCAAGATTGTGTTGCCAGATCTAATTGATTACGCATGCGAATGGCCAATTAATCACGTGTTGAATGATGCATTTTTAGTATTTTTATTGTGGGTTATGTGGCCTTTTTTCGTTTTTAAAATTGTTTTATAAAAAAAAGATAGGAGGAAGAAAGAAGTAAGATTGTGTTTTAGAAATAAGAAATAAATAAATAAAGAAGGAATATGACCAAATTTTAAAAATAAAAAAATAAAAACTTAAAAATCAGATTGCCAGAAAGTAAAAAACTAAAAAAGAAAAAAAGGTGGAGACAACACTTCACTGAAAACAAACTATAGAGTTTATTTATCTAATTTGTTTCAAAAAGACTCTTTCGCTCTAATTTTCTTTTTCAAAACTACATTATATATCCAATTAACTCTAAGTTAAGTTGAGTTGGATGTATAAATTAAATATTTCCATCAATTAAATTTACATAAAAATTTAAACTTTTCTTTAATTTGTTATGGAATTGTTGAGCTTTTCTTAGTCTTTGAAGTATAAAGAGCAAAAAATTGATAATAGGATATTTACAAGAATAGTAAAATGGTTCATGATAATAGAGTCTATATTACTATATTTTTTATATTTTTTAAATCGTAAAAATAGCAAATTTAAAAGTAGATAATCTTCTTATAATCTTCTGATAGCCGTTTGATAGCTTACTGATATCATTAAACGTGTCATATTTGTCATATTCGTTATATGCAAAAAAAAAATATTATAGACTGTTTTTTTCAAAAAATTGTCATCTAATGTAATTTTTTGTTGATTATTATAATCATAAGTTAGTATAGTTCGACTGTAATAGTTTGTGTTTGATGTGTAGATTAATTTAATTTGAGAATAAAATAATAAATTGGGTATGAAATAATAATGAATAGCAGTTGATGTGGGAGAAGTTATTATTACAATTTTTGAATACTTTTGGAGTTAAAAAAGAATAGAGTTTTTATTTAATACCATTGTCGGATTAAGACATGATATTCCGTATTCCATTCCTTTGTTTTATAATCTCTTTATCTTCATTTTTATATTATTTTGGAAGTTAAAAAGAAAAAAAAGGAAAAAAGGTAGCAACGGGAGAAAGTGAACAAATTTCGAAGATGAAAAGGGGAAAGTTATTAACTAAAGATGATAGAGAATATTTTGGGGAAAGTTATTAACTAAAGATGATAGAGAATATTTTTGTTATCTTCATTGCTTATTTTAATTTATATCTATGTATGGATAAGGCGTCGTGGGATCATAAGGTATTGCATTGCATATTGTTGTTAGGATAAGGGAAAGAGATATCGGAAGAATTAATGTCATCCAAATTAAAGCATGAGTTAGATTTTGCCTAATCTTTGGCACTCTGTGTAAACTTTAGTTTCATGGTTATACAATAAAATTCTAACATTATATATAACAATAATTGTCAAGATCTTTAAACTAGATAATTTTACAAATTCAATTTAGTTAAAGAACAACATACCTTGATCACATTGATCCATAATGATCTTCTTGATGAATTGTGTTTCTCTCACTTGCCTTCTTTTAGGACTTAATTTAGGTTTCTTGATAGGAAGAATAAACTACTTAATCAGGCAGTGAGAGAACCAATCCCCAAGGTTCTATTTATAAACATCAGTCATCATGGTGCTGAATTAGGGTATTATCTTTTAAGCTAATCGACCTAATAAAATAATAAGCCCAAAAGGGATAAATAATATATAATGCAATTGGGTCACATTAATGATAATATTATATTTAAGAATAAACCTAACATTCTCCCACTTGGCCTATTGACATTATTTACCATATACGTTCATAGACATAATGCGCAAAATTAAACTTCATAATATATCGTGTCAAGGCAAAGAAACTACTAAAGGATTATGGCGGTCATACATCATTGCATTAACATACTCCCTTCCATGTATCACTGAAATAGTTCTTCTATTAACATGATCTATAACAAAGATAATCAATAATGGTCCAACAATAAGTATCTTTATCAAAGATGATGTCCTGTTTGGTTTACATAATTCTTTTATGCATATACTAATCATAAGAACAGAACCATAAGATAAAATCAGAAACAATAAATAAATGAGCTCAAAGTATCAAATAACATAATCTTGACTTAAATAATAATATCTACTAATGCCCACACGTTTGACATGATCATTGAATGTCTATGGTAGCAATACTTTATTTAGTAGATATGCAATCATAAGTTTAGTGCTAATGTGTTTGATTGACACTCTTTGTTTCTGAACTTTTCTTCTTTAACAACAAAGTATTTTAATTTCATACGTTTAGCATCTTTAGAATACCTGTCGTTTTTTCTTTCAGAAGAAAACTACCGCAAAATATCACAATAAATTCTCAGTGGCTTGGCAATATGTCGACAATTCCAAGTCCTGAGATACTGTTCTGCAGCCATAAAACATAAATCGTAACCTCAAAGCATGCTACAAATTCAACCTTCATAGTGGATGTAGCAACAATACACTACTTCGCACTTTTTCATGAAATTGCTCCTTCAGCTAATAGAAACATATAGTCAAAAGTGGATCTTTTGTATCCACACATCCGACAAAATTTGAATCTAAATATCCAACACCTGAAGATGATTGGATCTCTTGTAAGTAAGCATATAGACCAAGGATAATAATTAGACTTACTTCCACTGATTCTTAGGTATATACATCGATCAACAATGTTTTCTTTAAAACCAAAAGATGTGATGTTATCACATTATATGTCCCTTTCCTTCAACCATAAAACCTTCTGGTTGATCCATGAACATTTTTTCATCTAAATTCCCATTTAGAGAAGTAGTTTTCACATCAATTTGATGAAGCTCTAAATCATAATGAGCTACTAAAGTCATAATACTTCTTAATGAGTACTTTTTCGATATAGGAGAAAGATCTCATTATAGTCAATGTCATCTTTCTGAGAATAACCTTTGGTAAGAAATCAAGTCTTGTGTCGTTCGATATTGCCATTTGAATCAAGTTTGGTCTTAAAGACCCATTTACACCCAACTCTTTACTTTTCTTTACGCAATTCTACAAGGTCTTAGACTTCATTATCATTCATTGATTTTAACTCTTCTTTCATGACATCTAACCATTTGGCATTATTATCTTCTTTAATGGCTTGTGAAAACGAAACTTAATCATTATCAATGCTTATGTCAAATTTTGATTCATGCAGATAAAACCACAGTCATCAGAAATAGCTGATATTCTTTGTCTTATAGATCTTCTTAACTCTATTTATTGTGGCCACTCAGTTAGAGGCTCATCTGTTATAACATCATTATGTGGTGTTTGACCATTAATTTGTTCTTCTTGTGGATTGTTAACAGGGTCAACAACTACAAAAACAACAACTTGAGAAGAAGTTATAGATGAAGGAATTTCCACCCTAACTTCTTGAATTTTCACTTTACGTGATACCAAACTCCCACTAATTACGTCATTCTCAATAAACCTCACATTTCCAGTTTCAACTATTCACATACTATGGTTAGGTCAATAAAATCTATACCCTTTTGTTTTCTAGATAACCAATGAAGAAACCACTGGTTGTAATTCTTGAATCCAATTTCTTGTCATGTGGATTATAAATTCTTAATTATGCTTAACAACCCTAAACATGCAGGTGCCTTAAACTAGGTTTCCTTACTGTCCACAATTCAAAATATGTCTTTAGAACTGACTTACTAGGAACCATGTTTAATAAATATTAAGCGGTTCTTAATGCATACATCCACAAGGACACAGGTAAAGAAAAATTAATTAACATGCTTCTGACCACATTCTGTATGATATTACATCCTTTTGCAACACCATTTTGTTGCGGTGTTCCTAGTACTATGTATTGAGCACCTATACCATGACTTTCTAAGTTCTTAGAAAGTTAAAATAATGTGCTTTCTCATCATATTTTCCATAAATTTATAAAATCCTTGGTATTTTCAATATTGTAATTGCGAACTTGATATTGTTTACTATAATTATTCGCATAAACATTAGGCTCAATCTATTGAATCTTTCTCAAGCTTTATAGAAAGATCTATCCTCAGCACTGCTAGTAGCTGAAGTAAGTGCAACAGACTTCTCACTTAAGAGTGCCAAATAATCAAGATTCAAAACTCCAGGAGGAATTGGATTTGTTTGCACCAATCAGAAAAATTGAGTCCATTAAACTTGATTATAGATGTAGCATGCGAGAATAGAAATAGGAGTAGATGATGCAATTACAAAAATAGATATGCTTATACATTATTGCTTTGAGAAATAATCATAAAGATACAATACTGATTCAGATAATATTAAATAATCATTAACTTATACATTGAAGTTCTTCTTTGGAAGGGACAACAATGTACAACATTTACACTTAACTGATGCTAGATTTAGTTTCATATAATTGGTAATTTAAATGCTCAAATTAGATACATTAGTTATCTTTGGATACTAATAATATCTAACCAATCACCTCAATTAACCACCATAAGATTCAAAATTATAAAACTTTTAATTACCTTTGGGCAAATTAAATGTTTTATAGTAGCGAAAATCAATACACTCACGACAAATCATTAATGTTTCACAATATCTCATTCACTAGCATCAGATGAACATGAGTAATTGAATCAACTTTAATTTGATGTCTAAAGATTTACCAATTTGGCCACTTTGGTGACTAACAAACTGTTCATAACATAGACATCATAATAAAAAAATTCAAATTAACCATAATAAGATTCAAAATTATAAAACTACTAATTACCTTTGGGCAATTTAAATGTTTTATAATAATGAAAATCAATATACTCATAATAATATCTTTATATTTCATAATATAATATGATTCATCAGCATCACATGAAAATGAGTAATTGAGTTTAACTTTAATTTGATATCTATTGAACTTATTAATTTGGCCACTTTGGTGACTAACAAATTATTTATACTATAGATATCAAATAATCACAAACAAATACATGCTTTAAATTATTTGTGACTTAAACATAATACAAAAGGGACAATAAAACATAATTTATTGTACCATATTTATTATAATTTAAATTTAAGCAACTCAATCATGAAAAATAGATAACATTATTGAAGTAATTAAGAACGTAATTAAATCTGGGATAACTTTAAATCCAAAAAAAAAAAAAAAAAACTGAATCTTGGAAAACTCTGATCTTGATAATATGATTATTTTGGATAAATTATCTCCGGATGATATCTTTATCTTCCTTTTCTTTATATATTTTTCTTTTTCATAATAAGAAAATAAAAGATTTTCTATGATAAGAAAAATAAAAGATTTTCTTTTTCATAATAAGAGAAATAAAAGATTTATTTTATTTTTAACCAATTAAGTTTAATTTGATATCTATATAACATACTAATTTGGTCACTTTGGTGACTAACAAATTATTCGTAACGTATAGATATCGAATAACATAATTTCCAAGTGATTTTAATCGCAAAATTTGCAAAAATATTAATATTGCAAATAATTTTATTAAAACTTTCATTGAATGCATAATTTAAAATCACTAGGATAAATTGATACTTTAAAGCATAATATATGCATAACACATAAATTATAATTAATTCGTAATCTTCAATTTCAACATAAACTAAATATATGTAATATTTCAAAAATCATTAAAACCTAAAATTTAATTAGATTTATGATGAATTAGATTTTCGACAATATTGTAATCTTTATTAGATTTTAATTCATTTAATCAAGAATTAGAATATTAACTTAATTCGTGGCCTTTCAAATAGATAATTGAAATTTATATCAAAATCAATATCTTAATTCTTTAAAAATTATCAAATCTTCGTAACACTTTAATCATTAAGAAGTGGCCCAATGAATTTTATCAAAGGAAAAGAAGGTTGTCGGCGGTGGATGAATTAACCTCTTGAAGAAAAAACGGTGAATTTAAAAACTTTTATAATTTTCTTTTCTTCTTCTGGCTTTCCATAAAAACAAATTTTCAAATTCATAATCTTTAATCAAAGAATCTTTAATTCAAATGATAATCAATAATCGAAGAATCTTGATTTAAATTTAAAAGAAAAACATGCAGCGAAAACATTAAAATAAATCATTAATCATCCATGTAAAATTACAAGTTTTCAATCAAGGCTCTGATACCACATGTAAACTTTAGTTTCATGATTATACAATAAAATCCTAACATTGTATATAACAATAATTGCCAAGATCTTTGAACTAGATAATTTTACAAATTGAATTTAGTTAAAGAACAACATACCTTGATCACCTCGATCCATAATAATCTTCTTGAGGAATTGTGTTTCTCTCACTTGCTTTTCTTTAAGACTTAATTTAGGTTTCTTGATAAGAAGAATAAACTGGACCAATCCCTAAGGTTCTATTTATAAACACCACCATCATTGAATTAGGGTATTATCTTTTAACCTAATTGACCTAATAAAATAATAAGCCCAAAAGGGATAAATAATATATAATACAATTGGGCCATATTAATGATAATATTATATTTATGAATAAATCTAACACTCTCCTCATCTCCTCGTTGCGCTCTCCAAAATTATAGTTCAATATTCAAACTCACCAATAACACCCATTATCCAAGCAATTTCCTAAATTGAATATTGACTAAATAACAAAGCTTAAAAAAGAGAGACAAAAAATCACACAAACCACAAGAAGAGTACAGAGGAGAAGAGGAAGAAAAATTTTAACTTTACTTTCTAATTATCTATCCCATTTCACTTTTTGTCCAAAGTCAATCAATTTGCAACACCCAAAATTTATTATATATATAAAGAAAAAATAATAAAGAATATGTGACTGTTAAAGTATATAACAACACTAACTAGAATCTTCTAGAGATATATTTAAAAAGTAGATTAAAATTTTAGAATTACGTAAATTAAAGAAAAAAAAACTACAAATATCTTGGACTTTTTTAGGATAAAGAATTCTAGAGAATTCTTTTAGGTAAGAATAAGAGAGAAATATCTAGAATTATGTAAATAAATATCTAGAATAAGTAGAATTCTAGAGGACTCTTTTGGCTTGGGCTCCAAGGAATTCATGCCCATAAATAGAGGTGTGATCCTCATTTGTAGACCAAGCAAAAATCAAAGCAAGTAAGCAAAGTAAGAAAGAGAGAAAGAAAGTTAGTAAGAAACTTTGAGTGAAAGTGAGTGAGTGTTATCTCTAAAGGTGTTCATCATTTATAAATTGTATTAATAAAACTTTCTTTCTTCCAAGTGAGTGTCTCTTTATTTAGTGCCAATTTCTTCAACAAGGGGTATCAGAGCAAGGTTAGCTTAGCTTGTGGTGTTGAAGCTCTTGAAAATCAAGTACAGTATGGGACTGTGAAGCTTGTTGTCTGGGACACAACTGATTGTGGAGTGCATTCTTCATTACATGATAATGGGAGACCTTCAAGTTGTTGGAGGAATCAAGAAGCTTAACACTCAGAATTATAAACATGGTCCACATGCATGAAGTCATATATTCAAGACCAAGACTTGTGGGATGTTGTAGGAGGCACTGAAGTTAATTCGTTTGAGGATGCTGCTGCTTTGAAGAAATGAAATATCAAGGCAGGTAAGGCTATGTTTGCAACTAAAACTATAGTTGATTAAGAAATGTTGAAGCACATTAGTATTATAGAGACACCAAAGAAAGCATGGAACACATTCGCCTCACTCTTCTCAAATAAGAATGATGCAATATTGTAGTTTTTAAAGAACGAGCTCCTATCAACTGCTCAAAGGGAGATGACTATCAACCAATATTTCACCAAGGTAAAATCTCTATGCCGTGAAATCTCTAAATTAGATCCTACTTCAGCCATTTCAGAATCAAGAATGAGAAGAATTATTATTCATGGTCTTAAATCAGAATATAGAAGTTTTATTGCTACTATTCAAGGTTGTGCGGTCCAACCTTCTTTGATTGACCTAGAAAGTATGCTTGCCAGTCAAGAAGCATTGGCTAAGCAAATGTCGGAGGTCACAATAAAGAGTAATAATGAAGAAGCGCTCTTTAGTGGCCAAAGGAGAGGTCATTCAAAGCTTCAAAAGAAAGTAGGGTCAAAAGGAGTTAAAGAGACTCCAAAGGGCTCTCAATTAGGGGGAGCTAGTAAAAATGATTGTCTACACTGCCATAGAAAGAAGGGTGAATGTTTTAACTGCGGAAAGATAGGCCACTATGTGAGAAAATATCGCCGCAAGAAGAAGATAACATAAAACAATGCAATCACCTCCCAGGCCCAGAGCATTAGTGAAGAAGAATGGGATGCAGAAGCATATTGTGCAACCACAGATCCCAACCCCCCAGTCAACATCCAATGTGGTGGAGAATAAAGCATTAGCTCTCCATGCAGAAGAGGTAAATTATGAAAATGATTGGATTATTGGTTCGGGATGTTATAACCATATGATTGAGATAAGAGGAAGCTACAAAGCACAATAGAGTACAAAGGAAATCGAGTTTTTGTAACTGCAAACAACTCGAAGTTGCTAATAGCTCACGTTGGCAAAACTATGATAGTGCCTCGTTCTAATTCCAATCAAGTGGAATTAGATAATGTATTTTATGTGCTTGAAATGAAGAAGAATTTGGTGTCAGTATCTCAATTGACTTCAGCTAGCAACTTCATCGTGTTTGGATCTAACAATGTCAAGGTGTATCATAATCTTAAAGTAAGTGGTACACCGCTGATGGAAGGACGAAGGATGGACTCCATCTACGTTATGTCAGCGGAGACTACCTACATAAACAAGATGCAGAAGAATGAAACAGCAGATTTGTGGCATGCAAGACTTGGTCATGTTAGCTACAGCAAATTAAAGACAATAATAAACAAGTTCATGCTGAAGGGGTTGCCACAACTTGATATCAGAGAAGACATGGTATGTGTTGGTTGCCAGTATGGGAAAGCACATCAACGGCCATTTAAGGAGTTCAAATTTAGAGCAAAGCAACCATTGGAGTTGGTACATTCAGATGTATTTGGTCTTGTCAAGCAATCTTCAATTAGTGGAATGCGCTACATGGTGACCTTTATTGATGACTTCTCCAAGTATGTTTGAGTGTTTTTTATGAAACAAAAGTTCGAAAAAATTATAAAACTTAAAAAATTCAAAGAACAAGTTAAAAATGAGTTAGGAAAGAGAATTCAATGTTTACGTTCAGATAACACGGGAGAATATATCTCTAATGAATTCTCTCAATACTTGCAAAAGTATAAGATATGTCATCAGTTAACGTGTCCAAACACTTCACAACAAAATGGAGTGGCAGAAAGGAAAAATAGACATCTTGCAGATATATGTTGTAGCATGTCACATGCAAGTAATGTTCCAGGAAGATTCTAGGCTGAGTGTATGAGAACAACGGCCCATGTGGTTAACAGGCTTCCTCAGCAAAGGCTTAAATTTAAATCACCTTATGAAAAGTTGTTGAATATCAAGCCAACAGTTGGACACTTCTGAGTCTTTGGTTCTGTATGCTATGTATTCATACCAGATCATTTGAGAAGCAAGTTTAACAAGAAAGCGATCAGATGCATCTTTGTTGGATATGACAACCAAAGAAAAGGATAGAGGTGCGTTGATCCTATTAGTGGACGATGCTACACATCAAGAAATGTTATATTTGATGAAGCATCATCAAGGTGGACACCTGAATCAGAAAAGTCGACCAAGGATGAGAAGTCTTTCAAAGAAGGATCAAAAGAAGAGATAAGTCAGGTACAACAGGCTTCAATAAAAGCTGAAGAAGAAAACGACGAAGATGAAGAAGAACAGTTAAGAACACAAAGTCCTTGGAAAAGTGGAATACATAATCAAGAACCACAATTACGGAGGTCAACAGAATAAGAAAACCAAATTCCAGGTATGTAGAAGCGTCAAAAAGCATCCAATGGAGAAAAGACTGAAGGAATGAAATTCCGAAAGTGGAAGCGTATGAACGCCGTGCAAGTGAAATTCAATTTGTAAAACCAACAAATTCAAAGAAAAAACAAAAAGTTTAAGCATGCTTCTATGGAGGAAAAGGTGTAAAGAAACTAACATTTGTAGAACCTTAAAGAACTCTTCTTCCAAGCTTTCAAGAGCACCACAAGTCCTTCCTCGTTATTCTCCAGGTAAAGAATCACAGAGAGTTGTAGGCTTCTGTAATTTTTGTGAAGAAAATTTGAGAGAATTCACTATCTTTCTGAAACGCAGAGAGATCAATTAATTAAAAAAAGTCTTTTTAATGAATCTTCGTTTTGTTTAAGAAAAAATCTTAACCATTGATATAGAGAGATAACTTCCCCCCTCTTTTCCACGTATAATAACTCCCTTGGGAGTTATTCTATTTATTTAAAAAACTATATTAATTAAAATAAAATAAATATAAATTTAATCTATATTATATCTCATATAATATAAACTTTATATTATATCATACATAATATAACCAATGGTTTAGATCTCTCATATGATCTATAGTTCTAATATGAATCGAATCCATATTAATTTTAACATATAGTTTATTTATGAATCTTATTCATATTATTATTATTATTATTTGAATCATATTCAAATATTAACTTCTGTCATAAAAACTTTATATTATAATGTATAAAATACATCATATTAAATTGTATCATATACAATTTATTTCCTATAATCAATTTGAACAATTCAAATTAAACCAAAATAAATTTGATTCTCATTTATCCTTATTGAGCTAACAAGGGGACCTTTTGGACCTACAGATTGAAACTCCAATGAAATGAGATTAATTAATTAAACTCTTTAATTAAATTAATCTCTATGCACCCTTCTTACTATAGATATATTTTTATTTTTATGTCCATTAGATATAACCAATCAATAATGCAATGACCCTTCGCAAATTGCTCGTAAGTACAACTAGGCCAAAAATTACCATTTTGCCCCTATAATTACATCTAACTCCTTAAGTACCACTGATTCCTCTAATGAGCAATAATTATAGTCCTACTATAACTGAGTCTCAGGCCAAGAGAGGGTGTGGTGCCACGTTGTTCAAGCCCTAAAATCAGCTCTTAAGAGAGCAATTTCTCCACTTATTCCATCTATAAAGAATGAGTGAATTCCTTCTTGTGTAGCTGTGTTCCCAACTCCCCAATCAGACGAATCCTCAAAATGGTAGGCGTATTGAGTCAGCGACATAGGCCACTCTCACCCATGCAAATCAAATGACCGCCTTCATAGGCAGGAGTTCACAGCTCACTCAGGATTCAGGTCAAGTCACCTGGGTCATCTTGGTCAAATATAGTCTCAACTAATAATGGTGTTAATAAGAGAGACTATTTGTTTCATGGTCCAGTCTTATACACACCGGCAGATTTAGCATAGGCCCAGGGGAGGCGAGCCTCCCTCAACTTTATTGTCTTTATATAATATATATAAATAAAACTACTTAATTTTTAATACTTATAGTTAGCTTAGTGGTTACTCTGACTGCTAGTCCCTTTTTCAACTCAGTTTCAAATCTTACCATATATTTTCTAGATCCGCCACTGCTTATACAAACTCTTTGCATAGAATACCCCGGCTCTAATGTCTCGGCATGAATGATTAGGATCAAATCGTTTGTAGCACTTTAGAACAATTATAACAACTACAAAGCAGGTCGTATTGTCACCAAGATAAGGTCTCCACATACATGTTTGGTTATAGAAGATAAGCTTGGATGTTAGTTTATTGGTTTTGTGGGTTAATGCAACTAAATGTCAAATAAAATACAAATTACAAGACCACGAGATTTAGGACATCAACCCTAACAAAGTCATGGAAGAAGAAGTTAACGCATTAAAAAAGAACCATACTTGGGATTTGGTGCCGAAGCCTAAGGATGTTAAACCTATATCATGTAAATGGGTTTACAAAGTTAAAACATGAGCAAATGGAACAATCGAGAGATATAAAGCTCGATTGGTGGCTCGATGCTTTTCTCAACAGTATGGTTTGGACTATGATGAGACGTTTAATCCAATAGCAAAGCTCACCACTGTTCGAGTCTTATTGGTACTGGCTGCTAGTAAGGACTTGAAGCTATGGCAAATGGATGTTAAGAATGTCTTTTTAAATGGAGAGTTGGATCGAGATATAAATAGAGCAACCAAAAGGATTTGAGAATAAAATTCATCATGACTATGTTTGCAAGCTAAGAAAGGCTTTATATGGCTTGAAGCAAGTGCCAAGAGCATGGTATGGAAATATTGCAGAATTTCTTATTGAAAGTGGCTTTGTAGTAGCTTCAGTAGATTCCAGTTTATTTGTCAAAGCCCAAAACTCAAAGGTCGCAATCATATTAGTCTATGTGGATGATCTAATCATAACAGGAGACCACATAGAAGAAGTTCGACAAATAAAGCAGAATCTACTAATCCGATTTGAAATGAAGGAACTTGGAGAACTAAAGAACTTTCTTGGATTAGAGATTGAGTACTCAGAAAAAGGATTGTTTCTTGGACAACAAAAATATGTGAAGGATCTTCTACAAAAGTATGGTATGAGTGAATGCAAGTCAATATCCACACCAATGGAGGTTAACAAAAAGTTCCGCATGCATGAAGGCAAAGATCTTGCAGATCCAACAATGTATCGTTAGTTGGTAGGTAGTTTAATCTACCTTACCTTAACAAGACCTGATATCTCATACTCTGTCGGAGTTGTAAGTCGTGACATGTAGAAACCGAAGAAGCTTCATCTTGAAGCAGTTCAGAGAAATTTAAGATATCTCAGAGGAACAACTAAATATGGCCTTTTATATAAGAAAGGGCAGGATTACAAGTTAGAAGGCTTTTGTGATACTAATTATGCAGGAGATCATGATACACGACGATCAACTACTCGGTACTTGTTTAAACGGAGCAGTTTCTTGGTGTAGCAAGAGACAACCAACAGTTTCTTTATCTACCACATAGGTAGAGTATAGAGCAACGACCATGGCAACACAAGAGAATATGTGGTTAAAGCAACTAATGAAGGATTTGCACCAAGAGATTAATCATGCAACAACTTTATACTGTGACAACCTATCGGTAGTTCGCTTAGCTGAGAATCTAGTCTTCCATGCAAGGACTAAGCATGTGGAGGTATATTATCACTTCATAAGAGAAAAGGTACTTCAAGAGGAAATTGAAATGAAGCCAATAAAGACTGAAGATCAAATTGCAGATATTTTCACGAAAGGTCTACCTACAACCAAGCATGCAAAGTTTGAGCAACTCGGGATGATTGAAAGATCAAGGATAGTTAGTGTTGAGGGGGAGTATTAAAGTATATAGCAACACTAACTATAATCTTCTAGAGATATTAAAAGAGTAGATTAAAATTCTAGAATTATGTAAACTAAAGAGAAAAAAAACCTACAAATATCTTAGATTTTTTAAGGATAAAGAATTCTAGAGAATTTTTTTAGAATTCTAGATATTTCTCTCTTATCCTTATCTAAAAAAATTCTCTAGAATTCTAGAGAACTCTTTTGGCTTGGACTCCAAGGAATTCATGCCTATAAATAGAAGTGTGATCCTCATTTGTGGACCAAGCAAAAATCAAAGCAAGTAAGAAAAGTGAGGAAGAAAAGAAAGAGAGTTAATAAGAAACTTTGAGTAAAAGTGAGTGAGTGTTCTCTCTAAAGGTCTTCATCATTTGTAAATTGCCTTAATAAAAACTTTCTTTCTTCCAAGTGAGTGTCACTTTATTTAGTGCCAATTTCTTCAACAGTGACGACGTGTGTTACAGATCATGAAAGTCGTGGACCACATCTACAATTTCGACAGACAACTCACTGATCACTTCGCTTAGTCGTGGATCTAGTCCACGTCTTTACTACCTTACTTTTGATGAAATACTTTAAATATTAGGAATGAGAAGAGATTAAGAAATGCATTTGACTAATGTAAAACAAATAATACATATTTAATATTACATTTGACTTTTTAATACACTAAGTATTGTAGCTAAGAAAATTTTCATGAGGTTGAAACTAAAATTTATAATTTTTGTTGTAACGAAAAGATGGCGGAAAAATTAATGAATTGTTACCTTGAAAGGCAATGGAAAGTCCTATTAATCTTAAAATTTTAAAACCATACTAAATGTGTTTATCCCTCAATATTTGGACTTTTTAGTAATTTCTGAAAAATGTATGAGATTAATAAAATGTTTAATTAATTAGTATAATTAATAGATTGGATTTTTGTTTCAATCATTTATCATAATGATTATTACACTGAAAATGGATTTAGGAAAATTTAGAATTTTCCCATCTTTAGAAATAGTATTAAATACAACCCTACTTAGATCGGTAAATTTGAATCTGATTTGAATACTTGGTGAAAGATTATACACTTAGAAGTTCGGGTGTCGTTATACAAACTAATCAACATATCTCTACTTATGTTTAAAAATTACTTTAAATAATAAAACTCTTTAAAATGTTTATAAATATAATAAAATATCATAATCGATAGAATTTCGTAAACTACTATTTGTATCTATCAATAGATCAATTTCGACAGTTTACTAATAGACACAAATAGTAGCCTATAGTGGTATATCATGAATAGATTGATTTTTTTGTTATATCTATAAATATCGTTTTTTCTTTTCATTTTGCGATATTTGAAAGCATTTCATCTATATATGTTATCAATCTTAGGGATTTGATTTTTGAAATTCTTATATTGCCAAAATCAAAAGTGTTTTCGTTTTAGACCATCTAAATTTGATAGATATAATTTAAAACGACCATTAGTACTTTAAAAAAAAATTACAAAAACCACATTTAAAGTATAGTACCACTTTTTAAAAGTGTTAAAATTGGACGATCTTCAAACTCACAATAAATTAAAAGAAAAAAATGGAAAAAAATGGACATGAGAATAATTACAAATAAAACATCAAATTTATATAGTCAATACAATTTATAGAAGCATATAAGTTGATTTTGGAAGTTTAAAAATATAATTGCAACCGTAATAATTTTTTAACGAGTCATTTTTCTTATCTGAAGGGCAAGTGTCCCCGAGCTTTTGTGATCTGCATGGGTTCGACGTGTGAAATTGGCTCGTTAGGTAAAAATGGGAAAAAGGAAAAGTAGTGTAAAGATGAATTAACCTAATTGTTAGGCCATCTCAAATTATGAATGGATTCCAATTTCAATACATTTTAGTATTTACGACATAAATTGGTCGACTAATTAATTTAATTAAACTTGCTTTACTCAATTGAAAAGCGATTTAAGTACTATAAAGTTTACTTTTGTTTTCTTTTTCTTTTTTTTCTTTTTTTTTGGTTTAACTTGTATGTGCACACGATTACTTGTTTATTGCATATGTGTATATTTATATTCTTTCCCAATAAAATATTTAAAATAAAATGGCCTTTAATTCTTGAGGGAGAATAATAATTTAGAATATTATTTTACTCTAATTTTGTTAATGCTCAAGTAATAGTATTTATAGGACCCTCTTGATCCTTAATTTATTTGTGTGTTATGCTGTCCATCCAACTATTGGTCTCTATAAATTATTAATTGAGAGAGTATGAAAGTTTGTCATTATCTATTAACCTTATATTCATACTTTTAAATATTTGTTTTATTTTAGAATTAATCCTCATCTCACACGTTTTAATCATATATATATGTATATTCTTTTTCTAAGTTTTCCTATCAATTTTTCGTACTAAAATTGTTGTTATAAAAGAATATATCAAAGTCTAATTTGTTGTAATATAATTCTCATATCAAATGAAAGAGTGTTAATTACTCTACTAACTTCTTTTTAATTTTCGTCTCAACAATATGGATAAGAACTTTAGTTTTAAAAATATACTTTTTCAGTGCTACGTTAAATATTATATTAAATTTAATTTCATCTACAGACTTAAGTTTTTGGGTTCACATGTTGGTTTAAGACTCCAAGCTTATAAAATATACCAATTTGATTTTTAAGTTTTCAAAATATACCTTTTTAGTAAAAGAGAATTATTTTTTAGTTAATTTTTTTTTTTACAACGATACAAAATGAGAGGATTAAATAGTTAGACCAAGAGATATCTTTCTAGCTAATATGAGCATATATTGTAGCTTAGTAAAAATGGGCATGCATTATCTCTCTTCAAGGTCGCCATTTTTCTTTGTTATATTCAAATCTTACCACAGAAGACAATATGTTTCTAGTATACGTATCTCTTTCTATGTGTTATTAAATTAAAGGACTTAGAAAGAAAAGAAAAGGTTGTGGCACAAAATCTTCAAAGTGGCCGAATTAAGAGACTAAATAATGCAAACATTTTAATCGAAACTTCTTAAGATAAAGACTAATTATGTGCAGTGGGGGAATGAATGTCATGAATCATGATAATTGATGGGAGAAGATAATAATGGAAGTTTACGTTTATAACATTTTTTCCTTTTAAAAAATTAAGTTGCACAAGGAAAGAAAAAAGAAAGAAAAACTATGGTATATAAGCCTGAGAAGAATAATAATCTAAATTGATTGATATAAATCTTGGTTCAAATCTTCCGATGGTTGTACTAAAAAAATTACTAAAGTCATATAAGGTGAGTGCTACCATATAATACTGAGGAGATATATATATATAATGAAAAGTCTTTTTTTTTTTTGTCAAAATTTGTAGAGTGCGAAAATAAATCTCCTAGTTTTAAAGTTGATATGGTTCAAAGTACCGACGTTGTGTTATGCTCATATTTTTACAATATGACCAAAGATTTGTAAAACTTTTAGGCACTAAAAAAATACTTTTAACGCAAGTGTTTGAGGTTAGATACAACTTCTAGAGTAATCTAAGGGAAATGTTATTGAATTTGGTTTGTTTGGTTAGGAAACAAATTAAAATGAGAGAATCCTTCAAAGGTGAGAAAAATTCCACACCCTCTAATTTCTTTTCAAGTTTGAAAATGATACTCTCATTGACTCACTCTTCCATGAATAGGCGCACACACACACACTCATCTTTGGACCATTTAAAACACGCCAAACACACAACAAAAATTTTGAATAAAGAAGAAAAAAGAAAAAAGTGATCATTCTCCCAATACAATACAATAAAGCTTTTGGACTTGGTGCTTCTTTTGCCAAAACACTTCCTAACTCAACCATAATGGATAGAGTGGGGGGTTTTTTAGGGTTAGGGTTTGATAGCTCCTCGTATATGTCTTATTTAGTGTTTTTTTTCGAGTCAAATTATGTAGGCTAACCCAATTCTTCTCCGTCCGTAGAAGAAGATCAGCAAAGGTTCTGCCCTTATCCAAAATTGTATTGATATATATGATCAGTTGATCTAAAAATAAAAAGTAAATATTGTTTTCAATATAGTTGTTGTCCCAACTAGAACTTATAAAAATTTGACTTTTCTTTTGATACAAAATAGTTTGACTCATTGATAGGATGTTCGGTCTACATTTATGAAGTGACAAAGATGGTTTGTTTTAAGTAAAGTTGTATAATATTGAGCATTAACACCTCTCAACATCACCAAAAACTAATTTGTATAACCAACAAGAGTTAATGGTTAACTAATGAATATTTCACTAAAATATGATCGCCACAACTTTCAATTTTAAAAATGGGATGTTCAATAACACTCAATAATTATTGTGCTAAAAAACCTAATAATTATTTCATGTTCATGGTACATTTGTGCATATTATAAGTATGAAATATATTTTGAACAAAAAAAATTGTATTTAATTATGATAGAAAATAATTGATTTTCTTTTTCAACTTTCAATTTGTAATTGAGGCAATTGTGAGAGCCGCCTACCTATTAAAATGACAAATTGAAGTATTTTGTAATCTTTTTATAATTAGATGCATTTTGGAAATTGGAATTAAATTGTGGTGGTCAAATCGAAACTCTACTATCTAGCTAAATGCCTTTCCCTTTTTAATACCATATTGCTTCCAAAATGGCAACTATATGTTCTACATGTATGTACGTATTAAGTTCCCTATCCTCCTATATATATTCATTTTCATCGAAGACAGTCTTATCTAATTGTACCTTTATTTTTTGCTGCCCTACATAATCCTAGATTAAGCCTTTCTAAAGAAAACTAAAACAAACAAATCCTAAAAGAAATTTGAAATAAATGAAAAAAAAAAAATCCCAGTGGAAGTATATATATATATATCTTTGAGATAAAGCTAATTTTTCCATATATTTATGTTAGTCTTTAACTTTTAAATAATAACCTATAATCTTGGGTTGTTGCTATTGTTTTTATCGTTAATTGGTTTACATAGATAACATGACTTCAAATACATATATTATACATTGAGACGAATATTAGATGAACAAAATTAATTAAGAAAAAATTTAGTAACTAATATTTAGAAAGTTGAAGCTCTAAAATTAAATTAATCGTAAATGAATTCAATTCATTTTTGTTCTTCTAAAAATTAAAGTCAAATACTCATTTAAATTAATTTAAAGGAAAAAAGAAAGAATTGAAATCATTAAAGTGGCATTAGAGTTGTGATGTTTGGTGAAGGAATTTGGTTAAGTCGTTGACCAAACACACACACACACACAATATAAATATAATATGATTGCACAAGTTGGCATATTGGTATTATATGCATTTGCCACTCTCCCGCCTACACCACCAAAATCATAACTTTCGGCATTTCACCAATCCACGTGTCCAAAATCTACTGGCTTTTTTTACTCATTAATATATTCATTTAGATTTTTTCCCTTCCGTCCACGGCTTATATTATTTATTCATTAATGTAAATTATTTAAACCTAATCCCTTTTAAATAAATAACAAAAACCCTCAAAATTATAATACCTTCTTATTTTAAAACCAAGTTTAGGCAACTAATCTACCTTCCCTTTTTTAAATCATTTAGCCACGTGTAAGTTAGTTAATTAACGTCGTGTACTTTGGGAATATTCTTTTATTTTACTTAAAAGAAAACTAATTCTTCTATCATTTTAACTTTGGCTTTTGCAACAATTTTAGGATTTGTTTTTTTTTTTTTTCTTTTAATAAAAATATCAAAATAAGAAACTTATCTCACAAACCTAGACAATTTAAAATGAATGACCCAAATATCATTGGAGATTTGCATTGACCTTCCATGCTTCATTTTCACGTGAAAAGTTGATCAAGATATCACATTGATTTATATGACCTAACATGTGAACTGTTGTATGCATAATATGAATAATTAATTAATAAACTAACTTGGAATTGTGGTATGAATAATTACATTAAATGCCAAATTTCGTTTATAGCCTTGTAGGTTTTCTCGGTAACTTTCTTTTAAAATTGTGAAACTATATCAAGTACTTTATATATATAGCTTAAAATAGGTCATGAAATTTACTTTTAATTTGAGTTTGTTAAGTTTATATAACTTTTAAACTAACAATGAACAAATTTGATTTCAAATGTTTGGCGGCAGAGACAATAGGAGTTAAAACAGCAAATACCTATTAAACACTAAAGGAACAAATATTAAGAAGTAATAAAAGAAAAATCTAACACAGACTCTATATTTTAGAGTAGAATAACTAAATCGTGATGAAAGCTGAAAGCGTTGGATAAAATTTCGTTCGAAAGTTTCCTATGGGAAATTTCATGTTTTATCCTAACTTCCACTAATTTTTGAGATTTTTTTAAGAATATAATTAGCTAGGTTAATTTATTTGTTTTTTTTTTTTACTCACACACCAATAGTGTAGTTTCATATGTCAATGTCATTCTAAAGAATGATAATATATATCCATAAAATAAAGTTATCAATACTACTCGGTCCATATATCTCTAAAATATCACCATGTCATATTTCTTTTTCTGTATTATGTAGTTCTTTTTCTAACGTGAATCTTTTATCAATTTTCCGTTTTAGATTCAATCTAAAACTTTTATTTTCAAATAAATTGAATATTAAATAAATAGAAAAAGAATGAAATTATATTTATTTTTAGCATCATAATTCAAATTTTCACCCTTAACTTTTCACATAATTTTCCCTAGAAAATGAGTTGACGTGAGTTTTCTTTACTTTACCATCCTATATTTAATATTATTTTCATTTCTTTTTGATATTTTTTATATACATTTAAATGTTTCTTACTTTATAACAATAATAATAGATTATAATCTACATTAAGCTACCAAATTATAATTTTATTAACTAATTGCAACAATAATTCCACCGATTTTCGTAATTTACAAAAAAAAAAAAAAAAAAAAAAGGTTATAAAAGTAGAGGTTAATATTTCCATGGGCATCAATGGTAAACTAATATATAGAAGAAAAAAACAAAAGAGAACAAATAATATAGAATTAAGTGGTTATGGGTAATTAGAAAGAGATGGGGCCGAGGGTGATTTTATATTTAATAGCTTTTTGGCGTTGGGGTCGGGAGAGAAGTTGAGACGACTTCAAAAGTTGAAACCAATCCAAAATGTATAACCCCAACCCCAAGTCCTGAATCCGTAAGCTTAACGTCCCAAACGTCAAACCTCAAATTCCTCCCTCTTCTTAATTAACCACTTTATAAATACCCAATATTTTTTAATTTCCCATCTCCCCAACTCTCTATTTCATTTTATACTCCAAAATTCAGTTCACTTCCGATCCACCACCAGCATGCCCGGCGTCTCTATTCCCAGAAGTAGGCGGCCACAGTACTCGTCGTCTTCACGACCCCTAATCGACGTCGTCTCATGGTACTGCGCGGTGGGGCTATTGGGACTTATCTTGATAGGGTCCATCAGAGAAACTTCCTCCTCCTCCGGTGATCAGGGCAGGTCGTTGAGAGGGAACTTGGTGACTTGGCGTCCCTGCGATGAGATATATGTGGTCGGAGAAGGAGAAACGCTTCATACGATTAGCGATAAGTGCGGTGACCCGTTTATCGTGGAGCGGAACCCCCATATCCATGACCCGGATGACGTTTTCCCCGGTTTGGTTATTAAAATTATTGCCTCCTCCACCCACAATAACCTTCCAACTTCGGATTGATCCATACCTTCTTCAATTCTATTTTATCCTCTTTTTTTTTTTTTTTTCTTTCGACTCCCTAAGGCCAGATTTTACCCACCCCAAATAAAAATTTATAAAAACAAAAAGCATAAACTTTAGGTTTTTTTAGAACTATATATGATTTCCCAGATCGATAGATGTGTATATGATGTCGAGGTTTGTGGATTTTTCTTTTTTTAAGGATATAGAGGTAAAATATATAGCTCATCTTCTTCTCCTGTATGTATAAATAAATATCATAATTAATACATATATCTAAGTAAAGTTGTTTTTTCTCCCTTTTTTTTTATACTCTCAAATGTACAAATTTGATAAATAAATATCGGTCGTAAAAGCAATTCAATTTCTTTTCTAAAATAATTTTATTGGACCGTTTCTTGGAATGCAACCAAACATTTGACAGCGCTCAATTTTTTTTTTTTTTGGTAAAAAAATTGTTTCTCAAAGGCAATAACTTAAAAATATAATAAATTATTATTATTTTTTGCCTTAAGCTTCATAAGACTTTTTTTTTTTTGGTTGAACAGAAGTTCTTTCAGATTTACTTTTATGATCAATTAATAGAGAATTTTTAAAAATAAAAACTATTGAAATTCTATATAATAAAACTACGATAAAATAAAATTTATCACGTCAATTTTTCTATAAAATTTAAATATTTTGTGAAATGTTTTATTTTTAATCATTTACCTTAATTAATTCATATTTCTAATTTTATTCCTAATTTCAAACAAATAAAAACAATGACAATTCCTAACAATGATATATATAATTAAGATTTTGGTCAGTTAATAATTATGTTTTTCAAATTTAACCCTATTTTCTTTATATGCACTATCTTGATTTGTATTTTTTTTCCAGTTTTCAAAATTTTGGCTTGGTAGTAGATAACAAATAAAGAAATTTGGGGTAAAAATATCATTTATAAACTCAATTTAAAAAAAAAAAAAGAAAAGAATGATTGTCAAAAGAACCTAAATTTTTAATTTGGTCTAATTCAAAGTTGATTCAATTCAATTGATTATTAAGAGATTTGTCATCAATTAAAAATTCAAAAGATTTAAATGGCTCATAACTTTGTGTTTAACATAATTAAAAATGATCACATGTAATATTGTAGAGCTGATTACGCAAAACATTCATTACATTTTCTTTAGTCTTAGGTTTGGACCCTACATCGTTTGTTGAATAATTTTTACAATCAATAAATTCAATATATCATCAATTTCATTCAAATAATATTGTTCATAAGAGTATATAATTCATGAACAAAATAATAATTAATATATATGATGGTTGAACTTTTTTTTTAAATAAAAAAAAAAAAAACAAAGTATGGGTAAGAAAATAATAATAATAATAATAATAATAATAATAATAAATGAAAAAGAGGGCCGAACATTTGGCAGTTGCGATACGAAGAAACGGATTCTTTTGGAACAAACTTTAGTAAGCAAGAAACCGTTTTTGTATTGAAAACGTTCTCATAATTATAACGCATTATTCAAATTTTGTTTTCTTCTATTTCTTGGATTATACCAATATTTTTCTTTTTAAAATTTTGTAATTTATAAATTAGGTGGTATATATCAATAATTAGCAACACGACTAAAATTTCAAATTAATAATAGTATCGTCTTAAAGAAATTTAGTTAACTGATATTTCAATATGATACTACTGATAATTAGTGGATAAAGCAAAAATGGTAAAATTAGAATAATAAAAGGCATAAACTATATATGATTTTCTTTTTATATAACGTAAAAAACCAAAATATTTATAAAGTATGATCAAGTTTTAAATCTATCAATAATATGATAAACATTGATGGATTCTATCTATCAATGTCCATCAATGCATAGACTATTCATTTACAATAATTTTTCATTTTTTTCAATATATTTATAAGTTTCAAAAACAATATTGCTAAATTTAATATTATTTTTTGCTAGATGTGATTATTCATCGGGTTGGAATTTGAATGCACTCATTCTTATAAATCATTATAAGTTGAAAACATTCCATTTGTTGTGGCATAAAATATTGATGGGTATCAAAGTTTCCTTCATGTATCTTTAGAGACACAATTCAAGTAGTTTAGATAAACTTAATATATTGCCTTTTGTTTATTGTATAAAATAACTTGATTAACAATTTTCTTAGAACAAATATAAAATTAAACAAAAATAAGACTTATATTGTAATTAATTTTCATCTTATTCGGTACTAAGCAAACTCAATTTTCAACACGAATTGAATGAGGACTTTAATAAGCACTTTTAAAATTCGTACCCAAAAAAAGAAAAAAAAAATGAATTTAATGTCGAAGGTTTTCTTTTCTTTTCTTTTTCCAAAGAAATTAAATATACTAATTGAAATTCAGAAAAAAAATATATATATAATCGAGCTTTGTTTGAAATTAATTTATTAAAAAATATTTATAGTTTAAATCAAGATTTTAATAAAATGACATATTTAGATAACCAATAGATTACTTAGAAGTAATGAAGATTCCTCTTTTTGCATTTTGTGATTATAAATTTATAAATAGAAAATATCAATAGCGATTTTGTATAACATTATTTTATTTTTATTATTATTTTTAGAGAACATGTCACATCCAACTCAATACGTATTCTAATATTGATTAGTAAAGTTAATGAATGAATTATGATTCTTATTATCAAAAATAAAAAATAATAAAAAAATAAAAAAAATAAATTAATTGGGATTCTAATGGATTAATAACTATTTCAACCATTTTGTGGAGCAATTAACCAAAACAGTGATTAGGTGATGAGAGATCCAAGTTGGCACAAAGGAGCAATGTGATTGGACAACCTTATGTATCTATCATTCACACGTGTGTGATATGCTCTAAATATATTTTCAACCAATTAGATTTGGACTATACATTAGCAATTAATTTCTATACCAAATCACATTTTAACCATATTAATGTGTGTATTCAAGGTGGGTCCCCACTTTTAGAATCTAATTTCAAATTAGAAAATTAATTACATTTTTGTTATACCTAAATGAATATTTTCAGATCAAAATGCTCTGCGATTTGGTAAAACATTTATGTCAATTTTTGTCCTTTATATCTCATTAGCATCCTAACTAATGAAGATTAAGTGGCAAATTTCAAACATTGATCAACATAAATTTTAAAAACCATCCTTAAAACATTATTAAGTGATATAATATGTCATGTAACATTGAATATTTCTTTCAAAGGAAAATGAAATATAACTTATAATTGAAAAAAATTGAAGTGAATATAGTTGAAACAAACGTTCCAATAATTGACACATACAATACTCTTTCTTTTTACCCTCACTATACGATGGTACTTACCATACTAAAAAAGTGGTAGATGTGCATCATCGATCTAAGTCATAGTAGTAAGTTGAAACAATTAATAAGATACCAAAAGTAACAAGACAAGCCTATGCCATACATTTGTAAATGGTGAATAGTAATGACCTATTTTTGAATAGTTCCAAAATTGTATGCATGAAAAATAAGATAGTGAGACAATAAATTGTTAACCTTAACTACGCTTAGAAAAGCAGAAGGGAATTGAATAGCATGAATTTTTTGACAAAGAAAAAGTTACTTGTAATATATATGCATAGGGTTTGATGCCCCTAATCAAAGTAATCGAGATAGACCTTATGTTATATGCTAATGGTTTCTTGAAAACAAACAAGTATTTTTCTATTTTTAAATCACTTCATCCCCGCCATGATCTCCCCCACTTTGGTCATCAATTTGTTATAAATGTTAATGAGTGAGAAACAAGAAAGGGCCTATGCTTTTAATTTGGATGGGAGGAGACTGATATAAATCTTTATATGAAGTTGGTGATGAGTGTTGTTGAACTTCTCAACGTAACTCTAGATGTTGTGTTTATTTCCCATCAGACATTAGCAAATCTTCTCTAATCCAACATTTCATCTCTCAAGATGAAGTCATCGATACCCATGCATCGATACCCATGCATGGGTCATTGACGAGCCGTAAGTTATTGAGACTTCCGACCCAATCAAAGAATTATTTCATTTTCTATTATGATTTCGAAGTATTAAAGTATGTAGTAACGCAGCGGGTTGATTCACAAAGAACCAATTAATTTTTCTTATGATCCACTTGTTGTTAAGTAACTCGGTGTTTGATGAATTGATTTTAATTTCAATAGATTTAACAAAAGCGGTAGCCAACAAACACAAATAGGAAATTTATTGGATTAAAATATCAATGAGATAAATAGCTAATGTGAATGGTTAAGGTTAATAACTTTTGATTTTACTAATCAATAATAGATTTATCATGCACGTTATTTCTTGCAACCATACGATCAAAACGTTAGCTAGAACAACCACATTTAGAAAAGCTAGAGTAACTCATCTTATTAATCAAATTCATCATTTATGTTTTGATGAAAACTATGCTAAACATGCAAATCATGTGATATTAAGAAGTAGAGTTAATGCTAAGTTGAACAATTTATTCGGAGTTGCCTAATTGATTGTTTGATGTGAATCAATCCAACAAAAATCAATGAAAGTCTCAATTGAATTTGTCAAAGAAAATACAAAAAAAGTTCTAGCGAGAGGGGCCTAAAATTTTGTGTAGAATCATCTATCTCCACCATGTAGCTAGGGATGCATGGAACTTAAAGTTGTACAACATTTGGGTATCTGTCATCATGGATTAAACTCATAACCTCTTAATTAGTTATTGAGAATATGTTTCTCTTTTTACTACTAGGCCACCAATCCATGATGGTTTCTAAACCTCCAATTAAACTTGTTTTGTTCCGAAATTGGTGCTATAGATTGGAATTAGGAGAATTGTGCTCTCTCGTTCTGTTTAACTTAAGAACAATTTTAAATTAAACATATTATAAGTGCTGGAAATCATAGGATGCAATTTGCCGTGTATTTAAGATCTTACATCCTAGCAAGTTGACAATACATGAAAAAAGCGGTTGGGATGAGATGATGGTGAATCAATCTTACAAATGGGTTGAGAATCTAGGTATATTATTATCGTTTTACTTCAAAAAAAGGCTTCATGCTAGAGAAAAAAAACTTCCAACTTTTACCACATGTTTTACTATTTGTTGGAAAAATCCTTCCACTAGCTTCTAGTTTTAAAGAAAAAATAGAGAAATAATGGGGAAAATAAAAGAAAGCAATAAAAACTAAGAGCACATGAATTTGCCTCGAAAACTCATGACTCCAAGAAAATGATAGATCACTAGAAAAAATTCACTATGTGCAAATTAATTTGTTACAATCATTGATATCAGTGAAAATTTGCTTTCTAATTTAGTTTAATTTAGGATCGTTTGATGATTTTTACATTTTCGATTTGATGATTCTATAGGTTTCAAGAGTCAAAGAAGTAGAATCAAGCATTAGGGAGAAAATTGAGCTAAAACGAACGAATTCTCCTAATGAAGAAATTAGGCCAAAGATTACAAAATTACAAAATTGCCACTAAAGAGGGTGCAAAATCTACATTTTTTGCTGCGTCACTCAACGATGCTGTCACTCAGATATAAATATGTAGCTTCGATGTTTATGTTATATCTTTCGATTTGGGTGGCTATGTTGGACATATAATCACTTGTTTCTTCATTTTTTCCATCCTCTATTCACCTACAACATTAGACTTAGGTTTACTTTCATCTATTCTCTTTATCGAACCATAACAATGTAAGTCTCTATCTTTTCCATAATTATGGAAAGATAAGATCTTTCTTCTTTCTAGTTTTGAGGATTTTGGAGAAATCCATTCTATTTTTGGAAGTACGTATTTTGATAATATGATTGAGATTTTTTGTCTATGCATGAGTTTTTAGTCTTGATTTATTGATTATTATGAATTATATTTTCTTGTTATTGATTGACAACCAATACTCTATTGTGAAATTTCATACTTTATATTAATGTATAATATGTGACATATAATAGGTTAGATAAGCTTGTAATTTATGCTCAACAACAAAAATCATTGTTCTATTGACCTTCTTATCTAATTTAATTGGCTATTTTGATGTTGAGGACCATTAGTTAGTTTTTCTAATCAATTAGGCTAGATATAGGTAAGAAGTTAAAAACCATACATTGATAATTCAATGATTGATCAAGGTTACATTAGACAATTTCATTCCTCTAAGTTAGAACGTCTATTTGATTGCATTTCTTTGATCATTCATTCATGTACATTTGTTTGATTACATTTCTATCATTCATTTTCATGTTTTTATTTTTATGTACATTCAAATCTGAAACCACACCAAACCTCGACCCCCATTTATCAGTTTAACTAAATATAATTAATTTTGAGAAACTATCTTCGTGCATCCATGTGGATTGATTTGATATTGCCACTTGTATTACTCAATAGTATAGTTAGCATTGATCATAGGTATAGACTTATAGTATAAATTTCATTTGATTGGTTATTTACAGGCAATAGTAAAAGGTTACATCAATCATACATGATAATTCTCTCTCCTGACCTCAGTTATAACATAACTCTCTCAAAGTTATTGATTTTCCAAACCTTATTTAAATAGAGTTAACCCTCCAACAAAATTTATATTGTGCAATTTTCTAAATTCCAGGACGTAATCGTAAAAAAAAGAATGAACGAAGAAACACTAAACACTTTCTGATTGAGTTTTCTCAAAGCAAAAGATGTTTTCTCCAAACATAATAAAACTTGAAACAACCTATAGCTTTGTCAGCTCAAGCCCAAGTCAAATCAGGCCTAATATTGTTTGGTCCTAAATTGACTTTGGGCTTTGGGCCATATACTGATATGAATTCTTACCATAGACCTACAATATAATACCAATATTGTAGTTGAAATAAATGCAAATATAACTGATAATAACAACAATAATAAAGTAAAACACATGTGAATTAGTTATTGTACACCTCCTTATATCGTAAACTCATGATTATACAAATTCAATATCATAAAACTATCAATAAATCAATTTAATGTATATGAGATCCATTTAATAAATTTTTAATTTCATAACTAATTTTTAGATATATATGTTTCAAGTGTAAGAAAAGGACATGAAATAAATTGGAAATTAGGGTTTTGAAAAATATTAGCAAAAAAGGGTTAATTTGTTGTATTTAGCTTTTTTTTTCCTTTTTTCTTTTATTCTCTAACCGCTGCCGTAAACAGTTTGGTTTTGAAATTTTCTTTTCTTTTCCTTTTTCCTCTTATATCCTACTTCTTTCTGTGCTTTCCATAGATTTTTTTTGTCTTTTTAGAAAGTATTTACGCTCTATATAAAAAAAATTTAAAAACAGAAAAAATTCATAAACTCAAAAAATATCAAAAATATCTCAGTCAACATGCGATTAATCGATCACACGCATACATGTAATTCTTATTCTAAACGATCATGATATGCGCTCGTGTAGGACATGATACACAATTGTGTAGATAAATTAACACGATCGTGCAGTTCTTTTTAATAATGGAAAAAATATTTCAAATCTAAGTGATCATGGTATTTATCGTTTAGATCATATCCACATGATCGTGTAATTTTTTTAAATAATGAAAAAAAAGATTCCAAATCTAAACGATCGTGTTGGACATACTAAACGATCGTCAAATGAACGTTTGACTAGGTAAGCAATCGTTTAGATTATATCAAAGTGATATTTAAACAATCTTTGATATCCTGAAAGATGAGCTAGAAGAAAAATAGAAAAAGAAGGTGAATAAAAATATAAGAAATTAAGCTCAAGAAATCTAGAAGAGAAATGAATAAATAGCAAAGAAGAAAAAAAAAAGAGAAGGTGACGACTCGTCCCCAATATCACCTACAAATCTAAAATTTTTATCAGCTTTCATGGTCTTTTTTATTTTGTTACTAAATTAAATATTTGAGTGTTTTATTATATTTATTAACCAATTTTATATTTTGGAAATTTTCTTTTCTTCTCTTTCTCTCTTACATCCACGTTCTCTCTCTCTTTTCTGTACTTTTTTCTTTTAACATTTCCTTTGTTTTATTTATATTTTTATTTTATTTCCAATCAGTTTTATTTCTATTTTTAAAATACTTAATTTAGAATTAATGATTCAAAAAATACATTTCTTTAATTGTAATGTCATTTTTCTTTCTTTTTTTTTTTCGGTTCATCTCTCTTTTCGAACTCAAGTTTTAAATTAAGATAATACTTTATTTGTTAAATTCAATTATTTTCTTATTTTTTTAATTTTTATTTCATTATTTTTGACCTTTATACGGATATTTCATTTATGATTATAAACACCTAAGAAGATTAGTCGAATTACATTAGGTTACATTCTTGCCTTAAGTAATCGGCTTGGTTGCATTCAAGACTATGAATTAATAGAAGGTAGAGAAAAGAATTAATACACTGAATGTAAGAGAATTAAAAAGAAAAGAATTTTCCAAACTTCTCCGTTTATGATACAATTAAGTAATAGGAAAAAAAACTAAGTAAAGGTATTCTCTTCAAAGGATGCACATCAACAAAAACAATAATTTTACTCCATTTTACTAATACTTTTCAGAAACAACTGTTTTTTAACTAATTTTTTTTCAAAACAACCCTAGTTTATTCTGAGCAAAATCATGAAACACATACCAATATAGTTGAGAAATAACTATACTCTAAAGAAGCAGCAAAACATATTATAATATATATATATATATATATATATATATATATATATGTTGGTTCCTCAAAATTTTGAATAATTAAAAAGTGACTTTGTGACTACAACTTTTGAATTAATGAAAAATGAAAAGTAAAATGTTTTATCCACGTCGCTTTGATATTTACAATTACACAAAAAGAAACTTTCACTAACCTTTTTAATTAAAAATATTTGAAGAGAGAAAAAAAAAAGTGTAGGGAATGAAATGAGGGGGAGGGCGAAAACCAAAGAAATCTTTGACCAAAGAGAAACGTGGCAACATCTGTGGAACTAGTGATTGAAAGAAAAGATCTGGACCCTCCATTCTATTAAACTCCATAAAATAAATAGGGTTTGAGGGTCCCTCTTCTAAGGATAAAGTGGGGTTGCCTTCTGCTTCTGGCTGCTGCTACTTCTTCTCTAGGGTTTGTTTCTCTCTTCCCTTCCTTACTTTTTTCAATCTTTTTTTTTCTTTTCTCTTCTTTTCTTCTTAAACAAATCGACATTTCTTAACCCAATTTTTTGCCTTTTCATTTCTCAATTAGTCTATCTAATCATCCACAGTGCTAACTGAGATCAGATTCACTTGGGTCGCACCTGGTCAACCCACTATTCCCTCCTTCTTCTTTGAACGCTTCACTGATTTCATCTGCCTAATTTCTCGATTTTCAGGCCTTTCCTTTCTTGGGTGCCTTTGATTTGATCTCAATTTTTCTGGGTTTTACTTCAATTCTTGATTTGGGTTTTTTTCATGGAGGAAGTTAATCAAAACCATCGTCTTTATGAAAAGGAAGGAAGTTCTAATGGCGGTTACGAAAACCTGACCAATAGCACGGTAGATTCTTCTAATCCTGCTAAGGCTGAAGACGTTTTGTCAGATCGCCACGTGGGGCCGCCGTCGACGGCGGTTCCGAAGAAAGAAAAGGAAGGAATTATGGAGCACGGATTGGATATTATGCCTCCTTTGAGTCTCTCTCAGGTACCGTCGACCACAGTGGCAAAGCAAACAAAACGTCCTTCTAAGGACCGCCACACGAAAGTTGAGGGCCGCGGCCGGAGGATTCGGATGCCGGCGGCCTGTGCCGCCCGTATCTTTCAGCTGACTAGAGAACTAGATCATAAATCCGACGGCGAGACAATCCGGTGGTTACTTGAGCACGCCGAGCCGGCAATTATTGAAGCGACGGGAACCGGCACGGTTCCAGCCATCGCAGTTTCCGTCGGCGGGACACTAAAAATCCCAACCACATCTCCAGCGAGGCCGAATGGGGAAATTTCTGAAGCACCGAGAAAAAGAAGACGAAAAGGTCCAAACTCCGAATCCAACGATTGCAACGATCAAGCTTCTGTCTCCTCGGGTCTTACGCCGATTGCTCCAATGGCAGCTTACGGTGCCGGCCTTGTCCCTTTCTGGGGAAGCGCTGGCGGCGTTACGGAGCCGTTTTTTATGGTTCCGGGAACATCAAACAACCATCAACCACAGCTCTGGGCGGTGCCGGCGAGACCCCTATCTAATTTGGTATCGTCAATGAATCCCGGTTTGCAATTTGGGGGTGTGGTGCCGGTTTTGACCAGAGCTGTTTCAAATGGTTCGAGTGGATTGGAAAGTGGATCATCGCCGGCGATGGTTTCGCCGAGTTTGATTCCGGGGACGGTGAGTGCTCCGGCAAGTACAAGTGGTAGCACTCAAATGTTGAGAGATTTCTCTTTGGAAATTTACGAAAAGAAAGAGCTGGAATTCATGGGTCGGCCAAGCCCTGCAAAGTCTAAAACGCCATGTTCAAAACCTTGAAAATGACTTTCTTTACTCTCACTGTTTCTTCATCTTCTTCTTTTGTGTTAGAACTGTTAGTTACAAGGCTTTTGAACAGGCAGTTTGGGCAAAATATTATTTTCCATGTAATAAATCTTGTTAGCTGTGTGTAAAAAGAGTAGGAAAGAAACGAGTCCTTTCTGCCATTTATTTGGGTTGCCCTATTATTTACGTTACTGCTTGTGACAAAATCAAAATTTATATCCAATTTACCGGTCAGGAGTAATACTGAAAAAGGTTTTAGATCCCTAAAATTGATGGTTGAAGGCCACTAAATTTGGGTATGAGAAAGAAAAGAGAGGAAAAGATGGGATGATGTATATTCATAGTTGCATCAATAGAGTGATACCAAAATTATTTAAAAGGAGGAATGGGGGTTGGGGATAGCTTTTCTTTAACGTGAAGAAGGCACAAAAATGGTCACGTGAGCGAGAAGTTCCCACGTGCAGGGGTGGTGGGTTACGAGAAGATTGGGATGCACGTGTAAGGTGGGGCCCGGAAGGTAATAGCTAGGCAAGGCGTGCCGCGTGGGAGGGGTCCACAAAAGGCTTTTTTTTTTTTTTTTTCTTAGTATTTAAAATTGAAAAAAAGAAAGTCAAAAAAATGGGATTTGTGTTTTGTAAGAGAGGAAGAGTTAGGTCGGGTGGGGTGGGCCACAACATTGGGGCTAGCTGTCATGTGACAGATGGACACGTGTTTTTTATTTGGACCGTCCGATGATCTAGGCTCCCTAAGTCCTAGTGGTGGTCCCCCTTTTATCCTAACATTTTCTTTTTTAACCATCTATTCCTTCATTATGCTCCTTTTTATCTTATAAATAAACATGCACAGCTATTTCATAATATGTCCATTATTTAACTATCTTCTCTTCCAACTTCAAACTCAATTCAACTCATTATCTTAAAAGGATTTTTTTTATTCAAATTAGGGATATCAATCAATGAAACAACGATTCCGCCCCTTTTTATTTTCCATCCCCACAAATTTCTCACGAGCTATATCAATCTCAAATTGTCTACATTGAAGAAATATTTATTCTCCTTTTCCAACGTATTTCGACACTCCCGTCTCGTAGGAATATTGGGGTACGTCCTACGAGGTTCTAACCTTGCGAGTTAAATGAACATTTCTAGTTCAAATCCCCATTAACCCATCACGGTTGAAAAAGAAAAGCTTTTAATTTGTATAAAAAATATTCTTAATTTCTTTTTAAAGAAAAAGAAAAAAAAACCAATCCAATTAAAACATGCTCTTACGTTTGCTTTATATAAATGGTTAGTTCTTTATTTAAAAAATATCCGACTTTCAAATGTTCGAAAAAAGAAAACTTATATAACTTATAAAATATACTTATTGTTAACATATGCACACTATGCTCATCTTAAAGTATTTTTTAATTTTCAAAAGTTTCACCAAGATTTATTGCAATAAAAAACAAACAAAAATTTCAAGTTAAAAATAAAATCCTACAAAATTTCATAACGAGAGAATCTTTCCTTAAAAGTATATTAAAACGACGAGTAGCTAAATATATAAAGGTCTCCAATAGTTAATAAGAAGAAAAGGAATTAGGAAAAATAGAGAAGTGTCAAATCTTGGTTAAACCAAGGGAGGAAGGTGCTTATGTGTAAATAAATCACAAAAGCATTTCTTGTACTTTTTTTTTCCTGCTTTAAGTTAAAGGATACTCATACAACTTTTGAAAGTATACATTTTTTAACCATGTATTAATGATTTTTTATTATATATTAATAGTAAGTTTATCTTTTAACTTTTTTTTTTAGGTTTAATTGTTTTTTTTTTTAACTTTTAAAAGTACAATGGTGAAGCCAAATTATTTTCTTAAAAATATAAGAATACCAATATATAATCATTTGAAAGTTGGTAATATTTTCGAATCAATTTACAAAGTTCAAGAATTATTATTATTATTATTATTATTTTTTTTTTTTTTTTTTTGAGAATAGCATATCTATAAACTATAGCTTGCAACTCATATCAAAATTGATTGATTGAAATTACTTTGCAACATTTGAACTATTATGGTTCTCCCCTTTGCGTTTTATATGTTGCATGTAACTGTATGATAGGTGAGGCGATTGAATGGAAGCATATGGTAAATTTTACAATACAATATTGTCCATCATAATTCCACCCCTTACCCTAATAATATTTCATAAGTGAAGAATGTCCATTTCTATAAGTGTAAAAATTTAGGATAATTCAAATGTTCTACCTTCTTGTCCGATTTGCAAAATTGCAGAAACAAATAAAGAGAAAATTAATTAATCGAAAAGCTTGTCATGAAAAAATATGAAACGTCTCTTTTAGGAAAAGAAAAAGGAGTGAGAAAGTAATGGAAACGAGTAGAAGGAAGAACAAAAGCAAAATATCACCATGGAAAAAGTTGACCTAATGAAGATGTAGAAGACAAGGAACATGCTTAAGACCATGCCAGGAGAGGGGTTTGACTTGGATGCTCTAACCAATGCGACTCGTCATTCATTGATGAGAAAGTAGCTACAGATGCCAAAACTTCCACATAACTTTAAGGTGCCATCAATAAAATCCTATGACAAAACTAAGGACCCTATTGAGCATCTACACACCATCAATATTGGATGGAGCTCCATGGAATCTAAGATGTCATAAGGTGTTGGGCCTTCCTTTTATTTTTGAGAGGACTAGCAAAAAAGTCATTTCAAAACCTCTAGAGGAAATCAATTGGTTTGCTTGGATAATTAACACAACCATTTGTGACAAAATTTCTAGATGAGTGAGATAGAGGAAACCAACGACTCTGTTATAATTAATTAGGGAGCTTTAACGAAAGTTGTTAATAGAGTAAGAGATAGAAGAACCTTGAAATTGTTTAGGGAAAAGTCCTATGTTGAGTCTATTACACCATCCCATAAATATACGTATATTGAGGATCTCCTTCAATCAAAAAGAGGATACTGATGCAAGAAAAAAGTGACAAGAATCTTGATTAGATTAAGAAAGAAGATTTGAAAAACAAAGTTATAATGGATGGAAAATAGTAAAATTACAGTAAATAGTAAACCCTCTAACAAACAAGAATTTAAAATAGTAATGTTTCACTTTATTGTAGACCATAATAATAGAAAACACCACCCATTAGAACTCCATACATATAATAGCAATGTGAAACAAAGACCAAAAGTATTTTTTTTAATAATATAACATAAAATAATAGTTGAAAACTAAGGGTAATTTATAATATAATGTTTAACTATGGGTTTGGTGAGAACATTTATACACAAAAAAATGAAAAAGATTAGTAAATGAAAATATTGAGAAAAGTGAATGTTTGTTTCTTGACGTGGAAACAGCGACTAAGAAAATTGAGGAGGAGAGGGAATTTTGCGGTAGGCATTGTTTTTGTACTTTCACTTCTTCATGCCCCAACCCATCACACCAATACACACAAACCAAACCAAACACTTGATGGATATTTCCCAACTAATCTCAACCCTATGTCAACAATTAATCTTATTTTGCTTGTTATGCTCACCGAAATGTTTATAAGTTATGTTCGAATTTAAAATTTTAAAATGAATCTAATACACAAAACACATAATAATCTATCAAGAATATGTTGTAACAATCAAACTATGAATTGTAAAACTAATCTCAGATAACAAAAATGGTGATAAAGAGATATCGAAGTTGGTAAATATCATCTACATAGGAGCATTATATTCGGTGGAAAAAAAATTAAGTAATTAAATATTTATCTATTAGATTCTCTTTCTGCAATGGCTTATATACAACTCGTTTTTTAGTTTCGACTCTTCCAAATTTCAAATGTCATGCCTTGACAAATGTGTTTCTTCCTAGCTTTATAATTTATTTGAAATCCAATAAAATATAGAACACTTACTTAGATTCCCCTAAACGAATACCTTTACAAGATAGTATTCTCCTAAACGAATACCTTTACAAGATAGTTTCTCTTTAATCAAGTACGAAATCTCATTAATACCATGAAACGTTGGATCCTCTCAAATACAAGATAAATTCTTTTTCACTCACGCTAAAAAACAACAAATGAACACATTTCGGTCCTAATGTAGACAACCGCTAACAGGTAACAACATCCTCAACAATGAGTGAGATAGTACATCAAAAAACTCTTAGTAAACCTTTTTAACAAAACATAACAACACTAATAATATTCGAAAAGGCTTACCCTAACAAAAACGATCCTACACCCTAAATATGAGGCCATCTTGCAAAGTTCTTCAAGAATGAAAAATGTTTTTTTTACAACCAAAAAGGGAAAGCTAGACCTGTGATACTAAACCTCTCGCTTTGACAAATATTATCAAGATTGAATTCATTATTTTATTTTGTCGTGATTATATATACTTGTAAAACTTGGATCATGATGGGAGAAAGCAAATTAGCTTTTTTTTCTTTTTCCTTTTTTGTCATTTGATTTATGTAACTAATTATTTATGCTTTTTGGATAGTTGCTTAATGAGTTCCCAAAGTTTGAAAAGAGAAAAAGTGGGCAGTACTACAGCTGATCTCTTCTTCCACAATGGAGTAGCTTGAAAGTACAGTAGGATCAATCCAAATCAAACAGCTAATTTGCTTCATTGACGATTAATTAAGGTCTTCCAAATCATCATGAAATGATCTCTGTATAAATATCAAAACTGTAGGGAACTATTTCACTTCAGAATATACCAAGTTAGCAGCTTTTCTGTTTCATACAATGGCAAAAAATGCATCACTTTTGTTTCTAATTATGATGGTGTGTCTGTCGGAAGGAGTTCTTGATAGCCACTATTACTTAAAAACATGCCCCAATGCAGAAAATATCATTCTTCAAACCGTCTACAATGCTTCCATTCATGATCCCAAAGTCCCTGCTCGTCTTCTTAGGCTCTTCTTTCATGACTGTTTCATAAGGGTATTATAAAATCTCGGAGTACTCCATATGTTAGAAATTTTTGTCATTTGTAAATGTCGTAGACATTACTTGAAATAAGTGAGAGTAATATGAAAGAATTGTTTATATTGAAGTGTAAGTCTGTTGTTTTCTTTTATAGGGATGTGATGGATCGGTGTTGATAGACTCGACACCTGAGAACCAAGCAGAGAAAGATGGACCTCCAAACATCTCGCTAAGGTCATTCTATGTGATAGATGAGGCCAAAGCTAAGCTTGAAAGTGCATGCCCACATACTGTTTCTTGTGCTGATATTGTCGCTATTGCTGCTAGAGATGTAGTAACTTTGGTATGTAACTTGATTCCCCTTAAATTTTAAGATGGTCTTTCCACACTAACAACATGTTTTTAATAGGTGTACCAGCCTTTGAAGTTGTTCCAAAAGGTTTTGATAAAACTTTTAACTTTCATTCAAGTGTCTAACAGATAATTGTATAATAGACAAAATTCCAAAGTCCAAAATGGTTTTTCACCGATTTTCTGAAACTTAAAAATTTTGTCATTTTGCTTACATCATATGTCAGCTTAAGTTACTAAATTACCCTTGTTTTATTTTCTCTCTTTCTCCTCTTCTTTTCGATTTTCTGTCCTCTATATTTTTGCTAGTAATTCTCCATTTTTCCTTTTTTCCACTTGTCACCAAGCATCAAAACATTGGGATTGCAAAGGTACCATTCCCGACCATTGAAATTTTGAAGCATTGCAAAATTTGATTGAAATAACATATGCAATGGAAAAATAGAGCAAGAGAGTGAAGGGTGAAAGAGAGAGAGGAGACAAGAGTGAGGGAGTGAGAGAGAGGAGACAGAGAGAGTGAGAAGAGCAAGGTAGCGAGAGAAGAGTGGGAGTGGATATTGGGAGAGTGAAGAGAACGAGAGAGCAAGAGGCAATCTACTTATGCAAGGTACTATTTGGTATTTTCACCCAAATATGACGATAACAAGGATAGAAAAACCTCAATTTCAATAAGTGGAACAAATTTCATTTTTCTCCCCAGTTTTGGGGTTGTCCATCCGTCAGACCCTCATGGTGTGGTTCATTTTATTAGTTTAACGATCAAGTAATAGAGTAATCATATTACTTGAAAGAATGAGCCAATACGGTGGTAAGTTGAATTAGGTGGGTTGAGACATTTGATTTTAAAGTGTCAAGGAAACTGAACTAATGGTAGGGAAGTGTCAAAAATAAACTTGAAAGTTTAGACCCGGCGTAAAGCATGCACAAATTCGAAAATTCAATAGGGTACATGATAATATCTTAAGATAAATGTGGAATTCATCCTAGGATTTATTATTTAAGATTAATAATATTCGCTTTTATTTCCTCTGTGGGGAAAAAATGTAGTCTGGAGGCCCATATTGGAGTGTACTCAAAGGAAGGAAAGATGGGAAGATTTCAAAGGCTTCTGAGACCATCAACTTGCCAGCTCCAACTTTCAATGTCTCCCAACTCATTCAGAGCTTTGCAGACAGAGGATTAGAAGTTAAGGACATGGTTGCTCTATCTGGGGCTCACACACTTGGATTCTCACATTGTTCTTCCTTCCAATCTCGACTTCGAAACTTCAGCTCAACTCATGAAATTGATCCTACTTTGGAATCTGGGTTTGCTCAAATTCTAAGAAACAAGTGTCCAAAACCAAATTTGGACAAAAATGCTGGACAGTTCTTGGACCCAACTTCCTCAACTTTTGACAATGTGTATTACAAGAGACTGTTGGAAGGAAAGGGTGTGTTTGGTTCTGATCAAGCTCTGTTTGTTGATTCTAGAACTAGAGGGCTTGTTGGGCAGTTTGCTCAAGATCAGAACTTGTTCTTTAAGGAGTTTGCAGCTTCAATGGTGAATTTGGGTAATGTTGGGGTAATTCAGAATGGAAATATCAGAATCAATTGCCGGGTGCCAAACTAAGTGAGGGAGAGTTTTTTTTTTTCCTATTTTTTTTCCTCAAAAAAAGTAATGTTATGTTGAACTATCACTATCTGAAATAAAAGTGAGAAAGATGTTTCTTCCATTAAGAAAGTTTTTATATATAGTATGTCATATCTTATAAATCAAGTAACAGGAGAAGGTAAAGAACAAGCTAATAGAATTGGATATATTGAATATATAAGATAACGAAAATATACGATAAACCAAGTGGTTTGAGCTACTTGAATCCTCCCAAACCGTGATTCGAGGTACATGGACCCTCTCTTCTTGATATCACCCAGCAAATATATTGCCTATCTTCACCGTTCTCCACTCCCCAAAATTATAACCACAATTATAACTATAATTATAACTAACTCCCTAGCTAACTACTATTATGCCCTTAATACCCTAGTAACCCCTAAATCTATGTATATCTAGGGGAAAATAAAGGCCTTTCAAAGTTCAAAGGCACCAAATTATTTTATTTTCAATTTTAAGCGAATATGAAACAAGAATTAATTTAAGTATTCTTTGTTCTTTAAAATAATTATTAACGTGAGTTCAATCTCCACATGCTGAGGATTGTCGTCACCCATCCATCAATATACTTTCTAATTAAGTTATTGGACAACAAAAATTGTGAGAAACTTATCACATAGGACTTTTAATATAACAAGCAAATGTATGGACTAGAAGAAAATCTTATCATCTCATACTTTATCAAAACAATAGCCGATTAGTTAGGTGTAGAAGCGATCATTCTCACGGGCAGTCATTTGGAGTCATCAAGACAAAAGTGACTCTAATAGAAGAGTAACAAATGGCATAGTTTCCCAATATATTCAAAGGCCACCAAAATATGGCAACTTTGAGTAACAAGCCTAACATAAGAAATGAAACATCAAATTTAGAAAAGTAAATTCCTTAGGCAGAAAAGTGACGAGGGTACATATATCAGAGTGGCATCATATGCAGTAGAATGTCATGTAATGATATAATTCAACCAGCCACTTCGTATTACGACTTACAAGATTATGAAGGCTTCATTTCAAACAAATGATACACTGAATTCTATAGCTTATTCCTGGAACCAACCTGGACGTTAAAAAAAATCGACATTGAACGAGCTCTTTACCGAGATATGTTGGGGTCATCCAATCAAATAAGGAGGCTACCTAAGTGATTGTTTTGCAGTTTTCACGACACCAGGAGGCGTATAAACAACCAAATCATCAGTACTACATTCTTGGTCATGTGTAGATAATTCGATTTCTTTTTTTTCTTTCCATTGAGGTCACCAACAACCTGTCATGTGTTGTATGTCCAAGTGGATGAAAATACAAAGTTGGACATGTAGAATGGAACCAGAGATATAAGAGAACAGAAAATTTAGGTTACAAAAATTGCTAAATAACATGAAACTCAACTAAAGAACCAACAGAGTTACCTGAACTAATCATGAGAATATGACATCTGAACGGAAAACATATTTGACTCCCTTCATAACGTTGCGAGCTTCATGCAACAAACACTTGTCCCCATGAAGGTGCAGGAGAGCCATCCCTTCAGTAGGAGCCACCTACAACATACATAGAAAGAAAAAATGCAAGGCAATTGAAATAGAGGGAAAAGGAAAAGTCAGAAGATGATTACGGTGCTTCTCTGCAAGTTCATATATGATTAAAAGAAACTTCAAAATTAAATGGCGCAAGGGCATTGGATGTAAAAGTGGGGATTCACCTCAGCAATAACACCATTCCTTGAACCATAGAAAACAGTTTCCCCTCCAACCAGAGGCTCAGATGAAGGATCTTTGGAATTGTTCGTATCGTTTTTTGTTTTGTTTTTGGAACCTCCACTTAAGTATATCAACAAGGTATAATATGTGCGCTTGCCTCCTCCAAGATCAACACTTTCATCAATATGACGTCCAAAGCGCTGACCCACCTTGTATCTGAAATACCATAGTAATCGCCAAGATGCTTGTCAAGGAGAGACTACACCAGTTATAGAAGCTAATAAGCATGTCTTATACACCCAAAGCAGAAGGAAAAACAAATATTTATAGTGTGTATGAAATAGCTTTGGGAGAATTACTAATTTAAAGAAAATTTAGTATAATAGCTCCGTAAATGATTCTAAATGACCAACAGTTTTTTTTCTTTTTTTAAAAGCATAGTAGCTTTGTTTCTACCTATAGAACCAATTTTCTTACTCCCTTAGACACAGGGGAAAATATACTTTCACACATTATTAAGAAATTTAGGACCTTGATGAGAAGCTAAAGCAGAAGTCACCTGTATAATCTGATATTTGGATTCAACCCAACAGCAATTTTGCCCCGAATTTTAATATCGGCAAATAGATTATTAAGCCCGGAACGCCAAATGATGTCTGCTAAATCAGGATCATTCACCGAGATTCGATCATTATCTCTATAAGCTTCTCCTTTAGTAGGACCAAGGCTCCCCTGATGAAGAAAACCCAATGACTCTGCAGCCTTGATGAATGCTTTTGACTCAACACATGTGAAAAAACTTGGCACCTGCATTGGTTAAACCATTACATTCCTTCCCATCGCGATAACTACCGAAGCAACACATTTGGAATTAACTAGTGAACCCATACACTGTTACCTACAGTTGGGTTTGATAATTGCCAAGAGCCGAAAAATATACCGCAGACCCATATCTACACCTATTAATAAGAACCCTATAGAGAAACATAATTTAAGCATCTATATAGAATGAAATTTCTCGGATTATAGATTCACAAAATGAAAATTTGATGTGGGTATGACCAGAAGGATTGCAAGTTTGCATCAATAAATGATTTATCATAACGATTTCCATTGTAAAAATTAACCCAGAATGAAACTGCGGAAAGATAAGGCAAAAATTGATGCATTGAACTGAACACAAGGGAAGATGAACAAAATAAAAACCTAAACAAGTTGAGAATTTTAAGAGAAAATAGCACTCTTACGGTGAAAAGATCATTTCCTTTCAGCAGGTTGACTTGAAGATTCTGCTTGGGTTTAATGGGTGGCCAGTTCGAAGAGGGGTCTGTTTTATTGAAATCCCCCTCCCCTCTTCTACCCGCCATTTTTCTCTTCTTCCCCTGTGTTTCCGCCATCAGAAATAAACTGGTGCCTCTATTCTTCGATGAAACTTTGATATTGGGCCCAAATTAAGAACACCCCAGAGAAAATTTCCCAAATTTCTTGGACGAATTAGTGGGCTGATGAAAATTTGGTTGGCTGCCTTAATTGGGCGGCCCTTCGAGATCATATCACCCAATAAATAACCAAAATAAAAATGGGAATTGGTGGAAATAGCAAATAAGAGAATAGAAAAAAGAAAAATAGCAAACTGTTATATTATTTTGATTATGACAAAACTGTCATAAATATTTTCTCACTCTTTTTGGCCCGAAATTATCCCTCTGGATGACAATTGTCTATTTGTTAAGATCAAAAAATCAAATAAAATATCACATATGAGGAATAGAGTGTATTTGTAAACACACTTATTTATGATAATTCTTAACTAAATAAAAAAATATTATATTGTTTCTACAATCCCTAAATATGTGTCATTAGTTGCAATCCTAAGATATATGGCAAAACCGACTGCTGCATATTTCTTTTTCCAATTTTTTTTTGCCTGAAAGGACAATTGCTGCATACAAATACAAATAGGTCAAAAAAAACAAACAAAATATCACAAAGTACGAATATAGTGTATTTGTAAACACATTCATTTTTGGTAAATCTTAACTAAACCAAAAAATATTTTCTTGTTGCATAAGATTTCACCAACATTCCTAAAGATATGGATTTAGTTTTAACACCCCTAATTATTAGGATTTAAATCAATTAATTCACAATTTTTTATATTTCATATTATTTATCAAAAATTTATTAAATAATACATACTACAAAATTTTAATAAGAATTTGAATCTACAATTTATATTATCCCCTAAAATCCTCAATTTGAATTAAAATTTTACCTCATATCCCCAAAATAACACAAGCCTAAATTCAACTATTTCGCATTTTTTATTCTTCAAACTATTTATCAAAAAATAGACATAAATTATACATAATATATATTTGATATTTATTAACCTTTTTAGTTTAGAAATATATATCGTAAAATAGTTAGTTTTAATCTCAAATTTTAACCTCATTTTTATTTTTAAATCCAATTTTTACACTTTAATTTTAAATAGTTAGTTTGAATCCCTAAAATTATGGTAAAGATAACCAAACTTCAATTTGTAGATTTTCATCCCTAAAATAATGCTAAAACAACAAACTTCGTTCACAGCTTTTCATTCTTAAATTTTGTTAATTTAAAAATAATTTTATAAATAATACATAATATGTTATTTTGAATTCAAATTTTATATATTATCCCTAAAATGATGCAAATATATCTACAAGATTAGGGGGTTTGTTATATTTTAAACAATTTATTAAATGGCCATAAATATGTCTCAATAGCATTTTTGTAATTAATTGAATCTTATTCTCAAGAGAATCGTCGACTTCTCTCCTTCCATGAATTTCACCTATTTGAAAGACAACTTGTGTGAAGTTTGAAGTGGGACGAGATCTATATGAAATCGAATTAGCAAAGGTTCTCTCTAATCAACCTAGCTACTCTTAATTGCAAATTCCTCCGGCACGATGGCGGTAATCCGAAGAACCGGCAGAACGACATTCTTAGACTTTTCTTTTTCGACGATCTCCTTCATGAAAGATGCGTACTGCCCACCAAAGATGCATGTTTCTACTCTTTGTCAACGTCGTCGACTTGTTTCCTAATCAAAGCTTTCATTTACCAGAAGGAGTTAACGTTTTTATTCAAAGCTTTCATTTACCAGAAGGAGTTAATGTTTCTTATTCAAAGCTTTCATTTACCAGAAGGAGTAAACGAGCTCGAGTTCTGGGTTCTGTTCCAAATGTGCCGAAGCATGTTCTTCAAACCAAAAACTAGTTGACGGCAGCGGCGACAAGATCTCCGAGGAAATCAAGAGATGGGTTGTTGGGATTGAAGGAATTGAAGGATTGGAGGATGGTAAGGGAGTGATTTGAGAAGGGTTTAGAGAGGAAGAAATCGGGGGAAGAAGGAGCAAGACGAAAATCCCAAAGTTTTTGGTCAGAGGAGCTAACAATAAGAAAATCCAAAGACTTTGAAAAATTTGAAGGAGATGAGCTAGAAGTTCCAATAGTTTGTAATTTCTTGAATAATTGTATTTAGGATTCAATTTTTTCAATTAGGAAGGGGCATTTAGGACATTATTCTAACAATTAGTTTTCCATATTTTTTTTATTTTGTTATATTGCCAATTAAATAAAAATTTGACATTTATCCAAAGTATACTTTCTATTTTGCTATTCTTCTTGTTAGCCCAAATAAAAATACTTTTTTATGGATGAATATTTCGTATTTATTTTGACTTCTTTTGTGGGATGACTGACATTTTGAATTTTATAGCAATAAAAAGACAAATTGTGAATTGATTTGATAACACTCCTTTGGGAGGGGACATTGTGGGAGATTTTTATGTTTATAAAACTTTGGTTTATATTAGCGTAAAATCATAAAATTGATCTCTATAGTTTAAAAAACATTAAAATTTAATCATGTGGTTAGAGTTAATTAGAACTTCATCCTTATAATTGTTAAAATATCACAAATTGTTTGAAGATGTAAGTATTGTCCCTTTGTTAGTTAATGAGGTTCATTCCACCAAAATATAATACGGCTAAAACTGCAAGGATGCAACCTCCCTAGTTCATTTTTAATTAGCAACTTTTTCCTACTTGGAAATGGAAGAAAACCTACACAATGATGTAAAAATATGACCAAGGTGGTTTAAATTGGATAAAGTTCATCTAATGGATTGAATGCTCAAGTAACCCTCCCCAATATTTAATGAATAATTAAATTTTGTATCCGGTCTGAATAATAATAATAAAAATTTAGCATGTGTTGACTCCAGAAAAATGGATCAACCGAATTTTTATTACTAGGAAACATTAGGCACTAGTGTGGTGTAAAATCGTATTCTGATGCTCAATTCAATTGGAGTTTGTGAGTAACTTGATATTAGGAAATAGTAGAGAATTTTAGGCATACCCATCAAAACACCCTTTTGTCATTTACATAGGCTACTCATGTGTAACTCATGCCAAGCTCATAACTACCCCTCTTAATTTTTTGGAACCATTGAATTAATACTCGTCGGATAATCACACTATCACCACTTACGTTATAACCAATTCTTAAGTTTATAATCCACTCATTATTCCTAGTTTCTTTGTGGATCGTTTATTGAGAATTATTTCAAATTCATTCACTCTAAAATCTTCCATGGGTCTTCTATAAGTCTGCTAAGCATTCCATTGGTCTTGTTGATGTCTTCCACAGGTCCTTTAAGATCCCCGGTATAAGTCCCATAGTTCTCCATGAGTCCTACATAGGTTTTCTATATATGGATTCGTCTAATAAGGTCCTCCATGTGACTCCTAAATCTTCCCTATGTCTTTTCTAGAGGTTTTCCATAAGTTTTTCATGTGTGACTCTTAAATCTTTCAAATAGGTACTACTTAGCAACCTCATACGTCTTCTAAGTCTCCACTAAACTCACTCATAAGTCTTATGGAGTTTCTTTGGGATACACTCTAGAAGTCCTCGAAGCTCACTCTACACTTTTCATAGATCTTTAAAGCTTAACTTCAGATCGCCTCACATGTCCTCTTAGCTCTCTTTACCTCACACACCCTAAGTTTCTTAGAACTCAATCTAAACTCCCTTGTAAGTTCTCTGAGCTCATTTTATGTTCTCTCCTAGATCTTTAGAACTTTCTAGGCCCTTTCATGAGTTTTTTGAGGCTACGTTTTTCCATAGATCTCCTATATCTATCTAAAGGTGTAATCTCAACTTGTCTAGGTAAATATACCCATAACATTAGATATGCAGCTCTCATGCATCTATATGCAATTATTTCCCATCATAAGACAAAAAAAAAAAAAAAAAAAGAGTATTTTTCTAATAAAAGAATAAAAGTTGTCAAGAGATTAAATTAATATTGAATAATTTATTAGATTGCACAAAGATTATTGAAACTGGAGATGGGCCAACTTTTTTTCACCACATGAATATCTTTTTCTATTGCTTGATTTGACAATACGAGGAGTAAATGACAAATATATCCTTCAACTTTTTAACAATCATGAATATATTCTAAGTTTTGACATGATAAGAAGTTAGCCCATATATGCTTAATTAGAAATTAAAACTACATTTCTTTCAAATAACCCACAAGGCCATGAAATGAAATTAAAAGTTTGGAAAGGCTTAGGTAGAAAGAATTGGAACAAAAATATTTGAGAAAAAGGAAAAGGGGGATTTGGAATAAATAGGCAATAAGGTAAAGGAATGGAGCAAAGGGAACACATTTCATTTGAGGACCATCCTTCTTTACAAACCATGGACCACATTATCAAGAACATAAACCTTTTTTTTTTTTCCCATAGAAAAAGAAAAGTAGGATCACAGTTTAACTTGGTAAAAAGAATATTGATGACAAAGGCCTTCTTGGAGAATATAATTTAATTCAAATCCCTCTTTCCATTCCATTACTTTCCTTTTCAAAAGTTTAAAAAGTATATTTGGATTTTTCCTAATTAATATCTCCATTTTATTTATTTATTTTTTTATGATAATTTTTTTCAATTATAGAAGTTGTTCCATCCGATTTCAAGTAAATGAAGTGAACTTCGTTCCCATTATAACTGTGTGTATTTTCATTTATTATAAATAACCTATAATTAACTATATATATTATTATCATTAGTTTATCCTTTTTATTTCAATATTTACTATATCTTTCATTCATTTTTTTTTCTATCTGATTAAAATCTACACTGCAAATACATATTATTTTAGCTAACATTGAATCATATATATTTTCCATCATCATTTTAGGGTAAGAATAGGTCAAAAGTTTTAGAACAGATATGGACAGAAAGAAAAGGAAGAGAGAGAGAGAGAGTTTGGTGTGTGACATTTAGGCTTTCTAATGATACATATATATACATATATGAGTTTTGGCATTCAATCTGCAAAGCATAGGTCTAAACCTGAATAATAGACATACTTTTTTCTTGTCACATCATAGTCTATGTCTCTCCTAATTTTCTTTTCTATTTGTTATTATAAGATTGGTAACAATTAATTATAATTAAATGTATAACATTTTAAAATATTTAAAATATAACAAAATTCATCCATTATAGATTCTTATAGGTCATAGACTTGTACATAAGTATTGTATATAGGTATTGTTGTATTGTTATATAGAAATACCAACAAATAAGGCCTTCTTTTTTAATGTATAGTTTGATCGTAGGTGGAAATATTTCTCTTTTTCATGTCTTAATTAATTGGCTTAATTATTTGGGTGGAGGGTTTTTCTTGACGTATATGAGTTGGCTTAATATGAAAGGTTTTGATTTGTTTGTAGCCACATACGTTCATTCGAGGGCTCCACTGTATATTATTCATCTGTCAAAGCTTTTTTTTTTTTTTTTTTATACGAACTACAACTACAGACATTGGTGGGACATTTACCTTTTTATATAGTTATGCATCATGCATATGTGTTTTGTTTTCATTTATTTTGGTCGATTGCTATTTCTTTTCTTGCTTTCTATATCAAGAAAAAGACACCAAGAGACCTAATATATGTTTTACCACTACATGACAAAAGACCCTATATGACTTGTTTTTCAATTATGTTTACTTTGTTCATTTTTATCTTTTTCTTCTCGACCATCTGCATTATATATATATATATATATATATATATATATATATATATCAATCAATATTTCGATCTTTATAGATTATGATGTCTTCAATGATTTTAGATTGATTAGCAAGGTTTGAACAAAACAATTGCACCCTAATCCAAATTAATAGGCCAGTTAAGAAAGAAGGTAGGTTCAGGTCAAACGTGCACGACCAAGTCTAAGCCCAACCTTGACTAAATATGAAATTGATCACATGCCTTTCAGTTGAATTAGTTGTCTAATTGTCCTAAAGGGACTAAGAAACAACCTGACGTAAACTTTTCTTGTAAACACACTATTATGATAATGTACGTGATAATTTGAATTTTTGACTTCTCCATTATACTATTCTTCATCTCTGACCTAACATCAAAGCAATTCTTTTTTGTAAGAAGTATATATTTCCATATCCACAAATTTTCATCAACATTTATTTTAAGGTATATAAGAAAAATAGAAACTAAGTTCTTTTTCTTCTAGAATATTAATCACATATTTCAATCATAATGATCGATTTTCCCCTCCATCTTTTGTGTTATACATGTGATTAGTAAATGATTAGTAAATTAGATTCAGAGTTTTAAGACACTATATGACTTTGACTTGATATATAATTAGTCTTTTGAAAACATTCATACTAAGTAAATTCTACTTGTATTTTAGTTGGAACTTTGTGCAATGTCATAAGAATCCTCAATAATTTATGGAACTCGTCAAATCATTAATAAATTAATTGGGCCATCTTGCTGACACATGTATGCTATCTTAATTGAATTGGGAGACAAAACTAACTTTTCACAAACTTTAAGTCGTCCCCTATGTCTCCAGCCCTAATCATAATCAACAAAAACGAGAATAATTAAAGATTAATGTTGCTAGTAATATGAGTATTATCTTAAATAAGGCATGATCATGTGTTAATTAAACATTTGTTGATGGTTGCATCACAGATGTATATACACAAACGACCAGCAGCCTATAGCGACAGAGATTTGGTGGGGAGAAAAATTATCCACACCATCAGAAAACTTGAATGAAGGGATCAAAATATTAACTTTTGCAAATTGCAAAATCTATCTTAAAAGTAATTATACTATTAACTTTTAAACTTTGCATAGTTGAAATTATAATATTTTTACAAATTTAAGGGTTCGATTTTTATCATTTTTCTTGTCTAATTTCTACAATTATTGTGAACTTGAGAATATATTTTCAACAGTATTTATAGAAATTTAAGTGTTCAATTTTCACTGTTAAAATTTGAGTGATATAATTGTAACTACCATATATGTCATATCTATTTGGCTTACTTTTTTTTAATATATAAAATTGAATAATTAATCTTTGAAAATTTATGAGTTTTTCTTCTTTTTAATGAAAGACTCGACACTAAATTTAGAAATGTGTACTCAGAAAAAAAAACTAAAATTGGAGATATATTTACAAAACTTTTACGTGGGTTTGATTTTGAAAAGATAATTAGAAAGATTTTGGAATAAAATTTAAATGCATGATAGAACTATAAAATATATTTTAAAAATGAATTTATAAATAAATTGATTTACAATAACATTTTAATCGGTCATTTAAAATATATTGACAGGAGCTAAAATAAAGGTAAAATTTGAATATGGATTGAAAAGAGACAAAATAACCACTAAACTAACTATAAAAATTGAAAAATAAATAGTTTTCTTTATATATATTATATAAATACAATAAAGTTGAGGGGCTCAGCCCCCTGAGCCTATGTTAAATCCATCGGTGTTACCATTGCCTCACCCGAGCTCGGAGTGGATTAGAAACCAATTAATTATGACCTTATTGTTTCTACAATATATATATTTTAACTTTTCACCTTTTTATTAAAACCCCTATAAAAGATGTCTTCCACGAGTCCTTTAAATCCCCTCTTAACGTTAGGCATTGTGTATCAAAACAATCATTTCGTTATTTTTTTTATTTTAACATTTCGATTTATATCTTTAAACTTTAAAATTTAGGGAAACTTTCATAAATGTAACAACACACCGAACTATTTACTGTCCGTGCAACAAAGCTCATAAAGTTAATCATTTTTTAAATATTACCGATTTTCCATTCTATCTTTCTTCTCTTCCTCACGATTTCTTTTCATCGTCTTTTTCTTTTCATCTTTCTTACGTTGTTTAAATTTGGGTAACCAAATCTAAATGATTGTATACAAAAAATAGCAAAATCTAAAAGATCGTGTATAAAGAATGAAAAAGAAAATCATTTAGATTGGAGTAGCCAAACGTAAACAATTGTGTAAAAAAAATATATATCCCGTATAAAAAATCTTGAAAAAAATCATTTAGATTGGAGTAGCTAAATGTAAACGATCATGTGAAAAAAATAAACATCGTGTATAAAGAATCTTGAAAAAATCATTTAGATTAGAGTATCCAAATGTAAACGATCATGTAGAAAAAATAAAAGATCGTGTATAAAGAATCTTGAAAAAAAATCATTTAGATTGAAGTAGCTAAATGTAATCTAAATGTAAACATTCGTGAAAAAGAGTAAACGATCGTATAAAAAAATAAATTATCGTTAGAGAAATCTAAATGATTGTGTACCAAAAGAATTAAAATAATTATGTAACCAAATTAAACGATGGTGTAACAAAATTAAATGATACAATTGAAAAAATAAATTGTAGTCATATCTAAACGATCTCATACCAAACAATAATCAAATTTAAACGATCGCAAATATATTACGCGCACGTTGTTGACGGGACATTTTTTGTATGGTAATTAGAATGGATAGCAATTGTTAGAATAATTATTAACTATGTAGCAAAATTTTAAAAAAATTGTAAATATAGCAAAATCTATCGGTGATAGACTTCTTTCGTTGATAGACTCCTATGGTTTATCAGTGATAGACCAACATTTGCAACATGGTCTATCGGTAATAGACTCCTATCATTGATAGATTTTGACAAATTTTGCTATATTTGCAATTTTTTTAAAATGTTGCTATATACTTAATTATTTTGAATATAATTGCTACATTTGCAACTATCCCTTTTTGTATTTTACACGATGGGTCTCTGGACTTTTTCTGTTTTTTGAATTGTTTTATACAATGTCAATATTTTACTACTTTGTTATATTTTAAAAAAAAAAAACCTAAAATTTATATCAATTTAAATTTTAAACTAAAAATTATATTATTTTAACTTTTAAATTTATGAATTATATTAATTTAAACTCTAAACTTTTATAATGGTACCAATTTAGACCTTAAATTCATATAACTGCATTAATTTAAATCATCTATTGTGTTTTACTTTAACACATTAAAATTTGAATATTTAAATTAACATATATGAAAGTTGAATACATTAAACTTAAGGTTTAAATTGATATAAAATTATAAATTTAAAATTTAAATTGATACAACTATCGATTATATTCAGATTTATATTTAGCTCCTATTGTTTGAAAGGGTGGATAAACAGTAACATGGAAACAAAGCTTTAAAATAAAAGGTTGAATATTGTTGGTAACATCATGAAAATGACATCGTATAGTTAATGGGGTGTGGGAGGAACGGATAATTAGAATTATACTAAGTATAATGTTTTTCCTTCTCCCTCAAGATAAATTTTTTAAAAAAGGTACGTAGACTATAAAGGAATCCCAAAAAATTTGGATGTGTATATACCCATGTGCTTCTTGCTTGCAAAAACTCAAATTTGACCCCAATCATTACTTGATATATATTTAATATATTTGATATTGATGTACTTAATATACATTGTAATAACTTAATAATATAATAATTCACTTCTTGCCTTCTAAACATTCCTAATATATATTTGATATACTTGATATACTTGATATACTTGATATACATTGTAATAACTTGAGAATATAATTACTCACTTTTTGTCTCATCAACACGTTTTAAAAAAGTGTTTCACGTTTTTGCCTTAAAGTTGATAAAAAATCAAGTTATTTACAAAAAAAATTATTTATCCATGCGTTATTAACTAGGTATACTTAATTACCATTAAATTTAAAACATTTAAATATATAAATACGTGTATCAAGTGTATCAAATATATAACAAATGCAAATGCGTCAAAAGTAAAATTTGGGTTGTGCTTGTTTTTTCTTTTCCATTTTTGTAAAACCTTATTCCCTAAACTTGTTGTCTCATATAATTGAATCATCGATTAAATGTGATTAGAACTATTCAATATCCCACTCCACTCATATGTATATCCATGTGTAATAACCTTCAATTTTTCAATTACCATATTTATCTTCATTTTAATAAGGAAAGCTTATAATATATGGTTGTTATGAGACAATTTAATTTCAAAGTTCAAGGTTAGAATAATGCTTTCGAGAAAAAGAAAAAAAAAAAAAGAAGTTAAAAGAGCATAATTAAAATCTACTTGAAAGGTTAGGAATATAAAAAATAATGATGGAAGAAATAAATAAATTTAAAAGTTTATGAATATAATTCAAATCGAGAGCGAATTTATTGAGGGGCTGGGGCACGTACCCCTACATTATCGAGTCTTGTATTTTAATACAAATTTTGGAATGTCATATTATAATATATATATATTAAATAATGTTTTGTTTTAATTAAATTTTGATTTTAGCAAAACCACCTGACTAAGAGTTCAATTCTCCCTGTTACGATTATTTCAAACTTCCACTCTTCCAACAATAATTCATAAAAATGGTATTATTATTTCTTTTTTCCTTTTTTTTGGTGCAATTTTTATATTTACATATTTACATCACTTATTTATATATTTATTTTATTTAATTTCAGAATTAAAGCCTACAAGATAATTTTGCAACATTTCAATAATTTTATTTCTTCAAATACTTCAAATATCAATTTTATTGACAAATTTCAATAATGTCATAAAAATAAAATTTTTAAAAAAGGAACATTTCTTTATTGCTATAAATATACTAAATGTTATTGGAGCATCAGCCAAATGTCGATATATTTTTTTTAACATTTTTTAGATGTTAGTTTTAAATCTTGGTCCTTGAACTTTTAAAAACATCGGTTTTAGATAATCAATCTTAGAAATCTATAATTTTAATTTTTAATTAGAAGGTATATGCTAGATTGATGTTTTATTTGAGAACTCAAATGATCTTACTTCAAGATTTTGATCGAACATTCTACTCCACTTTCTAGATACAACTTAATCTACATCTAAATCTTTTAGTGCCTCTAGTTTACGATATTTTGAGATTCATTGAGGCGTTTTTTTTTTCCTTCCAATTTTTTCTTTTTCTTTTTTCTTGTGGGGAAGGGGGCTGGAGGCTATGATTTTGTTGGAATATTTATATGCAATTTTGAAGAGTTCCGTTTATACATTAATTGTACTTATTATTATTATTTTTAGTTTATGTTACGTTGTCAACCCCAATATGTTAGTTCTGTTTTATTTTCTTTAGTATTCTATTCAATGTTCTTTTGATTTGTTTCAAGATTCCAATTTGAGAAAAATGGTAACGGGTATGGAAGTTGAGGAGGGGATGTGAGAAAGTCGAGGAGGGGATGTAAGAGGGTTTGTTTTGGTGGAAAAAAATAACAAATTTTTAGTTTTTTAGTTTATTTGATAAGTGTGTTGATTATATTGCTACATTGACATAAAAGTTTTATACAATAAAATAGTAAGATTTCTTGGTTATTTATCATCAATTTAGAGCCTAGTCATCCAATTATAGAAGTTGCATCAATATTTCATTAAGGGGTTAATGAAATTCTAACGACATTGATCAAAATAAGTTATATTTTTTTTTTTATGTTTTTGAGGACTAAAGTAGACGTTTTTAAAAGTTTAAGGGCTAAAATATATAACAAGATACAAAATTTAGAAACCAAAATAGGTTTTTAAAAAAACTAACAATTTATTTTTTAGAACTGATTTATGATTTACTAGTAAACAACGCGTGCGATATACGTGAAAATTACACACGAAAAAATTATAGTTTTAATTTAACTTTATAAAATTAAAACAATCATTTCTATATCTTCATATTTATATTCTTTTTATATTCACATTGTAATGCATGAAAAATGAATAATAAATTTAGAAATATCATAATATACTATCTGAAAATTTATAATAGTTTTAATAAAAAAATTAAACGAAGAAAAAAACATGAGCAAGATTCTCAGGTTACATTAAAAAAGATTTTCAATATTACATAATTTAAATATAAAGATTATAGACATATCTACATGTCAAATACAAAGTTGGTAGTTCAAGTTTCCCCAATTTCTTGTATGTTTTGTTTTATAACTTTCTTTACATTGATTAATTTAACTTTAGCGAGTAAATAATTTATCATTTAAATGGTTAAACAAAGATTATTAAAATCTTTTGTTTCAAATTGGATCGATCTACACATATATATGTTAATTCTATAATTATTTTAATTTGATAATTAGTTTTAATTTTTAATTTTTAATTTACATTCATTTCATTTCTGTTAATTTGATAACCACACTTGTTGTTTTTTTTTTCTAATTTGCAGAAAGAAAAAAAATATCTATTATATAGCAAATTTTTTCTTTAAATATTTAATGCTTCCTTTTCAATTATATACCAGAGTTATAAAACTTTGAAGTATATTTATTTATTAGCATTTCCAACTTTCTAAACTTGAAAAATAAATAGTCCATTATACTGCTCATTTAATGCATTTGTAAAGAAACTCTAAGCATATAATTATGTTTTGTTTTTGTGTTCAATATCCCAACTTTTTGAATTCATTTTATTTTAAAAATTAAATTGTTATATTTGAATTTCATATTTTACACTTTTCTTTATTTGTTTTTAAACCACAATTCAATTTTTATAAACAAAAATACACAGTGAGAGTCACTTATCAATTAGGAATATTATTTAAGTGAAAGAAATATAAAATTATTTTAAAAATAAAGATACAATGTAACTTTTACACATCAATATTATCTACTACATAAAAAAAAAACATTCATTATTGAAGATTTGTAATTAACCATAGTTCTATATTACATATATACAACTCAACTAATAAATTGGAGATTCTGAATTTAAAATTAATATCTAAAAAGATTTTTAAAAAACAAAAGAGAAAAAGAAAACTTGACAAATTTGTAATGATTGGATATTTTTATTTATAAACAAATATTGAAATTTTAAATATTTTAGTTATAGAATAATAAAAATTAAAAATATAAGAGATACTAAACCCATCGTATTCTTTAATTTTAGGAATATGTATCATATTAGTTAATAAAAAATCATTAAATGACAGTAATATTTAACGGTGATATATAATGGAATTAATGTTTACTAAATATATATAATTTTAAAAATTAATACTAAACTCGATTTAAGTTTAAGTTTTTTAATATTTGTATAAAATAGTTAAAATATTAAATATGAGAGAGATGTAAGAAAATATTAAAATGGTACTAAGTTTAGGCATAAATCTGATCTTATAATATAATTTAGATTTATGACATTTGAGATAATATTACTTATTTATTTTTTCTTGAATTTTTTATCCTTTCTTATTTAATAGAGGTTTGATGAATTATATAACTTAGTTTTGTCAACCGTCTACGTTTTTTTTCGTTTTGTCTATGGCTTAATTGAATGACATAGTTTGCATTAAACCTTTTTAACTCATATTTTGTGTTTTAATTTTTATTTTAGATGGAACATTGTAATCCAGTTATTTGAATTTAAGAAAATGTTTCACCTATACATAAATTTTATACTAGCTAATTGAGAGTATACTCATCTCGATAACTCAATTTTATAATTGACAAGAACCGATAGATTGGTAGTTTTAGGTTTGAATTTTTTATTATTAATTTTATGATATATATAAGCCGAGTAAATTAAGCATGAAACTTAAGTTTGATTTGGTTAAAAGATATTAGTTCCATAAAATATCATACGTTGTGAATATTAGTTATTCGTTATTTAGTAGATAAGACATGTATTGCTCTTTTAAAAATTGGAAATTCACGTTTATTATTTGTAATTTTAATAAAAAAAGTAAAAGAATTAAATAGTCATTTAAAGATATCAACTTAATGGTGGATTGTGTTAGTGTTAACTAAGACTTTCATAATCAATTTTAGGGGTGATCATCGGTCAATCAAAGTCGGTTTTTTTTTTTTTTTTTTGAAATTGACTATAGTCAGTTAAGTACAATGTCAAATTGATCTCGACATCGATGAGCAAGGGTCAATCAATCGGGTCGGTTTAACACTTAAAAATATTTTTTGAAAATTTTTTATTTGAAACTTTTTGAAAACGACATTGACCGACCCTTCTTGTTTTCCGACCGATCAACTTCGGTTTGGTTGGTTGGCTCGATTTTTCGATCTATCATGCTCACCCAATTGCTACAGTAAATACTATTTAAAAGTCTTCAATTAACAACAAATATAGTTTTAAAACCTCTAATTTGCTACGATATTATTATTTGTTATAGTTTTTCTATTTTATATTCATTTTTTTTATTATAATGTTTACTATTTTCTTATCAAATTAAAATAATTTACCTACTAAATACATATTATTCTAACTCAAATACAAACTATAATAACTTAGAATTAATCCACTTATCGTCTTGTTTATTTCAGGTAAATATTGTTTATAGGTTAAATTTTATTTAATATAAGAATGGATTTTAAAAATTAAAATATGAATGATAAAAAAGGAAATATCAATAATGCTTAAATTGTTAAAATGAATTAAAGAAAAAAAGAAGAGAAATAAAATGTAAAATGAAATAGGGTTTGAAGTTTGAATAAATTAATAATAAGATGAATTTGAAAGTGTGGGACTGGCAGCCTCAGCCTGGCCTCGGTAATACCCAAAACAGGAATATATTATTTATCTCTTTAGCCAAAAAGATAAGGATTAATTATTCGAAATAGTAAATAAAAGTAAAAAGTAAAAAATGAAAAATGAAAAGAGAAGAAATAAAAAATCCGGAGAGGAGGAGGGGGGCATGTGAAGTGGTCGATTTCGCATTCATCGAGATGGCCAACAGTAAATGGACACCCTATATGACGTGTCGAAATATGATTAGCTCTTAGTCCACGTCACTAGTACGGTTTACCAACCTTACTACTTCTTCAATTCCGTCGTACACTCCACACTCACCCCCCCCCCCCCCCCCCGCCCCCACATACTTTTGGTTGAAAGATGAAACAGCTTTCCTTTCTTTTTCCTTTTGTCTTCTTTTTCCACTTTTCTTTTCTTCTTCTTCAAATACCTTCCCTTAACATTTCATTTCACCTCCCTTTACATTTATTTCTCTCACCCACATACCCTATAATTATATATACATATCACCCAACATGATTATTGGATACATATCCACTAATTTTATCCAATATTATACAACATCTCTTTATTAACCTACAATCGTATCATATTTGTATATATAATTTCACCCAAATGAATTCATAATCATACCAATCGAGGACCGTTTGACCTGAGGGTTTTCACCATTAGATTGAGTTATGGTAATCTAATCCTTGTTTGGGAGAATGACTATCATAACCGTTGTTTTAGGGTTATCATAACCCTTCTTCCCTCTCTCTTCTTCTTCTCAAGCTATCTTAAACTATCCATAACCCTATCTCTTCAACATCCCATAGTTTTACTATTTCATTTATTTTTTAAATTTTAATCTTTTATTTATCAAATGCCATTTGTTTTTAATTAATTTAATAATCTTAAAAAAATATTGTTTTAAATTTATTTTATTTACAAAATTAATTTTAATTAAATATTAATTACAATTAGTTTACACATTTAATTCTCATATTTAACTTTTTTTTTAATTTTATTATTTCATGTCTTTTATTTGTTTTTATTCTTTTTATTTGTTTTTCACATTTTCAAATATTTTATTTTAAAAATTATCTATATCTAAACTATTTATGTTAAATTTAAGTTAAATGAATTTCTAAAAAAACGAATTTTATTAAATTCATAAAAAGTCAGAATATGATTTAATATTAAATTAAATAACTTTGGGATCATTAAATAACCGAAAACAATGTATAACGAGTATTTTAAAAATTATTAAACTTTAAATGTATAAGGCTTTTAAAAAAAAATTCAATTTAATGGCAAGATTTGATTTAAGATTTATTTCAATAAAATGTTGAATCTAAAATTTTTACCAAATTATGGTCATGTTTTTTCGAAATGTAGTCTTTTCTCTTTCTTCTTCGTAATTTTTATATTTTCATTAATTCATTATAATTTTTATTTTATAAGGAAAACCAGTAATTTATTCCACCATAACGATTATTTAAAAAAAAAAGTTGAAAATTTCAGATCGTATTTGAAGAAATTAAAGAATTTTTTTTTTTTTTTATGAAAACTAGGATGATTTGTTAAATTAAATACACGAAATTAGTGTACTAGATTTAGAATATGAATTAAAAAAAAAAAAGATATTCTCACCCAACAATTACTTAGAAAAGATTTGACAAATTGTTTTATGAAAACTAGAACGATTTCGTAAATTAAATATACAAAATTTATGTATTGAGTTAGAATATGAATTAAAAAATAATAATAATTTATTCGCAGGTAACAATTACGTAAAAAATGTTGAAAATGGACGTCATATTTAAATAAATTACTGGAAATTGTTTAGAAAATAAGACATTTTGGGAAATTAAATATACAAAATTTGTGTATTGAATTTAGAATACAATTTAAAAAAAAATCAATAATTTATTCTCACCTAATGATCTTGTAAAAAACGTTGAAATAATGGACGTCACATTTAAAGAAATTACTAAAAATTGTTTTACAAAAATAGGACAATTTAATAAATTAAATATACAAAACTTGTTTATTGGATTTATAATACAAATTTTTTAAAAATGTATAAAAAAATAAATTTCATAATACTACCTACGTAACCCTTCCTTCAAACATATTTTATCATAAAACTAGGTTTATCATAATATTAACCATTTATAACCCAATCTTTTTTCCAAACGATTTCTTGATGATTTAAGATGGTATCGGAGTATGTATTTTATGAGGTATTGCATGCTCAAACATGAGTGAAGGGGTGTATTATTATATTTATTTTGAGTTATGAATTTAGGTCCATCAATTATTTAAAGATAAACTTATATATCAAATGCAAAACGCAACTTAGATTGCACTAAATCCTAACATATTACAAAAATAATTAATTTTGATGATCTCTTCTAATATCTTATGTCATTTTGGCTAACACACGTTTCTTGCTCAATTGTTATTTTTTTTTTTTTGTTAATTTCCTACGCTTGCATAAAATATTACATAACTTAGTAAATAATTTATAATATTATACTAATTTAGAAGCAAGAATAAAATTTTAAGAGTGTTTTACCAATTGCCACTAACTTTTGTATTTACAGAGATTGTTTGAGGAAAATGAAACCAGCTAGATCCAATCATAGAAATATTAAATCTATAAAACTTCAACACTAAAGACAAATATTCAAAACGCTAACAAAAAGAAAAGCAAATACTCCATATTAATTCTTGCTCGTACTGGTGCAAGGATATGTTGTCCAAATTATAATAATCTCATACCATTTTATCTGTACTCTCAAATTTAGTTATATTCAACGGAATTCAAAACCTAGTTTTACTATTTTACGTTTATTAATAAATTTATTATTATTTTTAGTTAAAATAGTTTATACCTCAAATATATATTATTATAATTTAAACTAAAATAACCTACCATCACAAACATAAACTATTATGACTCAATTATAACAATTTAGGATAATGAATTCTTTATCCCAAATACTATGTGATACTTGAATTTAGGGATGACAAAATATGAATGTCCTTTATCACGTTTTTATACTTCTCTTAAAAACCCATTGAATGGTAAATAAAAATATAAAAAGAAATCATGCCATAGATACTTTATTGTTAAATTGTATGGAATATCGATATTTCATTGATGATTAATTGATAATAATGACAGATTACAGCCCTATATATAACCATATTAAAACACACTAGAGGAAAGAATATATAAGAATAATATAATATTTCCTAAGAATAATATTTCCTAAAAATACTCTAATTATGTCAATATCCTCCCTCAAACTCAAGGTTATCACAAACTTGAGTTTGTTAGAAAAACTTACTAAACAAATCAGTAAATCTAGGATATCAAGAACCCACGAAGAAGAAAAACACAAGGAACTTCTAGGTTGGAGACAGATCCCACAAAAAAACAAAACGAAGAACTTCTGGGATGGAGATAGATCCCACGAAGAACAAAAGGAAGAACTTATGGGATGGAGACATAGATCCTCGATCTATAACAGAACCTACGAAGAACATATCGAACTTCTGGGTCGGAGAAATAATTACTGATTTGAAAACAGAATAAATATATATATATATATATATATATATATATATATATATATATATATATATATATATATATATATATATATATATAGATCGAGATAGCCAAGAAAAAGATCGAGATAGAGACGGAGTGTTATAATGTTGAGGAGGGAACGTCAGTGGAGAGTAGCCAAACCCTAAATGCAAACATGAAGCATAAACAAGTAATGGGATTTGATCCCGAAGAGGAAAGAGGGTGGTGAGGATATTCCGGCTGTTCCACGACGACTTGGAGTTGACGGCTTGGATCGGAGATCTGAACGGAGGTGGGGCGGAGCGGATTTGAAGGGCGGCGACGGCGGCTGATGCGAGAAGCTTCGTGCAGCTGACGTGGGTTGCAAAGGAACGGGCGAGGAATGGGCGAGGAATGGCAGATCTGAAGGCAGCGGCAGCGGCGTCTGAAGTTGGGGGCGGCGACGGACGTGGGTCGCAAGCGACTAGCGGCGGATGGATTTTTGGGGAATTGTGGGGGCAGATTTTTTTTTTTTAAGTAAAAACAAAGAGTGAAAGTGGGAGATTTACATTTGGGGCTGCTGGGTCTACCTCCGTCTATGGCTAGTCATTGACGATAGACGGAGGTAGAGATCGAACACGAAAATAGAGATCGACTAAAACCTAAAGCTCTGATACCATGTTAAATTGTATGGAATATCGATATTTCATTGATGATTCATTGATAATAATGATAGATTACAGCTCTATATATAACCATATTAAAACACACTAAAGGAAAGAATATACAAGAATAATATAATATTTCCTAAGAATAATATTTCCTAAAAATACTCTAATTATGTCAATATTTATAAAAGGGAGTGTAACTTTTTAAACAACTTGCTATTGTTTTTAATTAAGAAAAATTTGCATCGTTAATAACATGCTGTGGTCTACAGTTCACTAGATTCGCCTATTAATGGATAATGTTTATGGTTTCAACCATGTTTTGTGTTGAAACAATATTTGAAAAGAAATTAAACATAAATCAATTAATATATAATTTTAAAGTCAAAGATTTGATTGTTGGTAAATTTTTATAATAGATGCCATGGAGGTAAGATATAAAGAAATGTCAGTGAGGAAAACAGCTGGACTACACAAAAAGTATAACAATGGAATAAAGACCTGTTTTCTTCGCTAGGGTTTAGTTCTTCCTACCTCAAAAGTACATGCATGAAGACCCTGAGAAGATGATGGTATTTGCTCAGATGTCAACCAGCAACTGCAATCAAAAATATTTTTGCAACGAAGGAAGAACTTTGTTAATTTGTTACTTTATACATTCATCTGTCTAGTAAGGGCATGTTCGAATTAATTAAAATTATTTTCTTCTCTATTAAAATTATTATTTAATGCGTATTTAACCGGTAAAATAAATTATTAAATTAATTTCGAGTGAATAACAGAATGTTTTCAAAATCATTTTAAGTATGACAAGAATGATATTAACAATTTCAAATCAACACCAAAGTTCAAAATAACTTATTTAGGAAATGACAATTTTTACTTAAAATAGAATACATGATTTAGAAAGGTTTCTAAGGAAAAAAAGACTTTTTTAATTTGACACCGTTGGTCAAATAAAAGAATAATAACTCCTCTTCTTCTTCTTTGTTTAAATTTCTTAGTCAAAAGAGTAGATGTTTTAATCTATTTTTTTATTTTTGAAAACCGAAAAGAAATTAAAACAGGGATTTGAAAAAAGAAATGTTTTAACTAATTAACATGCTTAACTTGACAGTTTGGGGTTAAATTAAAGCGGGTTATTGATAAAATTAGATTTTATCAATCATGTAAAAATGATCCTTTTCCTAAATTGTCTCAGTCCATGACCCTTTTTCTTTTATCAGTATAGAATAATATATATATACACAATATATTTATTTTATAGGTTCAATATTCTTTTATTTCTTTTTTTGGGAAAGTCTTTCCTTTTTTGTGTGTGGTTTAGAGGAAATGGTAGAGGACAAAGGGAATATAAATTAGTGTATAAATGGAAGAGGAAATATAATAAAGAAAGGCATTCTCACTTCAAATAATCAACCAATATCCCTCCTCTGTCTAAAAACCGTTCTAGGGTTTTTATAATTTTCTTCCATTTTCCTTTTATCCCATTTTCCCCCTTCTGTTTTTGGCTCAAAATCACTTCTTTTCGTGTTGGGGGGCCTTTTTTTTTCTTCTGGGTTTTGAGTTTTTAAAACCATTTTTGTTGCCTTTTATAGTTATTTCTTCCGTCCCTTGTTTGGTATAGATGTATGCATAAATCGATCCATTATAGTTTTTTAGATTTTGATCTGTGAATTTAAAAAGTTGAAAAAGATAAAAAAAAAAAAGAAGGTAATAATAAAATAGAAAATGGTGAGAGGAAAAGTAGAAATGAAAAGGATAGAAAATGCAACAAGTAGACAAGTAACATTCTCAAAGCGTAGAAATGGAGTATTGAAGAAGGCTTATGAACTATCTGTGCTGTGTGATGCTGAAGTTGCTGTCATTATTTTCTCACAGAAAGGCCGTCTCTATGAATTTGCAAGCTCTGAGTATGTTTTTCTTTTCTATTTTCTCTTCTTTTTTCTTTTTCCAGTTTATTAATAAATAAATGGTTTGGTTGGTAGGTTTGAAGCTATTCTATATCCACTTTCCCCTTATTTCTGAATCAAAACCTACTTCCTTTGCTATAGTTTATTAGATTATTTTGTACTTTCTTTTTTTGTGATTTTTTGAAGATTTTCCGGAAACTTTAATGTTCATAGAGTTAATTATTTGGTAAATTTTAGGTAGTGATTGGTGCCCAAGTTCGAAACTTGAAGCTTGGAGTTAGATTTGAGAGAGTTATGTAGCCTGTCTTTTGTGTGTTATTTATTTTTAAAAGAAATCCATACCATATTCAAATATCTCAACTAGATTGAGAAATATTTAACGCTTTAATCGCTCTGGATAGCCTGAGTTTTGTGTTACATCTGAGTTTGGACTCTGATTTTTTGTTTTTGCTATAGAAACAACTTTGTTCATCCATATGATTAATGTTGGTGGTGTTAATTGACTGAAGTAGTTAATGAGAAAATAAAAGTTAAGAGAAATTAAATTAATTATATTCTACTTTGTAAACTATCCATATTTTAACTAGATTTACTCATCCATAACACTCTCTTCATACCCATAGTCTAAAAGTAGATGTTATTGATAAAAAAAAATGTACATAGGTGTAAAAGGGAGAGCTAGATGAAAGCTCTCCAATTCAGGGTAATGGTGGAAGTGTCGCAATAACAAAAAAAAGATTAGATTTCAGGCAGCTAGAAGAGAGAGCTTCAAGAGGAGAATATAGCTGTCTTTGAATTAACAACTTGGAGATTATCTTCTAATTATTTCTTTAGTTAGGATTAATATCTTTTCTAATAATGATCTCTATGATCTCTTGTTTCTTGTTTCTCCAAAAAAAAAAAAAAAAATTGTGACTATCTATTATTGAAAGGGTTTAAGGATTTCTTTGCTTGCTTAAAAATAATTGATCATTAATGTATACTATTGTTTTCTTGTATGATCTGAGGAGTAAAATGATCTTTACCCTAGGCTAATTAACAATGAAATACAATTTATTTTTATCACTTAAAATATAATTGTGAATTTAACATGAATATAATTTTGCTAGTTCAACAATTGACGGTAGAATTAACTAAATTATAAGATTTTTGGATTGTAATTGATGCCTTAGTTGTCAAACATGAACTATGCTTGGATTAATATGGCAAAAGCTATATTGTTAGTAAATACATATATTTATTATTCAAGAGATTAAATATTCAAATTAACACTTACTTATTTATGTATATATATTATTATTTATTTTGAATTGTAGAGAAAATATAAGCATGATAGGGTTGAATTTATAGGTAGGGGAATTTATATGTCATTATATAAAGGCAGTAAAACAAAGAAATATAAGGGAGTGAATAGGGAAGTTGGTAGTACTATTAACTATACACATTAGGAGTGTATTGGAGCAAAGGGAGGAATACATACACCTTTATTTGTTTAGTTACCTTTTTCAAGTACTTGTAATGTCTAATAATGAATAGTGCAGTGCAATAAGGATAATTATGAAAATGAAGAAAAAAACTTTATGTTAAAAGTAAGCTGGTTCCATTACACTTTAAAACTTATTCCCAAGTACTCATTTTAATTTGTTATGCTTTTCGATTATTATTGTGGTTTCAGGATGCCAAAGATTATGGACCGCTATCGCAAATGTACCATAGATGCCAACAACAATAACACTAAATTTGATAGACAACTTCAGTTACAGGTTTGTTTGATCCCCAAATTTTAAAATATACATTTTAGCCATTGAATTTATTAAATGAACTCATTTAGTCAACGAAATTTTAAAATGTACATTTTCAATCCTTCAGTATTTATAAATAAGTTTAGAAACTCAGCTATGATATTTTCATCTTCCAAAACTTTTATTTATTAAGAACAAAATCATACTTTTGGTAATTGATTTTGTTTTCTGTTTTTAAAATCAAAATGTATTTTTTAAAGATTTTTTTGATTTCAATTTCCCTTTTGTTATTTTAAAAATAAGAAGTTGGTTTAAATATTAATAAATAAATAAATTACCAAACGTATTTGCTTGGCAATAAATTTATGTGCATTTATCTAATTTTTTATTTTGTTTCTTTAGAGTAAATTTCAACAATATTCGAAAACATATTTAAATGTAAATACAGCAATAAATCCAAAAAATTTACGAGTAATAATAAAAGAATATTGGATCAAAGATTTTTTTTCTTCTAAATTTTCAGTTCATTGAACATATTGGTATATATGTAATTATTAACCTGGAATGTACACCCATTGCAATTGCCACTACCCATAGAGTCTATGACGAGCAGATTTTTACTTCTCACTTCTTACCTTAGACAATAACGTTGGTTCCTTGAATTCATGGTTGATTCTCCATTTTTATTTAGCAATCAAGGCTTGAAGCTGAAAGCATTAATAAGAAGATGGAGTTGATGCAACTTTCTCACGGGTAATTTTTTATTCATTTCATTTCCTTTCTTTACCAATATGAAATAACGTGTGTTTATAATTACATATATATATAAATAGGAAGCTGTTGGGATATGGACTGGATAATTGTTCCCTTGATGAACTTCAAGTACTTGATGCTCAGCTTCAACGAAGCCTCTTCCAAATTAGGGCTAGAAAGGTACATATGCAAATAATTTTTTAGGTTTTAAATTAATTATAAATTCTCTCTTACACCATAATTAAGCTTGAAATTGGGGTGTTTCGTAGGCTCAGCTATACAAGGAGCAGATACAACAACTACAAGAAAAGGTAATTAATTAAGTTAAGAATGATAAAAAAAAAAAAAAATAGAAATGTCTTGAAGAATCTTATTATATTTTATTTTATTATAATTATTATCACACTTAATTTTTGTCCAATTCAGGAAAAACTCCTTTGGGAAGAAAACAGGATTTTGTCTTTAAAGGTGAATACATCTAACTCCTCGAAGTTTTATTAATGACAAATAATTATTCTTAAACACTACAAAAAAATAAAAATAACAATTACGATAAGATTGCACCACCATAACTATCTTAAGCTTGAGTTGGAAGAAAATTTTCTTCAAACAGGGTGGGATTCTTTTCAAAGATACCCCGACCGCCGATGGGACGGTGGCGGAGGGAGTGAGTTTGTGTTGGGTCTTCGTCGTCCGCCGGTATCTCTAGTTTGGTCGATGAGTGGGCTAAGAAGATGAATGGAATCTGACTTTTAGGTTTGTTTATTTATATATTTATTTTTAAAAATAATTAATCTTTCTCCCATCAATATTTACAGCACTAATATATTTTTGTTTAAAACTAATTAAATCATCAACTTAGTCAGCCTTTCTATTAAGTCACTAATGGTTTGGTTTCGTTACTTTAAGGACTAATACTAAACATTATTGAAATCTTAGTGACAAATGTTAGAACTTGAAACATCCAAATAGAAACCCTATATAAAGACCAAAAAGATATTTTCCTTATTTTATTTTATTTATTTATTTATTTGCATGTTTTTAATATATGTTTTGTTTAAATGTTTGAGTTAATCTGCATTTTCACAATCAATTATTAGATGGAGGGAAGAACTTGTAAACTATAAAAATAAAGTTGGATTTAGAAAGAAATCACAAAAAAAAAAAGAAAAAAAAAACGTTTTTAAACCTATGTTTGTCAGTGAAAAAAAAAACTTCATTAGATTTGATAATTTTATGATTACAATATATAAAAAAGGTAGCTTTAAATTTTTACTTAGATTCCTTTCAAGTATACGACCTCTCCTCATGCTTAGTTTGTCCAAATAAGTAAAGTATCATACCAATTTTGCACAAGATATGTTTTCTAGACAAGCCTAGGTTGTCCAAATTATCATGCATAATGCTTTGACATTTGGGCTGATGAAAAAGTATAGCCAACCAAAATGTAGTATAGGAAGATTGAAAAGTATAGAAAATGATGTTAAGTTACTATTTGTCCATCACGAATATAATATCTCTGACTCCACCTCTAATTTTATTTTATTCATCAGTAATATTTCATTACACCACATCGACCTCTTTTCTTCGATTGTATTTTGGATAATTATATTAGAAATCTAGTAATTAAGTATACAATATCATCTTAAATAAATTATAAATATAACAAAATATATTAATGACAGACTTTTATGATTTATCATTGCAAACATAAATAATAATAATAATAATAATAATAATAATAATAATAATAATAATAATAATAATAATAATAATAATAATTAAATAAAAAAGATCTAACAAAAATATAGGTTTTTTTAAGATTCTATTAATAATAAATTTTACTATTTTAATTATTTTTATAAAAGATATTACTATATATTTATAATTATTCTTTAAGAAACAACTCAATCGAATTAATTAGCTTATGCAATAGACATCTAAAGTTATGCTCTGTAATCATTAAATTTTTGTTTTTATTTTTGAAAATTTTGCTTATCGACCTTATTTCAAGTATTAACTTTCTTTGTTGTTATCTCATGGTTTAGAAAATTAAGCTGAATTTTGTAAACTTTAAAATAACAGCATTCAAATGTTTTACAACTTTTGCCTGAAAAAAGATACAAAGTCGTGATAAAACATGGAAGAAAATATACTTAGTTTTAGAAAACAAAAGGAATTCACCGTCAAAAATGTCTTAATAACTAAATTGGCTTGTATGGATCAGTCGAAAACATTTAAAAGTTTTGCTTTTTTTTTTTTTTTTTTGTCTTTTTCTTTTTTTTTTTTTGAAACGATTATACATTTATTTATACATATATATATTGCCTCTGTTTGTGCATTAAAAAAATGGGATTATCTGAATATAATTATTTAAGTCTTATGTTTATTCAAAACTATGTTCGGTGATTCACCTCAACGGTCACAAATTTTCATATTCTAATAGTGTTTGAATCAGTATTCAAAATAATCATATTGAGTGTTAGTCTTTAAATTTAAATATTCATGACTATAACACTTTCAATTATTTTTTCATTTTTCTTTTAAGAATCATAACATCCGATCATAATCAATTTCCCTCTACCAAATCTCACCCTCCATGAAAATCAGTGAGAAGAGTAATTTGAAGGGTTTAGGGTTTGTACGACCTTACTTGAACAAGATCTGTTCTATAGGTTGTACATCTGTATCCTTGAGTTCTAAGAAGGGTTTAGGGTTTGTATAAATTGTCCAGTAAAAACGTTTTAATAATTAATTTTTTATGTATTTTAAAATGTTATATATATAGTAATTGTCAAAATGCTTAATTATCTTTTTTGAATAATTTATTTTTAAAATTAAACATTTAAATATTTAAAAAGTTCACTTTAATTTTTTTTTCATAGTATCATCTAAGCAAATGACCTATGAGAACTTTTGTCAAATGTCCAATGGGACAGAAAATATTTGACAAGATTGGGAATGGAGGATGGAATAGGGAGACTTTTCTCCTCAATAGCTAAACAAGGATAGAATGCGTTCTCCATTCTCGTTCCTACACTGCTTGATTTCTTGCACCGTTTTAATTATATATATATATCGTACTTTAAAAAATAACAAAGGGTGATTTTTTCACTCGAAGAATCTCTGTCCTGATCTCCATGAATTTTATTTCGGGAAATCCCTACCGTGATTTCCTAGAAAATTTTGTAGGGATGAGTAGGAGTGTAAACGGGTTGGGTTGGGTTGAGGGACATTTCCAACCCAACCCATATTTTCGGGTTGGTTGACTTGACAACTCGAATAACCAATACTATATTCCCAACCCAACCCTTAAAATATGGGTTGGGTTGGGTTGGGTTGTCGGATTGTATTTTTATTTTTTCATTCTTGATGTTTGTACGATTTAAAATTGTTGTACGATGTCGACAAACACTTATATCCAAAGTTTCCAAACATCTATAAATTCAAAGTTTCAAATATCCATAAAAGTTCAACATTTTAAACATTATCCATAAATATTAAATAAATAATAAAATATCTATAATATAAATAAAAATAGATATATATATATATATATAAATTATTAATTCGGGTTGAGTTGGGTTGATCCAAATTTTTCAACCTTCAACCAGAAAAAAATCAAAATTTTCAATCCAACCCAACTCACATTTTAAACTAACCCAACCCAACCCATATAATATGGGTTGGGTAGTCCGGATGATTCTTACACCCTTAGGGATGAAAATTGATTCAGGAGACTCTTTAAGGTTGTTTGATTGAACTAGTTGATAATTATTATATGACAGAGTAATTAGGTGAGTTAATACGAATAACGAGGTGAGAATATGTAAGTTAATACAAATAACAATGTTAGAAATGTAAGAACACAAACAACTAGGTGATAAATCTTTTAAAATTGTTCAAAACAATGTATAATTGTTTTTTATGCACCTAACTCAATTACATGTTGGTTGTCGAATGACTCCCTCCTGTTTTGACCTTGTGGATGTCTTTAAAGAGGTGTATGGGGTAAAAATATTAATAGTGAGAAGTAGGAAATTATGAAGTCTAGGTAGTTGTGAACTTTTAAGGTTCATAGTTTAAGAAGTTGATAAGGTATAAAATTAATGTTTTTTTGTAGTTGGACTCACAAACTCCTTGTATCATACAAAGAGAGGTCACCAACTCTCTACTTCCCTAATCATACTTTGAAGCTCTTTGGGCCAAATACATCTTAAGGGATTGTTTGAGGAAAGAGTTGGGTTATGAAAGGGTTAATGTTATGATAAAACTAATGTTGTGATGATATGTGTTTAGAGAAAAGATTTATGGTAGGTAGCGTTATGATAATATGTTTTTGGAGGAGGGGTTATGTAGGCAGTGTTATGATAAGACATTTTAGGTGAAGGAATATGTAGATATTGTTATGATTTTTTTTTTGTTGAAATTTATATTCTAAATTCAATATACCAATTTCATATATTTAATATATATCAAATAAAAAAAATATATTTATCTTAATAAATCATATTAGGAAGTAATTTCATCCGTAAAAAAGTATTTTTCTTTTTAATTCTTCTATAAGACTTTAAGTTTTTCTTGTGCTTAAAAAAACTAGACTTTATTCCATAACTTTATGCATTTTTATTAAAATTATTTTTTAAATAACTTTTATAATATTTATTAAAATCCTCTTCGGACACGGATTGGCTGTAAATTCCACTCTAGTACTCCATAAACCCCTTCTCAAAGAGTCCCCATGGGTTCTACAAAAGTGAATTTTTAGAGATTCTTTAAACTTAAATAAGTGCTATGTTGTTTTTTTTAATAATCGAATTTCAATAAGATTTTACTTTTCTCTACGATAAAATTAACAAGCATTTTCTAACTCTAAAAGATGACAACTAAATGTTGTATTAATAAGTAGCTATGGCTTTAGTTCGATTAATGTTAGGTTAGAGAATCGGTTCTCTTTTACTATATGCATATATATATATATATATATACATACATACATTCATCTACATATATGTATACATACATACATTCATCTACATATATATATACATACATACATATACATAGATACATATACATACACATACATATATGTATGTATATGTATATGCAACACTCCTGGGATTCTGGTACCAAATCAGTTTATGATACCAATATAAAATTAAACTCATCATAGTGTTTTTAACATTATTTGTTACTAAGCTTGTTGAATAATTTGCTCCATAAAAGAATATACTTGTCGTAACCAGCAAACAAAATCATTGAAATAATAAATAAAAAATTTAGAAAAGGAGAGAGAGATAGAGATGTTTCTTTTTGGAGTCCATTCTGTCGTTAGTTGCAGCAGTTTCTTGCACGCCACCTTTTCATATTTTTAAACTCATTTTGTTACTCCAAACCAATATTAATTTTTATTTTAATAATCTTATCGCAGGCTGCAGCTAAAGGTGGTGCCGCAACGCACGGCTGCCGGAGTAGCAGCTCAAGTTTGGTAGACACCCAATTGTCAATTTGATCGTACGTGTGCATGCCATAATATATTCAATGTTACCCATACATAAAGATAAAAAGAGTTTCATGTGTAGTTTATAATTCATTTTATTTTCCTTGTAACTCCGATCTTTAATTATTCATGTCACCAATGGATATTTGTGTGTTTGCATTACATTTTCAAGTGTTTAATTTAAAAAATAAGTTATTTTGAAAAAAGATTATAGTGTTCGAACGCTACTAAATCTAATTTTAAGTCATTTTAAACAATTTTCACAACAATGAATTTCTTGAAAAACATTTTTTTTCTTAACTTAATCCATAAATTTTTTTAATTTTGTATTATAACTCTTTTCTTCTAATTATCAAAACTTTCATATTACAGCAAGTTTTCAAAATTTTAATGTCCGAAAAATTTTAATTGTATTTTGGTGGATGTATATGTGTGTGTGTATATATATATATATATAATGAACCTAATAGATAATCAAAACTGAATTTTGTGTGTTATTAAAGCAAGTGACCGACCAATTACAAATAACCTTCGTTTATTGTACCTAAACATGAAAGAAATTAGAACATTAAAGACTCATTTGCTAATTCATTAATTTTTTATTTTTATTTTTTTGTTTTTTATTTTTAGCTTTTTAAAATGGATATATTTGACAACTAATTCACTTGTTTTTTAAAATTAGGAAGGAAAACTTAAAATGAAAAAGAAAACTTTTGTTTTCAAATCAATTAATAAACATATATGATTTTTGTTTTTGATAAACAAAATTTAAAAACAGAATTCAAAACATAGAAGAAATAAAAAGACAAAACTTCAATTTGATGTTTAAAGTTAGGTCCATGATTTTTAAAAAAAAAAAAACTGATTAAATTGATGGAAGAATTATAATAGTGCGATTAAAATAAAAGTTCAGAGGTATCTAATAAATCCAAGGTTTGGTAGTCCAACTATCTTTTTTCTTCACTAAGTCCTCTTAAAAAATAGAAATTTAAGAAATTTCTATAACATTTGTTATTTATGTAGCTGTTTCTTAAGAATTATAATGCAATATGTTTTGTATTAATTGTTAGTACTTTTACACAACTTAGAAATGGGGAATTTGGGCCTTTACAGGGCTTGGAGGAATTCTTACAATATAGAACACAGCAGAACCAATTTGTGTGCCCAACAAGGGTTTTGAACAATCAATGTGTTTGGAAGAGAGAAATAGAGCAAAACAAAATGAAACTTCTTTTAAAGTTTGAAAAAGAAAATGTTGCATTATTCAAACATCAATCATTGTGTTTTATTTAAGAATTCAAGATCAGAATTGGCATTCCCCTCTATCCCATATATCCAAAGAGTTGCTGACAATAGAAGAAGAATATTAATAATGGAGAAATGGAAAACCCCTCTCTCTCTCTTAATAATGGTAAAGTGGTATGATTGAACAAGGGTTATGGAACAAGGAGAGGGCCTCCCTACCATTACTCTCATATGTATCACATCTCCAATAGTACACATTTTGTGACCTTGTGCAGATATCATATTGGAAAATTATCTTCTCTTTTTTTTTTTCTTTTAATTTGAAGAGTATTTAAATTTTTAAAAAAATATATATGTTGATGTCAAAATCCCAAGTAGAAAAGAAAAGTCTTGCCTTCATGTGAAAAGACTAGCGAAACTTTCGAGAGGATCAAAAAGAACCTAACTTGCAAAATAAAAGAAAATATACACATCACTTTAATGCTTAAATTAGAGTGTGAAAGGTTACGTGAGTTTTATAACATGGGATGGAGAATTGACTTTTTTTCTCCGTAGATATAATGATATTTGTAGCGTAAATGACATAAGGTTATTCACCTTTTATCCACTTGGGTTGAGGCATGCATTAGTCATTTTGTTAGGCATGGCCTCAACCAACACATATGTATCTTTTAGATATTATGTTAAATTTACATTTAGTTACAAGTTTAAACTTTTGGGTTAATCGATAATTTACGATGATATTAGAGCATATCGTCGTTTTAGGATGTCCTGGGTTTAAGCCACTGTAATATATTTGACTCTTCTTCCTATTTCAAGCCTGCAATTATTGAGGGGGAGTATTATATGTTAAATTAAATTTACTTTCATCTAAAAACTTTAAGTTTTTTGGTTTATTGGTGATTTAATACCTACCTAGGTCCATTTTGGTCCTAAGATGATATTTTTGTGCTAAGGCAATGGGCAACTCCATTAGACATGTTTTTAGGCTCAACCAAAGATCAAGCAAAGTCAACCGCCCTCTTTCTTAGGACTAGTTATTTTTTTTTTGTTATGTTGCTTTCTATTTCGATTTTATGTCCATTATATCTTATAATCTAGTTTTTATTTTCCATTTTTGAGCGGGGGCATGTGCAACCCCATTAGGCAAGTCGTTAGGCTCAGTCAAACCAACCTTCTCTCATAGGTCGATCAGTTTTGTTATAAGATGCTATTTTTGATTAAATCTAGTTACTTTCATAGCTTGATCCTATCGTTTTTGTTTCGATTTTATGTCAACTATGCCCTATATGTTCTAAAATTATCCCAAATTATAAGTGTCCAACTTTGTAAAATCTAGAGAGTTGGACATATAGTTGGGAAAAATTATATTATGAGTGAAAAAAGGAAAAAGGAAAAAAGAAAAGGAAAAAGAAAAAGAAAGGAAAGTGTGATATTAGGGGACATAAGGATGTGTGTGGGTTTAGGGAGTGTTTGTCTGAAAGTGAATGCTATTTAGAGGGCAAGGAAGCAGAGGGATATTATGCATAAAAACAATGGCATCACTGCCATTTCACCATAATCATATGTCCACCCACACCTCAAAATAATAATCTATCTATGTCACCACCCCCTTTCCCCTTCACTTTACAAAACTTTTGAATTTCAAATTTCTAATCTCTCTCTCTCCTCTCTCTCTCTCTGTATATTAATATTCAACTATTGTTATTACTATTTTTTTAGGCAAGGAATATTATTAATTTTTAAAGCAGGGAATCTGCAAAGTTTTCCCCAAAAACTGAATCTCAAACATCACATTGGTCATAGAATAATGTGCACTACAATTTTCTTTCATTTTCTGTATATAACCTAAGATTTATCAAAAATATAGCTTCTGTGTTGGTTTTTTAGCATTTCATTTTGTTCATATTATAGGATGAAGTATGCAAATAACATGTGGAGTAAGAGGGCTCTAATTTAAAAATAATTATATATAATAACAATTCAACAAATAGGAATCTAAAATAGTTGGCCGGAGGTTCAATTGATTTTTAATTCTTTTCTAGAGAGAGAGAGTTTTCAATTAATAGAAAAAGAAAACGAGAACTTTTTATATAGTGTGTATATGATATATAGATCTCATCGAATTGATATAATAATAACTCAAAAAATATATGGTAATATTGTAGTATTTATGTGAATGAGATCCTTTCTTTATTAAGTCCTTTGAAAAAGACATATTAAAGTGTTTTTGTAAACAACTTTTGTATTTCTTTAAAATGTTTTCTTATACAAACAACTTTTTTTAAAGTAACTTTAAAATTTAAATTGTAAAAAAAAAAAAAAAAAAAAAAAAAAAAAACTCATTTCCCCCCTATATTTGTGCAATGAAAAGGCTAAGCAATTTTAAAACACTTCATAGAGTTAAAGAAAATTTATTCTTAAATCACTTAAAAAAAACTATATTATTTATATAACCTACTTATTAACCACCTTTTCTACTCCTTTTCATTAGCCTCCTCTCACGTCTCAATATCATAGTACATATAGTAAATATGTATTCAACCCAAGTTTTGAAAGCATTCTCTCTCTTTTTTTTTTTTTCTTTGCTTGATAGCTAATTAATTTCTACGGGTCTTGAGACATTGAATTAGTCATTATAGTTGATCAGTTGTTAATGTAGTTTGAAGTTTAATATGTGTTTGAGGTATAAACTATTATAGTTTGAGCATGAGATAGTAAATACTGTAACAAAAAAAGAGATCAGAGAGTATGAATTAAATATTGTAGTAAGGAGATATTTGAAAAACAATAATACTGTAGTTAACTATAGGTTATAATAGTTAGAAACACCAACAATCTATTATATAATTGGAGCCCAAAAACAGCGTGTGATCTACCCTGTTATATATATATATATATTATTTACTAGAACTCTCTATTTGTGCAAGTTTTTCTCAATATAGTATCTCATTGCCTAAAACATCAAAAGAATGAAAGGAAAAATGATTTATAAAAAAGACGGTAAGAAGAGACTTGGAAATGGATTATAAATAGTTAAATATATATATTAAACCATTATTAAAATATCAATATCAAAGTACTCCTCGATTTACAGATATATCAAATGAATATTTTTGTATGAAGAAGAAGAAAGTGTAAATAAAATGAAGTATTAAATTGAATCTTATTGTAATTATCATACCTCCAACGTTGCTCTAAATTGGAAGAATTTCCTTTAGTTTAGCTTCCATCATTGGAGCTTTAATTTCCTCTAGTTCTTATTGTACAATACATCTTAGCTTCGACATGTTTTGAATGAAATTTCTATTATCTTCGGGAGATGATCATAAAGACGTTAAAGAGGTATTAACCTAATTGATATTTTTTCGTGCATCTATCAACTACACTAGCTAGAGATCCTTTATTCCTATGGTATATTGTTAAAAAAAAGATGGGAATAGAATTGAGTTTTGTGTGTGGTCCAATGCAAAGAAATGTATATATGTGTTTGAAAGTGGGATCCAAACTGAACACTTTACAGGTTTGAGACTGTCCTTAATATCCCTCTTTCTGCCTCCTCATGTCTCATATCCAAACAACTTCCCTTCACATGCATTTCCCTTCCCACACTATAATACAATATTATATATAGATATTATTCCCTTCTCCTTTAAAATCATTTACTTTTTACTATCTTTATCCTACAGTCATTTAATCTTTTCATACCTTTTCTCATAAAATCTTGCATATGCAACAAATACACAAACCTTTTACTTTTTCCTCTCTCAAACTTTATTACTCTCAAAGTGATTCCATCCCCTTTCTAAACTATGCATGATTGGAACACTTATTACTATATCTATCTCACTCCTTCATAAAAGGGAATGTTTCAAAAATATTTCTCAAAAACTATTACGTTTCTTTTTTAGAATTTGTAAAAATAAAAGTTACATTATTTAAAAACTAATTATCATTAATAAGTGAGCTATTCAAGGGCAATATATATATATATATATATATATATATGAATAGTTTATCTTATATGAATAAAAATATGTTCGCTTTTTTAATATTAAAAATATGTGGAAATTAAATTATTTTTTTAAAAAATTATATATCAAAATTGTTTAAATCTTACCATGAACAGATAAAGATAAACAAATAATTAATATAAGAAATTTTCTAAAGTGTATACCAAATAGATAAACAATAAAATTTGTTCGAAAGTATTTAATAATACGAGATTTCATCTTAAAACTAATTTACAATAATAGGAGTAACCTATCGAATTTATAACGAATACAAGGGAATTTGAGTCATCCTTTAGTTAATTTAATATTATGAGATTTTTAACATCTCAACGTGTCCTTTTAAAATGGTGCTCTTTTGGAACCGTCAATCTTAGATTGAATACCTATATTGGCTTAACGTGGACTCTAGCTAATACCATATTTGATAGTATGAAATTCCATATCAAAATTGAAAGTTTGGGTCAATTGATAATTTAAGATAACATGAGAGCAAATGATTTGGGAGATCTTGTGTTCAAGTTCCTACACCATTATTTCCTCCCCAATTAATTAAAGTTAATTTTTTACTTTCTTTATAATTCAAGCGAAGAAAGGAAGATGATATTAAATATTTGAGAGAGAATAAAATTTAACTAAATAAAATGAAACAAAACTTTAATAATGGCATCCATTATTGCTAATAATCTAAAAGAATGAAATTTAAAAATTGTACTTTCACTTAAGAGAACATATATATATAACTTTAGAATAATCTAAAAGATTTGAACTACTTATTGGTTTCTTACAAGTAAATGTATAAGGGTCCATTTCCATTTATTTATGCAACCAAACCCACTACACACATTAACTTAACAACATTTTCTGTTTGAATTTCATTTATGTTCTGATTAACAATAATCAACTATTTTATACGATTATACACTAATATATATAAATAAAATTTAAAATTGTCTCTATAAATGCATTTAATTACTAGACAAACATAAGTAATAATTAAAATTTGAGTGCATAATTTTCTTAGAGTATAATAATGCATGATTACTAGATTTCGAATATTTTGAGATGTACTTGAATTAATTATTGTAGGTCCGATCAGTGTACCTAACAATGAAAAAGAACAAACTAAAAATTAAAAAAAAAAAAAAAAATTGTCAGCTCAATTCAAAGTTGTGTTTGAGGTTGGATGAGATTCCAAATCCTTGTCATATTAATTTATCCTTAAAATATAGATTCTATAGATACATCTTTTAATTTCTTTACAAATTAGATTCAAATTCACTTACAACGTCTTCAAGCTAAAATAAATAAATTTTCCGAATAAATGGACCACCTAATTTTTCCTTCCTTTACGTCCTCTCTCGCATTATGACATAATTAAATACTTTGCATTATCACACATACACTAATGTTACAACAAAAAATGAGCTAACCTAATCAATAGGGATAGCTGTATATATCATTAAAACCTTCTATCATATCTTTGGAAATGGAAGGTTTGCATATTAGGATTCAAATCTTTCCCAAAAAAAGGAAAGAAAAGACGATGTATATTGTCTAACTTTTTGTACCTAATTTGATTAATTAGTTAACAAACAATTTAATTAAATTTTGTTTTTAAACTATATCAATAAATCAAATGAAAGGATATGGATCTCCCAAATCCTAAGTCCCAGTTTTACATCAGTGTACTAAAACCCAATAAAAACTAAAGTTATATTAGAATTTGACAAAATAATATTAAAAGAGCAACAGAACCTATGCCTAAACTTTGATTTGATATCATTTTAATTTGAAGAGTTTTAAATTTGGTACACTAATTCATTTGTTTTAGCGACATGATATTTCTCGAGATTATATTGTTTTTGTAATTGAGATTAAGGAGAATTTTTACATAGGGAAAATTTTAAAGATTAGAGTTGTTGTGTTTTCTGATTTTATTATTATCTTTTAATTTCTCAAAAAGATTTCTTAGAGTTTTCCTAAACACCACCCAACTATCAAATGTTGGTATATAAAAGAGCTTTGAAATTTTAGACAGAATATTATATTATAATCAATTTGTAAGTTAGTTAGGCAATTGAAAAAGCTAATGACATAAGAAAATAAGAGACACATTGGAGGGCTCAAATTGAATAAAATAGTTTATGATACAAAAACACAATAAACCATAGAATTATTATTATTATAATATAATACAAAACTTTAGCTACAGACTGCAAAACCAACCAAGTGTATGTTCACCATCCTATTTTACTTATTCCCTTCACCCATTCCAATTCCCTAGACATTTTTTTTCAAAAAAAAGGTATGGTTTTTTTTGAAGTTTGAGTGCAGTAAAACTTGGGAGTGAGTGTAAAAAAGTAACCCAAAAAAAAAAAAGTAAATTTAGAGAGAGTACTGAGAAGAAGAACAACAACAGATCATACTTCTGTATGTGTACTTAAAATTCCTGAATTCTAATATTATTACTGCCTTTATATAAATATGCTTCATTTGATCCGCTTTTTTCGCTTCCACTTCAGAACCCCTCTCTTTCTGACATTTTTTTTTTCTCTCTATATAACAAACAATCTTTTATTTCCTTTCTCTTTACTCCAAATTGAAAGAGCTAAGTAAAGAGAAAAGTTTGCTGATAATGGGGAAGCAAAGGTATTGGAGTGGACATGGAACCAAAACAACGCCTTCACCTTCTTCCATTAAAAGAGTATTCAAAAATGATTTGGATAATGAAGCTTCTTCTTCTTCTTCCTCTTCTTCTTCAACTTCTGCTGGTTGTATGTGTGCTGTTTTTCAGCTCTTTGATTTTCATCCTTTAAGCCACCTCTCTTCTCAATCCTCTGCCCCTCTCAACCCACAATCCGACCACCATGTTCCTAAAGGTTCTTTCTTTTTCTTCTAAACTTCAAAAGATTGGATTTTGAATTATGGGCTGCCTTCCAAAATTTGATTTTGATGAGTTGAGATATGTAAAATTTCAGGTACTGAAGCACCACGGAACAGTTTGGAATCGGAGGAAGAATTACATGTTTCTGATCCATTACCAAGTAAGACTCCAAAGCAAAAAGAAAATCAAGATGCTCTACATTTTCCAGTAAGTAGTTACTTGATCTTTTTCTTAGAAATATATATTATTGTATATAATATTTTTAATTTGTATTCAAATGGGTGGCAGAAGGGTATTGTTCAAATCAAAACCAAAAGTAATGGAATGAACAATAATTTGTCGACCGGGAATGACTCTCCAAGCACCAAGACACCAACTTTAGTAGCGAGATTAATGGGTTTGGATATTCTTCCACAATCCACCTCCAGTCCTTATTCTTCAATCACACCCAAAAGTGCTTATTATTCAAAAACGACCACAAAATTAAAAAGTGGGTCTCGTTCTTTGCCAGAAACTCCAAGATCATCTTGTGAAAGGAAATCAAATGTGGATAATTATCACCACCGTTTCTCACTTCAAATCCCCAATAATTATGACAATAAAGAGAACAATGCAAATCCAAATCCAAATCCAAGTAGTACTACTCCAACCCATTACGCTAAAGAGATGGTAAAGCAAATGAAAGAAAGTGTGAGTAGAAGAAAAGAAGCTGCTCTCATCGATATCACCAATCTTAATAACAATAATACAAGAAGAGATCAAGATATGATCATTAATTACCAAACCAAACCCAAAAGCCAAACAAGACAGAGAGTAGTGTTGGAGCCAAAAGTTGAAGCCAATAAAGAAGCTGCGAATTTGCAGAAGACGATGAAGGTGAAGAAGCAGAAGGGTGTGAAGACGACGACAACGACAACAACAAAGATGGTGGTGTCGAAGAAGGGTAATAAGAAAGAGGAAGCATTTGTGGTTTCATCAAGAATCACAAAAGCAGCCATTGATGCTCCTCTTAAGAAAACTCCATTGTCCAATGAACTTTTGAACTTCGGTTCTGTTCCCACTACCATTCTCATCAACAAACATCCTCCATTTTCCTCATCCATTAAACCAACTCAAATTCAGGTATTCTTTTTTTTCAATTACACTTATGCATGCGTGGGTCACATATCTTCCCCACTTTATACTATCCTTTTCAAATTAATTGCTTTAGTTCCTACTTCATTTTATAAAAAATCGGCTTTATTATTATAACCATACTCATAACTCAACTAAATGAGTATGAGATCGAAAATGTTTATATCCTCCATAGTATATTTATTTGATCATTAATATTGTTTTATTTTATTGCCTGAAACTGAAAAAGAAGAGAGTGGAAATGAAGCTACGCTCATCTTCATATATCTCTTTTTTTAAAAAACAAGAAATTAGAAGCAGAAAAATGGTAGGTAGGTGTACTGAAACATTTTAATATATTCCTTTTATTCTAAAGATTTCTTCTTCTAAAATGTATCATATATTATTTTTAGAGAATAATTGCATTTGAGTAATACTTTTAAAAATAATAATTAATTATATATAACAAACATTTTTAAATAATGGTAAATATAATAAATTAGACTTCTAGTTTATTATTTTGTAAATTCTTCTGTATTATATTATTATATTTGCAAATATATTTGGAGGCTCTTATTTTTGAAAAGTTATATATTGAATGAAAATAATTTAAATTTAATTTTGTTGCCTTGTTTTCTACATTTGGGTTTACAGCCACCGTGCAAACGGAATCAAGGTACGAATCAGACAAGCGATAAAGAATCAAAACGCTACTTCCAATCACCTAACCACCAACAATCCCTCATCCAGTTACCACCCAAAAAAGACGGCAACAAACCCAAACCCAAACATCACATCATAACCACCGTCGCCGCCGCCGCCGCCAATTGTAATGACAACCATGAGATCACGGCAGAGGTAGATTACGTCAGACAAATACTCCTCCGCCGTAGTACTACTACTTCGTCTTCAATATTCTCCTCCGTTTTCCTCGAAAACGTAAATTACAAAAATGCCCACAATTACAAAATTTCAATTCCCCATCGAAAATTACTGTGCCACTTGGTGGAAGAGTTATTGAAGCCATATCTCGAACTTCGGCCATACCGGCAGGGAGCGTGGGGAGGGGAGCGGTGGCCGGAGGTGGCGGAGAAATTGTGTGAGAAAGTGAGGAAAATGCCACGTGCGAAGTGTGAGGTGTTGGAGGACATAGATGGAATAATAGAAAAAGATATGGATATTGTGGGAATTGGATATGAGGAGGAGAAGGAGGAGGAGGGTGAGGGGATAGTGAGAGAGATAGAGGAGTGGATCGTGGAGGAACTTTTGAAAGAAACGGTGCGTTTTGTTGAGACAGAGATGGCAGGATAATCACGTGGGAGATGCCACTTGGAAGTTCTGGGACCCACATAGCTGGGGTGAAGATGCAGCGCTGGGGCTACACGTGGAACTTGTTGACCCACAAGACAAAGACTCCGATTTTTCGCTTCTGAAAAGACAGTATTTTTGGCAGAGGAATCCCACTCCCTTCCCTTCCCTTCCCTTCCCTTCCCTTCCCTCCTTTTTCTGTACAAATTTTAAAAGAGGAAAATATTTATATCCCATATCATCAAAATTAATAGTGTAAATTAATATTTTAAATCACTGTTTTATTCATCCTTTTTGTACATACGATAAATGTAAGAATAATATTTGAAATAGTTAAAAGAAATGGGTAATTGTGAACATTATTATGATGATAATAAGAGGCAAGAAAAATAAGTAAGAAAGGCAAGGAAGTTGAATAGATTTTGTTGGGAGGATGTGAGGGGAAAAGAAAGTAATAAGAAAGAGACAATCATTAAAAGATGAGATCATCTTCTCACATAATTAAATTATTATTGTGCCTTTTCAAGCCAACCGAAAGTCGTAAAGCTCTTATAAATTTATGTGTGTGTGTGTGTGTATATATATTATATATGTGCTTAATGCAGATGCTGACAACTTTAGACTGTGTATAGAGAGAGATTCTTGGACCACCTTTGTGTAGATTGTTTTCTTTTGAAAAGATGAGCAAGGAATTTCAAAATGTTCATTAGTTTTGGGGATCAAAGTTTTGGTTTTTGTGATCATCTCTTTTCCTTCCTATATATATTAACCTATAGATTGTTTTTGCTTTTTTATGTGTTTGAAAATTATGTTTTTTAGAACTGTACATACGAAAATATATGAGAACTTAGAGATATTATCCCAAGAATACATATCTAATAATAGTAATAATAAAAGTTATTTACTTTGAGATATATGATGTTTCTTTCAAGCCATAGCTAAAATTAAATAGGTGCACATATGTTGAATCAAAGATATGACATTTAAAATCTCAAACACAAAGAAAGAAAGGAAACGAAGGCTTACTTAACTACATTGTTAAAGTGACATCTTAGAAAATAAAATCATTTTTTCTACAGAAATAGCTTTTAAACTATTGTTTTTACCATTTTTTTTTCTTTAAATTGGCTTAGAATTTAAAATGGCATGCTAGGAAATGAAGTGATTGTTGAGTAGCTATGCTTAGAGGTTGTTTAAATTTAAAACAATGTCCTTCTGATGGGGCAAAGTTTTCATAAAATTTAAAATTCCGGTTGCAGAAAATTAAACTCTTCCACCTTCACTTATATGATATAATTTATGTATTTTGTTTAAAGAAAGTCTTGGGGTTGATATAAAAACATATTCAAAGATTAAAATAATAGAGACAAATAAGAAAATTAAGGTCTGAGGATTGTGCATGCAGAGAGATAATTATTTAAGGTTTAATGTCCAATGTGGATAAGATATGGACGACATGTGGCCACCATAAATAATAATTAATCAAACATCCAAAAAATGGAATAATCAAAAAGTTTACTGGACAAAACTGTGAAAGTAGCACACTTGGGTATACCCTTGGAAAATAAAGCAAAGTGCAAGGGTCTGAACTCCAAAACAAAATGTTTTGCCCATTCTTATATTAAAAATAACAACAATTTCATTAATTCAAGTACTCTTTAATTTGAAAAAAAATAAAAAAAAATAAAGAAGAAGTGGAACTTGCTTAAAATCAGTGAAATTAAGAGAAGGGATAATTTATATATAAAAAACTTATCTCATATAAAACAATTGATGTATTGTAAGATATAATAATGTATATATACACATGCATTAGGCGTATAAAAATAAGCAGAGAGATAGAGATGGTGAGAAAGGTTTAAAATGATGGGAGGGTGAGTAGAACAAAATCACGTGGTGGCATGATATGATTTAATTTGGAAGCTGTCCGAATACACAAAAGAAATTGGCATGGCATGAAACATTTTTTGGACAAAATAATAAATAATACATTAAATGTCCCTACATTATAACCCCATTGTATATAAATCAAACTGATACATAGAATTGAGCGGGAAAATTCAAATCATACAAATTCATGTGCCTTCTGTTAGTCTTAGATCTTAGTCACGTGTGGGGATTTTAATTATATACCCCAAAATCCAACTTCATTATATATATATTTCAAACAAATTTTTAATGCTTCATTTATAATCGACTTTAATCAAAATTATGGTCTTGTACTACTACCTGTTTAATTAATTGTGCCATCAATTATGATGTTTATTTGAAATAATTTTCAGATCATGTGATCATCAACACATTTGAATCCACAATTAGAGTATTTCAGCTTAAATCGATCAATAAAATATGTTTTTTTTTTTTTTTTTTGTTTAAGCATTGAATTAATTGGGCTAAGGAAATAAATAAACTCCTTAGACACCTAATTGAAAAATTAACTAAATAGAACATAACCTTATCTATTAAAAGCTTTTGAAGTATTGGGATAAATGAAGGGCGGTGAATATTTCAATTCTATATAGTTTAGGAGACAACCCCCATCTGTTAAGTATAGGTTAATATATATATATATTTACGTAAGTCTAATTTGAAAATTTGATCATGTGAAATAGTCAAATATTTCATTAAAATTTCAAATTGGAACGTTGTAATCAAGCTGGATTTTGAATATATCAGATAACATTAAATAGTTTTAAAGATAATTAATACTTATTAAATGCAACTCTCACTGCTTTGACTTTTATACTTACCCCATCGATCTTAAATTCTTAACATATCATGTATTAAAAGTTTGCCTCACTTTTTCAACAAATTAAATGTCCTCATTCATGAGCAAATTTATATCTAGACGGCTGGCTTTCAATTTTTATTATCATTCCAACTCCACCACGCCACCCTTATAAAAATAAATAAATAGTCTATAAAAACATTTTGAGGAGAATGTTGATGTAAATATATAATATTTATTTTGCTGTAGGTTGGAAGATTTCCAATGATGGGAGGCTATGAGCATGGGCATGCATATGAAATAAGGAGTAATTATTAAAAGGAAAATGTGAAGGGGTTTAATAATGAAAAATTGAGTATATAGTTGGGAACTTGGGGAGGTCCCTCATGAGATCAAATATGAATTAAAAAATAAATGAAGGGTCAGTGATAATTTAGATGGGCACACTCTATAATCTATAACAAGACATTGCTTGAATTGTAAGTTACAATGAATAAAGAGGTACCTTTTCTTTTTTACATTAAAATTGGACTTACAAGAATTGAATGGGGCTGTAGTATTTTTCCCCAACAAGTCTTAATAAATGTGGCTTGTCCAAACCCAAACATATTTCTCTGCTCTGCTGCAACACTAATCATCTGAACAACTCTTTAAAAAACTTAAATATTAATAATAATTACAAAAAAAAGAATCAGATGGAATAATAATGTTGCCGACCTTGAGTTGACAAGTTCATCGTTACATCTCCTATTAATCAAAGATGTGTAATGAGGAGCTATAAGACATGAATGCTACGCCGTGTGATGATTTAGCACTGAAGTTTATTGCTGCAAGTTTTTATTACTTGATGTCATAACTTATATTTACATGTCTTTTTTAAACAATTTTATATTTATTAGTATTATTTTCTACTGGTTGAATATAGTATTAAATTTTTATATAATTTTATTCACGTTGTCACGATTACGATATTATTACAGAATAAATTGATATTTTTATTAAATCATAGAAAAATTCATAAAACACACGACTTTAAAATAAATATAATATAAATAACAAACATGTTTATGTATTTGAATATAATAAATATTTATTTATTAAATTAAACTTTTTTTCTTTCAATTTTTTGTTCCATAATTTTTACCATTGGATTGTACATTTTATTGATATTTTCATTGAAATTTCCACAAAACTAAGACTTAAATGTTTCCATCAAATCGATATTTTAACTTCGATCTAATCTACTTTTGAAAATATAAATTTTACATTAGATATCGCTTTTCTAAATGAAATGAATTCAATAACATAAAGAACATTTCCGATTCAATGAAATATATTTGTCTATGTTTTTTTTCACAAAAAATGATTTAAGAATAATTTTTTAATTTTAATTTCAAAGATGAAGTATATGACCTGATTGATAGTAATTAGTCTACATGCAATCATTATAATTATTTGGAAATTGATTTAACTCCTTAATTCAGGGATTTATCATATCAATTAGTTTAGAATTAATTATTCTAAATCAACATATACGTGAGACCTATAATTTAAATACTACAATTGTCATTTAAATTTAGAATTAGTAATTAAATTTGATGACTAATTATTAAAGTTAGCTTAGCGATAATTGATATGACCGATCACTAAAAAAGAAAAATAAAATTAAGGTATATAATCGATTTTAAGTCTTGAAGTTAATGTCAAACTAGTGTTTTACAATAGCTGAAAATAGTTTTAAAAATGATTTATGACTGCTTAATAGTTGATTTCTCCCAAATTTGTATAAAGCATAAAGTAATTTGTCAAAATACCATCACTAAACCTCTAACTCTCATTTTTTACCATTGCACCACCACCTCATACAACTCTTATTGAGACCCTCTAAGGCTCTAACAACAAACTCTAGGGATGACCACTCCCCACCATCAACTGCATCAATTATCTCAATATCAATTATATCGTATTTTAAAAATTAAAAAAAAAAAAACTTACGAAAAAGTGCATCTTTTACAGTTTCGAAAATGTATTTTTGAATTTTTTTTTTATTTTTCTAATCAATTCACATCAAAATATTAGTTAAAATCAAAGATTTTTCTATGAATAAAAATAAACCAATACGTTTTTGTTTTTGTTTTTTTTTTAATCAAATTCAAGAAGAGCATTTGACAAAATGGAATTTCAAAGCTGCTGAGTAATTTTGTTGACACAACTACTTCAGATTGATCAACCAAATAAGTTGGTTGATTTCCAGCAACTATCTAACTTGAAATAAGGAAACAAATTTGAAGACTTATTCACAAACTAACAATTTAGCATTAATTTATCAAACATATCCAATAATCCCACCCTTTAATTCAAATCAACCAAAAACTTCATTTCTCTTCTCATTGGAATAAGTCTTCCAACTTAAGTGACATAGTCATGACATCCGTTTCTTTATTCTTGTTCCTTTCAACAACAATGTTGAAGCTCTCATCTCAGCAGTTCATTCTTTCTAAGATCCCTTAGGGGAATGACAAAAGTAAATCATTTGTGTGGAATCCTTGGCAGCTTTATAGTAAGAGTGACTGAAAATATATTTTATGTTGCACAAATATATTTTATGTTGCCTTGAACGTCTCTGTCCCTCTTACTATTTAGGCTACCTGCATCTATGCTTTTATCAAGCATACGAAAGGCAATGAGACTAGAATGTTTCAGAAGAAAATGGATGTCTGAAGTATTTGTGCAATGAAGGAAACCGAATTAGTTGTTTTACCAGAGTATTTCTAGCCATCTCATCACTTTTTTATTTTTTAAGTTACGCCACAGTCTTTCAAAGTTCACGTTTATGTTTGATCTCTGAAATTTTGTAAAATGTCATATATATATGTATGTCCCTTTTGTAGACACAAACTAAGAAGTTTGAAGTCTTATTACACACAAAACTTAACTTCCCATACATAGTTTATTTACTCCTACTTAACATGTAATTCAATTGGTCAAAACATATATACCTTAAAAAAGAAGACAAATGTCTGAACCATACAACCCAAAATTGAATACTAGTTTATAATCCAAATTCCAAAGTAGCTATTAAACATAAACTTTTGATTTAGTTTAGCCCATTTGTTTCAGTGAAATAATAAAACAGAGTAATTATGGTAGTCACTACTCACCATCAATGAACTAATCGATTTAACAGAGCAGTTAGTGACAACACAGAAACATTTTAAAGCAAGTCGAGCCAAATGAAAATACCAAAGAACTCGGGGCTAAATCTATAGTTTCTATTCCAGCCAAATAGTATATTCTCACAACTCCATCATCTGAGACATGAAAGTGAACATGGAGAAAAAAATAATACACTTATTACTATTCTTTTTTCAAATAAAAGAACCATTTTTTATATTGATATTGACAACTTGGATCTTGATTTTTGTAGTGCTTGCTCATGCTCTACCATCCACATCAAACCCAGACCCAGTCCAGCCAGAGTCTGCAGAGCTTCTTCCTTTAGGCACTGCTCCAATTCCCTTCCCTCTTCCATGAAACTGGTTTTTCTTTTTTCCTCTTCCTTCTGTCTCAGAAGGGGGCTTTTGATTTTGCCCATTTATCACTGGAGCTGCATCACTGGTTGTTTGATTAGGGACATTTTCATTTGTTTTTGCACCAGTTTCTGTTGTCGTAGCAACTGCAGAAGAATCTGACACTCTGCTATTCTGAGCACCTCCCATTGCCTTGACATCCTGTGCAACCCAAAAGGCGTACATCTTACATCATATTTCAATTCGGCTAAGTTAATGGCTAACGAGCAGAAGCCACTATAGTTGTGATTTGAATTAAAGACATCATATGCAATGTAATGCAAGACTTACATGAGAAACAGAGGTCGATACTCGACTTGAATTCAAAGCTTCCATGCGCCTTTTTAGTTCTTCAAGTCTTGTCAACTGAAAGTTGCTGCTTTCTTGAACCTTTGGAGAAGGAACGATGATGTTATCAAGAAATTGAATAGGTTTGACACAAGCAAACTCAATCCTGAGATATGTACCAGATGATTCAAGTCTTCACACAATTTTTGCTTAGTTGCTTCCTCGTCTTGCACTACCTTTGATGCTGCTTCCCAAACCTGAAGGGTAAACCATCATATAAGATTCCTGGAATAGCAGTTAACAATCTTAAGATGCAAGAACAAATGAATGTACAATGTTAAGCACATGCAATAAAATTTAGAAGCAATTGGTTGACACCCCTTCCATTTTGTGAACATCCCAGAGAAAGGATATACTAGCTTGTGTGAAATGCAGTAAGAAGAAGAAAGAAATGACAACCATGAGATTATACGCTCACAGAACTTACCTGTCATTTTTCTTTTTCTTTTTTTCTTATTTGGAACAATGCTATCGATGAGCATCTTCTTCAAACATCTAAATGAGAAAATGCATAGACATGAAATTTGGCCAAAAATAGGGGAGATTGGTTTAGCAAGACCAGAACAATTCTGTGGAATAAATTCTTCATATTTTGTCTTCCCTAAATTCTAGGTTCAAAACATCACAAAGAACTGCGCAACTTGTGGAGCAGGCACAATGTGACATGCAAAACAGCAAGCTTCAAGTCAAAGTTATTATACAATAAAAAGATTTAACAAGGGGCAAACCTTCTTTGCTTGTTCTTCCTTCAACTTAGCTGCACGTACTCTCTCAGTTGACATTTCTATTTTCTTCCGCAAAAGTTCAAGAGCTAGAGATATGCAACCACAGTTGGTGTTGAGTCAACTATTTGATGAAAATCACTAATCAAAATAAAACAACTGAGAGTGAGCTCAACCTGCTTTTTTAGGCCCAGATGTGAGTTTCATCTCCATTGTAAGGTTTGCCAATTCCCGTTCAACATCCCGAATTTTAGATAAATTTTCATCAATACATCTGGAAGAAATAACAAGCCAGGCCATGAAGAACATTTCTACTTTAAGGAAATAGGTAAAAAGAGAAAATAAAAAACCTTGATAAAGGATAATCAACTTCATTTCACTAATTTCATGCTTGGAGTAATTAACAGGTCCAAATGTCGTTTCTAATGTGGTATCGTTTTCAAAGATAAAGACCGATCCTATTAGCTCAGAAGATAGGCACGGGTTGCACTCCATAAATTGAAGGCTCCAACTTGTACTACTCTAAGGATTGTAAACTTAACTAAGCGAGGATGGTTCCATCAGGATTTCCTCCGGTACCATTAATTAAATACTAGTGCAATTTGGATTATAAATAAACAATTACTATACAAACAGCCGTTAACATCTAAAGAATGTACATAAGGGTAACGCCCCAGACTTCAATTTCCTTCAACAGGTAAGATAGAATAACAAGTGATAATCAAATTGAAAGCAGAAGAAACACATAAAACCAAGGTACAAAATGCGTGTGAAATTAGATCTGGGAAGGTAAAGATAAAATTCGTACTTTCTCAATTGAAGACTCCCTTCTTCGATTATCTGTAACACAGTTCGATTACAAGTAAGTAAAATTGAAAACAAGAAGAAAGAACTAGATTAGGAAAAATGTTACAGCCCAAAATTCAAATTCAATACCTTCTCAGTGTAAGCAATTACAGGAGCTTCCCTGGCAAGTCCATCAGGGCCGATCTCAGGCAAAAGAGAGGGATCGGAACCCATTGATTCTGAAAGCAAATTCTTGTGGAAACCAGAATCAGAATGGAGAATGGAGAATGGTTTAAAGGGATTCTGGATTTGATCTAAACGAAAAAACCCAGTTTCTCAAAGCGACTGATAACAGCAAGAAAATGGGGATAGCGAGATCTCGGAAACTGAGGGTTGTTCGATGGGGGAAAGAAAACTCATTTCCGCAGACAAAACACAACGTCGAGGTTCAGTAATTGGAACCGCGGGTTGACCGATTGAGGCGCATGTGCTACGCACGTGAACAAGGAGAATTTGCCGCAAAATTTTGTATACAAAAATATTGAGTAAAGATTTTGAAAACTACACCTTTTTATATCTTAGAAATTTGAATTTGTATTTCACTAAATATACAATTTCTTTTAAGCTAATTTTATTGTTGTTAACATCATATCTTATAAACTATTTAGCTTCGATTGGTAATATAACAATGATACACAATTTTTATGAAAACTTTTATTCATGTATTCATTAATTAAAGAAATTATTGTTATAGATATCACAACAAAATAAAATCAAAATATTTAAATTAGTTATAGAAAGTTGGATAAATTTTGTTATATTTCGTGAATAATTTTAATATCTTACCGTTTTTTAAAAGGTTCCTATTTATTAATTAGAAAAATTGATTTGTGATGTTCTTCATTAATATATTACCAAATATATTAGAGATATTTTCTTAAATTGTGAATTAGTTTGTAAATATATGATATACCAAACACACAGAGAAAAACAGTACTAAAAAGCAAAATGTCTATATACATCATAAAAAGTATATTGAAGGTTGTTCAACCTTTTAGTTTTATATACCTTTGTTTAAACAAAGAAAATCAAATTTATACCAAATGTTTGAAGTCTCTTATTCAAGATTTCTTAAAATTGTCAAACCTACTATATATGAAATTAAACTTTGTAGGTAATACATCTATAAATTTTAAATTTTTTATCTAACGGTGAATTAATTTTTTAAAAATTCTTTTGTAAATTAAATTAAAAATTGTCTGAATAGGTTGTCATAGTTCTATTTCGTAAAATTTTGAAAATTTAGAAGACCTCCTAATTAATCATCTTTGTCATCTATTTGAGTAGACGATTTACTTTCTCTTTGTATATATTTTTTTTAGCTTTTCGTGATTGCTTCTTTTAGATCGCTGCTCTTTCAGAATTGTAAAAAGGGAAGAAGTTATAGATTAATTTTTGTAGAACAACAAACTTTACTTGAGTTAAGATAAAATCAATTATCAACCATAATTTTTCTTTTAAGAAAAAATACCTATGGTGGGTTAAAAGGTGCACCAAATTTTTATGAACCATAATTCATATACATGATAATTGTACCTTTTAAATTTTTGAAAAATCTTGAACTCTTCCTTGAGAAGATATCGTACATATGCCTATACATCTTAGTGTAAATACTGATCTTTTTTCTTTTAATTCTGATGCTTTTACTATCTTATTTAATTGGAATGTTTTTCCTAACCTTTAATTTATTCACTTTTGAGCTCATCTTCCACCCTCGTACATTCATATCTTTTTACGATAATACAACTTGCTTTTATTGTTGGGACCTAAATGAGATTATTGTTAGAAATATGTCAATCTAATTAAGACATCTTGATACAATTTTATGTAATTTGTAATTTCTAAATTGTCTTTTGTATCTTTCAATATGACTTTTTAAAACGAAAAAAATTGTCAATATCAAAAGGTTACGCCATTATTTATAATTGTCTATTAGAGGTATAAATAGATGTATCATCTACCTCTTATAATCAAGAAACCAAGAAAGTTCTAATTGAGCCTAAAGTGCTATAGCACTCAATAGAATAAGTTTACATATAATTGATAACAGACATTTCATAGTTTTATTATTAATTTATTGTCGGCTCCGATAGGATAAATCTGGGGCACAATTCGAAGTCATTTAGTAATCTATGGCTAAAGTAATTTTCTCCCTAGCTTTGTAAAAAAATAAAATACCTAAGCTTTCTTACTAATCAGATACCAAAAAATATTGTATAGCTTACCTTTGTACCTACAGTAAGATCATGTTTTCATCCTTTAACCTTCATCATTTGACCTAAAGAAAAAAAAAACACACACACAGACACAACATATGCGTCGTTTGTGCACTATATTTGGCAGAACCTAATGGCCAATCAGTCATTTTTATAACGCATATGCTTGCTAAATCAGTCCTTTTCGTAGTTATATTAATATTACACATAACTTAACCCTAAAGTATGGATAAAAAATTTTAAAACAAAGAGATATTTATTAAATATATAATAGGAAGATTTCTATATAGATATATATAATTTAATATCCAAGGTTCCCCCATGCATCATGATCCTAATTACTTTATTTGTGAAGAATAATAGAGAATAAAAATTAGGGGGGATCGGAGCATATTTCATATAGACATATAATTAATGAGATCTATCAAAGTAGCCAATCTGGGATTAAGTTACTTCCACCGTCTATCATCCCCCTGCACTCTTCTTCTTCTTCTTCTTCTTCTTGGGCTTCAAAGTACCTGTGGTTTTTTTTTTTTAATTATTATTATTATTATTATTAATGTTCATTAAAACTCAAACAGACCAAACCCAAAACTAATCATCTTGGCTAGGTTTGAATATGCATAATACCTGGTGGTGTTGACCATGTTTGGGTCATCAGCTCTTACAACTTCGTAATTCTTTGGATCTTCCTCACCACCTTCCTGTTCTTGCACACATTGTTGGTCTTGATCTTTTTCGAGCTGTGTTGCACGCAAAGAACTTTTGTTTGGTATTATATTCTACTATAATCGGGAATTTAAAAAATGTTATAAAGTGGACAAAAAAAAAAAAAAAGTAAAGACAGATAAATTAAACAGCAGAAAAATCGAAGCAAATATGCATTTTACCAACAACACTACTAGCTGTATTTGCAGACAAACAGAGAGATCAGAGAAAATATCAGCGTAGGACTTTAGGGTACCAATAGAATTGGAGAGTTTATATAACATAAAAATGGTAAATAGAGAAATCATAGCTAAGAAATAATGGAACTTAAAAGGTTTGTTATTATGTTAAAATTACAAACAAAATAAGTCTTTGAACAGATATTTCTATGCATGTCATCTTTAAAGGAAAATAAAAAGGAAGAGAAAAGAACCTTTGACTTGAGCTGATTATTTTGATCTCCAAGGTCCTGCTCCTGTATATCTCAAAAAACTAATGCTCGTCACTTATTTACTCACACAAATAAACAAACAAACACACATAAACATCCTCTTTAATTTCATTTTGAATTGAATCACACAACACTAGCTATTATCTTATCAATTCATAAGTTTATCCAAACTTAAGGTTACTTACTTATGACTTACCCTTTTTTCAATCCTAAAATATCATAGAGTATACACTAATAATGTTAGGTTTAACACTGCAACATAATACAGTAGATCATGCTATTATTTTTTTCAAGATGCTATATGATAGTGGAATCAATAAATACATCCAAATATGTCAACTACATTGGCAAATCTATAACACTCAATGCTATTATTAAGCTACAATCAATGCAAAACAAGAATAGTATTGCAATAATGCAACCTAAGGGAATTCCCAACATTGTTATTGAATTTCCAGCAATATATATATTTGTTCACTATTGCATAATAATCAAGGAATGATTTTTCTTCGAGGTGAATATAATTTATTCTGCCATTTTTTTCCTTCCATAATCGATCAATACAACAATGTCTGACAATTTTTTTGTAAAATAATTAAATCGAAAAAGTTGTCTGTTTTAGTTCTTGCGTTGACAAACATGTTTCCTTTGAAAAGTGTACAACACAAAAGCACTTGAAAACACCAAAATTCTAGATTCTTATTTCTAACTTTTTCTTTCAACAAGATTTTCTTTTTACTTTATGAAATTGATCATAGTTCCAAATAATAATAATGATTATAATAAATAATGTAACATATGTAATTTAACTATTTTACTTTAAAACAAATTTTCGTGTAAAAAATTATTTTAGTATTTTAATATTTGAAGTTTGAAAGAAAACATATATATATATCAAATACATCTTAATTTGTTTGAAAAAAAAGAAGATTATATTAAGAAGTAACTATCAAATACAAGTAACAAATTATGTCTGTATGGTATATGTATAATAATTAGCGTTGGATACCATATTTTGTCCGTAAATTAAACTTGGTTTTTCTTACCATTTTGTGTAAGTCTGCTAATTTTTGAAGCATTATTTCAGCCTGCAATTAACAACAAACAAAGATATCAATGTCTATCATTAACTCAAAGTCAAATCTTATCAAACTTAAGATTAAAATTTTAATTTAGTTCATTTAATAATGAAATGCCACCATTTTATCTCATCAACGTACCTCAGTTTATTCGGTTTCTATAATTTGGTTATTATCATGATCACTACCCTTTAGTATCCTAATCTACAAGAGGTTTAATATCATCTTTGTGTCACATCTTCGTGGCAATTTAATGTAATATTAGAGTATGATCGCAAATCTTCATACCAACCTTTTTATAGTGTGTCTGTATCATTATTTCATTCTCTATATTAAAATACCATATGTTGGACTCTTCAATTAATGTTTGAGCCATGGGATTTAGTAGTGACTTAACAACTTATAGACCTAAAGACTTTTCTTACTACAATTAGTAAAGTAAAGATCTATTTGATAATGTTTTAACCTTAGGAATACAAATATAAGTCAATTAACCACTGAAGAAAGTATAGGTTCACATAACCAAAAAACTTAAAAGTTCAAACCTTTTTAAAATAAAATTAATAATCATTTTATGATGGTGCTAATTAAAGATGTGAAGTGTCAACCTAATTGAAATATTTTAGTACACAGTGTATATTGATCTCAAATGTATTTTATTCAAAAAAGAAAATTAATAAACCATTTGATGATAATTGAATTCTTTTCAAATATTATAATTTCTCTTCGTAATAGTAAGAAATTGTTTGAAAATAACACCACAAACACATGTATTAAAGGGAGAACTTTCAGGTATGCTTTAGTTAAATCAGTATCAAAACCAAAACATAACTTTTTCCAATTTTATTCAATTCTACACACTGTTGTTGACAATGAAAAGCATTATATTTTCATCTATATTAAAAATTAAAGAACATAAAATAATCATAAACTAAAAGAAATTCTTCCCATATTCTTTTAGTAACTCATTTTATAATCAAGAAATTTACAAAACTGAGATGTATCGAGTCCAAATTCAGAAACATGATAGATATATCAAAATAATTTTGGGTAGGACCAAATCCAAAAAGAAAAAGATAAAAAGAAAATTCTAATGAGAAGAAATTACTATTCAGTAGAGAAATCATCATTGTTGTAATGAACTTAGTGATTCGAACTTAATAAGAAGAATAAAATTAAACTAAAAAAGAAGAAAACCAACCCTTATCTTGAATTACCTTCCGCTGTCTGGCTTGTGAAAGAGTTTTGTCCAACTGTTTTTCAAGATTATGCAACTCTTTTAAGCTCAATGGTTCAAGTTCTTCTCCAAGAAAATTCCTTCAAAATTAAACCACACATCAAGATCGGTTTTCAAAAAACAAGGTCTTAATTTAACTAATCTAATTAAATTAACCTATAGGAACGTTGAAGAGATTCATATTTAGCTCTCAGCTTTGACACCTCCTCTATCTGCATTACCAACATGTACATCATCATATCATCACTAACAAATTCCAAACCAAAATCTTTCTTTTAAACCAATTAACCCTATATCTTATTAGTCAATCCGAGGATATAACTTAGTAAATAAGACATAAATTGGTTTGGACCTCCCAATTGTTCACCTGTATGTCACTCTCATCAAGATTGGTGGTTGATCCAGAAGTGTAACATTGCTGGTGATACCTCTCAAGGATTTTGTTCATGCTGATTATTGATGAATGAAAGTGATGATAAATTGCCATAAATAAAATATATAATGAAAGAAATTAAAAGAAGAAGAAGAAGAAGAAGAAGAAGAAGAAGGAAATAAAAAAAAAGTGAAGAAGTATTTTAATTTACTCAGTGCTGCCAAATTCAAAGAGCTTTCCACGAGTAGAGAAGATGATGAGAGCAACATCAACATCACAAAGCACAGAGAGTTCAGAAGCCTTCTTCAATAACCCATTTCTTCTCTTTGAGAAGGTCACTTGACGATTCACTCTGTTCTCTATTCTTTCAAGCACTACTTTTCCCCTTCCCATTATGATATTATGATCTAATTCCTTCTTCTTCTTGTTCTCTGTTCTCTGACCTCGATCTCAAAATAAAACTAAAACCACATATTATATGTTCAACAAAGTGTGTGTAAGTGTTCTTGTTGGTTTTTATAGTTCCTCTCCCTTACCTTAGCTTGTCCATTTCCAACTTTTATCTTTGTTACTCTCCAAAACCCTCTCTTTCCCTTTCGCTTTCCCTTTCCCATTCTTTATATTTTCTTTTCTTTTTAAACATGGGGGGACATGTCCTTTCCTTAATCCTCCTAAAATCAAACCCATTCTCTCTTACGAAAGTGCTCTTATATTTTGCTTTTTATGTCTAAACTGCACCATCTCTGCATTCTTTAAGTTACATAAATTAACTAGGTTTTATCTCAAATTCAATTTAATAAACTATGAAGGTGAGTAACTCGTGTCTGGTAAAGATGGTAACTTACATCTTTATCTTTGTTTGATTTTCTTGAACTTGTTATTCGAAAGTTTCACATGAATAAGTATAGAGTCTCGCTTCTAGGTCCACAAGTCGAGATTTATGGATGTGTCTCTTAACTAAATGTACCTAATAAATATCTGTATCTATGTTGTTTATGATTTTCGGCCTAGGGTTTAGAGGCGGGTGTTATCTACAAATATTTTTAACTTTACACTGCCTTTAAATTTGTAATATCATATTCTCTCTCTAATAATAAATTTCCCACTCCCTCTATCCATAAACGTAACTAACGCATAATCTTTATGTTCATTTCTCTAGTCATTGCATTTTTTGTATTTTTTTAATTATCGATTTCTTAACAACACCTTTTAACGTAAGATCCTCAACAATGTGATACTTTTATACATGATCATGATCAAATTATGTTGACTAGTTTTCTACCACGGTTCATATATGATGAGATAAACTCATTTCGATATCTTTTTCTCTTTTAACAAAATACCAAAAGAGGGTGATCACCAAGATGCGCATCAGAACATCTTAACTACATTGCTGTATCTTTAGCACCATCATCATGCACCGAGATCAAGTAGAGATGCATTCACAATCAACACAAAAATACAAGAGTTGTCAACGGTGGTTCTTTTTTTTTTTTTTTTAAGTTCAATTGATAATACAGAATATGGAGGGATTGAACATTCCATTTAGGAAAAGATAATAAAATCTAACTTGGATCAGACTATGTATTATATGATATGATTTGTTATGATAAAAAAAACATATATTTAAATATGTTTCAAAAATGGTATAGAGCTTTGCCCATTTAAAAAAGTCTTTTGTACGAGTAATACACTATTGCTCTTCAAATATCTTTACTCTCTTTTCCCTTATTAGGCTTGAGATTACTGTTACGTTTTCAACAGTGCAACAGTACCACTTTTTTAACATATATTTTGAAATATTTTATACAAATTTCAGATTCTTGTTTTAAACATGATTAATTGTTCTCTTTATTCTCTTCACCTAACAAATAATTGTACTATACTTTAATATTAGCCAAAACAGACACAAGTCCTTTTTCCAACAGTATACTAATTTGATGAAATAATATTTCTTTTAATAAAGATTGAGGAATTTTTAACTTCTATTGTTTACAGAACTAATAACCGTCTGACATCTAAATTCTAATGAATGATAATTTAAGGACAATGATATAAGAATGTTCTTAGAAAATATGGAAAAAAAAAATGAAGAAGACCATCTAAATCAAGTATAATATAATTTAAGGACAGTGATATATAAGGTTGAAATTGAATAACAATCTTGGATGAATTGAGATTTGTAAAACATAAATGAAGGATATCTGTCAAATGGTCCAGGTATATATAACCAAAGAACAAAGAACCCTATCACATTGTGCAAGAAAATACGATCACAAGAGTTTGCAACAAAGAAGTGCTACTTTGGGTTGACCATCTTATGATTATTTTATAGATAAATATAAAATATACTCGAGTTTATGCTATTTAATTTACATTGATAAACACTTTCTATGTTCTCTTAAAATAAATGAATAAACCTGTTCCAAAAAAGTAATGAATAACCCCATGTAAATTATATTAATAGTAAATCTTACTTGTCATGTCATGGAATATTATTATAAAAACAAAATACGATAAACTGTTGTGATTTATTATGAGCCAATATAATATATACTTTTTTTACGGAAAGTATGCATGAACAATTAAACTGCCACATTTATAATCATTCAAAAACAATCTGCAACATTTATTTGTTTATTCATATTTTGCCATGGTGGGTAGCTTCGGATAATTAGTATTCTTTTGACCTGTAATGTATTTCAGTTATTAATGAATAACGAAACAAGAAAATTCAAATTAAAAAAATAGAGTAAGATAAATCTTTATAAAATAAACGAACTATTTTTCTCGGCACCATTTTGAGATAAAACATCCTATTTATAATATGGTATTAAAGTTCATAAAACTCTACCAAACCAGTATGATGTTAAAAAATAATATGGTACAATTTGATGGGTGGTACTTTGTAGAGTCAATGGCCGGAACCAAACAACAAAACCTTTCAACTCTTCTTTCTTTTCTAATTATTATTTCTCTTTGTATTTCTTCAAATCGGAAGAATTTTCACTAGCATCTCACTTTTATATGTTGACAGAACAATGAGCTCATCTTCAACTCCCCACTTTATAGATATATATATATATATATATATATGTTTTATTTAATGCATCACTTTTTTAGACCAAATGTGATGACGACATTAAACACCTGTGAAATAGAAACTAGACCAAAATCTAGAGATGAAAGATGTATTTTCCCTAAAATTCAATACGTCCTTGAAAATGGATGAAATGAATATAGTTCTAGTTTTCCTCCAACAATTATTTAACTGATATATTCACACAGAGTTTTTTAGACAATATAACTCTGCATATATACCTACCACCCGACTCATACCCCAACACCCCTAAGTACGCTGACATTTACATGCAACTAAGTTGTGGAAGAACAAAGAAAGGATAAAAGCAAAGTACGTGGGACTGTAAAGGCGTAGACTAAGATATAGAAAATGATATAATAAAGTGATCATTTCAAGTTATATTTGACATTTTTAAGAAGTTGTCACTAATTCATCTTGTTTTCCTTTCATCTTTTATCTTTTAAGATTTATTTTTGATTCATTTCCAACATCTTTACTATATTTTTCACATTTTCTTTCAAAAAAAAGAAAAAAACACATTTGAACTTTTAATTAAATTTCAAAAATAAAAAATGTTTATTTAAAAATTATATACATTCTTAGTTTCTAAAAATTTGCTTGATTGTTTTAATTCATTGATTGATGTAGTGTCTATAAGCTTATTATTTTAAAAAAATTATATTTAAATAGCTTTGAAATGAGACATTAGTTATTGTCATTGAAATTGGAAATTTAAGGATGTTGTCGATGTAGCAACTTCTTTCTTTTTTAGTATACAAAAGTTGAGTAAAGAGGTTTAGGGTCCGGATGGATTGATTTAAGAAAACATGTTATTGTTTAAAATATACTTAAAAAATAGTTTTGAATAACTTTCAAACATTCTAATTTTTTTCAAAATAATTTATTTTTTAAATTAAACACTTAAAAATGTAATACAAACACACCATTAACCTCCATTTCATGAAGAGAGAAAAACATGGCAATTATATGATCTATCGATCATGTTTATTAGGTGCAAACAAAGTTACATGTTGGTTAAAGCATGAAATGATATTGAGTATATATAAGTGAGGAGAAACTATTCTACTGATATGTGATCTTTTGGGTGGTTTAATTAAAAAATGAATACATATAGTTTGCAGAGATAGATAGGGGGTTCTATTATTCTTATCAATTGGGACAAAATCATGGTCTAAACTTAGTTGTGTGAGTGAGATCCTCGAGGTAACCGAGTCTTGTGGATGCTAATTCCTAAATTAGTAAGCACAATCAAATCACTTTTTGGAGTATTTTCAAAAGTAAAATGATGAGAATTTATATGTTGAAAATAGATAATATCATACTATTTTGAAGGTTTCACTATCATACCAATGCGCACATTGATCATTATAACAACTTTAATAGATGTTGATTAAGAAAAAGAATAAAAAGGGAAAATGTGCCAACAATTTGTCCTTGTGTACCCTAGTTTAAGTTTGGCCTTATAATTTCTATTGCAATTTGAGTTTAGTTTGGTATTGGATTCTATGAATTTCATCTCAACTTAATTCTTATGAAATGTTTCAACTTCACTCTGTCCTTTCGTCACAACCATTTTCTCAATGCTTTGTGAGAAAATAATTGAAATTAATTCAAACAAATTATCACAGCCTTTCTCATCAAAAATATGAAAACATACATTTGAAACGAGGAGTTAAACGAAAACATAGTTGTATTTTATGTTTTTAAGAAGGTGTTTGGTGGTTGAATCATAAATTGAATTTTAATCTTAAAAAATATTTAAATGTGTCTGATACACAATTTTATTGATGTAATTTATGTTTAAAATTTTGGTTAGATTACAAATTTATTCCTTATAGTTTGAATAGAGTTAGAGTTTTGTATCTATAGTTTGATAAAACCCCATATAAAGTTTTTATAGGTTGAAAAAACCTTCATAAATATTTCCTATAAACGAGACTATTAGAACTTCATTCTAATTATAAACGATATAATGCTAAATTCTATCTTTTTAAAACCATAGGGATCGATTTTGTAATTTAACCTAAAAATTTTATAGAATTATTATTTTATAATATTATATAATATATCATACGTTACATATTACATTTTATATTAACAAAATGAATTGAGTTTATGACATGACATAGTGTATTTCTGAATGCTTTTATATGTATTTAATATAAATATACATTCTAAAATGTAGTTAAAATTTTGGATATACTGAAAACACAAAAATGTTGTTTTCAAAATTTATACCGTTTGTATGGATCATCAAATCTAAAAACAGTTTTCAGAAAAAATTTGAATTGTATATCACTTTTAACTCAATAAATTTTGTTAGGACAACGATCCTCCAGATATCTCCACAATGGTATGATATTTATTGTCCATTTTAGATATACATCTTTATGGTTTTGCTTTTGATATCATCCCAAGAAGTCTCATACCAATAGAGATAGTTGTCATCACTTGTATACAAAATTCTTTCCTTATCTAACTCACGTGAGGTTTTGGTTGTTTTTTTTTTAACAAATTTGAATTCTCTACCAAACAAAACAAATCATCAATTCAACTATAACATAAATTTGTGGGTGAATATAATTTGATGATACTAATACTCTAGTATAGATGAATCAATTGAAAAAACTCTTAAATATATAAACATCAAATAAAAAGTAAGTTAGATTAGACCTAAATTTTGGAGTAGATTTCGTAAGAATGCATTAGTATTAGTTTTTGTAAGAACCTTCATTTTTTTTTATTATTATTTTTTTTTTGTTTCTAGAAACACCATTAGAGATTTTTTTTTCTCAGATAAAAAATTAAGATGAAAATTGAAATCGACTAATGTAGATTAAGTTGAAAAATGTTAAAATAATTAATATTAAAATCACATTCACTCTTGAGTTTTAATTTTTATTGCAATCCATATTTAACATATAGTGTTGATGTTATTTTTGTTTAATATTGATTTTATTCAACATACATCACATACCTTATTTAATTTGTACACTTCACATAATTTATTAAGGTGAAATTAGATTTGATAGATAAAATTATAATATGTCAAAGTAAAAAAAAAACAAAATGAACGGTTGAAATGAAAAAAAGAATAAGAAAGAAAAAAGAAAAGAGAGAGAGAGGGGGGGGGGGGGGGGGAGAGAAAAAGGGGGCGTCGTTTCAGTGTCGTTGTTAGAAGAGAATGTGTTCCCATTCCCACATGTAGGTTTTTTCCGTAGCAATAGAGTTTCAGCTTTTCTTTCTATCTCCCTTATCTTCTGATTGCCATTTCAAGCCCACGTGTCAACTTATTACTTGCTCTGTTTTCCCATTTTAATGTCCTTTCTTTCCATTTTTATTTTATTATTGTTGTCCTTTTCTCCCATTGTGGGCTCCATTTACTTATCCATCTTTACACGTGTCGCTTAATCCCACTCTTCCTTCCTTTCCACATATGCCCATCTATTCACTTCTACATTAACCAATCCTAACTCGACGCGTTTTCCAGTTTCAAAGGACTTTCCACACTATCATCAAACACAACATCACACCATCTCCCTCTCTCTTTAATTATTCTTAATCACCCCCACTCCCACCCCCACCCCCACCCCCACCCCCATCATTCCTTTCTTTCACAAATATTCTAATGGAAGCAAACCAACTTGTTCTACCTTTCCTACTTCATTCATACCATCAAATAACTACCAATACTCCCTAATATTCTATGTAATTGCTGCAGTACTCTTTGTATTTTGAATTGGATTCAACTCATTCTTAATCTCAATTCACCTATACATCTTGCCTAACCCAACTAATTAACTCAATCTAACCGTTCATTGTTTGAGTTTTGTTGGTTCTTTATTTAAATTTTTATTCTAAAATCAAGTAAAATCTTAATGGTACAAAATTTAGTTTTCTTATAATTAAGATTAACTATTTATATAATTAAGTTTTTTTCCTCCATTATATTTAAAGTTAAAAATAAATTCAAGTGGGTTTGGGTGATTTTACGTGAACCCACGAACCAACCCAACCAATAATATTTTTATTTATTTGAACATAAAACCAATCCAAGTGAATGGATAATCCAACCTAAACCACATTGGTTGGGTGTGGTTTAGGTTGGGTTGCGTTGAGTTGGTCAATTTTTTCTAGTCATGGTGTTTTTTTGAACACCTCTAGTAATTAGGTTTAAAATATTTGCAATATGATACAATAATGTAACGCCTCAAGTTTAGGAGGCGAACACGAATGAACCGTTACCACATGAATGAAAGAGATCCAAAGAATGAAAGTAAGACTAAGAAAATGCTTAAAAGAATTAAAAGTTACTACCTATACGACAAGGTACTTCTTTCTTTCGGTAGTTTGATCATAGGAACTCCAAAGTTAAACGTATTTAGCTTGGAGTAGTTCTATGTTAAGTGATCTCCTGAGAATTTTCCTAGGATGCATGTGAGTGAAAACAAAACAACTCTTACTCTAATAAGCTTTTGAGATAATGCAATTACATTAGGTAGCATTTCTTATAATAATAATTAAATATATTAGAAACATTTTAAAAGAATCCTAAATATAGAAAATTCTCATTGGTTATTGTTTATAGACTGCTATCAATGGTGTAATATATCACTATAGATCTTTATTAGTGATACGATCCATTGTTAGATTTTGAAAATAAAATCTAAATTTATCATATCTAACAATACTCTAATTTAATCGCTACGTTTATAACTATTCCTTATATACTAATTCTATATCTATTCAATTTAGCTGTTGATCTAAATTTATATACACAAATTTGAATTTTTTTTTTTTTTTTTTTTTTTTTTTTTTTTATGTTTAATGGAATCTAAATCTGTTTACAATTGTTCAAAAATTCACTTCACAATTATTGTATGCTCTATTACCGCCGGTTTTTTACTTAATAAATTGGGAAAATTACTAAAGACAAAATTATTACGCAACAAAATCAAAGACTTATTTTTAATGCAGAAAGTTACTAAGACACGACTCTAGCGTTATTACAACTAATTTAATAAGAATTGGGAGTGTTTCTAATTTTTATCCAAACTATTGGATATATAGATTGTAATGAAAAGTAGAGTAAAAGTAGATATGTTTAGTTTATTTTAATATATTTTAAAATGTATACGTAAGTCAATTGCTTGTTCTCAACTAAGATATCAAAAGTTCTTTGTGATCCATTCCATATTCTAAAAGAAATATGGATGATCAGATTTGGATATTTACTCCTAAGTTACGTACACCAGTATTATATCAATAGATATTGGGTTCAATCATCACACACAAAATGAGTTCGTAATTAAGCATTAGATGAAACCCATGGACACGTTTATTAGGCCCATGGGCCTGGTAACTTTTAAGAGTAGTAGTAGTTGATAAATGGAGTTATCAAATTCATTATTTCACTACCATGGAATTGTTTCACATGGGTTAGTAATGGACAAACTCTTTGAATTGTATACATGAGATTATTACTAATACTACCATTAATTATGAGCATTACAAATATAGGTGAGTAGATTGATACAAACGTAGAAAATAATTTTCCTTCTGTTAAATAGGCTAATAGAAACGAAAGTATATCATCATTAATCAATAAGTAGAAGATTAAAAACGCAATAATTGTGAATATTACGTACGTCCCACCACATGATTTGTAGTCAATATCATCAATCTATACTAGCTTGATTTGTGTCATTTACAGGAGAAAAAAAAAACAGTCTTCTCAATTGATATGGGACAAACAAAGAAAATCTTTTGAGAAAGAAAATTATTAGAATTGCATAAACAAAATAGTCTTTTTCTTTCCTTTTATCTTCCTCCTCTTCCTATGATAAACCATAGCCTTGTCTTTTCTTGTCTCTCTCCAAAATAACAAAACTTCTTTTCTATCTTTTATTATTTGAGTGAATCATGCCAATATGTGTTATTTTTTAGTTATTTACCCCAAAAAAGAAAAAAAAAAACACTCAAATGGGTTGCCCTTTATTTTGGGTCATTGGATAGTATATTATTCACAACAAACACTAATGTGTCCACATTTTGGGTGGAGCAAATTAATTACCCAAAAAGCCCCTCAAATATCCACATTTTGAAATTTTCGAATTTATGTTGATTATTGTCATCCATCTATCATAATTTTTTAACCTAAATATAAATAATTAGTTTACATGTATAACTATTTCAGTAAATATTATTTTAACAATAAAATCATTAAAAATAGTACTAAAATATCACAAATTATTAAAGATAGATGGTGATACACTACTATCTACGTATCAATATAAAGATAGTAGTCTATCATGGTTCATAAAGATAGATACTAAAATTTTGCTATATTTTTGTAAATATTTTGGTTTATTTGTTATATTTAAAATCAACCATTCTCCTTCTCCCTCAGGATAAAAAACCTAGCGCATCTATTTCTTTTTCTCTCAAAAAGATCTTGAAAGTCACCTCTTCTTCCTTCTCCTTTTCTTTTCTTCTCTTCTTTTTTTTTTTTTTTTTTTTTTTTTTTGTTTCTCCCACCAATGTCCCCATGTTCATTCCAGTCCCTCTACTAAGCAAGCCTGCTACAGTCTTTAACTAAGACACCCACGACCTTCGACAAAAATAAGTTCTTGATATTCGAACAACTTCTTTTAGAGTTTTCATCATTTTCAATGAGTTTCAATACTTACCTATTGTATTTTGGCATTAGTTTTAAGTTATCCACTCATTAACGACCCCAAATAGGCAGGATTAGGTGTATTCAAACACCAGTTAGCAAGGTTTTCGTCTGGTTGATTTGATTAAGTTCATTTGGGTAAGAATTTTCTAAATTTTCTTTTTAACTAATTTAAGGTTATTTAGAATTGTCTCTTGACATTGAATCTTTCACCTATAGATTTTGGATAGTTTTAGAATTATTTAGACACTTTTAAAAAAGGACCCAAGTTTTAGATGTTATAGTTCTATTTATACCTTTCTTTTAAATTAAATATAGAGGTTGTAAGTTAGTTTTTAACTCTTGGGTATACTTTATTTTAAATTAATAGACTTGGTTCGAGATGCTCGACAAATAAAGTTTAAATAATATAAAACCTTTCATTTTCTAACCTGACATTAAAAATGTCTCCAACTATAACTGTTTTGTTGAAACATACAGTACTAATGTACAAGTTAGGAGGGGGAAAAAAGGTGGTTGTCAATCATTCACTCATGGCTGTTGGATTCCATACGCTCTCCACCTTTTGGTAATGAAAAAGAGTAGTTTTTCAAACATGCAAATGATACTTTGATTTTACAAGGGTTAGTGAGACTTGTGGACCCATTGATACTATAATATTGATTTCTGAACATAGAAACCTCATACCATAGTCCATACCTTTTCATTTTAAGTAAAACCTTTAGTAAAAGAGATTCAAATATAAATTAGATCAAAAAAGAGAAGAAAGCATATACTTTTAATGATTGAAAATTTTGGGTTGGTCCTCTTCCTTGAAAAATCCAAAAACACTATCAATTAAAGGATTGTATTTGTCTCCCATTGTTATAATTATAGTCTAGAAGTTATGACTAACAACCACACCAAAGGCCAATTGGACAAACACACACATAATGGCAATGCCAAACAAGAAACACAGCTATGACTTCAGTGGGTAACTAAAGACGGAATGTTTTTGCCTTAATTCGGACAATCAGTAGTACAGTTTTGTAGTCATACCAATCTTGTTTGGTCTGTCACTTTCCATGGGATTTCTTATTCTATAGCTAGGAAAGCAAAGTGGCCTCGCCTTTGATATGCATGAAATTGTCGAAACTCCCCCACCATATAAAACAGTTACTTTAGTGATTATGTTACCTCTATTATAACCTCTCTCCCTTTTGTTCGTTGTTACTATCAAACTTACAAATCAAATAAAACAAAAACATGAATGCAAGATGTAGTTTACCAAGTTATTTTTTATTAAAGAGAAATATCATATTTACAGGTATGTCTTTAACGAGACCTCATACTTAGACTATTTGAAACAACAGATGAAAGATTTAAAACATTTCAATATGCGTCCCGATGAAAGTGGGTTAGGAATTTAGAAATGTGGGTAGAAGTGTGATAGATTTACATGACAAAAATATGATGTGTATGTTCGTTTTTACGATGATATGTTTGAATGGACAATCTCACATGTTTTTTGAGCCGTTTATCTCAATACAGAAGACACAGTTTGCCATCCCCTTCATCCTTACAAGGATTTTAGATAGTCTTAAAAAAGTAAATTTATTTGGATCAATTTATTAAAACTAAATATAAACAAATATTGTACTAGATTCAAAGATAAAGAGGAAGAGAGTGATTGTCCTACTAACTACTAAGGGTAATATAAAGAAAAAATTGAACAAAAGCCACTAAAGCAACTTATATTTCATGCTTACACAAAATTGAATATGACGAACAAGTGGTTGAAAGCAATATGAATCTTGAAAAAGGAGAAAACTAAGGTGTAGTTAGTGGGATAAACTATCATTCAGAAAGCAAAAAGGCAGACATGGAAGAATTAAGTCCAATTGCTTTCAACTTTTTCCCATTAGTGTACTATATATTTAATGCTCAGTTTTATCCTTCAAAATCATTCAAACAGAAATGATCAAAGGAACTAAAGCTTTTATTTGGTGACATCCCTCCTTGGGAAAATAGAGGAGAGAAAAATGATCTCTTAAATTCAACTTTTTCTAATTAAAAATATGTATATTTTAGAAGAAAATGTTTTCCTTCACATTTCAGGTTGATCGTATGATAAACCATTTGTACTACTAAAGAATGCTACTATAAGTAAGCCTTCACTTAATGTATTCCTTGTCAACTAAAATACAATACAAAATACCTTTATGTTTGAGATAGCTTTCGATAAACTAATTTGAGCCTCCACTCACCTTGATGAAATAATGAAATTTATAAGGCTCCTCTTTAAGTACGTAAGAGATAAACTATGTTTCATTCACAACGACATACAACAAATGAGCACATTTCGATATGGAAAATAGGAGAATTACCCTACCTCTTCTTCATAACAAAACATAACAACATGAGTTAATAATCATGAAGATGATTAGCTGATGATTCGATGAGATTAAAGTTTGATAAGATAATTTCTCAAAAAGAAAAAAAAATCTCAAAAATGTTTGATAAGATAAAAAAAATCAAATAAGGGAAGTTCCAAAAGAAATAGAATATAACGAGTAATCTTATCTTCCAAGATCTAGTGGATCTTGGAGAATCCAACTCAAGTGAATTATAGATCTCACATGATACAAGACTATTTTGCTTTGCTCATACCCACACTCTCCCCTATCTCAAAAGTTTCTCAATATTCGTTCCCTTCTTTCATGGAAATTAAATCCATTCGACTTTTTTGCCATCATAACCAAATACCAACTACCTAGGATTCTTCAAAATATCATACTATACTAATATTGTTCTAACTTCTTAACTTTCCAAGTGTAACAAACAACTTTTCAGGCTATAAATTAATTGTGATTTTAATTTAAACTTTGTTAATTTTCATATCCAATCTTCAAAAAATTATATAAATTTGTTGAATTTAGCTCTTTATACATTTAGATTAAAATGATTTTCTAAATGACATTGTGCAATCAATCACTACTATGTTGCGAAGAAAAAGGTAATGATTGATGAGTAGCACTAAACAATTTCATACACATTTATTCCAAAATCCAAAACACCAAACTTCAAATACATTGGTCAACTCTTCAAAAAAAAAAAAAAAAAGGAAAAGGAAAAAAGAAAAAGAAGAAAACATAGTCAACATCACTTCTCATTTCCTCATCAATACTTAATTCCCCAAAGGAACTAAGAGCAAGTGATGGTTCAAAACTACATCATGCTCTTGGTGGAGGACTATACTAATGTATTGTCCTTTGGCTTGGCCTATCACTTTCATTAGGAAAATGATGAGGTAAAGATGACAAATAAAAAGAAAGAAAATTTATATGTTTTATGGGAAAAAAAGCTATGAACAAATAGTATCTAGACTCACAAGGTGAAAAGTCAACCATGATATACAAATTTGATGTATAGTTTTCTTTTATGATCATTACTCATGCAAAAAATATAAATTAGCTTATAAAATCTTGAGTTTGTTGTTGTTATATCATTCCAAAATCTAGTCACAAACAAACTATATATTTGACAATCAATGATCAATAACTTTGTTTGATAAACTTTAATTTGGCTATATAAGTTCATTGGAAAGATAATGGGCGTAAGTTTGATTTGTTCTTTTGCTTGGTTTTAATTTATATCATGAGAACGTGTTGACAAAGTTCTGATGGATTTTTTTTTCTTCTTTTCAATCTTTTTAAAGAAAAGAAAAAAAAAAAGGAAAACATTACACATATTTAGAAGAGAAAAAAAATATTAGGGTGTATCTCCTACCCCACTGAAGTGCCCTACATAAAAATTTATGAGACCATTTTTTAAAAATATTTCTCCATCTTTATTATCATAGAAGATGTATGAAGATGGATGCAACCGAGCTAGATGCACTCAAAAATATTATTCTTCAAAATATATATGTGTATAATTTCTTTAACAAAGTACTTTAGAGTGGAGAATTGGTATGGGCATAGCCAGAATATCACAATTAAATTAACACATATGCTCTAATCATGTTATCAGTTCGAAAAGTGATTTATTACTTAGAAAATATATACAAGCATAGCAAAAGAGAAGCCCAAAGTTCATCAACAAATTTTGTTTGTTTTCTTTTGTTTAACAACAGTTTTTTATCCTTCACATCTCATGAAGTAAAATTTTAATTAATTAATCTAAAATTTAAGTTTATATAAACTTAGTATCTATAATTTCAAAATGGCAACAATATAGCTTTCTAGATATATATAACGATTTTGATTATTTTTTTAAGAAGGAAACGAACATGCATGATGAAATAAGGAATCCTAAAGGATCCTTAAAATCAATAGGACACAAATTTATTGATAATAATAAGCAGGTACAAAGCAAGGCTAGAGGTAAGCTTATGTAGAGAGGAGTTAGTTTAACATTGCTCTGAAATTTAACGCTATTGAGCTTGAGCTATAATCTTTAAAAGATGGGTGTTTTGAACACCATAAACCTATAAAATTACAGGCATTCTCCTAAAGACTAAGATCACTTGTTTGTTTGTTTGAGAAGATGCGACGGTTTCTCTCACACCAGATGCACCACAAAATTGCCATTGCGTAATTGAAGATTATGGAGTTTCTTTTGTTATTTGAGGTTAAATGGCAGAAAGAACAACCTAGGGATTTGGTCTCCGTGAACGTCAACTATACACTCGTGTGTTGAGTAAATTTGGACTAGAGGAAATTTGTCGTGTTGCAATGTATCAGAAGATGGTCTCTAGTTTCCACTTTTTAGTGACATAAAATGCACCAATTTGGACCGAGAGAGAAATGAGGATTTTGATCATTACACCTCAAAATTTACAAAAATTATTTTCTAAATATCGTGGCTAATTATATCAAAATGTGATATTAATTATTATAAAATAACGACACGAACTAATCTTTATAGCTTATAGTTTATGTAGAAGCTAATATATTTAACGTATGTTTGGATTAACTTTCTAATTGAATATTTATAATTAAAGAAAATGTGTATAACCATTTAAAAAGTAAATTCAAAAGCAAAAGTAAACCCAAACTAAGAGTTTATAATTTTAGCTTTATAATTGGATACAAAATTGGAAATTTATTTGATATAATATTTGGAAAATGGTCAAAAACATAACCTTTAAATATTTGCACTTCATTAATGAATAAACAAACCAGGAAAACTGCCATGCAAGGAAAAGAAAAACAAAAAAGTATAGCAGAAAATTAATAAATGTGTCAGTTTCAAAACAATTGTTTTGTTTTTTGGTTAAATTTGTCTCTTAACATAGAAAATTAAAGTCATACATACATCAATCACTCACCATAAGTCTACTATGGTTATTCAAATTTTGGGGTTGAAATAATTATAGGAAATACGTGGTATTTTCAGAAATTATATATCATTTAAAACTATCAAAAATTATATTTGGTTGTTTTAGTTTCTAATTTTTTTAGATCAAAAGATTGTTTTTGTCTATGCTGATGTGCAGGCTCTTTTATTTCTCGACTGCATATCATTTTTGCAAAAGTTTTTATTAAGGCAGGAATTTGATTGCATTGGAATGATGTTTTTGTTTTAATATTTATAAGTTGCGTTCAAATCCGTTGATGCACATTTTAACTAATCTTTCGAGACAACTTAATGTCAAGAAAACTTGTAAAGGTAGAATATATTAAGTTCTAGTTAGATGGTTATTATTAGGTCAACCGATATGGATAACTCATTTGTTGTGTAGACGAATATATAAGAAACCAGTAAAAGTCTACCAAATTTTTCTGCCGTGTTGCAATAATTTTTTAATTGATTTATTTTGGTCCATGTTCTTTCAAATTGTTCATCTTAGTTTCTCCGCTTTTAACTTTGATCCATTTTAGTCCCTATATTTTCAAAATGTCCAACTTGATACTTATTTTTTTGGACTTTAGTTCATTGTAGTCCTTCAACTTAAAAAATAATGATTACTTTGACCAATAAATAAAGTAAGCATAAAAATGAATGTACCAAAATAGTCACTTTTTAAAAGTACAACATCTAGATGGAATATTTTGAAAATAAAATAAAAAGAATAAACCAAAACTAAAAAAGCACCAAACAACCAAAGTAGTGTTTAAAACGTTATACATTATTTTTATTTTCTTTTCCTATGATATGAAAAAGGATGTATAGAGATTAGGTGCAACCTGGTGCACCTAATCATTCCCAAAATAATAACAGTAGTTAGGAATTAATATATAGTTCATGGATAGAGTTTAAGTTGAAGAGTTGAAATAAAAAAGCTCATTTAATATGTGGGGTTTAAATGCAAAATGTCAAACATGCCTATAATCATGAAAAGGGATACAGAGAAGAAAATGAGAATTAGGAATAAAGCGAAAAATATGTGTATTTGTGTATATTATTAATTTAATTTAGTTCTTACAACATCCAATCCCCAGAGAAAAAGACAAAAGACATATAAATAAAAACCAAATTACATCAGATAGTACTACTAAATGATATCTCTCTCTACTTGTGTTTTCCATAAACTTGAAATGAAACAGATTAAGAACTCCCTAAATTAAAGAAGACAGTACTTCTTTTAACTTTATTGACATAATTAAAAAGAGAGAGATTCGTAGGGTTTTAGAACGGTATACTGTTTTTTAAAGAGGTGGTGCAGTATTAGTATCATTGGCCAATTTTTGTTGTTCTTCAAGCCAAGGAATGAAGGCCTTGAGAGTGTTGGAATCGGACCTATAAAACTTTTGGGTGAGTTGAAGAAGCATTGGCCATGTGAAATCTGGGAACTTTCTTGGTGGATTTTTCTCCACCACTTCATCCGGTGCTCTCACCACTTTGTCAGCTGCTGGATTTAGAAAAAAAGCCATTGATTTTCTTGCTTCCTTGCAGTTCACTACAGCTCGGTGTAAACAGCTCTTGTAAACCCCATTTGTCAGTGCCTTTTTTTATTTATAAAAAAATCAATCAATTAATATGGGTTTTTTGAAAAAAAAAATAGAATTATTTATAATTCAATAAAATTACTATAATTACCATGAATGTGTCACCAATGTTGATGACAAAGGAGTCCGTTATTGGAGGAATTGTGTGCCACTCATCATCCACGTAGACTTGAAGGCCGCTGACGTGGTCTTGGTGAAGAATTGTTATGGAGGTTGGATCACAATGAGGCCCAGTTCCTAATGTCAACTCTGGCTTCTCGCATGGTGGGTAATAATTTAGCCTCATTATTGATTCATTGTCCTCATAGAATTTCCTGAATCTCTCTTTTGGAACCCCGAGGCTTAACCCCAAAAGCTCCACTATCTTCAAACCCAATTCACTCAATGCTTCTCCACACTCCTGATACACCTTCCTGCAAAAAAATTAAAGAAAAAACCAATATTTAATATTAAAAGTAATAACAATGTGTTAGGCTAGCTACGTCCACCATTAGAAATTAGAGAGAACTTTTTTTTAACATAATACTACATAGGTGCGATCAAGAGGTGCATTGAGACATTTCAAGTTAGTTGACATATTTTTAGCTTCCACATCATACCTCAAATTAAGATTGTGCATTCCATAAAAAAGGAAGTGTTCAAATGCAAAGAGAGCTAGTGAACAACCCACAGCCAAAGAAAAAGCAGAAGGGAATAGAGGAAAACTTCGAATTTAGAGTGATAAAAGATATATCATAGTTACAAAATAAAACCACGGAGTTACATTGCCAGGAGTATCAAATCATAGATTCAGGGCATTTCACAGCCATAATAATATCAAGAAACCAGAAGAGTATGAAACATAATTTAAATTACTTACCCATGATGGGAGAGTTCATTGCCATATATTTCAAGGATATAATCGTGAGCGGTTGATTTTTGATCAGCAACATAAGGAACGGATAAGGTTTCCTTCCATGGAAGATTATTGGAGAATCGTCCTATGAAGGAATTAGCATACCCAAAATTTTCACCAAATTTTCTTTGAGCTTTCTGTTTGACATCAAAAGGAAAAGTAAAGAACTCCTCCATACACCCATGAAGTTTTTTCATCAATTCCATGTCTACTCCATGGTTCACCAACAAAAAGAATCCATGCTTTTTGCAAGCTTCATCCACCAACCTTATTGTCTCTTCAATATCACTTTCATTTCCACTTAAAAACTTTTGCAAGTCAATTTTTGGAACTTGCAGCTCCGGCAACCCCTCCTTTGGTTTAAACTCGTCCGGCCACACGAATTTCTCTGGCACCATCGACTCTTCCGAGCAACCAAACTCCACACGCTGTGTTGAATCCCGGCCTGAGTTCGTCATACATTCCGTGGCCATTGCTAACAACCAAAAACTATTGCTCTAAATGCTCGAGATTTGGAATATGATTTTGAAGGGAAGAGTTTGGGAGATTTATAACCTCACAATAGGGGTAAATACGTAATTTTCATTGTCTTTTATGACCATATAAGACAACGCACATACCAATCCAGTATTCCCTAGACAATGATATAACATATTTAAACTATTTTTCCTTTGGTTTTACCTTTATTTTCGCAGCTGTTGTCCTAAAAATAAAAATAAAAAATAAAAAAAATACGTTGTCACTCACTCATATATTTGTGATCTTTTTCTTTTTCGCCAATGTCAACTTTCTTTTGTTGCATTTTTAATAACAGAAATTGTTAAAAACTTTTCTTTGATCAAAGTATTATTTTATTGGTATTCGGTTTCAACCTATTATGGTGATTAAGTATGTTTGGTACATTGGCGTGGTTAAGGTAATTAAGGTGCATGACTTCGATATTAATTCGATTTTTTTCTTAAAGAAAATATTTCTCTCCCGACATGCATTTTACATCAAATATTTGTCACTTTATCGAAAGATATAAAAGAAGAAAATTACGAGTACTATATAATTGTACGTTTATTTTATTTTTTGTGCCATTTCTTTATTATATTCTTTTAAAAGCCTTTTCATTTGAAGTGAGGTGATGTGCTATGTTTCCACGATGAATTGGAAGAGAGATAGAGAGAGAGAGAGAGAGCAAAGAGGATAAATAAACATATTTAAATACTTTGTTCCAAAACTAATCAAAAGTATTATTATACTTTTCCACGTAACCCTACCGTATAATATGTATTTTTATTTTAATAATAGAATAATGTGTTGAGATTGTATTTTTAAGTGATAAAATTAAAAAATAAGCAAGCTTTAAGAAAACTTGTGTACTTGACAACTACTTAAAACGGATTTTGAAAGAGCAAGTTTATACAATAATGTGGTGAGTGTTTGATAATTAATCTTTCTAATTTGTATGAAACATTTCAAATCAACACTTAAATGATCTCCACTTTCCATTATCCTCATCATACAATTTCCGATAACTATTTATGTCGACTGTCGCTGGCCAGCATCCGACCACCCCTTTTAACGACTAACGTCAACGATGAGCCTCTGACCACTATTTTTCATGTGACCATTGATAACAAATTTTTGTCTATCATTTTACCCGCAATAGCTTCCAGCCAACCTATGAAGACTGTTTTACCCACAACAACTTGGTGATTGTTGTATGCTTACTTTCGTCAACTGTTTTTCCGAGTCCGTGCCAATTGCCAACAACAATTTTTCGATGACCTCAGTTGACTGTTTTCGACAACCGTTGTTGCTAACCTCTAGCTATCATTTTACAGTGACTGTTGTCGGCCACCTTCGATCGCCATCCTAAATGACCATTAGCCAACTGCTATCAAAACCTTAAAGGGTCAAATTTTTTATTATAATTTGAAATTATAAATATACTTTTAGTATATAACAAAGTAAAACAAATTTTTACCTTAGAAACACTTTTGAAAAAAAGTTGTTAATGATTTTTTAGAAAAAAAATGTTAGAAATGAAAAATATATCTTTTAAAAACATCATTTACTCAAGGCTATCTCCAAACAAAACGGGAAAACTTTGTTTGGATTCACCACTGAGGTATTTTATTAAGTTACAATACTTCTTGAGTGATGATTTTAATTTCTGTAAGTTTTTTTTTTGAAAAGGAAACAGCCAATTTGACCTTAGGACAAGCCTAAGACCAAACTAGAATATTATTAAAGAAGGGCTAGAGAAAAGCCCAAACACTAATTACATAGTGCATTAAGATTAAGAGCTATGGTAGATGCTGAATAATTTTTAAAAGTAGGATCCCTACTACACCAATTTCCTATGAGAATTTTGCATTCTTCCCATAAATTAATAATAGATTTTTGATAACTTAAAGTATCAAAAGTTCTGTAAGTTAGAACATTAGAATAATCAGGGGAAAAACAAAACTATTTGGTTTTACATTTTAGAATTTCTAAATGAGAAGAAGATGATGTCTCAGTAGTTCAATAGCTAAATATTGTCTCCTCATCCACATTTAATTACCCATGTTATACTACCACATCAATATCTTTAGGTTCACATCCCCTTTAAAACTATTTTTAAATCTTGAGAACATGTTTACTTTAACTTTTCAACAACCTAATAAATATCAACTATATACTCTCATATTTAAGCCAAAAGTGTTTATTTAAAATATAGTTTTAGTAAAAAAAAAAAAAAAAAAAAAAAACAAGCAATTATCTTTTTAGAGGCAAATTAAGAATTTTTAACCTCCTAAAAAGATAAGTAATTAATGTCATAGCCAATTAAATATGTCTCATGTTCTTTTTAGTATAACAAGTGAAAGTATAGATGTCTGATTGTTATTAGTGATTATGAGAAGTTGGTAATATTTTAAAGTTTTACCTTAAATGTATCTTCACACGCCAAGAATTCATAAAATTACCATTTTTTTTTCAAATGAAATCGTCTCTTCAAATGCGTGTGTGTGTGTGTATATATTTGCTTTTATTAAGAAAGGTGATAGGATCCTTTTAACGTAAAGTTGGGAGGACACATCAAAGTAACTTTACCCTTTAAAGCTTTTTGAGAGACCCACAACCTTTTGCACCAAATCATAGCCCCCACCAACTCAATTGAAAAAAGAAACAATTTGAAAATTTAGCTCTCGTATATATATGTGTGTGTGTGTTTTTATTGACATAAAGTTAAGACTTTCATGACACTTTTCTTTCACATATTTCTCTGCCTACGATGAAGTTTTTGTGTGCGGGTGATCTATTATTTATTATTTATATTTTATAATAGTCGAGTTTTTCTTTTGAACGAGATAAAATAGATAATCTTGAATATTTTTATAATGAAGTTTATACATTCTATTTTAAGGAGTGAAATTTCTATATTTTTGTTCGCTAGTTTCAACCGATCCTATTTTATAAAATTTTATGGAAAATGATTTAGGTAAACTAGTGAAAATATTTACAAAATATAATAATTTTTAAATTTTATCCATGATAGACACAGCTAGAAGCGTATAAGTAGATTTGTAATTTATATTTTTATATACCAAATACAAAATTGAAAATTTATTATACTTTATATATTTTAATTAATTTTACAATAGAAGTGATTTGAATTGTTATTTGTCATTCTCTCTATTATTTATCCTTATTACTATTAATTTCAATTTATTTTGACTCCAAGATTTATAGGACAAATATGATTCAAGGGAAGTTTAAAGTTGAGGTGAGAAATGTGAGTTTTTTTCTTTCATTATGGCCGTACAATTGTCCAACGCACCCATGATTGGCCTTCAATCCAAATACAAAAATTTTACATAGTCAAGGGTAGGTATGTCCACGGGGTGGGGACGGGAATGTCACTCTTCGTTTCCGTCCATATGCTCTTTTATTACATTTCTCATTTCCACAAATTTTCTTGTGAGAACGCAGCGGAGATTCCATACGAAGATTTTTTGGAGATCGGATTTCCCGTAAGGAAATATTCTCTATTTTGTATGTTTTTTTTTTTTTTTTGTTTGTTTTTTTGTTTTTATAAAGAAAGATAAATAAGTATAATTATATATATAAAGGAAATTTTTACAAATATAATAAACTATTAAAATTTTTACGGCCCACGTAACAAAAACCATGAAATTAGTCATTTTTTAAATATTCAAAATTTGCCTTTCGATCTTTCTTTTTCTATTCACGGCGATTTTTTTCTCTCGTCTTGATTCCTTTCCTCTTCTTTTTTTTCGACTTCAATTTAGTAACTAAATCTAATTTATTTCTATCGTCTTTCTTTTTTTTCTCTTTTTTTTTTTCGCTGCGATTTCTTTTCATCGTCTTTCTTCCTTTCTTCGTCTTTTTTAGATCGTGTATAAAGAGAATCTTGAAAAAAAATCGTTTAGATTGGAGTAGTCAAATCATTTAGACAGATCATGTACCAAAAGAATTAAAAAAAAAATCGTTTAGTCAAATCTAACGATTGTGTACCAAAAAATCTTGAAAAAATAAATAATCGTGTAAACAAATCTAAACGATCGTATACCAAAATAATCTTGAAAAAAATTGTTTAGCCAAATCTAAACGATCGTGTACCAAATTTCGAAAAAATCCCTCAAATATAAATGATAAAATCTAAACGATTGTGTAGACAAATCTAAACAACTAAATTTAAACGATTATAGATCATGTAACCAAACGACCAAATTAAACGATAATGTAACCAAATTAAACGATAGAATTGAAAAAATAAATCATTTAGATTTGGGTATCCAAATCTAAATGACCAAATTACTAAATCTAAACAATCGTGTAGTAAACAATAGCCAAACCTAACGACCGTGTACCAAAGAATTTTGAAAAAATAAACGATCATGTAAACAAATCTAAATGATCATGTATCAAAAAATCTTGAAAACATTCGTTTAACCAAATCTAAATGATCGTATACCAAATTCTGAAAAAAAAATTCCCAAATTTAAACGATCGTGTAGCCAAATCTAAATGACTAAATCTAAACGATTGTGTAAGCAAATAAACAATCGTCTAAGGAAATTAAACAATAGAATTGAAGAAATAAATCGTTTAGATTTGACTATCCAAATCTTAACGATCGTGTACCAAACAATAGCCCAATATAAACGATTGTGTACCAAATATATTAGGTCCGTCATTGACCGAACATTTTTTGTATTTTCCATTGTGGACCTACGAGTTTTTTTCGTTTTTCGAAATTGTTTTATACACGGTAAATATTTTGTCGATTTGTTATATCTTTTAAAAGACTCCTATATATAAACAAGGGATTTAAGCCTCTACGGTAACAAATAAAATGTAAAACTTTTATTGTATTCATTAATATTCTAAGTTGATTTAATTATGCCAATATGAACTCAACTCAACTGACATATATTTGTATCATATTTTATGAGACTAAACTCTATCTTATAAGACCAAATTTGTAATTTAAACTAAAATTATATAAATATTATTTTTTATTATTATATAATGTATAATATGCTACATAACACATATTATATTAATTAAAAAAATAAATTCACTTCCTAACATGATATATTATATTGTATATCTAAATATTTTTATAATAATTTTAAAATAATTATGCTTTTTTGAAATGTAAAATTTAAATTTCCGAATAAAAAAACAAAGATTCAATAAAAAATAATTTTTAGAAACCGAATCCAAATTATCCTATCAAATATATATTTACTGAATTAAATGGATATAAAAACATGAAACAATATTAGAATTTTCTAACAAACATGTTTTCAATTATTTTATTTTATGTAGATTATATTGGTTTATAAAACTAAGGGATTAAGATAAGATTATAGTATTTTCTTTTTAAGATAAATTTAAAATATTAGATAGTTAAATTGAGTCTTATTTTGCAAAGTTTCAGTGGACTTATTTAAAAAACAATAATAATACATCGAATATAATGAACTTTTATTTTTTTTTTATTGTTTTTATTTTTTTCTTTCCCTTTTCGTACTTATTTGATGTTTTATGCGGTCTAAGCCATTTTCATGCAGAAAAGCCCATATGGTGAACAATGTTACTGAATCTTCAAAATTCCATTGGGAAACAAAAACTGATTTTGTTGTCTCCTCCCATCAATCTCCAAACCTTTTCTTTTATAATATACAACAATAAATTCAACTATCGAACTGCGTTTCAAATATATTTTAAAATTTATGTTTGGATTCATTATTTTGAGTTCGAATTTTAATACAAAACTGATTCGATCAACTTTTGAATTTCATATCAACATTATTTAATTTTCATCTCTAACAATATCAAGCTCTTCGACATTTTTCCGGATATATATATATATATCTTCGTATTCTTATGTCCCAACCTTTGAGTTCCTTTTATCCTTTTTCTAATCGTTTTGTTCTTCATCTTCTAAATTCTTTTTGTTTTTGTTCTTTTCAATTTAATTTTCTTCTTCGGAATAATATTCTATGTTTTGGTCCAATTGAATTGACCAGACGACAAGTGGGTTTAAAAACTTAATTTATATTTTCTTTCCCATTTTTTCAAAGAAAAACTGTTTAAAATAAATTGAAATAATATTTTAAAAAATTATTCAGATTCAACTAAAAAAAACCTACCCTAAATCACAAGAGGATTAATTTATAGTTGTGTTACAAATATAATAAAATGAAAAATAAAAATAAAAATGATCTAACAAATTACGAAAATATAGCAAATTAAAAAGAATATATATATATATAGATTTTGAAAGAAACGTGGAAGGGTTGGTGGGATGATAAGATGAATGGAAAAAGGGAAGGGCCCAACAAAAGCACCGAAGTTGGCCATATTTCCAGGAATAATATCTCAAAACGTTTGCCCAAATCTTTGTCCATATCCTCTCTTCATCTAATTAGGGTTTTTGTCCTCTTCAACCAACGTAACCTTTCTTTTTTTTCTCTTCTCTCTCTTCAAATTAAAATCTCTTTCTTTTTCTTCTTCTTCATTCTTCTTCTTTCTTCTTTTTTTTTCTTTTAAATAAAGAAATATTTAACCTTTGTCGGATTAATGGAACATGCCCAAGTTTAATTACTTTCTTTTGATGCATAAACATTCATGACATGATTTAAAGTCAAATGTCATGTTTATATGTCATCCTATTTTTCTTTAATATATAGAATGAAATAGAGATTATTTGTGATATATATGAAACACAGCTGGAAATTTGTTTTATTTCACATCATACTTTTGTTTTTACAAATTTCTAAAACATAAGACAAAGATATATTTGGTGAGTTTATTTTTTTTCATAAATAATCGTTAATTCATGGAAATAATTTGTCCTTAATGTTTAGAAATTGTATTGTACAATAAGCTAAAACTAGCCAATTATATATATATATAAGTTGGGATGTAGTATATGTATTTAACTTTCAATTTTATATCTAATGGATTTATGAATTTTCTAATTTCTTTTTTCTTGAAAAAAATAATGCTAACCTATTAAACACAAAATTGGTAAGTTTTAAGTTATATTCCACATAAATTTTAAATTTATATTTATACAATAGTTACTTAAATTTCTTATCAAAAACCTCTTTAAGACAAAAGTTAAATTTGGAAGAACTCAATGAAATTTTAAAAACTTAAGAATCAATTAAACATAAAATAAAAAGTTCAACCTCATGTAAGAAATATATTAAAATTCAAAAACATATCGAAAGTGGCTAAATTTAACCATTAAAATAAGAACTCATAATAGAATTGGTTTTTTTTTATTATTTATTTTTCTAAAATGTTATGGTAGAGATTTAAATGAAAACATATCTTTAACTAGTTGAATTTTTTTTTTCATGCATAAAATTTCAAATTTCGGCGATTTTAATGATATTTTCTTTTCTTGAAAAGAAGAATTATACTACTTGGCTGTTATGGAGTATCATACCATTAATGAGATTCGTTGCAGGCTTCACATAATTTATTGCCATGCAATGCATGGCTCTTTCTTTTTGTTAGACTTTTTTCCTACGGTTTCTATATCATCATTCCAGCATGCATGCACTACAAGTGCCATTTTCTATTTAATGAACTTCCATTTTTCTTCAAGATATACATATACAGAATTCATGCACTCTTTTCTTAGCTATATCAGATTCAAAGTGGCGAACTCCATATTAAAAGAGCTCAATTTGAGTTGAATTTTGATCTATATTACCTTTCATAAGTACTCCTTCTCCTAGGGCTCCGCTCCTTCGTAGTCTTCCTATATCTTCTTTCTCCACAATTCAATAGATATAAAGAATGTATAATCAATCTTGATATAAAAAATTTGATCCACCAAGTAAAATAAATAAGTCTAGATTTAATGCATTGGAACTAATAAGTTTTGTGTTTAGGTGTACACTTATAACATAGAATTTTCTATATCATCTCAAAAACAGTAGAAAAAAAAATGAAAAGATTAAATACTCGATGACTGTGCTAACTACGATCATTTAGAATTCTTAAAATAACTTGAAAAAATGACATGGTTTGTAAATATTATTTAAAAGATGTATAACTTCTCTGAGTTCGAGATTTTCTTACTTGGTTGCCTTTTTAAATTCACACATTCATTTGTTATTTATTGACACAAGTTACAAGATTTTGCAAATCTTAAGTCATCATTTCTTGTTTAGGAGCGTTTTAATGAACCGAGAACCATTGTAGAATTTGTGTTATCAAACTCTTTCAAATTTATAATGGCAGTATAAATAACTGGATTTTCAAATAATAACAATTGAATTCTCAAACTTATATATTATTATAATTTGTAAGTTTAAGAGTCCAATTTTTATACATGGCTTAATTCTCAAAATTAAAAGTTTGAGAATGCAACTACAACCATATTTTAGAAGCGAAGTTTATGGTTTGCTAAAAAAAAATGAAAGGGTAAAATGGATCATATATTAAGTATTTCAAACTTTTCATATAGTTAAAAACAATAATAATCTTTACCAAGGAGGTAACCTAATCATCCACCGTAATTGAAACAAAACTAAAAAAAGAAAAGAAAAAACATTAATTTATGGTCGTTGGGTCTTAGTTTGTTCATAGTCATTATACTTATACATATGAGACAATAGATGCAAGGGGACAGACTTTAGTTTTGGTATACAACACATGTTTTTGGTTATATAAGGATAGCTATTATTATTGTTGATTTTGGAATAGGTCACATATAGGAAATTTGAGTTGGTTATATTTGGATTGGAATTCTGTAATTGTTGATGATCGATATTGCTAAGAATAATGAAATTATTGTTGGTTTACTAGTTTATTCTAGTTTATTTGTCATTTTTTTGTTGCTAACTACCGGTTAGAAAGGAATGCACCTAATACAGGAAATAGAAAATAGAAAATTTGTATATTTAATATATTAATAAACAATATACATAACGTTAAATACATGAAGGTTTTTTAGTGTCAACTATACAATTTTACTTGACGTGTAAAAAGTGTCAAGTATACGATTTTACTTGAATCAAATATAATATTTTACTTGACGGTGTTTTAATGTCAACTATACAATTTTACTTGACGTGTAAATACTGTCAAGTATGTAATCTTGACGGTAGATTACTTGACGTCAATACATTGTCAAGTAATTCTTTACTTGACATTATATTAACGTTAAGTAATCTCGTAGATTGTTAGTTTCTATTGATCTAGCTAGATTTTCAAAATGATATTTTTGTTCTTAAATTTTGAATTTGATTTCAATTTAAAAATTTTCACCTTTTTAACTTCCATTTCTTTACTATATACTAAGTTTCCATATTTAGTGATAAATATCTACTAAAAAATTGTCGTGAATTAATTTTCACTATTAGTTTTTTTATCCCTAATAAAATTAATATTCATGATTATTTTTAATTAATTAATAGTAGACAATACCACGAAAAAACCCAAAATGAGTATATAGTGAAAAGAGAGGTTAGAAGTGTAAATCTTGAAGTCTAATGAACCAACTAATTTGAAATTAAACTAAAATCTCAAAAATAACATTGTAATGCTTTGAAGTCTAAAAACTAAATTGAACCCAAATTTAAAAAACAGTAACATTTTGAAACATAAAGATCAAATAGAAATTAAACCAAAAAATTTGGTTTGTTTTAGTAATATTTGTAAGTGTTTACTTTTGTATGTTTATTTTCTTCTAAATGTTGTCTTTGGCGATTTTATTTTTATTTTTTATTTTTTATATTTTATATTTTATATTTTATATTTTATATTTTTATATTTTTATATTTTTTATTTTTGTGCCTATTCAAGAGAATGCAATTCTCTTTTTAAGGTTGGTCAATGTTGAAGAATCATTGTGTCATATTGTCTTGTGTTTGTGTGGAAAAACATCGGTGAGTGATCAACCTTATAGATTGTCAAAGCTTTTTGCACTATTATCAATGTTAAGTATTTTTCTAGATCTTATTAAATTTGTGTTTAATTTTACAAATAAGTCATTTTATAAAGGTATTGAAGTGACAACCAACCAACATAAATAATTTTTGAAATATATTTTATCAAAGTTTATCGTTGTTTAAATAAAAATATTTGTTTATAAATATATTTTATAGTCAATCCAATAACTAAGTTAAAGTTATTCATGTGTCATTGTAACTACAGTTTATTTATAAGCAAGTATATATAGTGTAATAATCGCTTACTTTATATCAGTGAAGTTATTTTTTCTAAGCACTCTACCGATCTGAGGTAGGTTAGCAAACTTTGTATATTACATTCCTGCTTTATTTTTTTTTTCTGCGTTTGATCTTTGGTGTCCTTAAAATTATTGTAACATCATGTGGTACCAGTTTTATTATGTGTTAGATAATCCCTAATTCACCTAAAGACAGAAAAAAAAAAATTTGTTTTACAAAAGATGGTAAAGATAAATCATCCATAAATAAAAATAAAAAAACCAAATTATATTATTAATTAAAGGTTAAATTAAAAAAAAGTCTTAACTTTGTGGTTTGTCAAAAAAAAAAAAAAACCTCTAAATTTCCAAACATTGAAAAATGTCATTAAACTTTTGAAAAATGTTAAAAAAATACTCTTATCATAAGTTTTGGAGGGATATTATTAAAGTTTTGTTTCAAAAATACTCTTAACCTATTTAAAAGTTTCATAAATATCTTAACTTGAAACTCATAAAAATTTAAAACAATACTCTAATTAATCAAATTTTTTAGCATCCAAAATAAGAACCAAAATTGTAGGTTACAACCATAGTTTAAATATACATTGGTACATTGATATTTCTATCGATATTTTCACATTTCAATGGGTTTGGTATCGATAGAAGGGGTGAATCGATATTTCTATTACATACTAGAAAGATCCACGAAATCATAAGAAATAAACATCAAAATGACATTAATATAAATAGAATATATACAATACTCATGTTTACCTATTTTGATAATAATAAAATATTTATTTACTAACTTAAATTTATTTTTATAAATTTTCTAAAAAATTGAATTGAAATCAAAATTTTTGTAAAATTAAGATTTCGATATATCCATCAACATCTATATTTTAAACTTTGGTTAAAACATAAAATTTCACAAAATCTCAAAAACCTCCAAAGTAAAACTTTCTTCTTACAACATGCTAAAATAAACAATAATTAGTTAAATAAAAAAATCACAATGAAAGGTCTATCAAAATTTATTGTTCAATAGTGTTGATAGTCAAACATATTTTTTATTTGACAATTAACTATAAATTAATTAAAACAGTAATTAACTATTGAGATTGATTGTGTTTATGATGTATCACTCTGGGTTAATAGTCAAATAAATTCAAATTATGGTTTTAAATTAAGACTTTGATTGGTGAGAAAATAGGTGTAAAATATTTTAGGTTAATGAAGACATTTTTTTACTATTTTTTTAAGTTTAAGGATATTTATGAAAAACTTTCAACCCGTTCGAGAGTACTTTTAAAAATTCTTTTAACAATTCTCATCTAAAAACTAATGAGTAAGAGTTTTTTTTTTTTTACCTTCTTTAAATGTTTAAGAATATTTTTTTAAATTTTGAGAATTTTAAAAAATTTAAAATATTTTTAACCCAAACCACAAAGATGTTTTGTAATTTAACTTATTCATAGTCACACAAATTAAAAATCATCCTAACTTTAGTTTTATTTATTTATTTAGTCTGAAAGATTCAGATTGAATAGATTTGGAATTCGGAAAGATAAACTAAATAAATTAAATTAAGTTAGAATTCAAATTTTGGAACGTATGCGTATTATTTGCATTTTTAAGGAAAAAAAAAGTTAAAATAAATTAAAATAAGTTAGATTATGTTTTATGTTTTTAAATTTTATTAAATATGTATCTGTATTTTTTAAAATTACTTTTGAATTTTGTGATTCAAATAATGATGTTTTTTAAATCACATTCTAATGTTTTTATTGTATTGTATTCAAAATTTGAATTTTAAAATTTCAAAGATAATTAATTATAATAAATAAAGATAAAAACATTTAGAAAATATGTGGTATTAATTCGCAATTAATTCATTTTCTAAAAGAATACAAATATATTTATAAAAAATTATTTTAAATTATAATTTTTTTTAAAATATTATATAGTAAAATATCATAATCTATTTAAGTTAGACCATAAAAACAAACTTTTATATGTATATATCATGATACAAATAGAAAACAGATAATAGTTTATCGCAATTCATCGTAAATAGATTATGATATTTTACTATATTTTATAAAGAATTTAGTTTATTTTTCTATATATATTTAAAAATAATTCATTATAAAATGGACACAAATTATATAATGTTACAAAATAATAATTATATAAATAGTTTTAACAAAAATGATATTCATAATAATAGTTTTATGATTTTATAAATATACACTAATCAAACCCATTTTAAAAAAATATCTTAAATTAGATTTTAATTTATGAATTAGGTGTACTACACAAATTTGAAAAGATGAAATAGAAGCAGATAAAATCATAGAATCTTGTTTTCAAATTTGATAGAAAAAGAGGATCTACATTCCATAAATGGATGTGTATCTTAGCATGAAAAGGACATGCATGATAGGGGAAAAAATATTAGGGATAACAATGAAAACAAGTACCAATGCATGTAAATGCAATAAAGTGAGTACCAATGCATGTTGATTCCTTTTACCATCAATATATATACACATATTTTTTATAAAAGAAAAGAAAAACTTTGGTTGTAGGGAAAAAGTACAAAAAAGAACAGCTGTGTGTTTGGGATCAGAAAGAACAAACTGTTTCATGTGATCTTCTTTCTTTGGTTTCGTTTTGGAGTAAGAACTTCAATTTTCCCATTTTCTTCACAATCACATTAGACCTATCTTTCTGATATTGATGCAATTAAACGCTTAGCTTTCCAATATGGATTTGTTCTTTAACAACAAAAGATTAATTAGTGTTATTCTAAAAATAAATTACAAATAATTAGTATTGGATGATAGAAAACAAATTTTAGATATGTGATAACAAATATCTCTATTAGCATAAGATATTTATCGTAAAGGTTTATATAAAAATTCTAATATGTTTAGGTTTCATTGAAACAGCATATGATTTTGGTCGTATTTATCATATCCATATCATAATTATATATTGTAAATTAAACTTTTCAATTTTCCAAGAAAAAAATAATAAAGAAGATAAGGTACGTATAGGCCTAGGGTTTTGTTTTTTTTTTTTAATGTATATTAAAAAGGTCCTAATTGAGTTAAATATTAAAAATAAAAAAACATCAAAATTTAGTTAAATATTTATAATTTTGCAGCGAGGCAGAGAAGAGTTGCAAGTCATAAAATTTTTCTCGAAGAAGAAGCAGTGATGATATTTAGAAAATAAGTGAGTTTTTAGGACAATGTACTATATCCTCCTAACTTTGTATAAGTTTAAGTTTGGTCCACCGTAAATTATGTGACCAATTTTGTCTCTTCTAGAAATGAAGCTATAAATTATAAAGATTGAAGGGGAAAAGTTTTGTATTTTAATTACCCCTTTTACTCATGCTATATATTTAGGGGAATATGCTATTGTGAGGAAGGTTATCTCTATAGGATATTTCAAGAACATAATCTAATCTAACCTAATCGAGTTAGGGTATCTTTAACATTAAGATTGAAATTCTAATATGCCATTTCTTTTGATTCCCCATTCTTTTAAGCTTTTAATATAGAATGTTATTTAACTACTCCCTATCAAATTTGTACTTGTACATGATACTATATCACATCACCACACATCATATGACCTAAAGATTTATATTAAAAATAAAGTGAAGTTGAAAAGATAAGAGTAGGAGTGCTCCAGATATGGGTAAAAGTACGGATGGGTGTATCATAAATACAATACAACTCAGAGTGGACTATTGGATGATAGGGCTTTACTATAAAACCTCGACCCATACCGGCCCAAACTTTAGCCTACAACTCATTGTAAATGTTCAAAAACCTATGCCCATTAAGGTTAGTTGGAGGCATAAAATTCTTGATTTTTGAAGTCAGTCCCATTCACATCCTCCATATCTACTTAAGCTTTATAATTGTCATGTCTACTTAACCCCCAAATTAGATCACTATTATTATTATTATTATCATCGATATTTACCTAAATTATATCACCAATGTTACTGACACAATATCTACATATAAGTTATAATATCATTACTTTTAAATATACAATTACCAAATTCATATTTTAATATATGAATGAAAGTTTCAATGAGATTTTAAATAACATTCAAAGACGTGAATGATGGACAACAAATTAGTCCATATCAATAATAGAATCCTTTGAATGACCAATATATAAGTATATTAGTGATTATTAAAATTAGATTTATAGTATCACGTTAAGAACAATAGAAGTTAAACAATTGATACTTACTTATAGATTTTATAAGTTTCAAACTTTTAGTTCAATTATCTAATTACAATTCTAATTACTATCATTCAAGTTCATCTACCAGACAAATGTTTTTTTACTCAAGAGAAAATGTTGCTTAAAATTTTTTAACAACAAATAGGGTACCAACATCAACTCTCGGGAGAACGACATTTGCAATTTAATTTGAGTATGGTTATAATCCAATAGACACACTCTCTTTAAAGACTACAATCCTTACACAATTTCTCTCTAACGACTTTATTGCTATGTTAGATTAATTGTTATGTACCCAGGGGTTTAGCTTTAACATTTTTTGGATATGTAACCTCTTCATTTAATAAATCATTTGGAAAGGTTTGGTGTTAAAGGAATACCAGTCTAATGGGATGCTCGAGTGCACTTCATGTCCCATCTGTTTTCCTTTGTCAAAAAGAAAAAAAAAGCCTGTCATGAATAAGCTATAATAGATGATTATATTCCATCAAACGAGATAGTACAAGATATGCCAACGATAGAAGTTTGTCATCAATAAACTTCCCAATTTTAAAATTCTAGAAAAAAAACTACAAGCTCGACTTGATAACATTTTTGTCTTTGGTTTCCGTTTTTTTAAAAGAAAAAAGAGATGCCAAATTTGAGAATTTAAGAAAAGTTGTTTTCTTTCCCTTCCATTTCTACTTGGTGATTATATTTAACGTTTAATTTTAATAATCAATCTAGCTTGTTGGTGTTTAGGTGCCTATGAAAGTGAGAGAAGTATTTTTCAAATTTAACATCCTCATAAATTTTCCTTTTAAATACAAAGTAAACAAGGAACTTCCATATCAGAGAAATCAAAAATTGACAATGAATAAAAGAAAGAAAGAATAAAACACACTCTGAAAACACAAAATTAACAATGGAAAAAAGGAAATAGGGGCAAGAATAAGATTTTATATAAAGCTCTATATATATATATATATATTTGGAAATAGGTGAGCTCTAGTTTGCCACACACTACAATTATTAAAACAAAAATTACAAAATACTTTAGATATACTATTGAAATATTGTTATATTGGTTTGTTAAATATTGAATCATCCAACCTCCTAAAAATATTGTATATATAATAATGTCAATACTTTTTGTTTGAGGTAATAATGTCTCATATATGACTTTTGCTTCTCCGAAAATTTTGTAATATAAGAAAAATAAATAAATAAATAACACTACTATACCAATATTTTATGTATTCTTAATTTGAATTCAACCCACGATATATAAAATTTATAAGAATTTGTCAGAGTGTTGTTTAAAACAAGATACAAGTTTAAATGGTGTTTTGGAGCTTTATAAGGGTTTGTGAGTCTCAAAAAGAAAAGTCAAACTCTCACAATTTTTTTTTTTTTTTTTTTGTTGACCCAGCACTGAGCTCATGTGACTGACTATGCAACCTTGAGGGACCATACTTACTCTCAAGCCACCAATATCACACACATATCCAAAATGAGAGCCAAAAGATAAGGTCTTACAATTATATATTCTCACACCAATTACTTTTAAGAGTAACTAATTCTTTTTATGCTTAATGACTTTAAAATGAATCTATCCGCCATTCACAGATTTTGAAAGCCAAACTTAAATTTCCATATCTTTCAACAAAAAGAATTTGAATAGCTTAAGATACTAAGCTTCTTGTTATCATTATTATTGTCGTTGCAGTTATGGATTTTTGGAACATGTAGATACACTTACCAAGATTTTTAGAACATGGTTGTTGTCTGAACCATCCAATTTCTCTACACAATATTTTTTCCAATCTGTTCTAGATCATTTTTGGAATATATATTCAGTTCGTTGGGTGCAAGTCCCAAAACTTCCAATGAAATTCGGAAGTGTTGAATAAAATTTTTGAGCTTCATACGACATTGTGGCGTATTTGATTCTTAGAAAGAAATTAAATGTCCATTGAAAAACTTTATTTGTTTAACTCTACCTTTATTTTCAATTATTCCATATGCAATATAAATGTAGATTTTAAAGAAATGTCAAATAATCAAGAATTATTAGGTATAAAATTGAAAGTTCTTAACTAAATATAATTAGATACTATTTTGAAAAATTTACAATCAAATTTATTCGACATTCATACATCTATCACATTAATGTTCAAAGTTCAAAGACGAAATATAAGAGAGAAGCCTATATAATGTGTGGCCTACTTGAAAATTATGAATAGAAATTATCACTCTAGCTTTTCTACAAGAGGTTGATCACAGTTCAAATTTCTATTGCTACATTTTGTTGTACTTGAAGTAAAAGAGAGATCTTCAGGTTAATATACGAACATTCAAACGATGTATTTGGTAACATTTATTACATTAATGTTAGTAATACTAAAAATTTAATGAGGCTCTTTAATTACATTCAACTGTCATAATAGAATTTGAAATTGTCAAATAATATCATAGTACGAGACGTTTTTCTATGGAATTAACGTTTGGATTCTTCGTTAATTTGTTCTTTAAGTTTGTTTATTTATAAATATAACAAAATAAACTAAAATATTTATTAAATATAATAAAATATTACTATCTATCTACTATAAATTACAATAAACCAAAATAGACTTCTATCTATGTTCAGATGCTAGTTTATCTTCATTTTTTTTTACCCATACGAATATTTTGTTATATTTTTTAATATTTAGTTATTTAAAATAATTTCTCTAAATTTATTAACAATTTATCCATTAAAAATAAAAAGGAAAAACATCTTTGTTAACTTAAATTATTCATAAATTTTAAACTTCAAAGAATGCAAAAAGCCAGTAATAATTATCAGCAAACATAAGAATCTTATTTTTCTGAGGAAAAAACAAAACATATTCAATATTAATAAATCTTATTTCTTAGAAGATAGAATATCGAAAAACTTGTTACCACTAAAAGTAGGATTTAGGTTAGTTCTTTTCATAATATAATATGAAACAGAAATGATAGTGATAAAAAAAAAGTATACAAGTACCACGATTATGAAAACCCTAGACTCAGATTATAGGTCCAATCAGAAGGCTAATAATATACTATAAAGCAAAGGAGAATTAATTCAACCAAATCTAATCATTTAAATAAAGCCCCAGAATTTAAATAAAATGGGAAACATTCATTCAGAGGGACATTCCAAGATTTGTGATTTGCATTAGAATTATTAGTTTATATAAAGAGTAAAAGGCAAAAAACAAGAAATTAAGAATGTAAATAAATGGATGAAAAGCACAGTCATCGATAGAACAAAGATGTATAGGGAGTGATTTGATCTAAAAAAGCGTGAAGAAAAGTGGGGAAAAAAATTAATAAAAAACACTGTTGAACTTACACATCAGTCCTGAAAATTGGCTGATTTGATCTGATTAAACTAAACGGGAAGAATCAGAAAAACAGCCGCCATTTTTCGAAGCTTGAGCTGAAAGACCGGAATTTTACTAGAAACCCACTTCTTGTTTCAATCACCTTTTCGTTTTTTGTTTTTTTTTTTTTTAATTTTAAGGTTGAAAAAAAAAAAAAACCAATTTTAGATTCTCTCAACAAACAAACCCATCAAAATCCAACAACGAAAAAGTGAAAAAAAGAAAAAAAAAATCGATCTTTTTAACACACCCTGTCACATCAAACCACCACTTCCACCGGCTGCCCCGGACAGTGACGACTGAAGCTGCAGCAGGTGGTGGTAACAGTCGGCGGCGGTTGGCCGGTGTTCAGGATTCTGATCCATACACCTATTTTGAAGCTCCATTAACATCTTTGGAATCCCAATTAACCCACAAGTTTGAATCAAATATCCCACTCCCCACATATCCACTTTCACTCCATGCAAACCCCTTCCCATCTCCGGCGCGTGTCTCCCACTCGCCGCCGTGTACGGGTATATCTGCGGGGCTCCCACCGCCTCTTCAAACCCACATAAAATCCATTCTCCTTTTACCCTTTTCATTTCTTCATCTTCTTCATTTTCATCTTCATCGTTATGATCCCTTCCTTTTTTCATCACCTTTTCCCAACAAATGTCTCTATGCATGAAACACAAATCATGTAATGCCACAAGTGCTTTTGTTACATTCTTCAATGCTTCAATTAATTGCTCGTAACTTGTTGGTCTCAATTTGCAAACCCTTGGCTTAAAAACCAATGCTAAATCTTTTTCGATTGATCCAATTATGTACTCCGAATGTGGGATTCTTTGATCCAAGAAATCATAAATCTCTTTCACTGCCGTCCATTTTCTTCTGCATGAGAAAAATTTGGTGACTAGATTTGGTGTCATTTCCACTACAATTCCGTTTCCCACATCAATTCTCTCAAAATCACTTGAAACTCCCAATTTGTTGCATTGCTCAGCTAACAATGTTAGAATCCCACCAATTCTATAACATGGAACTAAGGCCTTGAGTCTCTCACTAGGAGATGATAAATCTAATGAATACAAATCAGTTCGGATGATTCTATTATCTTGTCCACGACTTAGTGCACAAAATGTGACCAAATAACCTATTGCATAGTATCCCAATACATAAGGAATGTCTAAGTAAGTCCAAAGAAGCTTATCCACTAAAGAGCTAGAAGGGTTATTATTGAGACCATTATCTTTGATTTGATCGGTTTCTTCACCTCTCCATAAACAAAATTTTTTTATGAAACCCGTTATATTTGGCCATTCATCTAGCAAATTGTCGGTGGTGGTGGATGAAGATGATGGGGGATTACTTGGCTTACGAATTAATTGCATTTCCATGCAACAAAATTCTGAAACAAGGCGGTTAATGCAATCATCCCAAAGGCTTATGAATGAGTCTCGACTTGATGGGGTGGCAATACAAGGGTTGGTACGTATGATAGGGCATATAATCTCATAAATGAATGATTTGCAATCTAACATTTCGGTTGTGGTTGTAAACATAACCTCTTTACCTTGCGGTAAGTATGCGTATGCGTCTTTTCTAATGGGAAATCGTAGCTCCTCAGATGGCGGGTCTTGTATGTGCCATGAGAGCTCCGATAAGCTCGGAAGAGATGTCGGTGGGATTCGTAGACACCCGACATAGTATTCGGTTGGATCTTGATAATCCCATGAAGTATTTGCTGAATAAAACCACCTTAAGTTAGCCACATTAAGAACAAACTCAAAGAGAAGATATCTCTAATTAAACAACAAATTGGCTCTACTTAACCAAGCGAACATAGTAACTATGTTATGTTAAGCACGTAGAAAATCATTCCATAATAGGTACTAAGACTATGAAGAATCAATACGAAGTAATTTACAAGCTTTTCACAAGAAAATCAGGATATCCAAATAATAAAATTAATAACTGAATAATGATGTTGAATTAGACTTACATCTTGAAGGCAGTTCAGTTGAGTGAAGAATAGAGAGTCTATGAGGAGGAGCTGACAATTGAAAACGAAAAGCCAAAGTGTAGATCAATAAGATATGGAAAATCAAAGATGATGAATTAGAAAAGAGAACATACGAAAATAATTACGATGATGCAAATTACCAGTGGAAGTGTAAAAAGGAGATGTAAGAGAAGGGGGTTTTCTTCTGCCAAACACTTTGATTTGCTGTCCTGAAACAAATCTATCAACAGAAAAGCCTTTGAGAGGGCCATGATCATAAGATTCCAATGTGCAAGCAACCATTGATTCATCAAAGAAAGTTAGCTCTTCAGCATTTAAAAACCCACACCCTTCAACTCTAATCCTCCCTCCTAATCTATGCTCTTGATCACCACCAACTCCTTGATCTTCACCCCACAAACTCACCGACTCCTCCCATACCATTCTTACTTTTCCAATTCGACGATGACAACTCGCATCAACCGAGCCATAATCAACTCCAAATACTTCTTTTGCACGACCTACATAAATTGAACATAGTTAAATTTAAGTCATGTGTTCAAACTCCTGATTGAGTGAATGAAAACACTTACTCGAAAGAGGGAGTTGATTATGATGATCTCGAAAAGGAGGAGGAGGGGGGAGGGATGTAGTTAAAGGAAGAATTGGGGTTGGTTTGTTTCTCATTTTGGAGCCCATAAATTGAGAAAGCTCTTCAAAAACCTGTTCATCAAAAGAGGCAGGAAGTCTATGAAGTTTCCTCTCATAAGGTGAAAGACGAAAGTAACTTTTACCAACTAATTGCTCTCTCTCTCCTCCTCTTTCCCATTCATAAACCTTCCTAAATTCACCCAACATATTGTCCCATTTCGTTCCTGCTGTTTTTGCATCTCTATTAACCCCATGTTTTTGGAGATACTCAGCCACTTCTCTATCTTTATCCGCTCTCGTTTTTCCAATTCCTCTTCCTCCTTGACCTACTACAGTCCCACCAACAATTTCATTAGACGATCCACCACCTGTATAATACGACAGTTACACATCAACTATAATAATCAAACACTTCAAATTAACAAAATTGTTCAATGGGTTTTTAATAAAAACAAGTTTTGTGACCTAACCATTTTGTTGAATCTTAATGTAAACTAAAAAAGTTGACACTTATGACGAGATGAGAGAAATTTAACTTATAAATACAAAACAATATAATAATCATACATTTCAAATTTTCAAAAATATTTGATGGGTTTTAATGAAAACAAGTTCTTCGATCGACCCATGAGTTGGATCTTTAGAATAATTAAAAATGTTAAAATCTTTTAAATGAAATGAAAGAAATTTATACAAATAAAAAAGAGAAAGAAAAAAGAAGCTAATTTAATAGTTGTTAATTTAGTGCCACCTTGATATTGAACTCTCCAAGCCCTAGCTAACCACAACATCTCATTGGGTTTCCAAACTGGGCTGACATACTTTCCCTTTCTATATTGTGCCTGGTTTTGAGATTCCCCTTCTCCTTTACTTCTCGCCGGCAGCGGTGAATGAGAAGGAGATGATGTCGTATCCGAAGAAGACGCAGGGCCAACATTTGACGTGGCACCCGGACGACGCTGCGAAGGAGATGCACTAGAATCACTCCCAACCACAGGTATCGCCGGCTGAGAGGTGGTTGGAGATGGGAGAAGCTTCCACTGTCCCGCCGTGTATCTAGTCCGCTTTGGGTTCACAGCCTCAAACGCCGTCGTAGTTGGAGTAGCTGTAGTGGAAAGATAAAGTGGCGTTGAGATGAAAGGAGTGGCAACAATGAGAGACGAATCATGATGTTGGTGTTGGTGGCGACGGTGGAGATGGTGATGGTGGCCGTGGTGGTGGTGGCTACCGCCGTGAGACCTTGTTTCTAAAGAATCATCAAGTGGGTCTTTAGGAGAAGAGGAATCATAGTGATCTTGTTGTTGTGGAGTTTCACCTTTTTCACCCATAATTATAAAATAAAATTTATAAAAAAAAAAAAAAAAGGAATATTGGGGCCCAAAGAGAGAGTAAGAAACCAAAGTGTTTTAGAGAAGAAGAAGAGGCAGCACCATTGAATTGAAGATGGGGGGAGAAGAGTTGATTAAAAAAAAAAAAAAAAGAAGAAAGAAAGAAAAAGGAATAGAGTGGGGTTTATTTGTTATTGGTAGCAAAGGCATTGGGGTTTGCAGTGGCCTATTTTTGCTAAATTACGGCCAAGTCGTAGAAATCCATTATTAAAGCGATGAACTAATAGACATGCTAAGTAAAAGCATGTAATAACTAAATCTAACCAAACAAAAACAATAATTATTACAACGAATAAATGCATTATTATAAAAAGGAATTTAAAAAAAAAAAAAAAAAAAAAAAAAAAAAAAAAAAGAAGAAGAAGAAGAAAAGAGGTTGTTAGTGTTAGCTGCCTGTGCGGGGGGAACTGGCATGGATGATAAGACGAGTCATGAGTAATAATAACAAAACAGGCTTCAAATATATTAATTAATTTAATTTTAATTTTTGTAGTTTGTTAAAAGAGAGGTCAGCGTAGAGTGAGTGAGAGGGAGTGACTCGAAAAGAAATAAAGAGAGAGAAATAATTAAGTTGAAATTAAAGGGAGGGAGAGGCTAAGGCTAAGTGCCTAAGTAAGATGTGGACTATTCGAATCGATGGGGTCTGCTCCAATGACTTGCTCTTTGGCACTTTATGGCCACGTCTTGGCATATTTCAGTCACTATCAAACACACCCTTCCTTCTCTCTCTCTCTCTCTCTCTCTCTCTCTCTCTCTCTCTTTCCTCTTTGCAATACACACACTTCATATATAGAATCACACTGCTAGGGCATTGTTAATAATAAATCCTTTTCTTATTCACTTTCAAGAGTAAAGTGGGTTGTTTATCTGGTGAGTATATCTTATAGTTATATCACATGCTAAGATGGACAAATATAGAATAGTTTTGTTTCAAACTTATTGTATCAGCATAAATCTTAAAGTTTTATTGCCAATGTAACTTGCCCCCCTCTCCCACCAAGTTTAAGATCATGTAGATTTGAAAGAGATTCAACCCTCACTTTGACTAGAGGGGGAAATTGTTTACTGCGAAAAAAAAAAAAGAATCAAATTATGCTAAAGAATAGAGATGATATAAAGTGATAATTAATTTTCTATGGCTTGAGGTCTTTAGGATTAAATAAAAAGCAAAAAAGTCATTGAAGTCTTTACTGAAATATATGGATGACTTGTTGTCCTTGACAATTATATACCAACAATGATCTAAATCTAGTTGTGTGTTGAAAAAATTTCAAGTTTTTGAAAGAGTAGAATTAATTAGTCTATTTAGAAGTTCCATATTTACCTTTAGAAGAACCATTGTTATTTTCTTGCTAGAGTGCATGATATCAACTTATGGTAGGTATCAGTTGCAATTATAGATATAAATTAAATTTAAATTTAAAGTATCAACGTAACAATATTTTTTAAAATTGTAAATATAATAAAATTTACCTTCTATCAATGATAAAAGTTTATTACTAATAAATCACGTTATAAATATGGATTTATCATTTACAAACTATAAAAGTCTATCAACGATAGAAGTCTCTCGTTTATAGATTTTATTGTATTTACAATTATTTTAAAATGTTGTTATACATTTTATTACTGTCCCAAAATTATTGTCTACTTATATAGTTACCTTTATGGTAGAAATCTACGTGTATATTTGTGTTAGAATTTAGGTTTATTGTTTCTAACAAAATCGGACTCTTGTGAAGACTATATATGTCTAATCTAAAAACAACTCAACTATTATTAATATTATTATAACAACAATAATAATAGTTTATACCCAAACCGGCAAAAAAAGAAAATACATTGTTAAGGAAAAACAAGAAATTATGAAAAAGCAATTCCATTTTAATAGAACTGTTTAATGTAAAAGAAAATATAAAATATAAAACAAACACAAAAAAAATGTTTGTGATATTTTTATTAATATTAATATTTTTAATTTTTATTCTTTGGAGTTATAAGAATGGTAAAAAAATCATTATTTTTTCATCATAGATGATTGATCATATTAATTATTATTTAACTAAACTTACTTTTAACTTTAAATTGTCTTATTGTATTCTTCTATTCGATTACTTTCTAATACTTAAATTATTAGTCTAAAAACACAATTTATGGTAACCACAACTTTACCTTTTATTATTATTATTATTATTATTGAATCTTGTCAAAATCCCAAGGATAAAACCCCTCATTCTCTATTGAAAAAACAACTCAACTATTAGCAATCAAAGAAATGTCCATTTGCAGGCAGCAATATCCTCCAAACTTGCTTGGAAACATACGCTAACTTTTATGCTGCCGTTTCTGTGACATATAAAAACACACATTTCCACATACACACTAGGTTATTGTGAATGTGATCAACCTTATGTTTCCCAAAAACCAATCATTTTATTTATTGAGTAATCAAGGAAGCAATAAGTTTTCAATAAACATACAATATACTTGATTGTCTTTTCTTCTTCTTCTTCTTCTTCTTCTTCTTTTCTCTCTCTAATTAAGCCTCTACTTGAACTTGATTGACCATAAGAAATATCTTCTTTATTGCAAAAAAAAAAAAAAAAAAAAATCTCATTGAAAAAGCTACAATAAAAAAAATTAGGATTTACTAATTAGAGATAACACTTCATAGAATAAGACATTTTAGTTGGAAGTCAACACTTATGTAGATTTTAAGTCAAAATTGATGAAGGGTATGGAATTTAGCGGATTTATGTCCCAACAAAATGCAAAAGGACAAATCTTCACCTAGGAGAGTGGAAGCCAACTGTGAATGATATCCTTAATAATGACTAGAAATCCCTACAAGCAGTCCCATTTCTAATCTTGGTACCTTCACTTCAACAACACATCCACTATAGGAAATTTATATAGGCTTTGGTGTTGCCACACGGCCTTTTTATGTATATGTAATGTGTGTCTTAATTTACACATTTCTTGCTTTCTACAATAATATATATGTCAATGTGTATATTGTCTTATAATGATGTACATCCCATTATATATAATATGCTCTACCATCCACACCACATCCCCTTCTTCCCATGGTCAACCATTTCCCATCTTGCTGACTTTCTTAAACAACTTGCTGTCTTTATTGCACATGGTCAACTTCTAGTCAACTTGCACTATCTATACATAACAACTTTAGCTTAGACATAACGCATCAATACTTTAGTTTAGACATACACATCAATACAAATGATATACTAAGCCATTTAGAATGTCTTACCTAAGTCATGCAAACACCTAAAAATAGTATATTATATTGGGTATTCGTAATAACTAACTATTTTAGGAATAATAATTAACTCCATTAACCTTCTAAAAAAATTACAAATATAACAAAAATATATCAGGGAGATTTTTATCGTTGATAGATTTGATGGTTTATATCAGTGATAGACTATAAGAGTCTATTAGTTAGGAGTCTATCCCCGATAGATCATTTATGTGTGCAAATTTTATAAATGTTGTTATATAGACTAATATTTTAGATTATTATTGCGATATTTGCAAAGTACCAAAATTATTTTAGCTTAGACATAGGTCAAGGTTTATGATACTGATCTATTTAGAATGGCTTTCAATGTCGTACAAACAATGAAAAATCATCTTTTGAATGTTTAAAAAGTTGTTACAAACATGTGTACTATGTATGGACGGTAGTTGGTATCATAAGGGGATTTCAAGATGCAAGTATTCACACCCTTTTTTCACCACTTGTTAGTGCCATATGCCAATTATAATTGACATCTCAATTCCATATTTTACATCAAAGCATCGTTTAATGTAAAATTTAGGACTGTAGATCAATCAAAGAAAATTAGAAAACATAAACAGTAAATAAATTCATACAGAATATTATTAGATTACAAAAATTATAGAGACGTTTCTAGAATATTTAAAGAGTTTATATATATAGAGAGAGAGTACATCCATCAACACTTGATGTTAGGTCATTTGAAACGACAGATGACGGTTTACATTTAAATTGTTGGGGAAAAAAACTGCAAAAACTAAACATATGACATATATAGAAAAGTAGAAGAGAGGTTTTAGTATGATGAAATCATAAGGCGATTGTATAATGCATTGACATAATGTGTTGGGCACTATATATATATATATGTAAGGACTCTTTTGTCTAGTTTCCTAATGGGTGTTATGCCTAAGTTTTAGGCCCACAAATCCATGTCCTTCCATATGGAAAAATAAAGTGCCTTTTCTTAGCTTTAATTCATATACTTTTTTCCATTTCATTTCATGGAAAAAGGGATCGATAGATATAACTTCCCTTAGCAACACTACAAAAACTTTACCTTTAAATCATTTATACATATCATAGAGTGCTAGAAAGGTGTTGTAAGGTAACTCAAGAATATATCATATTTCTATGCTCAAAGCACTGTTGTGGAATAGAATTTTCAATAATCTTTATTACTCATTTCTCCATCCATCAGTAATAACGAATGTGTATTTGGTTGATAAAATATTTTGATCTTTTTTATATTTTTAAAAATTGAACTACTTGAATAGTATTTATTGTAATTTTCCCTCTGATCTGTTGAGTACAATTATCAATGTATATGGCCTAGAGAATGCATTATTGTTGCCTACATATATATAACCTTTCTTTGGCCTTCTTGGATAACATGATATATGTAACCTTTATTTCAAAAGGTACACATATAGGTTCAAAGATCACATGAGATTAATTGTATGCCATTTCCGTTGTGTAGCAATATGGTAACTAATAGAGTACAATATTATATAATAATACATCCGAACAAAGTTTAATCAGTAAAATATCAATTCTTAATCAAATGGATAATAATTCAATTTTATCTCAAAACTAGAATAAAAATTTCCAAGTTAGAATTACTTGGTTAAAATAGAAATGTTTTCACGTCCTAATCGAGAGATAGGCCAATTAAGCAAATTCAATGGGGTTAAAAAGTCTCTCTTCACACTTCAGCTATTTGTGTAGACACTTTCAAAATGTTCCAGAATAGTTAGGGTTTTGTGTTTTATTTACATATAGTTAAAAGATTTATCGAATTATTATATTTAGTTTACTGAGACAAGTTTAATAATGTTATTGTTTACATTATTTATGGCCTAACAAAAGATAAAATTGTAAAATGTCATCCAATTAATTGAACAAAAAGTATATATTATAAATGTATGGGTAGAAGGCCAATTAATGCGCTCTGACTAACTTCTCTTTTCACCATCAACACCATTTAATTTTACTCACTTCTTTTTTAAATTTTAGGTCGCCTGCATGATCACTAAATTATGATATGTTATCTTCCATATGTATTAATTTCATTGATTTATAAGCATATGCTAATTTTATATACATGGTAATGGGCCCTATTTCTCACGTTTTGTCTATTTATTCAAATTCAAAATATTTGTGTGTTTTGGTTGAGTTCAAAATATTTTCTCACCTTCTGTATATTTATTCAAGTTGAAAATGTTTTTGTGTTTAAGTTGAGTGATAGTGAATGAAATATGTTATCTATTTTCATTTAATTAATTCAAGCTCGATCAATAATTTTACGTTCTTGATTGAATACTTTATAGGTGTTTAACAACTCGAAGGTAGAAATTTGGTGATTATGTCATTTTAGAGATAATTCAGGTGGTTTGCAGTTATACGACGTCAAACAAGACGAGTCGAAACAAGAGGATGAGCAACAGAAGCCCCTTATGCTTCTACCATGCAACGTCGCAACACCCTACAGAGCTAGGCGCGACATTGTAAGGCACAATGGTGATCCCGAGTAGCAAGAAGCCTTGAGCGCCACAACGCTCCAATGTTGAAAGCGGACAATTCCTCTCGTGGAAGCTTGGGTGTCGTAGATATTAAGTTATATTAGATATATAGAGGTTATTAGGCTGGTAGTTAGTCAGTTCCACAATTAGTTTCATTATCAGTTATTCTCCTTCTTCAGAAACTGTATAAATACCCATTGATGAGAAATTAACAATACAAGTCAAATATATCATTTTCTGGCATTTCTCATAATATCATATAAGAGCATTAAGCTTTCCTTTTTTCTTTTACCACCCACACGCCAGACCATGACCACAAACCCTAACTTCCCAATTCTTAAAGATCCTCCCCAACCTTTGGGACTCTCCCCATCAATACCTCATTCTTCTTCCACAAATAATCCACCAAATACGTCCTGTAATACCCAACAGAAACAATACACACCATATCTAACAGCACATACATCATTCATCATAGTGATATGTCCAATCTTGTTCTTGTTACTGAGCCTCTTACAGATAACAATTATGTCACATAGAGTCGTTCGATGATTCTTGTGTTATCAATCCGGAATAAACTGGGATTCATTGATGGATTAATAACTAAACTTGTTGGTGAGTTACTTCCTTTATAGATTGAAATAATAACGTTGTAATAGCTCGGATTCTGAACTCTATTTCCAAGGGTATTTCATCAAGTATTATGTTTACTGAATCGGCTCGAGCAATCTGGATTGATCTTCAAGATCGTTTTCAAAAAAGAAATGGTCAAAGAATATTCCAATTGAAACATGATTTATCCACAGTCAAGCAAGAACAAGAATCTGTCACCATGTATTTTTCCAAAGATTAGAAGTCTAAGGGATGAATATACTTCATACTATTCAGGCTGTATCTGTGGTAAATGTACTTGCGGTGGAATTCAATCCGTTGAAAAATTCGTGGAATTTAAGTACCTCTTCTACTTCTTAATGGGATTAAATGATGATTTCAATCATGCCCGCTCACAAGTTCTACTCATGGATCCTCCTACAATCAATAAAGCTTTTTCATTAATAGTTCAGCAAGAACAACATCAGTCTACCTTAAAACCCACTCCATCCCCAACTTTAGCCGCCCAAAAATCCAATCCACCTCCATACCACACAAAATCTCAATCAAACCCTAGCCAAAACTCCTCCTATAATCCCAACATATCAAACAAAAATAGACCCATCTGCACTTACTACCATTTAACTGAACATACTATAGATAAATGCTACAAATTTCATGGCTACCCCCGAGCTATAAACCAAAGAGCAGAACAAACAATCAAGTACATAAAGCTCCTTCAAACAATCCACCTGCTGTAAATAATACTACAACAATCAATCGAACATCCTCTACATCAAATCCCACACTCGACAGTGAGACACTTGCTCAGTACCACAACATGCTCTCCATGTTACAATCAAAGCTTGCTGCTGTTAAAACTGATCATGAAACCATCACTCATATAGCAGGTACTTGCTTTCCCTGCAAAACTAAAAATGAATGGATTATTAACTCAGAAGCCTCAACACATATATGTTTTCAAAAATATATCTTCTCTGATTTGAAGCCCATTGCAAGTTCAGTTGTTCTTTCCAACAACTTCCAAATTCCAATATATTATGATGGCTCAATTAGACTCTTTAACTCCATAATTCTCCAATGTGTCCTTTATATGTACCAGAATTTCAATACAACTTACTATCTGTCAGTGCTTTAATGAAAGATAATATACTCACTGTGAGATTTTTTTATGATGGTTGTGATATTCAGGCAAAGTCCACTTTAGAGAAGATTGGTAGGGGTAAACTTCATGAAGGACTTTATATTATTCAAAATCCATATAAAGTTGTTGACTCTTCACAAACCCTACTCTCTATTAATACAGTAGCCCGTGCAACTTCTGATATCTAACATACAAGGCTTGGACACCTATCCATCTCTCGATTACAAAGATGTGTTGTCTCTTGATTCTTATATGTTAAATAAAAATTACCATTGTGAAATTTGTCCATTAGTAAAACAAAAGAGGTTATCCTTTGAATCATACAATAATAGAACTGCCACAAATTTTGATATGATACATGCTGACATTTGGGGTCCCTTCTCTACTCATTCACATGCTGGTTACAAATACTTTCTCACTATAGTTGATGACCGTATTAGATACACTTGGGTTTTCCTCGTGAAAAACAAATTTGATGTACTAAAAATAATTCCTTAATTCTTTGCCTATGTAGAAACACAGTATAACAAAACTATCAAGGTCTTCAGATCCGATAATGCACCAGAGCTGTCCTTCACACAGTTCTTCCTTCAAAAGGGAGTTGTTCATCAATTCTCATGTATTGAAAGATCGGAGCAGAACTCAGTTGTAGAAAGAAATCACCAACACATCCTAAATGTAGCAAGAGCTTTGTTCTTTCAATCATGAGCTCCACTACAATTCTAGAGTGCATGCATCCTAACCTCTGTCTTCCTAATCAATCAGACTCTATTTCCTATGTTAAATTGGAAGACCCCTTATGAACTACTACATGGACAAATGGCAGACTACTCAATGATAAAGAACTTTGGATGCTTATGCTTTGCATCCACACTGCAGAATGGAGAACAAAATTCGATCCAAGAGCCACACCAGCCATCGTCATGGGCTACCCAAATGATACGAAAACATACAAATTACTTGACATTAGCAACAATAAGATATTTACATCAAGAGATGTGATATTCCATGAAACAAACTTTCCATTATTCCAAAAGGTAAATGATCATAGTGAACAACAACCATTCCTACAAAATCTTGTCCTTCCCAAATCCTTTGACATTGACATCTCAACCTAATCTCCTTCATCACTCCCTTACCCAACATACAATGCCCAAAACCAATCAGTCTCTCCTTCAACCACTAATCAAAATAGCAAATCATCCAACCACCCCAACAATATCCCCATTCATTCAGATCCTCTCACAGATAATCTCACAAATCAAAACTCTCCTCAACCCAACTAATCCACAAACGACACTTCTTCCACCACAAACCAACCCAACCTTTCAAAATCATCCAATGAACCTTGTATTTCCCAACCACCTACCCCACTCCCTAGAAAATCCCAACGAACATCAAAACCTCCCTCATATCTACAAGACTACCGGTGTAACCTTACCAATCCCTCCAAAACACCTTCACTCAACACACGCTTTCCCCACACCTCTTCTATATCATACAACCACCTTTCTCCTAGCTTTAAATCTTTATCGATAGCCATATCTTCCCATTATGAACGACCCCAATACTATCACCAAGTCGTTTCCTATGATCATTGTAAAGAAGTTATGAAACTTGAGATACAAGAAATGGAAGACAATCACACTTGGGACATTGTTCCTCTCCCCCCTTCAAAACATACCATTGGGTGTAAATGGGTCTACAAGATTAAATACAAGGATGATGGCTCCATTGATAGATATAAAGTCAGTCTTGTTGCAAAGGAATATACCCAATAAGGACTAAACTTTATGGGAACATTCTCATCGGTAGCCAAATTAAACTAGTTACTGTACGAGTCCTTCTCGTAATGGCAATAACCTACAATTGGCCGCTCCTACAACTTGATGTGAACAATGCATTTCTACACAGTGACGACTTATTTGAAGAAGTCTTCATGAAACTACCACTTGGTTATAAGCCACAAACAGCTTATACTCACAGTCAAAAACTTGTTTGTAGATTGAAGAAATCAATCTATGGCTTGAAACAATCATCTCGATAATGGTATGCAAAATTTTCTGACACCCTCGTAGCACTTGGCTTTACTAAATCAAAAGTTGATTACTCCTTGTTTGTTCGTGGAAAAGGAGAAAACTTCATTGCTTTATTAGTATATGTTGATGATATAGTCATAACAGGAGGAGATTAAAAACAGATCAGTCAAGTTAAATTACGGTTTCATGAAAAGTTCAAACTCAAGGACCTTGGTCCTCTCAAGTACTTCTTGTTTGTTACACTCTACAGATCCTACAAGATGTCGGGCTATTAGTAGATAAATCTCTTCCTATTCCAATAAATCCTCACATTAAGCTGAAGAGATCTGATGATGATATACTACATGACCCTTCAACATGTAGACAACTAATTGGAAGATTACTATACTTAACCATCTCAAGACTAGATATTGTTTTTGCTGTAAACAAACTTAGTCAATATGTTGCCAAGCCCTGTAAATCTCACCAAACAGCAACACACAATCTGCTAAGATATCTAAAATCTTCACTAGGACAAGGGACCCTCATCTCCCCAGGAAAGAATTTTCAACTTAAGTCCTTCGCTGACTCTGATTGGGCATCATGTCTATACACTAGAAAATTCACTAATGCATCTTTATACGAGACACTCTTATTTCCTGGAAATCTGAAAGGCATACTGTCGTATCTCGATCCTCAGTTGAAGAAGAATACAGAGCACTTGCTTCTACCACATGCAAAATCATCTGGCTAAATTCACTCCTTCACGATCTTCATATACCAACTATACAATCCTCCATTATGTACTGTGATAATCAAGCTGCCATTCATCTTGCAAACAACCCAATATTCCATGAAAGGACAAAGACATTGAACTTGACTGTCACTTCATTCGAGATAAACTTGCCGATGATTCTTTAAAACTAATACCAGTTCGTTTCAGCTCACAGCTCGCTGATATATTCACAAAACCTCTGACACATTCTTTTTATTATTCTATACTATCCAAGTTGGGAATCATTGATTTGTATAGTCCAACTTGAAAGGGGGCAGGGGTATTAAATATAAAGAGGTTATTAGGTTGGTAGTCAGTTTCATAATTAGTTCCATAGTTAGTTTCATTATCAGTTATTCATCAGTTATTCTCCTTCTCCAGAAACTGTATAAATACCCATTGATGGGAAATTAACAATACAAGTCAAATATATCCTTTTCTGGCTTTTCTCCTAATAAGTTAATATTTGATATTAAATTATTTTGTTTGTCAATCATCAATATGACATTGTCGTGTGTGTTAGGTCGACTTTATTTTTTCCAAAACAATTCTAATAGCAAATCTGGTATAAAAAACCTCTCCTTGTACTTAGCTTTCTCCTCCATTTCCTCTTGAGAAGTGGGTTCAAAAAGAAAAATCCTTATATCTAAATGAAGGCATATGAAGATTTAACTTTAACGAGCCATTTGGATTGTACACATTGTTTTATGGGTATTGATACTAAATCTTTAAAATTTGAATATGTGGATTATAAATATCTGAGATAATTAATGTCTGTGTTTGGATATGCATGATAATTAATATTTGAAAGCTAAAAGAATGTATTCAATTTACCAATTTGTATATTAAACCCAAAACTAAATAATTTTTAAAGAAATGGAAGATGACAAGTAATGTAATCATACATTAGAATAATATTATTAAATAAATATAATTTAATTAAAATATTTATAATTAAACGTAAAAACTTATATTAAATAGTATTATGTAGTGAAAATATAACGTAAAATATAAATGATAGATGTATTAGTTAAAAAATTATTTAGTATAAATAATATATTTATATTCAAAAATTAATTAAAATTAACGACAATGATTAATTGATATTAATTTATTAATTAATCAGACTTCGATTATTTCTTGGTATCCCACAAGTTTGGAGGGCATTACAAACTCATTTTAGGTGAGGTTTAATGTTTTATGAGTAAGAATATTCTAGGTTTTAAAATATGAAAATTTATAAAATAAACAAGGATAATTAATATTTGTGTGAAATTCTATGATAATTCCTATGAAAGAAACGGGGCATAATAATAAAAGAAAAAACATAAAACTTGAATGTAGAGGTATTAAAACAACATAATCAACCCAATTCAAGCTCTTGTAATCTATTATTGAAATATTTTTAAATATAGTAAAATAAACTAAAATATTAAGACAAATAACAAAATTGTGAATTCTATCAATGATAGATACTAATATGCTTCTATCAGTTATATTGATAGATGGTAATAGAAGTATATCAGTATCTATCAATGTCTATTATTGATAGAATCTAAAATTCTACTATACTTTATAAATATTTTGTCAAATTTGACATTTTTTTACTATCATCCCTTCTTATATTGATTTTAAAAACTTATACTTTTTTACTTACAATAAAATTATGTACACATACATTAATTTTAATTTTGTTTTATTTCATGATTTGTTAGATCATTTATTCTCCAATAATTCTTAATAACATTTTTAACACGCTTGGAAATTATAGAAAATTTATAGTGCTAATTTTAATTCAATGTATTAAAATAATCGTAGTATTATTTACTCATTTTTAAAAGCAAGAATATAAAGAAATGAATCTGAATGTCACAAATTAATGCAACTCAAATATTTCATTATTGGACTAGGTTGAATTCATTATTTAAAGAACTCAAACAATTAAATTTAGTCTAAAAAGCAATTTCAAGAACATTTACTTAAGGGTAATTGTTAACACATATTCACTTAAATGTATGCACAATAACATATTTAAATAATTATAAATATAACAAAATTTATTAATAATAAATTTTACAAAGTTTTATTATAATAAATTTTATTGTCGATAGAATTCTATTAACAATAATATAATCAATGTGATATCCTAATTAATTAAAAATATATCTAATAAATTTTATTAACGAATTCTCTATTACCAGAGTTCCTTGAACATCATTCCTATCTTCGAAAGTGTTGTCAAATTTAAAGTTACAAAATTGATTTGAAACACAAAATATGAAATTGACAGTCATTAATGATTTATCCAAATATACAGAGGAAGTACAACGTAAAAGTAAACCACATAACTATTATGATGAAGCACGATGCTTCCAGTAATAATTAAGATCAATATCTCACAAACCGACAAATAAAAAACTTAAAAAGTCTCCAAATAATAAGTAAAAGTAAGAAAAATTTAAAGAATTGAGAAGAGAAAGTCAGTAGCAGTACTAAACGTGAGCCTTGGAATTTGGTATATTATGGCTGGCTGGCTGTGGCTTGTGTTGATTGCATTATACTTAGATAGCTGCCAATATAATATATACACAGAAATGGTTATTTGTGTATTTGCGTGCAAATAAAGCTGCTATGTTGTTGAAAATTGACCATTCATATAAATGCCCTTATAATAAGAAAAAGAAAAAGAAAGCCCTTAACTTTCTCTTTAAAAAATTTCTCAAACCGTTAAATGAGGGCATATGAAAACGACGATCACTCTAAACCCTAAGCCCTACCCTTCAACATTAGGCCGGCTCACTCCCTTAACCCTAAAACCCTAACCCTAAACCCTAAATACACACCTTTTTCTTTTAATGGGATTGTGAACCCAACAAGGCCTTCTTTTTTTGCGTGGATTGGGCAATACTATGTATTAATGTTTCTCATCCACATGCACTCACATCCCAACCAAGGGTTTTTTCTTTTTAATATCAAATCAAACTAAAAGGAAGGGAAAAAAAAAAAAGGCCTCCTTCTTCTTATATTTTCAATCCATGCATGCCCTATTTGGAATGTACCCTTTTGCTCTGCTTTTTTACTACAAAAATTGTACTTTTTGGATATGGGAATTGGTAACAACAACCCCAATAAATTTGTTTTCATTTTCTATTTTCTTTTATGAACTCGATCCCTTGCCCTTCCTCTTCTCTTCTCTTTTCCCCCATTTTTGATCTTTCAGACGTGGCCTTGTTTCAACTCGTCTCTGCATATCACTTTCCATCACAAATTAGTAGAAACAAATATATTTCCTTTTTTAAAAAGGAAATGTTAGATATCATGAAGTGTTTTGTTTCAAAACTAAATAATAATAAAGAAAAAGTTTTGTATCTTACCAAATATGTGAGGCATGTTGATTTTTTTTATGTGAGATTCTTTTAACGTGTTTCCTTCAAATAGATTCTTCTTTTGATTAATCATTATTGATCAATTCATAATTTCTTTTTATTAGACTAAATACTTATCTATGCTTTATGGGCGTTGATGCCGTTTTAAATAAACATGAACCCTGATACAATAGTTAGATAACATTCGATTTTATATCAAAATCGATTTGACAACGAAAATAGTAGTCTATTGTGAGATCTATCCATTTTCTCGACATAAGATCATTAATACGAAAATTGTCATAAAGGAGTGTTGTATATAGGAGAGGTACAAGTTTTCTTTTTTTTTTTTTTTTAATTCAAAGAACAAAAAGGATCACATCTAAACTAGGTTGACACTTACCTTCATCCCACTCCTAAACCAAAAAAATGTCTTTAATTGATAAAGAAAGTACAAAATAAACTAGAGAAAAGGTGGAAAGTTATTAATAGATTACCGGTTTCTTTTTAATCTTACTATACTTCTGTATGTATTGATTTGGTACTGAGTTGTTTCACATAAAAGCAAGGCATTTAAAGTTTACTAATGCTTTTTTCTTGTTGTTGTTAGACTCCTTTTTCCGGTCATGGCCTACAAAAGCCAAACCAAAATTCACTCTTTTCCATGCCTTTAGTATTATTAGTTTTTTTTTTTAAAGCCTTCTTGCAGGTTCCGCATGCCCTACCTTAGCTTTCCAGAATCTATATTTTTATTTTATCATAAGAATTTTGATAAATTATTTCTTATAATTTATTGTCTCTAATTAGGCTTTTGGAAATTTCCTTCCTTATTTAGAAAAGTTGTGTAGTGTTTAGGGAACATAAAGAAAGGATAAGTATAATTAAGATATCCAGGTCCGTCTCCTCATCTTTTGTTAAAAAAAATATCAGAATAGAATTATTGTATTATTTAAGAAGATTAAAAAGGATGAAATCAGAGTATCTTTTATCCTAAGGTTTGAGATTTGGGTTTTTGTTTCCATTTTTGGTGCTTTAAGTTTTATAGCCATATACTTTTGTCACTAATTTTCAGTTTTATTTTATTTGACTCTTTTAAATTTCAAAACATTATATTGTTACCAAGATTTTTTAGTTTAACTTTTTTAGAAATCATTGTAAATAGTAATACTATGTAAAACTAGTATCCTAAATGTATTATTGATTAGATCATATTCTTTTATATTTTGTAAATGTTTCAGTTAGTTTTGATATATTTAAATAATGTCTTAATTTTAATTTGATCTATTAAATTTTGATATTTTACAATTTATTTGATTTTTCCAGTGTAATAATTATCGAAATAGAAATATTTTTTACTAATATTGAGTTGTCAAATTGGTAATAATTGATTTAACTCTAATAATTTAGCTCTTTAAAATTATAATTAATTAACAGTTGACACCAAAAATCAAAAGTGAATTTTTAGTAAAAAAATTATAAATAAAAATGTAAATGTTGAAACTTAGAGATAACACGTAAAAAGTGAAAATATAGCCAAAATAAGCTTCGTTATTTGATGATTTAACTTTGCAAAGATTGAACATTAAATCCCCAATTGATATTCCTTTTTTAAAGATCAACCGTTGAATCCCTGATATAAACATAGTTCTTAATCTTGATTCAAAATTGAAAAGGATTTATATCAAACCATTAGTTTTAAAGCTCAAATAACACTAACTCCCAACTTTAAAATTAAAACAATAATATTTTTAATCAAATGACCAAGTTTTAGGAGTATTTTTCCAATTTCAACTTTTTAATTTTATTTTTAAAGTCTTTGCTTATTTCAATTTGATTTTTACTCTAAAAGTACATTATTTCTAATTTCTTTTTTCAAGTGAAAAAAGAGAAAATAAATGAAAATGAAAGCAATTATTTACCATTACCAAACACATTTTTCATATTATCTATAAGATATGAATCTTCAGTTTGTTTCTTTTTCTTTTTAATGAATGTACAGCTAATCATGCACGTGTAAACAGCAATGGACATTTGTGACATAATCATAAACATGCACAATTATTTTAAATCAAATAATTTGTTTAGGCCATAAGTCCAACCTTTTTCTCAATTTAAATAAATAAATAATTTGAAATTGGATATTGATTAAAGTCGTATTGGCTAATAAAAGTTCATAATGAAAAAGTACATTCTGTAATAAATAATTGACAACTCCCCCAGCTCTATTAATGATGTAAAACTAAAAGGTTATGAACTCTTAAGACAGCTGTGAGTGAATATATTAATTACAAGATCAATTCAACTCTTTTTATCGGATTGGATTGGATTGAAAAATTTGAATCAACCCAACCCAATCCATCTCAAATTAATAATATATATATATATATATTTACTTATATTTATATTATAGATATTTTATTGTTTATTTAATATTTATGGATAATGTTTGAAAGGTTGAACTTATAGTTGTTTGAAACTTTGAATTTATGGATGTTTGTATTTTTTGATGTGAGTATTTATCAACATCGTACCACAATTTTAAACGACAAACATTAGGAATGACAAAATAATAGTACAATCCAACAACCCAATCCAATCCAACCTAACCCATATTTTAAGGATTGTCAACCCAACCAACCCAAAAAATATAAGTTGGATTAGAAATGTCCCACAACCCAAGCCAATCTAACGCTCTACTCTCCTCTTATAAAAAAAATAAAAATAAAGTTCGATTAATGAATAAAATTTTGACAAGATTCACTTTTGACCAAACACTAAGTTGAATTGTTGGGCCTAAAAGCCAACTACGGCTCAAGGCCACCTTAAGGCCCATGAAAAATTGCACGAATACTATTTATCAAATAGGGGTTTTACTCTTCATTCTGTATTGTTTTATTTTGTCTTATACACTCATCACATTATATATTACAATTTCTATAACTTGTGTGTCGTCCTTTGTTGTGAGACCACATTCGCATTCAAATTGTTAATCATACTTTATGTCGATATTTTAATTTGTTCAATATAAAGAGCAATGTTGAAGTCAACTTTGCTTATGTTGATCTTCATTATTAGATATCGAAAGTTCAATCTTCTATCATATAATTGTTATATTAAAAAGAATTTAAAGTCCGGTTCCTTTTGTTTTCACAAGTATATTTCTTTAAATTGTTTTAATATTTATTGAAATTTTATCAAAAGAATGATATCTTCTGCTGTAACTTTAAAAATAAAAAACTTTAAACAAGATACTAATTAAAGTTGAAGGCAAAATAGCTAAGTAGGTTTAATATCAAACGTACCGAATACTCGGTTTGTTCTTATAAATAATTTTATTAAAATATAAAACATCATATCACAATTTTAGTGTTTTTTGTAAACAAAGATGTATGTCATAGGTTATGGTGTATAAATATGTTATAGCTTAACTTCATGTTTGATTAGTATGTTTTCTTTCTAAGTGTGAGACTTGTTCTCAATAAAATTTAGATTATTCATAGGTGTGAGATTTATTATGATCTCAATGAAATTTAGGTTCTCCATAAATGTGAGACTCACTCTCAATAATAAAATTTAGGCTCTTCATAGGTATGAGAATATGAGAGAATGATCATTTTAAGTCTTAGATTCTCTAATGAAATGTAAACTCCTCCTAAATATGAGATCTCCCACCTTTCACATACTAATTTGACTCCTCTTCGGTATGTATAAGAGTATTTGTGAATGATCACTTAGGCTTCTCTAAATATGATACCCTCTCTCAATCTAACTTCTATTTTCCTGATCACTTTAAATAAAGACCACTTCATTTGAAAATTTAATTAGTCTCCCTCTAAGATTGAGAATTCCCTTCTCAAGTTGTAGTAGAACGATTCAATAAAATTTAAAGAAATAACATTCAAGATTGATCGACGCTAGCAAAAGCTTCGTAATCACATAGATTGATACACTTGTGTTCAACACATGTCAATGAATTAAAATCATCTTTAAAAGCAACTAATCCTAAAATTGATCAAAACCACTATATATATATATATATATACACACACACACACATGTGGGAAGCTTTTGAGGAGAATTTCAAGGAAAACATAAATCATCCGTGCAAGGAAAAAATCAACAAAGTACGAAATTAAGCAAATCAATCTCCTAGACAAATAATAAGGAAAATAATATTTTACGGAATAATGTGTCTTTGAAGATATGTCGCAAAGGATATACACTACGCATGTCAACATATGCAAGAAGACCCATTTCCAAGGCAAAATCAACACTATAGATAATATATTACAAAACTATATTATTCAAGTTTTATTTGTAATCATTATCGTAAAATATTAAAAAATGGAACAGCACATCGCTCTCTCTCTTTGCCTCTCCAACAGCCCAACCACCGCAACTGTGCCTATCATTGTCGGAATCTGCAGAGTCTCTTATTGTACAGGATCAAAATGACGGATCCTCTCATTAACTACCTTCCACTTGAGATCAACCACTCCATTTATGTCAAAATTAAGCTCACTTCAACTTTTAAAAGGTACAACTTTCCTGTCGTTTTCACCACACTAATTTCTTTCCTCTCCTTTTCAACTATCACGTCTACTTCCAAAATGGCATACTTCAAATTCCTCCCTGGATCTACAAGATTGAAAGAAAAGAATTTGCCCTTCACCTAGACAAATTTTCAAGGTCCACTCATTACTGGGTAACAGAAACAGATTCTCACAAGTCTTTTTCCATTGAAGTCTCTCCCAATGCGCTCTAGACTGGATCAGAAGCACTCTAAAAACTTCGATAGCTACCCCAAGCTCCAACCGTTTCTTCTTGAAAACAAGAAACTCCAAACACTACATTTGGATCAGAAAAATCAGGAATGGAAATGGTTGTATTGCTGAAATCTTCAGAGTGGATCATAAAAATCGTAAGTCTTGCATTCTTATTCCTCAAGGACTAGATAAAAGTGGGTGGGTCTCTTTTCTTTCTATGATTACACCAAAAGTGGAGGTGGAAGCAAAAACTAGACCATCTATTTTGCCAAACAGTAGCCCGAATCACCGAATTTCTCCACCTATCAACTATCATAAGTGTTCTTATTCAAAAGCAGTCTCCGAAGGAAGCTCAAGTGACTCAAGCGACTCAAACTACTCTTCAAGTACAAGCTCCCCTGTGACCAACTCTTCTGTTTCATTGGAAAATGCAGTAGTTCTAGTGAGACATTTCTTCCATGATGATTGGCAAAAAACAAAGCACAACTTGAAAAAGCAAATTGAAGAAGATTTCACTTACATTGCTTTTCATGTTGAGAAGGCCTTGGTCAATTTCAAATCCCTTGTTCCCGCCAACTTACTTTGTTAAAACAGAGGTTGGTTTACTGTTGGTAAGTATCTTGTAAGATTTGAAAAATGGTCCACGTCGTTCATGCCACTCCAAAACTCATCCCAAGCTACGATGGTTGAACCACTTTCAGAGGCATTCCATTGCACATGTGGAACATGAGGACTTTCCAACAAATAGGTAAGGCTTGGGGGGGACTTATCAAAGTGGCCGAAGATACAAAATTAGGCAAAAATCTGATTGAAGCAAAATTAAAGATCAGATATAATTATTCAGGTTTCTTACTAGCAAATATCAAGATTTTTTATGGAGAAGGGAATAATTTCAGCATCTAAACAATTTCACATTCAGAAGGAAAATGGCTCATTGAAAGAAATGTTCAGCTTCACAGTACCTTCAAAAGACAGGCAGCAGCAATTTTTGATGAATTCAACTCCGATTCTGAGCAATTCCTTTTTGAAGGAATGAAGGCCATCTTGCCGGACTATCTGACCTCTACCTCCAGCAGCCGCAAAAGCATTAACACTGAGAAGGCAACTGCATTAATGACAATGTTGTCATGTCTGCAAAAACAACCAATGAAGCTGCTTCAAATGATAACAAATTAAATGCAATGGATACTAAATCAAGGCAAGCGAGTTCTTCGAAGATCACCAATGATGGCTTCTTGGACAAAAGGAAGAAAAAAGTTGACATTCCTTATGAAATTGATTATACATTAATTAAGGAGAAGCCCAAAAGAAAGGTATCATTCAATTCTCCAAGGAACAAAATCAATTTCTTTAACTCTTGCAACCGCTCTAGCCAATTATTCTCCAATTAGTAATTCACCTGAGAAAAAACAAAAAAAATCAGTGGAGAGAGAAGTATAAAAAAGAAATCTTCATCATTGCAGCACAAAATCAAAGCCAATCAAATCCAAGAAGACTTAAATATCCAGCCACTACAAATTGTAGCTAATGAGCTGTGTCATCAAGTGCCCGAGACGATGTGGAGCGGCTGACGTCTTCAAAATAAGTTAGTTTTTAAAATAAAATAGGAGCAACCACTAATCTTTTTTACGGTGTGATTGGACATCGAAATATAGTAAAATCCTTTTAAATAAAATCATTAAAAAATGGTCTGGAAAACTAAAGTTGAGTTCGAGAGTCATTTTTGTATGAGGAAGGTGTTAGCACCTCACAATACCCGTTTAGAAAACAGTGGCCAAATTTCAAATCTTGAATTGAAATTATTTTTTAATTTCTTTAAAAACTAATGTCTTATTTTACCGCTCATTACTCCAATATTTGAAGCAATGATCTCATAAAATAAGTGGAAAACATTCCATCAATTAGACTATGTTAAGAAAATCTTCTCACCTCAAGAAAGTGAGAAATTAGTACAATTTCTCAAAATCTGTCATAGAGATAGTCTTCTAATAAAGAGATTTTTTTAAAAACATTAATTAAAATCATTTTTTTCTTGGGATCAAATCTTGGACTCCCAAAGACGCGATCCCTCACCTCAAGAATTCTAGAAAATCGGACTTCTAAATTTTCTAGATTCTGTCGTAGGATTTTGTTTAAGAAAAACGGTATAAGTTATTAGAAAAATTGATTAAGAAACCTTATGAAATCATATATTAAATTTTGAACGTTTGAAAAACATGAAAAATTATAACTTTAAAAGAAAAAAATCTAAATGATTTAAAAAAAGTGTTTTGTAAAAGATTTTAAAACTTGGAGAATTTTAAATTAGAAGGATTTTAAAACTTAAAAATTTTAATCAGAAAGAGTTGAAAATTTTAAATAGGAAATAAAATGAGACTTAATATGAAAATTAGATAAGTAGAAACAAGAGTAAAAAAGAATCATAATAAATTATGCAAACACAAAATAACATATTGAGATTTTAATAAAAACATGTTGAAGATCGATCTCGGACTTCCAAAGAACCGATTTTTTCATTTTAAGAATTCTAAGAAATCAGACTCCCAAATTTCCTAGATTCCATGGTCGGGTTTTTTTAAAGAAAAATAATTTAAAATGTTAACAAACTTAAAAATTATTAGCAATAACATATTAAATTTACCACAAAAGAGGGAAAACAAAATATTAAATAACATATAAAAGACAAAAACATATTAAAGAAGCACTAATCAAGATGAGAAAAATATTAAAGGAGAGGTAACCAATATGAGAAAATACTAATGAAGCAATAATAAATGCTATAAAAAGAAAAAAGAATTAAATAAATAAAAATACTAATTATATATAAAAATGTAAAGAAACAATATATAGAAAATAAAGCTTAAAAATAAATTAATAAAGGAAAGACATAATAATAAATAAAAAATAGATAACGATAAGGTAAGAAGAAATATGTAATAAAAAAAGAACTACAAAAGAGAAACTCACATGATAATAAATAAATAATTATAAGAGAAATAAAAGTAGAGAAATAAGAATAATAATAATAATAATAATAAGTAAATATTTAATCATTTAGTCTTTTTTTTCATTTGTTTTATGGAAGATTGAAAAAAGATAAATAAAATAATTAAAATAGTAAGAATAATGAAAAATAGAGAACTTTGAAAGAAAATAAACAAAATAATAAAAAGAGGAAAAAGAAAAAAAAAAAAAAAAGAAAAGTTTAAATCACAATACACTAAAGTTATTTGTTGGTGAGGTGTGGATCATTATAACCAAAACCCTACCATACACCCTAACGGATAATAATAATAATACTAGTAATAAATATAACAATAATAATAATACAAACATTTTTTTTGTTATATCTTTTTCTTTCTCTCTCTTTTATAAAGAGAAGAAAAAAAAGGTTAAAAAAACCTTTTTTTTTTTTATAGGATAACAGTAAAAAGAAAAGTGGCAAAAAAAAAAACTATATAAATATAGGAAATTTTCCTTATAAATTTTTTCTTTCTTTCTCTCTGCGTTTAAATAAGAGAAGAACAAAAAAAAAAAAAAAAATAAGGATTCAATCTTAAAGGAAATTGACTCTTGTATGAGGTGCAAATCATTAGGAGTAAATTCCTACCCAATGCAACCTCCAACTAAGTTTTTTCTTGTATTAGGTTTAGGGTAAAGAAAGAAAGACAAATAATTAAATAAAATAAAAATGATAAAACGAAAAAACTTGACAAACCACATTTTATAGAGAAATAGGTTTTTTTAAAAAAAAAAATTGGTAGATATTCTCTCTGAACATTTTTTTTTCTATAAAGATTTTTTCTAAAACAATTTTTTTCTCCCCTTCCAAATGACCAAAGGTTCTTATTTATAAAATGGGGTATGCCACAAATTAAGAAATTTTAATAAGTATAAAATCAAATTAGATATTATGTAATTTTATTAATTTTCTTTTTCTAAAATAGTAAAAAAGTGATATTAAAAAATTTTGTCCAAAATAAAATTTATTTGTTTTTCCTAAAATGATAAATAAAAAAATTGTATAAAGAAATTAATTTATTTTTTTCCTAAAATGATAAAAATAAGTCAAAATTGATTTGATTTTTTTTTTAAAAAAATAATAGATATTCTTGTTAATGGTTTTATTTTTCATTTTAATAAAAGATTTTTAAAAAATTATAAAAAATTTATATTATTACAAAAAATTTTACTTTTTTTCTTTTTAAAAAAATAAATAAAACCTTAACCAATACTACAATTACTGGATATATTTTAAAGAATAATAAAAATAATTGTAGGATGAAATTAGATGGCTACATGGTTCTCACCTCTTTCTCCACTGCAGCGGGGCAACGCAACTTTGGTCTTCTCTACAACGGGAGCTCAATTGTTCTTTCTACACGCGAGATTTTGATTCCTCCTTTCCTACATCTCCTCTCTAACGAATTACTCCAACAAGCATAATAAGGTCATCCTCATTGGGATTATTGCAATTTTATGGAGTAATTGGATTGAGAGGAACGATTGAGTTTTTGGTAGCTTCCACTATCATAAAACACAATTAAGTATGGGGGAGGATTGTAGAAATTACATAGGCTCTTGGTGCAATAGAGATCTTTCTTTCAAAAACTATTTGATTGCTACCATATCCTTTAATTTAAACGCTATTTGTAATTAATCTCTCGGGATTCTCTCTAGTCCCTGTTCTTTATCAATAAAACTGTGGCGGTTTGCTTGATCTTAAGCTTCCTTGTGAAGTCTTAGGTTTCCAGTTCTCACGGTTTCTTTTCAGAAAAAAGTTTTATTTGTAATAAGTCAATCATATTAACAAAAACAAATAACTCTCCAACAACAACTAGCTTGCGAAATTCCAATTTTGAAAAATCTTATCCATTATAAATATTATAAAAAATATATACATGATTGATCAATTCTTTTCTCACAATTACAAACCTTTAATTACGAAAATAAGAGGACCCCTTTTCCAAAAACAACATCATATACAAGTCAACGGTGAAATTAGTTAGCCAAACGTTGGGATTGGACCCTCTCATAAATATTTATGTATATCTAGCTAACTTACATTGATATCAATTCAAGTGATAAAATCTCCTTATAAATGGGAAATAAAATATAAAACTATTCCCAATTTTATTTGCTTGGTCTATTTGAATTAGCCTATTTAATTGTTCTAATCCAAACGAAACGGCTCATATATGTTTCTTTGATAGAAAGATATGTACATAATTTAAAGGAAATAATTAAATGAGATGATGGTTGCATGAAAACTACCCTTATAAGAGAAAAAGAAAAAAAAAAAAAAAAAGCAAGTCAAATTTGTCTCCTTCTCCCTTTTTCTCCATTAATTAATTACATATCTTATATTATATATAAATACAAAATATTCTTCAAAAGGGCCAAGAATTGCAAACCCCAATTTCTGAAAATTTATCAAATTAAGTAATTGGAAAATACTAATTAACTTAATAATTTTCACCTCCATATCCCACCATCGTCAAATTGCTGTTTCCCAAGCTCTTCACGATCTGTATGATTCTTCTCATAATTTTCTTCATCTTGATCTACATGAGGAGTTTCATTATTTTTGAGATGAGGCATTTCTTTCTTTGTACTCAAGCCATCCTTAAGCCAAGCAACCACTTGTTTCATACTCGGACGACTCTCAGCATTCCCATCAGTGCATCTTAAGGCAATGGTCACAATAGATTTCAAGTCATGAACATCAAAATTTTGGTTCAATCTTGGATCAGCAATTTGATCAAAATCTTCGGTTTGAGCATATGGAGTGGCCCATTGAACAATATCTCGTTTCGTGCCATTTGGAAGCTTTTCTAATGGCTTTCGACCACTAACAATCTCTAAAAGTAAAATCCCAAAACTGTATACATCGCAACTTTCTGCAACCTTTCCCCACATGGCGTATTCGGGAGCTAAATATCCTAAAGTTCCTTTAACCCTTGTGGTTAAATGCGAAACCCCATCCGGTATCAGCTTTGCAAAACCAAAATCAGCAACTTTTGCTTCGAAATCCGAGTTCAAAAGTACATTACTTGCTTTTATATCTCTGTGTATTATGTGAGGTTGCGCCTCATGATGTAAGTACCTTCATCCCAATAACACAAAATTTTCTCAATTAAACAAATTAAATAACAGAAATGGACGGGACTCATTTTCATGCATCTTCTTCTATCATATATTAGGAAAACAATTTAAAATACAATATATCTTTTACAAAAGAAAAAACTTCGGGGCATTTATTTTTGTGTGGCTCAAATTGCACACCAACCAAAATTTGTCATTTGACAAGATTTTTTTCTTTCTAAACCCATTGATTATTTGTTTTTACTTTTTTGAAAAATAGGAGGTATATATGAGATTAAATAATGTAAAGTAAGTTGTGTTTTTCTCGATAATAAAGTTTGTCATGTGACAATTTGTGATTAAACATTTGGTATGAGTTGTAAGAACATAGATGCACTTCGAAGATATTTTTATTAAACCTCTAGTGTGAACTAGTGTGAACTGTACGAAAATTTGTTACGATGAAAGTTAAGTTTTTTATTTTGACTGGATAAAAGTGATTTTAAATAAAAAGAAAGTTTACTCACGATAAGCCTTCGGCTGCTCCAATGGCGATGTTCACTCTTCTCTTCCAATCTAAAAGACATTGATCAGCTAATTGACCATGTAAATGGGAAAGCAAGCTATGATTTGGCATGTAATCATATACAATAAGTCTTTCTTCTCCACCAGCATAAAATCCTCTCAAACCCAACAAATTTTCATGTCTAACCCTAGCAAGAATCTCCACTTCAACTGCAAACTCCATCTCTGCCTTTGCTGTCATGGCCTTCAATCTTTTCACCGCTATCTGCATAACAACAACATCTTTCATCAAATCAACTCAACAAAAACAATTGAGACAATCTGGCACTAACCGAAGAGTTATGATAAATTTAATCCAAGAAAAATGTTGTATTGATAATTACATACGTCGACACCTTTACTCGTTCGACCCCAATAAACACTTCCAAATCCTCCTTCACCAATCTTGTTATCTTTGTTGAAGTTATTTGTGGCTTGAAGAAGCTCCTTGAGAGTGTAGATTTCCCATGGATAATCTATGCTCTCGTTCATACTAATTTAAAGAAAGGATAAAAAAGGTAAGATTTGATTCTCAACCATTTCAACAAATAAAATGAATCTTGCTTAGATTATATCAAAGATATCAAATTCTTCATGTAGAATAATGGATTCTATAAAGCATATACCTTTTTTGTGATTTATTCTGGTGGCCACCAATGCAACTAAAGCAACTCCAAACCATTTTCAAGAGAAATCAAGAACAAAAAATGCAATAAATAATATAATTAAGCTGGCAGCTGAGAATAATTATGGTTTTTTTTTCTTTTTTCTAAACAGATTAGAAAAGGGTTTGTTCTATTTCAAATGAAAACATATAATTTTCTGAGATAGCAAAGCAAAAAGGAGGAGTCTTTTATGTGGAAAACAAAAGGGAGAGAGCCCTTGGGAAGTCAAGGGGAAATTTGTTAATACAAATATATAATTATATTGTAAGGGCAGTTCCTATTGGTTATGTAATTTAGTGTTTGTTTATAAGCTTTTGTCCAGCTGTATGTAATTATCATTGGAAATGTCAAAAATATGTAGCCTTTTTTTTAAAAAAAAAATAATGTTATGAGAAAAGAATATTTTGGACATCATTCTGCTTCATAATACTAAAATAATTAGGAATAAATCAACGGTACATAAGTGGTGATGTATTCCATTATTTTAATGTTGGGAGTGATGTAATTTGTTGCACTTTGATAATGGAAATTCCTAATGTCTTCACAAATTGAAGTTCTTAATTTAATTATTCCATATGAACCTTTTGTTTAGCAAACGATTAATTTAGGATTTTTAGTATTGAATAATATTAAAGTTGAATCAAAGGTAATGGTACTCAATTATTTACAATGAAAGAAAAAGTTGATTCTACCATAAAGCCACATGCAAAAGCTAAGGCTTGGTTCCAAGAGGAAACTTCTTTGGTAGATATATTTGATTTTAATTTAATTAGTTAATTAGATTTTTTTTTTATGAAAAAAAAATATGATCTTCAAATTTGTTGGTATGTTCTTGACAATACCCCATGCATGCATCCGTTAAAAGTTTTGTTTTCTAATTCACTTTTGACGAGTATTTTTAAAATAAAGTTTTGAAAGAGTCATTTTGGTTTCGAGAAATTGTCTAAGAATTTCAAAAAAAAAAAATTAGAAAATATGAAAATCATGATGAACAAATTAGACAAAACAAGCATAAAAAAGAACTAAATGATGTTGGATATATTTGGATTTGAAAATTAGGGACCCAATTGGTTAACCTATAATATCAAAATTAAAAAACCCCATCAATTTGACAACACAATCCTAAAAGAAAATGATTAGATTTGGATTACCTTTTCATTGAAGACCAAAAGATCGTAAGAACAACTAGTATCTTACTTCAAGTTTAAATACTTCTACACACAAGTAATTGAACTAACTAAATGGTTCTTGGCATGCAACTCTTACATTTAAAAATTGCAAAAAAAAAAAATGATGATTTTGAGACTTTGTCATCGACCATAGAATTTTCATTTATAGAAATCCTCAAAACTCAAAATATCAAAAACTCTCTAAAACAACCTAATAGTAAGACTTAAATAGATTCTCAATAAAAACCTTAATGCATTGTAAAAAAGATTTAATCATCCCTACTTAAATGTTACAGGAAAGGATAAGATTGAAAAATTACTAATATTAGACTAAAATAATTAATTATAATTTAATTAATAATTTGATGTTTGAGTGATTCATATCACTAAAATTAATCTTTAATAATTATTTGCGTTCTATTTAGTAATTATTTAGTTTTTAGTTACAGGGTTGCGCCTCTGTTTAGTAATTATTTAACTTTTAGTTACTTCTTTTTTTTTAGTTTTTTCAAATTTAAACATTGAAAAAGGATATTCTTATACTTAATTTTTAAAAACGAAAAACTAAAAAAAAAAAATATATATTTTGTGGACAACACCTTAACTTTTTATTTTCTAAAATTATGTTTAATAAAGAATGTGATTATTAATGTCCCGAATATCGTTAGAACCACTAGAGAAGCATGTATACCAACTTAAAGGTCATGTTACTGTTTTACCCATTTTCAAGAAATTTAAATAAAATTATGTTTAATAAATTACTATTATCTATTATTTTTTTAACTTTTTTTTAAAAGTTACTATTTAAAAAAAAATTGGGATTTTGGCTCGTAATTTGAAGATTTTAGTTAATACATTAAAGATAGATTATTGGTGGATCTCTTTTTTTTCTTAAAGGAAACAGAGAGGTACAGTGATTAATCACTATACCACAATTCATTAATATTTGGCAAAGTTACAGATGTTTATATTGGTGAGGGACCATATTACAAACATTTCTTTAACAATGCCTTGTAGTTTAAAGATATTACGGTTTAGTTGTAGTCTTTGAACATTGAGTTTTTGCTAGACCACCTACCAACTAGAGAGCCTATGATTATTGGTGGATCTCTTGATCCTACTATCATCTGGTTTCTTGTTTTAAAAAATTTAAACAAATTATTTAAAAGAAAAGAAACATAAAAAAAAACCCTTTAACCTTCTAGATTTTCAGATATGTCAAATTATATGTCATATATATATATATGATATATAAGTAAGAAAAATTGTTTCAGCTCAAATGACAAAACTGTTTATAATATTTATAAATTTCATGACAATTTTAATTTCTATTAGTGATAGATTGTAATAGACTCAAATAAACATCTATCAATGTCTAGTTATATGTAGATGTTTGTCTAGCTTTATCACACAGGAAGTTATAAATAGAAAGTAAATTTTGCTATATTTGTAGACAAGTTGTTTTAGTTTCCTCTAATTGAAAATATTTCTTAATAGTTTACCAACAATCATTATCAAAATATATATAGAAGATAAATATGTCATCCAAAGTTTGCAAAATTTCACGACACATTTCAATAATAAAAAATCGAACACAATAAAATCAAATAGGGTTATTTTGATTGACGAAAGAAAAAAAATGTTTTTATAAAAAACTCATTTATATTTAAACATTTTTGATAAAAATTGTTTACTTTAAAATACACTTCAAAACTATTTTAAATGATTAAAATACACTTCAAAAACTATTTTAAATGATTGTCCAATGATGCTCAAATTTTGTTTAAAATTATTTTTAAATTAAACGATTGAAAATATATTCTCAACATTAGTAATTACAATTATTATTATTATGTATATACTTGTATAAATCAAGCATTATTAATGATTTATATCAAAGCTATATGAAATAAGGATTATATGAAATAAGTATATAGTAGAGTTTGAGCCTCCTTATTTTCCTAATTTTGTAAAACTAAATGTGGTGATGGTTTTTTATTTCTTTTGTCTTTACATTCTATAAAATGATTTCTATTTTCTAGAAAGTCATTAAAAAATTTAAGTCAAAATTTACATAATATTCTAGTTCTCAAGTTTCCTTAAAATTTTAGTTTGGTATGGAAAATAATACTGATAGGGCTACCCATTGATTGCATTTTTTTAAGTGTGGTGCAGCTAAGGTATAGGGTATATGTTAGTTAATGTCTCCTAAATTAATCATTAGGTCAACCATTCCCCCATTTATTTATTTATTTATTTCCTCCTTCACTGATTCATTTTAAAATTCTAATAGACTTTGTTATATTTATAATTTTTTAAAAATGTTGTGATATATTAAATTATAGGGTCTTTTCAAAAATATAAAAAAAAAGCTGTAAAGTATTTACATTGTATAGAACAATTCCAAAAATGAAAAAAAATTCTAGAGGCTCGTGTAAAATATCAAAAATACCCCTTCAACAACGTTTAATTAATTGGGTACACAATCGTTTAGATTTGGCTACACGATCGTTTAGATTTAGAGTTCCAACCTTAAAAAAAAATTTAAAATTTGGTACACGATCGTTTAGATTTGGGGTTCTAAATCTAATTTTTTTTTTCAAAATTTGGTATACGATCGTTTAGATTTGGCTACACGATCACCCAAATCTAAACATTTTTTTTTTCAAAATTTGGTATAAACGATTTTTTTCAATATTCTTTTTGCACAATCTTTTAGTTTTGGGTTACTCTAATTTAAATGTCTAACCAATTTTTCTAAGATTTTTTATACACTGTATGTTTAAAAAAGAAAAGAAGAAAGACTACATAATGAAAAGAAAAAAAGAAACAGGAATAAAAAGAAATAAAAAAGAAAGATGAAAGAAATGGAGAAAGATAAAAAAATAACAAATAGGAGAAAATGATGGAAGACCAAATCTGGAATATTAAAAAATGGCAAAATTTATGTATTTAGGAAAGTTTCCCTTAAATTATTATTTCTAAAATTGTTACTAACACTTTTTTTTGTTGTACTAATTAGAATTTTCTCTTAAAAATTTTAAAATTTTAACATTTGAAACACCTAAACTTTTGATTGATTGTCTAAATCTAAAACTATGAAAAACAGTGTGTCCCAAGATAATTGAGATATATGAATAATAATGGTGATCATCAATGGGTTTACACATTAAAAAAAGATGGTAGAGGCCCAAATCAAGCCCATTAACAATTCGTCCCATAGGGCTAAGATCAATCTTTCATTTTTGCTTATACCCTTCTTGTGCTAAATTTAATTTTCCAATTTTATATTTCACACATTATTCATCAATTTAATTTCACCAATCAAGTTTAATTTACTAATGTCAAGGCTGTCAATTAGTACTAAAGTAAACCTGTTTTTACAATGGGAGGTAGTGATTAAATATTTGATATTTTAGACAAATACACCACCAATATGTAATATCTTAACCACGATATAAGAAAATTTGAATATAGTAACAATGGAAGCATCATAGCTATAAAATATTTTAAAACTTTACGTATATTTCGGGAGTGATGATCATATCTTTTCAAAAACCAGAGAGAGTTTTTTCTTTCTTCACTTCAAAGAGCCTATTGTTTCTCCCTAATCAAATAAACCATAAACCTGCACCAATAAATTTATTAAAATTACTCCCTAAAATATTCTTTACAGAGGATAGTGGTACGTTGGTGAAAATTTCACCATAGTTGTACGCAAGTTTATTTAGACTTCTTTTACTAATTATTTAGTTTTAAATTTTTGAAATTTTAGTTTATCACATCGTTACATTCACTCGTTAACGTCTATATTCTATTATCCACTTTATAAGAAAATCCCCAGATCCTTGTAATAAAGTAACCTCGTTTGAATGTCCACCAACACCAAACATTTGCATGGCTGGTTCTCATTTCTTTTTGTTGCTTTTGAATATTGTATGTTATATATATACACTTTGAATGTAATCCCAGATAATATGTAATATGTATTAAGCTCACCAACTTTTTGGGTCCTAGTTGAGATCTTCTAATTTATAGAATCAGATTTGTTCTTATAATCAAATTAAAAGTATAATGGTTGTTGATACTTATTGTCTCTATCATCAATAAATTCTTCTACTTAATAATGGTGAGATACGTATCATCTTAAAAGAAAAAAAAGCATACACTTTAAACAAACAAATCCTAATCATTCTCACACCACATCTAAAATTTTCAATATAATTTAAATGATTAGCTTTAGAAATTTTAAATTTGCACGTAAAATTTACATTCAACTATAATTATATAATACATATTCTTGATTTTGAGGTGTGATGAGAGTGTTATGTACGTGTGAACCTAGTTGAGATATTTCAGTGTACCTACTGATTCAATTCTAACATTTTTAAAAGCTATCAAAAAAAACTATATAACACAAAAATGTCAAGCTAAAGTGATCAACATATATAATTCGATATAGTACCGACGAAGCTAAGAATTCGAAGGTTCAAATCTCTCGATTGTCAAAGTAAATCACAAAAATCAAGTCATAAAGAATGCCCTAAAACACCATATATAATAATTTAAAGCCACATTAATTATTTGCTCGGGAGTATATATATATAGTTCGGTTTCTTTATGCTTCAACTAGCTCTATAATTATATGCTTTGTGTTGGTCATGAAAGCCTTTAATTTAGTGTTCATATGCTCATACATGAAGCTTTTTTGAAGGAATCTGGGAATTTCTGAAAAACAATAAAAAACACAGCTAACAATCTGATTTAAAGCTTTCTTAACAAATGTGGAAGAGTAATCTAAACTATTTAATTATCACAATTCAGACAAGCACAGTGCATATATACATATAATCCATCAGTGTTCAATTGAAAGAAATGTTAAATGTGAATGGAATTGGAATATTTATCTACCTCTAATATTAACGCATAAACAACCAACAACCAAGAAGTAAACACTAAACGTAAATTGAAATCTATTAATAACTTGTAAGGATTAGAACTAAAAAGTGCCATTGCAGAAATATGTTGAATTTATTATATGTTGCATTATTTCACATCTACAAACCTGTAATAAGTAATACATATGTCAATCGTTATAAAACTTTAAAAGTCTTGTTTGACAAACGTTTTTATTTCTATTCCTTATTTCTTATTTTCAAAATTTAAGAAACGTTTCTAAAAATCGAGAAAAAAATAGAATCCTATTCCTATCTTATTTGATTGCTTTGGCTTAAAATCTCTGGTTAGAAGACAGGTCTACATTTACATTTAGCCTAAAGATCTTGAGCTCACAATTCCCAACTTTGATGGTTTTTTATTTCTATTTCTTAACTTCTTTTATTTCTTTCTTCTTTTATTAATTTTTTCATACTTATATGTTTAATATTTTTAATCTATCTTATTCTTAATTTATTAATTTTTTATATTTCTTAATTATTTTTTCTCATAGTCTGTAGAACTAAAAACAAATATGCAAAGAATTTACGAATAAAAGCTTGATTGAAAGGAGAGATCTAGAGGCACGCGAATAAAGGCTCAAAGAATTTGAGATTGAATTTCGAATTTGAGATGAATAAGGAGGATTTCTGACGACCGAGAACAGACTCATGAATTCTACTAAAACGAGTTCATTGAGTTGAGGCGGTATAATGGAATTTCGTACAACACTCCTTTTGGTGGAGTCTGTCTCCAGGACTCTGCTGATACAAGGTTAGAAGCTGCTAACGAACGAAGGGACGAAGAAGATGAGGTATTGTCTTTCTTGGGATGCGGTAAGGCCACTATCAAAGGAGGTTCAAATCCTTCAGTCCTATCTAATTCCATTTTGAGATACATTCAATGAGATTCGATTCCACCCTTTCAAATTCATAACAATTCTTCCTTTTACGGGCGGCTAATAATAAGGATGAAGGGTTCAATCTTGTAAGAGAAGTGGATCTCAAAGTTCTTTAATCTTTCATATACAAGTTTTTTTTTTTTTAATTTGTTTATATTTTCTTCTTCTCTTAATTTTTTCATAATTACATGTTAATTTAATTACGAACTTTAAAATTTTAATGTTTTAGATCCATGTATAATTTTATTTTCAAATTTAAAATCTAATTTTAAAAATTCTTTTTTTTATTTATCTATATTTATTTATATTTTATATTATCTTAATTTTAAATTTTAATCTTTTCAATATTTAAATTTATATATTATTTTTATCTTTCAAATTTAAATTGGGAATATGTTCATTTAAATATTTTCTAAATTTTATTTTTTAAATTTTAAATTTTGCAATGCGCATGTTTATATATTATTTTAAGTTTAAATTTATTACTTTTAGTATGATCGAAATTAGTTAGAATTTTACGTTGTTTATATTTTTTACTAAGATAATCATTTAGCTTGTCTTTAATGTTTTACAACTACAATATTAACATAATAATATATTACAGCTGAATTTGAATCAACATCGTTTAATAGAAATGAATTGGATAAAAAACAATATTTCAAATCAAATTTCAATAACATATGATTAATAAAAATTATTGTATTACAGTTATTAATTTTAAATAAGATTTATGTGTATTTGATAATGTTAATGTTTTACTATTATTTTATATTTTAATGAATTCTATATATTATTTATTCATTACATAATTAAATTATATTTAAACTAAAAAATAAGCAACAGTATTAACAAAATAACACAAGAAACAATAAACAATAAATGATTCTCAAGCAAATTTATGTTTCGTTTTTACAAGAAACATAAAACGAAAATAGTTATCAAACATAGCCTCATTTTTTGTTTTAAGAAAAACAAGAAACAAGAAATAGGAAACAGCAAATGAGAACATTATCAAGTCGACTCTTAATTTGTTGCATCTACAAAGTTCTAAGAGAGAAGATTATATTGAAAGATTTTTTTTTTAATTTTATTTAAATCAAATTATATTGATCCCTTTTGTGGAATGAGAGTTTAGTTTGCTATTTTATTTTCTTGATCCTCTAGTCTAAATTAGTGGCCATATAGTCTTTTCTTTTTTAGAGTTCTAATCACAGGTTGGTTTTGTAATTAAGGCTGTGTATTTGAAAACCATTTATTTAAAACATTTACATATATCTTAAGAGAACAAAGGTTAGTTCATAGTCAAGCTTATCAAAAACAAACATAAGTTTAATAAACTTCAAAATATATATTTTTTTAAGAGGATACAAAACTAAAAGGAAAAGAGTGATGAGCAACTGTACTTGAATATCTCAATTAGCTAGCTAGATAGAGGCATTTATAGTAGTACTCGAACCATACCCTAAACCCAAAAGCGGATTTGCTAATATGAAAGGGAATTGACATGGAGAGCTAGAGAGAGACGAGTTCATACTCAGTTCAATTAAAAACAGGAGAGGCTAAAGAATAGTTTTCCAATTTATAAAATATTTGCATCTTGGCCTCTTGAAGTATAACCCATCAATGATAAACTTAACTGCACCTTCTATATGATTACCAAATTAAACAAATCTTCTCAAAATTGAAGACCTCATATAGCTGAAAATAAAAAGGTGCATCCATTGAAATTAAGCAGAGAAAAGTCGTAGATTTTGCTTAGAATCATAAATTATGACATACTTCACAAAACCTCCCTCATTCAAACTTTTTCTAATAAAAATACGAGAGAGAAGAATCAAAAGACACACCCAGATCACCTCTTAAATAAATTCACACATCTTTAGAAATCTTCATCACAATATCTCCTTCATTCAAGGAACACATAAAGATAAGAGAAATATATGAGTAAGTGAAGGTACCAAATTAATCACTCAGAATTGCAAACTTGATATAGTCTTTGCTTCAGTTCATGCAGATCAATCTTAGTTGAATCATCCACCTGAAAAACAAAAACAATCAACGACATAAGATAACAAAAAATCATACTATAAAAAAAAAAAGAAAATCAAATCCTCTCCAATAATAAATAATCAAACAACCTTTGTCTGAATGGTGTACAACATCCTTTCATTTAATTTGGTGGAAGAACAAGTTTCGATTTCAATACTTTGTTCAATCAAAACCCTCATCACTCCTGAAAGTTGAAAATTCTGCTCTGAAATAATACCATTACTTATCACAATCTCCAATCCTCCTGAATATTGCTTAATTACAACACAACTTGTAGAAGGAATATCATTATTGCAACTTGAGGATGATTCCAAATGCAGCCTCTTTACTATCGCATCTCTTTTAAGATGAAGCTCATTGATCTTCCCTCTTAAATATTCAATATAATTCACCGCTTCATCAACAATATCAACCCTACTACGCCTACCCTAAAATAATCAACAAATAATTACATAAATAATCAACAAAAATACAAGGTAATTAAAGCAAAAAGATGGGTTTTTTTTCTTTTCTTTTCTTTTTTACCTTTATAAATTCAAGAGGAAGCAAAGATCGAAGGTTGGTGAGAAGAGAGGCCATTTGTTTTCTTCTTTCACGTTCAACATCTCGGTGCATAATCTTCTTCTCTTCATTTTGAGTGGTTTCGTCAATTTTGTTGTTGGTATTAAGATTTTCACTACTGCCTCCTTCTTGGGACGAAATTAGTTGATAAGAAAAGAGATTTTGGAGATGGATTTGATAATTATCAATATCATGTGAGGAATCATTGAAGGGAAACATTTTTTTATGAGTGTGTGTGGGCAGTTGAAATTGGAGTAAGTAAATTTAAGATCATCGAAAAAGAGAGATGAAAAAAGTTAGGGCTTTTTTTTCTCTAACAATTTTGATTTAATTGATTTGTATTTAAATGTGATAAAAGTTTAATTTATGTTATTGTAGCAATCAAGGTATGTAGTGCAAAACGTGGAGTTAAAATTAAAGGTCACGTTTTTGACGACCTATTCTCTGCCGTAATTTGGGTTTCACATCGGGTGGACCATGACATGTCTGCTGCCCACAGTCTTCCAAATTGGCCATTTCTTCCCCCTTACCCAAAATCTAATTTGGCCTTTTTTTTATTTTTTCTATTTTGTCGATCCTAAATAGAGAGAGATATTCATCGATTGGTTAGAATTGATTTTTCATCCAAACTATCCACCGAAACGATTATGATCGGTGCTTAGTAAATGTTCAAACTAATCACTTCGACCATAAAAGGAGTGTAAATCTTTTTGAATTTTTTACAGTGTTGGTCAATTCGATTAATTTAAGCCTTTGAAATTTTTTTGCAATGTTGTCGGTTTGGATTTTTTCCAAATTCATATCAATCGATGATGAGGAGAAGTTGAAGTGCTTAAAACTAGACTCAAAAGCTTAGAAAATAGAGAGATCTATATAAGAGCGACAGGAATATTCAAAATGGGGATGACCTATGCAACAAAAATGTCATTTATTAATTTGTGATAGTGCCACAACACTTGGTACAATGCTGCAACGTTGACAGAACTTCATGTGCGTCGGGGTCGGAATGTGTCGCGTTTTAAGGTAGCACTGCAGCATAGTGCGTTTTGGGAACAATAAGACTATTGCTAGCTTATAGAACCGCACAAAGCGTCCCGGGGCATCGCCACACTACAAGACTAAGGCTTAAATTGCGTATTTTCGATGCTCTTTGTCCCATGATGTCTTTTGACTTCATACTTGCTCATTTTAGCTTTAAAACTACCTCAACACCAAATTCTAACCTCTAATTGCTCGAAACCTATATAAAATAGTCAAATAAGAACATAAAATCATGGAATAATCTAGAGTTAAGTGGAGTTAGGTAGCACATTTTCAATGCTATCAGACCGACAACCTTCTATTTAAACGGTTTTGGTCGATCGACTTGATTTTTCAGTCTATCATTCTTACTCTTAATCTTAACCATTCAAATATTTTCAAAATCGTAAGATATTTATTCTTCATTTTAGACATAAACTTTTTTAGTTTCAAGTGTTTTATGTTTCAACACTGTAAATAAAAGGTCTGATTCGATTAAAGATAATAATTATTCTTATGTTTATATATACACATAATCATTCCTTTAGAAAAAATATTTTCATCTTTTTTAAAAAAAAATTGTTAGAAATATTATAATGGTTAGAAAATAATTTAGTCTTTTTCAAAAAAAACATAAAAAAATTTGTGTGTATTTTTTAAGAAAAGTAGATTTTATTCATTAAAATTTATATTATAGAAATAAAAGGTTTCCTTTTACCGAGAAAGAAATAAATAATTGGAAATGAAATATATAAAACGATTTCTATTTAAATAGAAAATATTTAAAAGGTATGTTTTCAAATATAGGCGAAATAAATAAAAATATTTGTAAAATTAAAAAAATAAATAATTTAAGAATGATAAACACTAATAAAAGTCTATTAACATCTATAAGTTTTATTATTAATAAATTATAAAAAATTTCTATATTTGTAAATATTTTTAACAGTTTTATTTTTATAAAAAATATTCATTATTTAACTTAAAAAAGAATTATACTAACGAAATTTCAAACCACTTCTTTTGAATTTTTTTTTCTTTATTATTTTTACGTATACTAAAGTTTCTATCACAGAATCAAAATAACAAAAGTTAAAAAAAACAACTAAAATATTTATAAATTCAATAATTTTCTTTTTATCAGTAATATATCACAATAAATTTAAATAGACATTGATCAACGTGAATATAATAGATTTCTATCAAATAACCTATCACAAAATAGAGTAAGATTTTGTTATATTTGGAAATATTTTTTAATAATTTTGTTATTATTTGAGAACAATACCGACCAAATTTTATAAAATGAATATTTAAAATTGAAAGAAAAACTTTTAAATAAAGCGACATATATATTTCAAAATAAATATAATGGTTATAACACGATTTCAATGAGGTTGTTGTGCAGAACAAAAGAAAAAGATGAGACTTTATTAACTATATTGGTGAAAACAAATAATTAATAATGTTAATTAACACGTGTGTGTGTGTGTGTGGTCATAGTTTTTAAAACTTGGCTTTGACTGCACCCTAACTTAATATTTCTCAATCATCAATTATTAAAACGATAAAGATGTAAATCACATCACCCCCCCTTTATATTGATTGTTGAACGACAAGTTACATCAAATTCATTTCTCCACTAAGATCTAAAATGCATAAAATTGAGTTAGTCTTGTTGTGATGTGAATATTATCTTTCTAAATCATCATTTAAAAAATTTTAATAATAAAATTAAAAAAAATAATTCCAACCATCCATCCATATTTGAACTTAAAAAGAAAAGTGTAACGTAACTTAAATTAGAAATGGAACCAAGGGGTTCAGTTTTGGTTTGAAAATAGTTTTATAAATGTAAATAGTTTAAAGTAATTAATTAGGTTATTCACACGATTAATTTACAAAAGCCGCAATATCAATAGTATAACTGAAAAGACCAATGACTATTTAGTTTATGGGGGAAAGGTTGGAATTTTGGACCCATCTCTTTCTTCTAATTAGTGTTTATTAGATTAACTAGTATTTTAAAATTTATTTTTAGTCAAATACTTGTTTAGAGTGATTTATTTTTAAAAATTTAAATAACTATTTGTTTTTAAAGAATTAAATACTCGATAAGTTAAAATAAGTTGCTATTTTCACAAACATCTTAACCCAATTTTCTTAGTCATGATTTCACTCTATTGGATATTTACCTAAGCATTTTTTTTCCCTTTAAAAGAAAAAGGAACCTTGGAAATCTTGGTCAAAGGGAAAAAAGATTAGGTTGGTTTGAATGGTCTACCAACGAATAATTTATCACTTATTGGTATGAAATATGATTGATGTACGGTCATTATTTGGTATTTAGTTTTTAAAAATTAAGTCTATCGCATTATCTTCATTTCTTATAATGATTTGCATCTTTTTTAACTACAAATGGTTAAATTTTTAACCAAATTATAAAAAAAAAAATGACATTTTTTTTAGTTTTCAAAATATTTGTTTAGTTTTTTAAACTATTGATAAAAAGTAATTTGAAGGTGAAAATATTGTTTAATGACTTAATTTCTTTTTAAAGAAATAGTTATTTAACAAAGTCTTAATTTTTATGTTTGTTGAAAATTGATCTACGTACCTAAAAGCAATTGAGATTTTATTTTGTGAATGTACATGTTGCCAAAGAAAAATATTATTCGTTTGCAAGTGTTCAAACAATATGTTTTTTTATATATATATCTTTTTTCAATTAACAAATGAATTAAGACAGACGGTATATTGCTTGTCATACAACGACTATACACATTTTATGGCAGATAAACTACTTTGATGTCGATCATTGACCAACATAAAAAACAAGTCGAGCTGATATGGTCAATAAGTAGGGTTTTCCAAAACCCATTTTAGAACTCAAAATTAAATTGCAAAGAGGGTTTCAAAAACTGTACTCCATAATAATTTAGAGAAGATTAATTCTTTTAAAAAGGGATGACATATCTCATATAGCTAAAGTATTAATGTAATATTTATAAATTCATTACAATCTATAATTAGTGCAAATTGTTGACTTCAATTGGTTGATTATACTTTTACATATAGTTACCGACATACAAATTCATACTTTAAACATTTGGAATGTCAATTTTATTGGACAGTCCAAGTTTCACATTATACAAACTTGAATCTTTCTAATGTTTTGGCCATTTTTTATTAGGGAAATTTCATAAGATAAAGTTGTATATTATTCTTGAGTATCGTAAAAAATATAAATATTAATAATTAAAGTGGAGAGAGAGAACTTTCATCATCGTGATGGAGTGTATCTCTCTCTACTTAACTCTAATTACTAACCACATTCTTAAAATTCTAATTTGATAATTCAAAGTTAGAGGTAAGTTGAGTTGAATAATTTAAACTATTTAATATTACATATTAGTAGAACTTTTGTTTGATACAACATTCTTTAATTATAATATATATTTTCTTATTCACATTTTGTAAATATAGCAACAACATTAAAATTTTATAAATATAACAATCTTTTAAAAAAAGAGAAAAAAAAAACAAATCATGTTTTAATTTAAGGAAAATTGTCTGAGATGACAAAAAAAAATTTAAAAAAATAGTCTACAACATTTTTTTTTTTGCATATTGTAAATATGATAAATACAACAAATACGACAAGTAATTAATGATATTAGACACCTATGAGAAGGATATCAAAGGTTTATCTGTTTTTAAATTTGTTACTTTTGCAATTTAGAAAATATAGTGACATGGATCTTATTATCATAAATTTTGTGCTATTTTTATAAACGTCCCTTAATGTAAATGTTTCAAATAATTCTATAAATTTTACTTTTAAGATTACGTTTATGTATTTAAAAAAAGTACACATAAAAAATAAACTAATAATGTATTAGCTATTGTTAAAGAATAATTTAGAATACAAAACAATGATATTCTTATGTTCTAAATAGTTTATAACAAACTTCTCTCACTTTAAAGTTAAAATGATAAATAATATATATATATATATATATATATATATATATATATATATATATAAAGTAAATTTCATAGTAGGAGGAAGCAGTATGTACAAATTCAAGACATTTCATCACATATTCAAATTAATATATTAATATCAGCCCTCTCTTACCTTTCTTGTAGAGGGAAATTAAATTAAACAATTGACAATCATAAGAAAGTTGAACTCTCTTAATTTTCTTTAAATTAATGCTCATGTCAGCTTCTTAGGGCCAACAATTGAATTGTTCTTCCTACAAGAATTTAGCAATATTTAAGTGAAAATATTATTAAAAGGGAAAATTATTAGTGACACAATTTATTTGTATTGGTGCAGTTGGTAATAATGTATATATTTTGAAGGTCAAAAGCTTTAAATTAGTGCACCCACCAGTACATCTATATCTATATATATATATATATATATATATATCAAATGATCATAATCTCTCCCCAAAAGATAGGGTATCCTTTTTTTTTCCCATATGGCCACACACTTTTATATTTAAAAGAATATTTAAAAATATGTACCTATTTAAGAAAACTAGCCTAAGAGCTTAAAACTAAAACTTTAAAATTAATCAAAATAACATAAACTTTGTGGTTATCCTGTTGCCTGCCACAATCAATTATTTGAATTAATATATGTTTTTTACATAAAGTGTCTGCTAATATTGAGGATAGAAACATTGGACCAACACAAAACACATACACTTTGAATAATATTAGGACCTTAATTAAATTAATATGGACCACTTTATGAACCTCATAATTTATTTACGGACATTGCAAGATATCAATATATTCTACAAAACTTGCTCTTTTCTTTTCCTTTTTTTTCTTTTTTAAATGTTTCTTTTGATACTTTGGACTAGTGACAATAATATACTACATATATATATATATATATATATATATATATATATATATATATATATATATATATATTTCTATAAGGTGTATTTCCTAATTTTTTTTTTACTTATTTGTATCCAATTATATAAATATGGTCGTTGGAAGAATATCTTGACAAAATATTTAAAAAACAAAAGAAGTATATATGTTGATTTGCACAATCTCATTCATATCATTGTACACTTTAATTTAATATAAAACTTCTATATATATTAATGGGACATTTTCAAATACAACAAAAAAAAAATTAAAACCATTTATCTATCAAAAATTTTTTAGTCTATTTAAATTTCTCCTTTTTATATTTTGTTTAATTTTGTTGTTATGGATGAGAGAATTCATCTATATTTAAACATAATTTTAGTTTTTATAATAAGAAAATATTTTGTCTCACTTAAAAAGAAAAAAAAAAGTCAATACTAGTCAATTCATTCAAACTAAATAACGTAACTCATGGGAGTTAATTTGTACACCATAATTAATTTTCTCTTCTGGAATTTTTTTATTGTTGACTATTTTAGTCTACTAGTTTTATCTGATATATGATAATAATAATAATAATAATAAAAAAGATAGTATTTTGTTCAATATTAGTAAGTTCCTTTAGTTACTCTAAGGAAAATTCACTTGATATGATATTTTGATCTCAAAAAAATAAAAGATTTCTATGAAATATATTTTTTACAAAAATAAAAAGAAATTGTGTGTGTTAATTAATGTGTAGGTTTAAATTTCTTGCTTTCATAACTAAAAGCGATCATTTGTTAAAATTAATTAATCAAAATAAAATGACTATAGATAATAGAAAAATATGTCAAAAACAAACCAATTTTGAATGAAAATTCTTTGTATGGTAGGAAAAAAAACAATGCGAAGAAAAATATATAAGATAGTTTCTTCTTCGTTTTTTTTTTTTTTTTCCTTTTTACCGATGGACTAAAAACAATATGTATTGTTATATCTTAACTTTATCATAAAGGAGGAAGATTGTTTCTAAATATAGTAAAATAGAATTAAAATATTTATAAAATATACCAAAATCTCTAAATCTAATAATGAATACCAATAAAAATCTGAAAATTTTTATTAATGTCTATCATTTTAATAAATCCTAAAATTTACTATATTTATAAATATGTTTCCGCTTGCAATAATTTTTCTAAAAGAAAGTAGTCTTCTCTTTGGAATTTACTTTTCACTCCAAAATGATTTCAACCAATTAGTGTAATACCATTGTGGTCTCTCTCTATTTCGGTCGATAGGCTTGAGAATTATATATCGAAAAAATGAAGAGAATTCATACTGTTCAATAAGAAATTTTAGAACCAATCATAAATTGCCACATCATTTACTAAAATAATTATATTTGGGATTAACTAAAAATTGGCATGTGTCCCAAATTAAATTTAGAGACAAATTGGACAATTCTAATGATGTCACATGTCTTTATTATGACAATTGGGTCAAATTAATTATTTTGATTCAATTAAATATTATTTGGTTAGGCTAAAATTCAATGAATATTATTTGGTTAGGCTAAAATTCAATTGAGCCCAAAAATAAGCTTAATTTAGCCTAAAATAAAATATGACTCAAATTCATGTGATTGAGCCCATGGGTATGATCCATGGACCAGAACAGGCTCAAGTCCATAAAAGCCCACCAGAAAACTCTATTGATAGAGAAGTTCTCTTCATTTGTGGGATTGGAAATTTTTGACTCCAGAAGGTCTAGAGAGAATTCTCAGATAAAAGCCTCCTCAACTCCTGAAGTCGACCATTCTCGAAGATTGAAGCTTCTTTGAAGATACAAACTTTCTTCCAAGTCTCCAACTTCAAGAACACCTTCGAAGATTGAAGCTCCTTTGAAGATCCAAGCTTTCTTCCAAGACTTCAACTTCAAGAACACCCTCGAAGATTGAAGCTTCTTCGAAGATACAAGCTTTCTTCCAAGACTCCAACTCCAAGAACATCACGTGCTTCGCTTCCTCAAATCAAGCGTAAGCATCCAGCCGAGAGAGAATCAGAGGATCAAATTCTAGAGATCGGACCACATCGCATCAAATCAACATAAATACAACATCAACACAAGTTCAACTCCACGAATCAAATTTTTTCGGAAATCTCGTGTGAACACATACTTCTTATAGGATAGATAAACCACTTCTCTCATTGTTAATTGGTTTTGAAATGAAACTCCGTACTATCAAATATCCAATAAAATAAATTAAGTTCTTATTAAAATTGGTGAATGCAAATGAAGTATCATCTTGATGGGGTATGTTGAGAATCCCAGACACTCTAAATATTAGGGAAACTCTTACAAATGTTTTTTCACTTATTGGACACTAACTAACAAAACATCTCTCTCACCAAGATTTCACACTTTTTTTTAACAATATAGTCCCGAGATATTTTAACTACAACGGCACATTCTTAGCATCCTAATTTCATAATGTATAAAAAATAAAGAGAGCAAAGCAAAATGAGATTTGGAGCTTTTTTTAACACATTTTTTATTGTTTATTTATTTATTTCTTTTTTCAAAAAAAAAAAAAAAAGAAAGAAAGAAACAGGTCATTTTGGATAAAATTTGAATGAATGACATCCATTCTTTAAAATATTTGTTTGGAGTATATCATAAACCATTTTTCCAAAACATTTAAATAAAAATGATTTTTCTGAAAAGAATAATTAAATTTTCTGATAATCCATCCAAACGAGTTTTTATTTGGTAACAATTTCATTTTTTTTTTTCTATTTTTTTAATTTAATATTTTTTCTCTCTCTTTTTTTACAATGAAGTGTATATTTTGATTGTTAATCAAATTCCAAAAACAATATAATTAAGTTTAAAAAAAAATAGTACCTTCTCAATTTAGCTTCCTATATTTTTAAAGCCTTGATAAAAATAGACAAAAGAAAATGAATAAAATGAAAAGTGGAAAGAGTATTTACATGTTTAATTCTTAGAAACAAATATTGATTAGTAAATGGGGACAAATTATATTATTATTCCTTTTATTAACAAAGAATTGAGATCTTGTCCCATAAAAGATGGTCCTTTGTGTTGTAAAAACAATTAATTATACAATACTTTTTCCAATATGGATTTATGATCATCACCCTTTGGTTCAATGAACCAAAACTACAATAATGTGTGGTTTATATACCATCAAATTTAATTAATTCGATGAAGACAGATACTCTTGGGTGTACAATCATATCTGAGCTAGAAGCAGACCTGAAAGATAAAGTTCTCCGAGATATATATATATATATATATATCTAAAGCCATTCTGTAATTAATTATATTCATTATTTCAAGTGATCTAATGACTAACATTGTGAAAATAAATAATCTTCTTCATTTTAGTTATATTGAAAGAAGACAAAAAGTTTTGTAGATTACATCAAAAAGGAAAAACAATAAGAATAATGGTAACTAAGAGCTGTAAAAATGTCATGATATTTCTCCAAATATAGAAGAACGTAACATCTCCAGAATTGATGTCTCGCCACTGCCATCGTATTGCATCCAGAATTTCATAACCAAAAATACCATCACCTTACTAATAATATAATAAAGATTTAAGACTATTAATATATGTGGAAGTTATTAATAATTTATGCATCTTCATACCACTAAACACAAGATAACACTGAAGCTCACATGTTAACCCTTTATCAAGAGAAGATGCAATACTTAACACACAAGATTGAAGGATAAAGTTTGAACACTACAATACATCAATAATATCCTTCTAAATAATAAGAAGAAGAAAAGAAAGGAACCAACGATTATAAATGACCCCCTTCAATAATAATAATAAACATAATTGAATTACTCCCTTCAATTTCCTATCTACATGCATAACCTAGTATAGTATAGTATACCCAAATCATTTTCTTAAAACATAATACACTAGAAAGATGAAGGATAGACTATCTCAACTAGGTTGATACAATCATAATACCTTTATCATATCCACAATCTAGTTGTGATTCTAATCTATGAAAGAGTCCAAAAATGACACAAAGAACAATAGATCATAAGCCCGGAGACAAAAGCAGAAGACATCTTAGCAAGGCTAGTTAGAGGAAAGCTTTTTCAGTTTAAAGCTATAGTTGATGTATCGGAATTACAAAAAAAAGATCATGTACATATCATATATCTACTCCCATTCTCATTCTTGCAAAAAAACAAAAAACAAAAAAAACTTGGCTTTTTGTGTTAGTATTGATTTTTTTTTTCTTCTTCTTCTTTTAAACTAGATACTAGAGATTTGTAGACTAACATAAGCATAACACCTTCATCATGTCCAAAATGGATATCCAACATTTCGTTTAGAACTAATTGTATATTAACTCTTTGTTTTTTTTCCTTTTGAACAAGATGGTATACTAAAAGTCAAGTGCTGTAGTTGAATATCTCTCGACTAGTAGACACATCCTTTAACTCTTTAATTCGTTAAAAACCAAGTAATTATATTTTCATGCATGCAGGTATACTTATCTCTCTATGTGCCTATTATTATTGTTGTTGTTTTCTACTCCCACTACTATTACATGAATTAACTTGATACGTGTGCATGAAAAAGCCAATACTGAGTTCACGCATGCATCAAAATAACAAAATGTATACATGTACATGCATGCGTTAGGAAGGTAGGGATTTTTATATTCTCCAAAATAAAGTATACTATAATATACTATCTTGTATTATGCTCAATTAGAAAGTCGCTTTTCTCTGACCTATCCTTTCTATTTTCCTTTTATTTTCTTGAAGCTCTCTTCTAGCTTATTGCATGCATGTATCCTCTTTTATCATCAATGAATCTCTTTTGGTTCTTGAGATATGATAGGATGTTAAGAGATATGTTTTGGTTCTTGAGATATGATGAGTATGCTAGAAATATGTCAATCTAGTTGAGAAATCCTTTAAATCTATAATCCTTCCTACCTCTCTTATATATTATTGTTCAAAAAAAAAAAAAAAAGAAAAGCAATATCAGTCTAAATTTTCTCATCATCAGCAATATGAGTATGCAAAAGGCAAAAGAAATGCTAGGTTTCACATATAGAAGGCAGATATTCTGTACAGAGAAAAGTAATTTGTAAAAAAGAAAAAAAAAAAGGAGTTAATCAGGAATTCAGAGTGAAAACAGCTGAAGGTAATCACAGTTACAGACTAGTAATTAAGAGAGGTCCCATTAAAAAGTAAAATCCTAATTAAGCACAAACAACTAGTAACTAATTAAATGTTAATCTGTTACTTGTCTTAGCAGTGGCACTGCTTCTATAAGCTTGTTTCCAAGCTCAGCCAGATCAAGGGAGGTTGGATCATTAACCTGCAAGTTTAAATTTTGTAAGCCGGTTCCACTCTTGGAAGGATAATAATATAACCACAGTTATTCTTTGTATTATTGTTATCTGTTTTTAAAAATCTCCACTAAAAGTATACTCTAATTATTCATAACTTTTTTTTTCCTAAAATTACATCAAAATTTTGTTTTCTGTTTTTGAAAATTGGCTATTAAAATGAGAAAAAACATAATAAAATCAGGCATATATAGATATATACATACATATATATATAATCTTAATTACCTCGATTTGGATGGTGTGTATTGATTTGTGGTTAATTATGGTAGAACCACATCTAATGACTTCAAGCCCTTGTTCAACAACTACTTTCAAGATTCTCGAGAGGGGAAATCCATGAAAACCAATTGTTGTGATCAAGATTTCAACTACTCCTCCATCAAAACAGCTAATTTTAAAGCTACAATTTGATGTTTCTTCTAATTTTGATCTCTCAAAATTATTTGAATTATACATCTTCTTCAATTCATCTCTTTTCGCTTCAATTTCTTTGATTTTCTGCTCTTGATGTTTTATATAGTTCACTGCGCCATTCATTTGGTCCGATATCGCCCTTTTTCCCTAAACAGAAAAAAAAAATCTCATTTTTCATCAAGTCAAATTATGAAATACCCAAAAAAAAAAAAAGCCTGTAACAAGATTTTTAATAATGATTTTTAGTAACTAACTAACAAGAAGAAAAAGGTAAGATTTTTAGTAATGAAACAGAATTTCATCAAAAAGGGGTAGCTCAATTTGTAACAAAACAAACCGATCTGATTAGAAAACACAATAATAATAATAAAGAAATTACCTTGATAAATTCAAGAGGAAGTAGGGTTCTTAGAGACATATAAAGAGCACCCATTTCTTGTCTTCTTTGTCTCTCCCTTTCTCTATGCATCAATTTGATTTTATGATCTTGATCATCATCCTCCAAAGTTTCAACCAGTGGTTTTCTTCTCCTAGCCATACTCAAATTCTTGACTCCATTGTTCTTATTGTTACTATTATTATCATTATTATTATCAGCAGCTCCCACAGCAGCTGAACCATGATGCCCAAAAATCAGATCTTCTGGAATTATGTGTTGGTGAGGATTAAACGAAATCTGGAAGCACTTCTCTTCACTTTTCCGTAAAGGGTACATTATATAGATGAAAAAAAAAAGAGAAGAAATTGGGAACAAAATTAAGAATAATTGGATCCGTTTGTTAGGGTAATATCTTGCTCAAATGGGTTTATTAGGATTTAGATAGCAAAGAAGATTCCATCTAAATCCTTCACAGACAAGATTAGCTGGGGAATGACTCATCGGCCACACATGTTATGTTATAATAATACTAAATTAATATAGTTTTATTATTATTATTATTAATTAATTAAAATTTTGATGTAATTTACAATTGAATGTTCAAACTGAACGACCAACATTTTTGTCTTCGGTAGACCATACCATGCACCCCTCGGATAATCATGAGTTTGATCGTACGGTGATCTTTGTCTTTAAGCAATAATAATTATTTTCCCCTTATTGTTGATGCATGTTTTGGATAAAATTTTTAAGATTTAGTTTTTGTTGGAAAAGAGAGACAAAAGAGCTGAAAAATTGAGTAGAAAATCTATCACATATATTTCTATACGGATATAATATAATTAGTCAAATCTTATTATTGAGTTTTTTTTTATATGATTTTCTTCGTATACATCAAATATATTGATAGTTCTCTTTAAGCTTAAGCTATTCATTTTTTTGGTTTAATTATTATTTTGGTTAATTTAATCTATTTATTTTCAATTTTCAAATTTTAGTTTTCATGTACTTTTTGTTATGAAGTTAAATTTTTAATGACCATGTCCAATTCCACCATTAATATTTCTATATATGGATATAAGGAATGAATTGATATTTTTATTATATTTTTATGAAATAATTAAAATATCGTTAATTAAAACATTATAGACATGTTAATTTGTTTGAAAAGGAATATTACTGTGGATTTATTAATCGAAACCTTTTTTTGATAACTTTTTCTATAATTATCATATTTTGGGGTTTTGAACTAATTTAAGGGCTTTCTAAAAAATAGAAAAAAAAAAAGAAAAAAAAAAGAAAAGCAAACTATTTAAGTTCCATAAAAAACTACTAAAACAGAAAATTGATCATTTTACTTGATTGTAAATAGTTTTTTTTTTTCTATTTTGATAATTTGCTCTAAATTTTAATCCATCATTTTTCTATTTCTGTAGATGAGCTTTCAAATTTATGAATATTTTGGTTTATTTTGCTATATTTAAGAATGTGTCTTCAACATAAACATATTATATGTTGATTATTTTCTTTCTTCATTCCTTCTTTCCTATAGAGATGGAGTTGATACGACCGAATAAGAGATTTATATATTTACCAAGTGAATAAATAGTTTTAGAGCATGTTTAAAAGGGGATAAAAATGATATTTAAAATTGTAAAATTAACCATTATACTAATTTTGATGATCGTTTCTAATGACAAAAACATAATTTTAACTATTTTAGAATGAATCTTAAATGTCTGTTTTTCCTCCCCTCCCATCCCATCCCATTTCAATTGAAGCAGCATACTTTTCAATAAATTGTAGAACGTAAAAAAATCAATCTTTAGTAATTAAGATAATTATATGTTATAGTTTTCATTTGATTAATTAGCTTTCCCACAACATCATTTTCCTACCAACCTCAGCTCTTTATGTTAAAAAGAGAAATAGGTTTGAAAATCACACGTCCTTTTTGCCACATTCATACTGAAAAACATTACTCATATACTCTTAGAAATCATTACCCCAATCTTTTATATAATTGAGGTTTTACCTAATTAAACACACACATACATTCTTCACCTTACACAAAATATGATCTCTTAAAATGTTTAAATACATGGTTTGTTGTTGTGTACTCTTTGTATATACAAGTATACATTTGTTAATATAGCCATTTGTTTGCGTTTATACTTGAAAGAGTCTATGAAAACTCTTTTACAACAACCCACGTAAGATTTTTTTTAGTTCAATCATCATAGAGATAAGACTCAAAATATATTGACTTTTAAAATAAAAATTAGTACTTTATAAACAAAATTATGTTCATATTGACGAATCATATGAAATATCGACCTAGTGAACCATAGAACTGAGTTAATAGATTCTTTCTTAATTAGTTTTATATTTTAAGATTTCTCTAATATTTATATAAGTGGTTTAAGATTCCAGAGAAGGAATAAAATCAAAATGAGTAAGCAAGAAGAAGAAGGAAAAAAAAGTAATGAAGCAAATCCTAACCACAAGATCTAAATGATTTTGTGTTTATGCTTTGGGGAATCAAGCCATGATCATGCAATCTCTTTTTATATCAATGAAAATAGAGACTTAATTAAACTCAAATGGGGTTTGGGAGTACCAACCAAATCTTCAACTACTTTTATCAAAAGCAATATAACATTATATATGCAAAATACATTATAATATACATTCTTATGCCCTAGAGCTTTGCTGTATTATATTTTCTTTTTAAATTTCTTCTTTTGTATACATGTGTATGTGGTGTTTTATATTATTATTTTGTAAGTTTAAGTCATATGGAAGAAAGGGTATTTTAATATACATTTAATACCAACTAATTTAAAGTCTTTAGATTCCTAGCTTAATTGTGGTCCTTTGCCTCTCTTGGGGTAGAAAGTAACTTAAAGAAAAAAAGAAAAAAGAAAAAAGAAAAAAGAGATGCAATATAGTATTATATAATTAATCATATGGTTGAATTGCTAACATGGGCCTCTATATGATTAGATTAAATTAAATTATTAGTCTATTCTAAATGACTAAAGCAACTAGTAAAAAGACATACCTACAGCTCCAAACAATATATATGGTAAAAAATCATGATCAATAAACCTCAACAATGTGGTGCAAACTTATTATTAAAATAATTACACCCATCTAACAGTGTCTTTATTTCTTGATTCTAGTTAGAAATAGTAATATATTTTGTTCCTTAGACATGCATTTAGCCTCTATTTAAAATTGTGTTTGGATTGATTTTGAAGTATTTAACTTTTAAAATAATTTATTTATAAGATAAATTGAGGTGTATTTTGCCATCGTTTAAAATAATGTTTAATAAAATGAGATGATGAAATAAATCAAAAAAAAAAAAAAGTTAATAAGGCATGCGACCAACATTTTAAAACAAATGTTTGTTTGCGGTTTAATAAAAATGTCCTCCAAAATTTAAGGAGGTGCACTAAAATGACTAAACTACCCTCACATTAACCCCACCTTCTCATCTCACACATTTTTTCCACTTTTTCTATTCCTATGTTTTCTCTCTTCCTCATCTCATGCAAAGACACATCTCACCCTCATTTTTCATCCTTATGGATACAATTTGAGGTTAGTGTTTCCTTTTTCCTATCCATTTTTTTTATTTCTTTTTTCTATCCATTTTTCGGTCTATGTGTCGTTTTTTTTTTTTGTCTTTTTTATTTTTAAATACTTTGAATATTTTGTTAGTGTGTTCATATACATTTAGATATAAGAGTTTGCAAATATTTTCTCTCAACCAAATCTACTCCTCCTTAACATCTGTGAAAATAAATCATGAGAATGTCAATAAAGAACGTAATCATATTTAATATGTGAAATTAAGATGAATAAAGAACTTGATCGAATTATAAACCTTTTTATTTAGTTGATATTATATTCTCGAAAAATATTGATCTTATTTATATTTTTTTAAAAAAAATTAGTTATATATATTTTTTATTGTTATGCATCTACATTTTAAGATATTTGTGCTTCTAAAATTGGATTGTCAAAAAAAATTAATACACAAAAAATGAAATTAATGTTTAGTTTAAACTTGAATCATTTCAAGTAACTAAAAAATTAATAATTTCAAGATAACATTCGATTAATTTCAAAAATATATATTTTTAGAAAAGACTCAAAATGTATATTTCTTTATAAATTAGTTCATAATGTTTTATAATCTTTTATGGTAATTTGAACTAAGCATAAATATTGTTAGTATAGGACAAACCAAACACATACAGTTTTGTATATAAACATTTGATAATTATTCTATACATTTTATTTAAATTATGCAACAAAAGGGAAAACCAAAAGAGAAACTTACATAAATGTACGGCTCGTATAACAAAGCACGTAAAGTTAGTCATTTTTTAAATATTTCAAGTGTGCCTTTCCATCTTTCTTTTGCAATTCGTCTTCCTCCTGCAATTATCTTTCTTCTTTCCTATTTTTTTCTGCAATTTCTTTACATCATCTTTCTTATTTTTCAATTCTTTATTTACGACGTTTAATCTTTTAATCATTTTTCTTCTTTTCCTCTTTTTTTTTTTTTTTTTGCTTTTCCATCTTTTTTCTACTATTTCCTCTTCTTTTTTTTCGCTGCGATTTCTTTCCATCGTCTTTCTTCTTTTTCTTTTTTTTTTCGCCGTGTCCAAAAAATAGCAAAATCTAAAAGATCGTATATAAAGAATTTTGAAAAAAAAAATCATTTAGATTGGAGTAACTTAATGTAAACTATCGTGTAAAAAAGTAAACAATCGTGTAAAAAAAATAAAAGATCGTGTATAAAGAATTTTGAAAAAAAAAATTATTTAGATTAGAGTAGTCAAATGTAAATGTAAAAAAAGTAAACTTGTAAAAAAAAGATTGTGTATAAAAAATTAAACAATGGAATTGAAAAGATAAATTGTAGTCATGTCTAAACGATCGCGTATAAATTGTAGTCATATCTAAATGATCGTGTATAAATTATAGTTATATCTAAACGATCGCGTATAAATTGTAGTCATATCTAGACGATCGCGTATAAATTGTAGTTATATCTAAACGATCCCAAATATATTACACGTGTTATTGACAGCGTGGTTGACAAGACATTTTTTGTATTTTACACGGTGGGCCTCTGAACTTTTTTCAGTTTTAGGAATTGTTCAAGTGTAAATATTTTGTCATTTTTTTATATTTTTGGAAAGACCCCTAACCAAAATAACAAATAAAAAATATATAATAATTATCAATCAAACTTTTATTTCTATTTTGCTTTTTTTCTGAAACTTTTTTAAATGTGACAAAAACTCTATCACTTTATCGATGTCAATATACATGAGTGTCTATATCAATGATATTGTCAATGTCTATCGTTAATAAAATCAATTTTGTTATATTTTATAAATATTTTCAATAGTTTCATATTTTTAGGATAATTCTCTTCTTAAAATTAAAATAATATATAAATATACATATTCCAAAAATTTTAAACCAAATTTACAATAATATATAAATAAATCTACATATTAGATTAGTTAAAAATAAAAAAATACCTTTTATATATATATATATATATATTATTTTATTTTTATTTATTTATTTATTTATTTTTATCATGTCGTTTAAGAGAGTCAAAACTTAGACCTCTTAAACCAGTGAAAATCACAAACTCATTTAAACCGAGTTGGGTTAAAATAAATGAAAAATTAATGGGTTGGATTGGTTCATACAAGTTAATTCATCCACCATAATCCAACTCAAACCAAAATTTTTATTAATTTTATATATATATATATGGAAGTTATCAAAAATGATAAATTTGAAAAATGTTTACAAAATATAACAAAATTTCAAATTGTATCAATAATAGATATTGATATGCTTCTATCAGTTATACTAATAGACAATAATAGAAATGATTCTCAAATACGAATAATTCTCAAATAAGTCAGAATGACACTATTAAATAAGTGAGAAACTCCTTGAGCCCAAATGAAAAGTCTAAAATATCAAAACTCATATACATTCTACGTCGACATGGATCCTTGCTAGAAGCTAACTAAGCTTAACATTTGAATTCCTATGATAGAGCCATTGGAAAGACAGACAGATATACCTCAATTCTTTTAAGTCTCCGAAATCCCTCCCATTTGAATATGATATCAATTCAATCATGTACTTCCATAAATTCAGAAAGTGTAAAAAATTTAAAATAATAGTATTTCGAAAACTCCTAAAGAGAGTGGAGAAAATTAAAAAAAAAAAAGGATAAAATATTAAAGGGTTTGTGAATCTTACCAATGAAATGAAAGCAAACTTAAATACAGTATTTAAAACATACCCACTAATGCGCTTTTGTCTAAATATAGTTGCAAATATAGTAATTATATTCAAAATAATTAAGTATATAGCAACATTTAAAAAAAATACAAATATAGTAAAATCTATCAATGATTAGAGTACATTATTAATAGATTATGTAGCAAATGTTGGTCTATCACAGATAAATCACAAGAATCTACCAACAAAAAAAGTCTATCGTCAATAAACTTTGCTATATTTACAATTTTTTAAAAATATTATTACATACTTAATAATTATTTTAAAAATTATCACTCGTTATAATTACTCTTAGTTTAATCTAAACATGATTCCAAATCATCTCTATGAATTTGTATTAAATACAAAGAGAAGGTTAAAAGGGTGGAACCCAAGGCCCAGTGTTTGTGCTTTATCATTATGTCACGTCCACAAATCGAGCGGAAGAGCTTTTTCTTTTTTTATTTTTAGGGGAAACACATTCCTTCTAGAAATAGTTTTGTGAAATCAAGTTTGAAAAATGGTCTTACTATGTGAAAATCTATGTGATAAACAACAATTTGAAAAGGGTAATTTCTCAACGATAAAAAGAAAAAAAAAAAAAAAAAACATTGAGAAGGGTGATTAATTATTAAAGAAAGAAAGAGACAACTTTGGCTTCATTTGGGGGTCTCAATGGGCAGTCCATCCCAACCTCGAGTCCTTCGGACTAGAATACGTGTTTAGACTAGACCTACTATCCTCAATACAACCTAAAATTACATTATTACCCTTAACACTTAAAACTATTTATTATTATTTTCCATTTCTTAGATTTTAGAGGACAGACAGTGACTAAGGGAGAAAGACCAAAGTGGGCGAAATACATTATTGAGTGAACAGACAAAGAAATTTATTTTTCTTACTGACATGATTTACCGTTTGAAAGTTAAAACAATGGAGACCATCAGAGGCCCACCAAAGTATCAAAATCCAAAGCCTGAAGCCTATGATGAGATTAAGAATGTTAAAAGGAACTTTCCATTGTGTGGCAAGAGCTCTCTCCTCTAAGCATCCACATTTGCCAACCCTGTTCATCAAGTTTAAGATGAGTTTAAAAAGTTCAGATCATATCATTTAACTTGATTTTCTAACACAAAAGAAGTTGAAATGATGTATCGTAAGAACGCTTTAAAATAACCTCGACCATCCAAACTGAATGGAACGGGTAAATTAAACACTGTACAGTCATGATTATAACAACACAAGCAACAATGCATAGAACGAGATCTGTATGTCCATTTCATGCTTGGCGTACCATCCGGTGAGACAATAGTATTGTCCAATGAGAGCCAATCTTTTCCCTCAGTCACAGCCAACTTTACCTGGAAACTTGGTCAGTACAAGAATATGTATTAAAGTACAACGTTGACAAGTTTAACCCAGATTCAATAGCCATGATTGTGCTGACTTTATTTGTTGGGCATTTATGCATCCAAATGCTTCTTAGACTTGGGAAAGTAGAGGGCCAATAAGTAATGATAGTGAATGATTGCAGAACTAAGGGAAAAAAGTAGGAGACTTACATTTAAAGTATCAGCAATTGCAGAAGAACAAATAGAATGTCTTGAAGAAAGCACGAGTCTACAAGGAGTTGTTTGAAAACTTCGTCCAACAAGACATCTATCTGCAGAAGCAGTTAAACAGTCGTCGAGGACACTAGCAACAGGTCCCTATTTAAATTCCATTTTTCGTATCCCTTTTTTTTCAATTAGAGTGCAAAAATGGGGCATGCATTTAAAACAGGTGGCCAAGTTATACATATTATATATAACATGAGTGATACGGAAATAAATCGAGTAATCTCCTCATTTATCAAAGAAAAAGTATTCCTAATTTACATGGTCCAATTATTGAGCCCGAAAATTTCTACAATAAAATTAAGTAGGTCCCTAGTTAGTGTAGTACCTCCAGGGCTGGCAGCTCTCGACCCCTAAGGAAAAGTAAGCAAATGCTCTTCAAATTGGTATCTAAACTTCCCTTGCTGATAGTTAATCAATGAAGACGAGAGACTAGTGCTTTAGCTGTGTCTTCCACCTACTTTGGAGCGCTCCTAATTAGAGAATTGGAATCACCTCTATTTCAGTTAGTTGGAGTTGCTTTCCCTGATAAATTCACCCAAGTACCTGAGTCGGGTTTCGGCCATTGGACAGAGTTGCCATATAATGATGAAGAAGGTCGTACTTCATTTCGTTCCATAATAGACGAATAACAAGATTTTGAGTGTTGAGGGATCTTGGAAAGAGATTTGAAGTGTGAAACATTTCAACACCTCCTTGTGAGCTTTTTTGGACAATTCTCTTTAGTAACTTTCCTTTATTCTTTACTGTTAGTAATCAGTAATCGAAGCTCCTTCAGTAGGCTTTGGAGCCTTTTGGATGGCCTAAGTCTGTCGGTTTTTTTTTTTTTTTTTGTGGGGGGGGGGGGGGGGGGGGGGGTATGGCCCAGTGTATATCAATCTTCGATGTCTCTTAACAAAAGTAGTTTCCTCATCAAAAGGGAAAAAGAAATTCCAGAGCAAAAGGTCTGCAATTCTAGCTCTATTGCCAATACTATTGCTTTTCTGTACTATCATTTCCTTTCAACTAAAGCAAAAGGCATGCCTAGTTGTAAAAATTTTCGGTCAACTTCCAAAAGTAAGTGAAATAGATAAGTAACTGCCCAAAAATTATCAAACTTATAATAAAGCAAGATGCTTGCAGGCTCCACTGCCAAACAAGCTGATGATATTTTTAAGGTTCTAAGTTTCCGCACAAGTAGCAGTTTTGTTCATTGATTAGACATAATCTACTCGTACTTTCTTCTTCTTCTTTTTGTTCTTTTGGCGCGGTCAGAGAATAATAAGGCTACAAGAAGGGAAAAATCAACGAGAAAGCATAGTTTCCTTAAAGCAATAAGAATCTTTCATGCACTTTATCAAACTGTGTGTTAGAAGATCAGGAAAACAGAAAGTCTTCTATTTGTGTCCACCTTAACTTGTTTATATACAAATATCATATGAATTCTGGACCTATAAAGGACATCACATCACTAGCCAGACATAAGAACTGAAGGAATGAAGCTAAACGGAAAAACTCATTAATCAAAGTTACAAACTTTCTTTTACTCTTTGATCTGATTTTACACGAATTACCTACAAAGATGATGAATAAATTAACTAAAACAGTGTATCAGCATATACAAGAAAAGAGTTTGTTTGAACTGACTAACTCACCGAGGCTTCCGATGCGACTTAACAGGGAAGCGAGATGGAGGCGAAGGAGACAATTCAGTTGGTAGTTGGGGTGGTTCCAACCCACCAGTTAGCATCCCCACAACCTCTTTCATGGAGGGCCTGCGAGCAGGCAGTTTCTGCAGACAAAGCAGGGCAACCTTGATGCAAAGAAGGGCTTGATCTCGATCTAAAGACTGAATCGATTGATCAACCAAATCAATGAGCTTTCCAGCTCTGGCGAGATGGCGAGCCCACGATAAGAGATTGGCACGTTGGAATTCTGATAATGGTGAATTTGTCACCTGAAGAGGTCTTCTTCCAGCTATAAGAACTAACAATAAAACTCCATAGCTATAAACATCAGATTTCTCAGAAAGATCTCCACCGCCACCATATTCAGGGGCAATATAGCACATTGTTCCTCTCATACTTGGCGTACTACTAATGCCACCACTCTTGGGAAAATCCCCTCCGGTTGAATCGTGGCTGGTCCCACGAGTTTTCCAGAGTTCGCCGCTAAGCCCATCTAACCACCAATCAATGCTACCTCGGCTTCCGTGGCTTCTGCTTCTATTCCTCTTCTTTTTCTCTCTGTACATTTCGTCATCCACTGGCCAGAAGTCAGGCTCTTTCTCACCACAACTACCTGCTCCTTTTTGGGGCTTCTTTTTCTTCCTTTTCTTTGCAAGCTCTTCACAATACTCCTCCTTCCACCACTCCCTCACTGGCCTTCTCTTCTCCTTTTTCAGATTCTTGGTACTCTTTTCATCATCCATAGCCATCCACCACTCTAATCGCTTCTTGTTCTTCTTTTTCTCTGACTTCTTAACCGATCTGCCACTTGACGATGCAGCAATCCATTCGCTCTTCGGCCTCTCGCGTTTGATCTCTGATCCAATCCACTCCATAACATATTCCTTAACATTCCCACTGGTACCAACTCCATTTTCTTGCTTCCACCACCAATCTTTACCTGAGATACTATTCTTAAACCCAATATTACTTTTCTTCTCTACACTGTTGGGTTCTTTCCCATTCTCAACACTAACTCTATCAAAAGCCCCTTCTGAGGGGGATGCCATTGTTGCAACCCCCAAAGCAGTCTCTGGCGAAGTGACATCCACCGTCTCTGGTGAAGTCTCTGAAACAGGAATTCTCAAAAAGCTCTCCGGTGACTGATCAACACCCACGTTGAATTCCTCAAATCCAGTGGTTACGCTCTCAGCTTCCTCAGCCATAGATCCACAATCTTCGACTACACAACCACGGTTGCTCTCATGTTCCTCTTTTCTTTCCTTCTTCTCCTCCTCCACTCCACCTTTTACTTTCACCTCAACCTCAAATGGACTATTCTCTAATTTCAACCTAGCAAGCCCAAAATCCCCAATTTTGGCCGAGAAACAATGATCCAAAAGCACATTGCTAGGCTTGATATCACCGTGAATAACAGGTGGATCTAACCCATGAAGATGCTCTAATCCCTTAGCAATATCAACCGCCACTGAAAACCGTTTCTTCCACTCCATAAGCTCAGGGCACTTCCTGTGCAACAAAGCATCCTGCAAATTCCCATTATGCAAAAGCTCATAAACTAACAACATCCTGCGCCGCTTTTGATCAGAGCAAAACCCAAGAACACTAACGACAAAAGACGAGTCAATCTTGGAGGCAAAGAACAGTTCGTTCTGAAATTCCCTCTCGCCTTGTAAAGACCCAGAATCCATAAGTTTGACAGCAATTTCTTTATGGGTTTGGGGAAGAGTACCATAGTAAACAGAGCCAAATCCACCTTGGCCGAGGCGGCGAGAAGGGGAGAAAGATTCGGTGGCACGGCGGAGAAGGGAGTAAGAGAAACGATGGGGAGGCTTGGAATCGGCAGGAGCAGTGCGTTTGCGAGTAAGTTTGCGGAAGAGAATGATGAGAAAGAGAAAAAGAGAGAAAGCAGCGGTGGAAGCAGCAACAATTGGAGGAAGAATATGAGTGGAAGAAGGATGGTGATGGGTTTGTAGTGAAGAAGGAGAAGGAGATGGGGAAGAAATGATACGAGATGGCATCCTGAGAAGAAATTCGAATAATTTTTTTGTTACTTTTCTGTGTTCGACTTCAAGTAAGGTTAAGAGGAGCGAGTTGTTTCCATGATGAAACTGAATCAGAATGTTTGACGAAGAAGAAGAAGAAAGGAAGAAAAAGAAAGGAAGGAAGGAAGAAGAAGAAGAAGAAGAAGAAGAAGAAGAAGAAGAAGAAGAAGAAGGGGAAGGGAGCGTTGGAGTTCTTCTTTTTATTTTCTTTTTTTATTTATTGGTATTTAATTAATAATTTAATTTTGACATTATTATTTATTATTATTTATGGGAAGTTGTTGTTAGATTTTCCCTTTTCCATAATTACATGAAAACGTGAAAAGACCTTGAAAATTAAAAAAAAAAAAAAATATATCCACATTGCATCCTTTTGTTTCAATACCATTTTTCCACTTTTCTGTTCTTTCCTTTTCCTTTCTTCCCATTCCTTTTCTTTTTCTAATGCTCTTTTACTTGCCTATACTTTGCTTCATCCTATCTAAAACTTATCAACATCATCGACACATACGATAATATAATTGTGTAAATTCTCATTTCAATCAATACATTTTGTGATTGGACAGGGGACAAACATGGATTTCAAAATAAGGTTATTGAATTTGCTTGTATTTATTAGCGATATTGAATAGTAAACACATTATATTACTTTTTTGTAATTAAGGTAGAGAAAATAAAGAATGTACTTAGTGCAAGATAAAAATAAAAATGACTTTCCATTCATCCCTTTCATTATTTTCGTTTAATTTTGCAATGTTTAGAGGGAGGATTAGGACTCTTCATTCAGAATTATTGTCCTTCATTAATGCTTTTAAAATATTTTAATTAAATAAATTATAATTTCTGTTTAATGGTTATTTTCCAATAGAAAAAGAAAAAGGAAGGAAAGTCTTAGACCTTCCATTTATATATAAGAAATTAAAGTGGAGATAGGGAAATTTTATCCCCACATCACCTCACCTCTCACCTAAACGTAATTGTTTGACCATTAGGTTCTTTTAATCATACATATAAATGTATTGACGACAATGGTTTTTAAGAGATCAATAATTTAAATTTTCACTACTATAGTTTTACTTTAAAAAAAATTCGCAAAAGATTAAGAAATGAAGTTATGATATTGTACTATGCCAAGTTAGTATTTCATGAAAACGCTGTTATTACATGGATGAATATTGATTGTGTTAACCTTCATTTTTTGTCCTTTAGATTAAAGAAACGGTACATGTATTTTTCTCCCAACGTCTGATGGATCATTGGGTACATATGTTGTTTTTATCTTTTCGAGTTTTGTAATTTTCTCCTTAATTGTTACGGTTCAATTTCCTTCGTTTTTAATATTTTGTTTATTATATGTTTTTACGAAACAAAAATCCAATCATAAACCACATAGTATTATTTAGTTGAGCTAATTTTCACGTTGCTCCATTGTTTCTTCGATTTAAAGAATATTTTTGCATTTTTATATGTATCTAAATTTACATAAGTGAGTTATTATTATTTATTTAAAGCTCAAATTTTTAAAGAAAAATTGTTAAAAATAAAACATTTGATAAAATATTAAAAAATTATGTATAATAATTTTTATCTTTTAATGGTTTTATTCGATGGAATGTAAATAGTTTGTCAATTTTTTCTATTTTTGAAAACACTTTTTTTTTTCAAATGTAAATAATGATATTGCATATTATAGAAAAATAATGTCAGCGATTAAGATTTTTATAGAAAATTATTTTAAATTATTAAACTTCTAAAAAATTTTACAAATATAACCAAATATTTGTTTGTTCATGGTAGACCATGATAGACTATCATCTATATGTATATTATGATTATAATTAACGAATAGTCCATTGTAAATAGACAATAATACTTTGTTATATTTTATAAATATAATAATTTATTTTGTTAAATTTGAAAATAACAATATTAATAAATTTTAGTTTCTTAGAGCCTGTTTGGCAACGTTCCTGTTCCCTGTTTATTGTTTCTTGTTTCTTGTTTTCTGTATCTTGTTCTTTGTTTCTTGTTTCATGTTTCTTCTTTTTTTAGAACAAGAAACAATAATGTGTCTAATAATTGTTTCTGTTTCTTGTTTCTCGAAAAAAAGAAATAAAAATAGGATATGTATTTCTTGTTTTCTGATTTTCTTTGAGATTTATTTTTTATTTTATTTATGTTATTTTATCCACATCAGACAAAATATATGTCCACCATTAAACATAAAAAGTAAAATTATTAAACGTTTATTATTTAAAATAAAAAAGTATTAGTGAACAAATAAAAATAATAACATAAACATAAAATTGTATTTATCCTTCAAATATTACCTAAATTTGATTGGCAATATCATCTATCACTCGGATCGGACCATTTCTCTTAGATGATGTCAACTCACTTCTTAATTCATCAATTTCAACAACTTCATTGATACTTGTAACATCTAGAATGTAATATTAATTTTAGAGTAAGTTATTATGTCCTCAATATTCAAAATTGAAAAAAATAAAACAAAAGTAAACTTTTAACTTTATTACATATGATACTTTAGAGAAAAATCCACAACGAAAATCCAAATCCGCGCAAAAAGGAAGACGAAAACTATGGATCTGACGAAGAGGACATGCAACAACTTTGGATCTAGAGAAGAGAAAGAGTCTGACTTGTAAAGGAAGACGATGAGAGCCGAAGAGGAAGATGACGTGTAAAAAAAGACGATGAGAGAAAGAGGAAGAAGATAGTTATTTGGAGAAGACATGGAGATAAGAGGAAGAAAAAGAAAATCCCATGGAGAGGAAAATGAAAAAGCAAAAGAAAACCAATAGAAAAATAATTGAGAAAAATGAAAAGGAAAATGATAAAAATAATTGAGAAAAGGGATTAGGAAACCAAAATAATTTTAAAAAAAAAAAGAAAATGAAACCAACAGAAATAATTGAGAAACGGAAGAAGAAACTATTTTTTTTTCCAATAATTTGTTATAAAATGAGAAACGTTTCTACTTCTTTTGAGAACGAAAAACAAGGAACGTTGTCAAACACCTCCGTTTCTTAAAAAAGGAAAACCGGAAACAAAAATTAGAGAATAAGAATGTTACTAAACAGGACCTTAGTTTCTAAATTATAGAGATAGTTAGAATACATAGACTAAATAAATATTTTGCATTCTTCCGTCTCATGTTATTTCGATACATTTATTTAAACATCAAAAGGTATTGTTTTGATATTTTATTGTTAAACTTTGTTACTATTTTGATATAACTAATTATTGTTTATTGATATAAATTTCATTACAATCTTTCGTATTAATATTTCCACCCAATGAATTTAAAATATATATAATGAGATAAACTTTCTGATTGAAAACTAATAATACAAATAGGCTAAGGTGTTTGATTAATTAGGTTAAAAAACACCTACAATGTAATTAACAATCTGGTCTCTTAAATTTTTTAAAAGTAACAAAATTAGTTAATTTATATATTTTGAAATTGGTTACAATTGAGTAATCTCTATCATCAAAATTGTTAAGATCTATTAGAAGTTTGAGGCGATTTTCGTGTAGAATTCACGTGTACAAATTAATACATATTTTGTGGTTGGTTCAAGCTTTGATGTATTGGTTTCATCCCTATTTGACATTCTACATCAACATGGCTTTGAAGAGACTTGAAGGTTTGTTGTTGTAGCATGTAGAAACCAAAGCAATAATAATTAACTTTGGGTTTGTGGAAATAAGAGACCATCAATCTCCTAATCACGTTAATGTCGTACATCCAAACTCAATATAGTCCTACTTTAGGGGTTCGATCTATATATCTCCACCAAAATTAAGGATGAGCATGATAGATAAAAGACCGAGCCAACCAACCAAACTGAAGTTGATTGGTTGGAAAATGAGAGGGATTGGTTTCAGAAAGTTTCAAATCAAGAATTTTCAAAAAGTATTTTTAAGTATTAAATCAACCCTGACCGATCGATACTCACCCCTAACCAAAATATATTCTCTTAATCAACCATGTTACTCTAATTTGTGTGATCCTTGTACTATAGATAAAGCTAATTTTCTTTGTTGTACATGCTTTCACTTTATTAGTTCATGAAATTATATAATGTATTTATGTTGTATTTTATTTATCGAACGACACTTAATCTCATGCATGCTTGGTTATGTAACACACCCAAAATATAGAAGGGGGACGAGGGGCATGAATGTGCTAGACTTGGAGTAATCATATGTTGGGTCACATTCTAGAAATTTTCATAGAAAACATGAGTGAATACAAAACATGTTAATAGTAGATGTGTTGTTTGTGATAACAACTTTTACTTTTAGAAGTCTTCCAGACAAACAAAAATGAATAGTCAAATACAAGAAAATGTCATAATCATCGACGTATCAAATATGAATTTCATATTTTATCATACTCATAAACAACATTATATTATTTGTATGTATCGATACTTTGAACCTAATCGATATATTTATAATTGGTCTTTTATCTTTTGTAATGAAGTTGGAATTTCACTGATATGAATTGATATAATATCGATAATAATTTATCCATCAAACAATGCCTTATTTTTTAAAAAAGAAAAATGCCTTATTTTGGAAGCATGCGCTTCGCCTCAACTGGCAATGGCATACATAATAATGTCATCATGTGCTTCTCATTCCTTCTTCTTTCCCTTTTTCATTTCATTCTATATATATTCACATACATACATACATACATATATATATATATATATATATATATATATATATATATATATATATATATATATATGTATATGTATATTAATTTAGTAGATAAATAAATAAACATACATAAAATAATAATAGATCTGAGAAAAATCTTTATTTAAAAAAAAAAATAAACAGAGAACAAAATCCTGTCTTAAAATATGTGGGTTACCCTTTAAGACCTATGTGCTATGTTGTTCCTATTCATTCCATTTTCCTACTAATTAAATATGTTTCTTTGTTTATATTCTAAATTAAATACTCAGCAAACTAAAAACTTAGTTGAACTTTTGACTAAAATATCTCAATCTTTTTTCTATTGAATAAATTATAATAATCTCATTTGGATTTGATTTTTTCAACCCTACAATTATTTATTTATGCAAAACCCAATTTATTGTTATCAATTTCAATTGATAACATCTGTAAAATACATATTCCAACTATTTTGACTTTGTAAATCACCAATTTTCTCTAGTAGATTAAAATTTCATTATAATATTATATTTTATTGGGCGTACAACACTTCTCCTTTAGTTCATGGGCGTTTGTTTCTTGTATCATAAAAAAGACATCTTATGTATCCACAAAATCTACATGCTCCAAGAATACCTTCCTAAACAAAAAGAATTCACAATCAATTATAACAATATTCCTTTATTTCGTTTTATAATAATAATAATAATAGACTACTATCCTTTTATCACTAATAAATAATTAATATTTGAAGATTTAAAACAATTATTAGGGTGATTAATAATTTAGAAGAAAAACAATAAAGGAAGTGAAGAGCAACCAACCAATTGGAAGGAAATTGAGTGGAAACAAACATGGAAACAGTGATGGAGATAAGTTGAATATAAAAAAGTGGAATTAGGTAATTTTCTTTTGTTTGATTTTGTTCAATTCAAAGCCTCTCTCTCTCTTTTTTTTTTTTTTTTTTTTTTTGTCTATAAAAGAATTATTAGTTTCAAATTGGTGGCCCCCACTACTCCAATTTGAGAGCATATTATTAAATGAGTTCATTTTTCCTTTGGTAGGTTTCATTTCTTCATCCTCTCATGTGTGTCTCACTCTTCTCAATATACCCTATCCCTCTCTATTATTACCTCCTTCTTCTTTGACACCTCTTAATATGAAATTACATTGGATACCCCCCCAAGTCTCAACTTAATTAAATTAAAAAAAAAATAAAAAAATCAATATGATTATTAAACAAAGTCAAAGGTAAAAAACAAAAACTCTCAACTACCCCTTTGAAAGTGATATTAACCTTTTTAATAAACTCTTTTTTCGTTTCTTCTCAATCTACTGATCTCTTTCTTTTTTTATCTTAGATATCTTCATCGGACCAAATTGAAAACAACTTAAGTGAATTTTCACTAAGTTCAAAGATTTGAATTATTGCTTTGATTTTTCAATTAGTAAAGAAGTACATGTTATTTTAGATTGAATTATAATACTCCATTCTTTAAGAGCTTTCAATAATTTAGAATATGAAAAATCCAAACATTTATTAAGTTGCAACGATCTACTATCTATGGGACTTGATTTGTAAAATGTACTATTCCAAAAAACTATATATAAAGTATAGCCAAAATAGCTTAAATTAATAGAATTAGAGTGTGTTAGAGTCAAAGTAGCTACCTTAATAGAATTAAAGTAGTAATCAAATTTCAATAAACCATATAACATAAAAGAAGAGTAAAGTCAAAGTAGCATAACTTAATTGAATAAAAGGTATGTGTTAGTGAGAAGAAGAATTGCTGAATTTTTCGACTAATAAAAACAAAAATGGAAAGAACAATATAAGGATGGGTATTTTCGTAATTTGGGAAAATGTTTGAGGAACCGCCCATGACTTTGTGTTCCTAAAATCAATATTTTCGGTCGTACTAATTGGGATTGAAAGAAAAATGCAAGAATTTGGATTGGTCACAGGCGTCACGTGCCATTCACGTCTCTCTCCCCATGAAGTTGTTGTCTAAAGACAAAATATTAGGGGTTTCACCATCCCCTTCATTCTACAAAATGAACAGGCTCTCCCAAATTTAGCAAAATTAGTTTGATAAATTAGGTTCATTGTACACCACTTTTAAATTTGTAAAAATGACAAAGTTCAAGTCCAGCTCATATTTGAAAAATAAAAAATTACAAATCTATCCACTAGAAATGTTGGTCACGCATCACTTGATGTGTTGTCGATACATTCAATGTGCGGTTGATATACTTGATGTGTTGTTGATACATTTGTTATGCTTGGTTGATGCAGTCGATGAATTAAATAACACTTGATACACATCATTGGTTTGATACACTTGATTTGTTGTTGATACATTTGTTAAACTTTGAAAATACACCTAACCAATTAAAGACACTTGATGCACTAAGCATGATACATTACATTATCGATACACTTGATTAGGTTTAATACACTTAATACACTACTGATAAACATTTTATACTTTCATCGATACATTCGACAAGTTTAATACTCTTGATGCAATTCATATGTTTGATACCCTTGATGTACTGTTAGTATATTTTCTATAGCTACCGATACGCTCGATTGATTAAAATATACTTGATACACTTGAGATTCTAATGATACACTTGATATACTTCACAAGTACATTTTGATACATATTATATGTTTGCTACACTAAGTTACATCATTCATATACTTAATAATACTACATTGAATTGCATAAAATTTGAAAAAAAATGGAAATCATGTAGCAAGTATATCAACCAACTAATATATATAATATAAGCAAATCACAACATTAATATACAAAACTGATACAAAGTGGGAGAAAAAAATAATGACTGGGGCCTTAAAAAGTGAGAAAAGAAATATTTGATAATTAGGACATTAAAAACGGGAGAAGAAATAAGTTATTGAATGTTAGTTTGAGAATAATAAAATATTTAAGATGGAATATATTTTAAAAAGTGAGAATGATGTTTGAAAGCAACAATTTGAAAGAAGTTTAAAGAAAGAACTTAGATTTAATAAAAAGTGATGATGGAAAATCTAGATAAAAGATGGTAAAAAAGAAGAAGAAGAAGGAGATAAAAATGCCAAAAACGGAGATTGAACGAACGATAATTTTTTATTGTTCTTTTTTATTTTTCAGAGAACTTACAGAAAATCAACCGAAAAGTAGAAATTGAGAAAAACAAATATTTTTTTATTGTTTTAGATTAATCATTTTTGTTATAAATATAAATATGGTATAGAGGTTTACAAAAAAGAAGAGAAATGAAAGATGAAACATTGAAGGAAGATAGAACAATAGAGAGAGAGAATGTACGAGGACAATTTGAAAATAATAAAAATTTTAAAGTAGAGAATATCTCCAAAATATTTTAAAGATTAAAATTTGACATATTTACAAAATTTAAAAAATATGTACCATACTTGCTAAAACATGTTCTCGTAGTGCTAATCAATACAATTTACCTAAAATAAACCTATAATTCTCTCTATCTCTCGCTCTCCTTTTAGATCAACAATTTTCCTTTTAAGAGAAAAGATCTTCGAGTCATGGGTTGTGTACCGGTTTGAGCTGCGCTGCACATTAAATAACGAAATCAAGCACAGTCCAACTGGGAGTCGAGATGTATTTGCAACCAAAACATCCATACTTAAGCGTAAGTAATTTTATAGATCCATTTGTCTATCGATCAGGACAGTTTTGACACATTCCATTCTTCCACTATCAAAAATAGGTTGGCAGAGAGAGAAAATGACATAATAATATATTAGTATTGGGAGATTTGGGTCAACGAAACTTATATTTTGAGGCAATCAATGTGTAAAATACCGCTACACGAATCAACCAAAATTGCTTAAAAGATTGAAAGTTCTACCCCATGTGCCTTTTTATGAGACTACCATATTTAACTGCGAAACCCATGCTTACATGTGCTTAACCAATTTTTTCCACATGCTTAATTTATTCCAAACTCTCAACAGCATGAGCCAACAAAAATAAAAACCATTATTAGACAACCCTCAAACTAGAGGGAGTAGATAAATGATCATTGATCGAAAGAATAGAATCAGACCTGCGAAGTCCCTTAAAAGTCAAAAGGGCAATCGAAGCATGTTCCTAATGAATTGGATAATAATATAGTAGTTCCTACTGCATTAAAAAACATTCATTTGCTTGAAATGATACCAACGAACCTCGATCTCACCAACCAAGTTCTAATAAAAAGATACGACCAGATATTAACATGTGACTTCAACTAACAACATATTTTGATCAATTATGTAACTAATGCAAAAAAATACCGAGCAATGCAATATACAACAAACCTTGTAATGATACATTAACTAAATGTTGTCCAATTTAATTCACAAGCAAAAAGAGAAAAGCTTCATCTTTCTAGCATGTAAGACCGTGCTTGTATCCACCATAAAAGCTCCTCAACAACATCATGTGGCTGGAAGAATGTTGGATTACATGGACACAATTCTTCCAATCATCAGTTCTTTTGTGCTTCATGATGACATAAAATACCAAACATCCTCTCATCAGACTCTACAACACAACTTTCAACTAATAAATTCAATCGCAAACCTACACATTAGAAAATTAAATTCTCACCTACGAGGGGCATACATTAATGAATCATGCCTCCTCCAGTTCAGAACAAGGTTGTGCAACGTTCGCACGGTCAAACCTTAACTTCTGCTTTCTTTTTTTTTCCTCAGCTCCTCTTTAGATCAATAACCATGACACTGATGTTGTCTGTACTTTTCCGCCCTAAAGCAAGACGAGTTAACAATGCAGCAGCCAACGCACTTCGAGAAGGATAAGAAGTTCCAGCCCCTTCTTCTTCAATTTGAGGCACAGCATTGAGGTCTATTGTAGTAGTAGTAGCTGCCACTCCTTGGAGACATTCACGAGCTACCTCACAAGCCAACTCACTTGAAAGAACATCCCACAGACCATCGCTAGCAAGTATTAGACATTCATCCTCTGATTCTCTTTTGGTGAAAGTAACTTCAGGTTCCGATATTACAACTGACTTGAGATATTTGTCCCCTGTTCCCAACGTCACCAATGTGGAAAAGTAACAGTTATCAATCCTTTAAAAGAAAATTAATCAATAAACAAATTGACCGTCACAATCCAAAGATCAATACAATATATTTATAACATTCGTGTGACATTCATGTAACATTACAGACAAATGTAGAAGCTTGTGTTGCCAAAAGGCCATTTATCTCACACAGAAAAATAAACCTAGATAAAGAGAAGAAAAAAACCTAGAAGAACGAAAATATAAAAACTTCAAATGTTCATTCTGATCGTACATGAATTGAAGAAAAGAAACAAGAGAATTGCATCCTTCATCTCTATCAACCATACACATAAACCCATTACTTCAACGTCAAAAATTATCTCCCAAATTCGATGCTCGACCCTCAACCCTCGAAACGTAGATACAAAGACACTGCCACACTTTCATACCTGTATTCATACCTGCATTAGGTCATACGATCAGTCAGTCACCATGACATCATTTTAGAGTTCCTTAGCAAGTCAGCAAAGAAGTATAACCTTCTTTAGCAAGTGGCCAAAGTTCCTAAAGTTTTCCCAACTCCACTGCTAGCTAGATTCTTGTTGATATTAAGATTACTTTGTTGAACTATTCTCACTGTCAACTTCAAATTCTCCAAATATGTTACCTTCTCTGTAAAATAGCTTGAGCTTCCCAATGTACTATCACTTTTCGAGTCAAGTGATGTATCTCTCGACATGGTATTAGTTTATTAAATCTATTGATGTTTGGACTAAAAAGACCTTGCAAAAGATATCAATTTCTCAGACTGGACTTGCACGTATCATTAAAAATATTACAAAAGACATGCATTGATTATATGCTGGCCGGACTAAAAACTCTAGTTCAACACCTAAAAATTTAAGGGCTGATATCACATTTTAACGTAGTTTCAAATCCATTGTGGTACTGTTCCACAAGTAAGAAAGATATTTAGATCTCTCATCATGAGATCCCTCTGGTCGATTGCAAAGCTTCCATATTCAACCAATTTTCACTCTATAATAAGCTGGCTCAAATTCAAACAGAGAACTCACAGCTCTTCTTTCTTTCCAAATATCATTACATATGAGCATCAAAAATCTTGTGCGTGTGGCCTATATGGCAACATCTTTCCTCTATCCATAAAAGGATCAATTTGCAGATTAGCCTATATGCCGATATCTAACCTCTAATCCTTGATGAATATCAACATGTCGATATCACAATCATCTGAAGCAAGCAATCACCTATCTATTACCTTTTAACTTCAAGAATAGAAACTGATGGCCATTCTTATTATGGTTAAGCAACTACTACATTGAAACTTGATTTGTTAGACTCATGGTACGACACACTTTCCAAAAGAAATTTATCACGTCAGTTCTTCAAAATTGTAACCAAGCTTGTGATGTATGTATAAAATGCTGATCTCTTCAACCAAATAGCTCAAAACTTTATTCAACACTAACAATCTTCAGCCTGATCTTTCAACAATAAAGCATACAACTCATCAGACAAGTTCTGAGTCTTCTGATATCAGCTTAGTCTCGTCTTTAATATCCGCTGTGAAGCTTGCATAGTTTCATCTAAAACCATATCTAATCATAACCTGGTGCCGCATCAGTCTACCATTTCCATCTTAGTCATAAGGCAACAGACAAACCCACATACGCTTCAATGTATGTATGCATGTAGGGATCCCTGCTTGGATAAGCTGGAAGACTCGGCACTTCGACACTTCTTAACATTGTTCATCAGCAGTATCTACTATATCCCGATTTCAAAACGTCTTGGAAAAAGCAATAAATTCCTAATAATAAAACCTAACTTATTTCAAGTTCTCAAAAATGAAGTCCAGAAAACCATTAGTGAACAGTCAGAAGTATTATGTCAACTCAAAGGGGAATGAAACCTCTCCATGTCTAACGAGTTCAAGTACCAAACATTTGTTTTACTATTATTATTGTTGTTTTTTTGGTGAAATTACAAACTTAGTCCTTCAATTTTAGGCTAGTGTGGATTTTGAGGTTAGTCTAGTTCTCAATTACATATGATGTCACTACAAATTAGAATTATATAATTTTGAGTTCTCAAGAACCAATTGGATACAAAATAAAATGTCTGAGAACCTATTAGATATTTAGAAAGTTTAAGAACCAAAAGTTCAGGGACTAGTTTATAATCTTATCTTTTTTATGATGGAAAATACCCTGTACACTAAAGAAAAGCCAAATAATAGGAGGCAAGCAAAAAACAAATGTAAAAACGAAGCGCAGGGCTCCAATCCAAAAGGTCTTGAATCTACTAATTAATAATTTTCATAATAGTTATTGACCAACTGCGAAGTAGTTCAGGTAGACAACAAGCCAACATTAAAACCAACTAACATAACTGTCACAAGATTTGTCCATCCAGCCATATCCTACCATATCCTCATCAATCATCGGCATTCCTATACTTGCTCAGAATGATCCATTAAACCATACATTTCTTGTCAAGTAAACACCATTTGCACTCTCTTGACAAATCCAAGTATTTATCATGGAAATCAAAGAAAAGAAAACTATGTATCTGTACACACACAAGCGAATGAAGTAGAAACGTAGCTAAGGGTTTTCCATAGCAGTCAAAAACGCATAGCAGGATAACATCATTTATTTAACAAAAAAAATGAAGTAAATGACAAACCAATAGGGATACTAGCCAACATGACATAATTCTGCAGGATTCTGCTGCGGTAACAAATTGATTTTCAAAACCTTTACTCTGCCGTTTGTGTGTATTTCATCACAAGAGGAAAAGATCCCTCAACTCGTATCTTTATAAAGGTCACTCTAGTTGCATGAAGTTAGAATCCATATTGAAGGATCTGAAGGCTTCAAACTCTTGAAATGGTTCTTCGAACAGAAGAAAAAAGTGTTTCTAAATTACAGGACATCTTTTCATTGAGATTCTCACAAAGAAAATTCATTCTTGATCCTTACACTCATTTGTTGTAGATTTTTCTACTTTCAGCACGTCAAAGCCGTAAATACATTGCAGTGTTAGCATACAGCCCCAAAGAGACAGAGTTCTAGGACAAAGGAAAACTTTGACGCTTTAATGTCTTGATTATTATGTTACGATATGCACCTAATTAATATCACTCTGTTTTTTCTTTTTCCTGACAACAGTTACATATAATTTCCTCCAAGGGAGTAACTCGTCCCGTTGAATCAAATTTCTTAAAGTACATATAATTTCCTCCAAGAAAATAAGTCAGTCCCATAGAACCAAATTTCTTAAAGTACATATAATTTCCTCCAAGAAAATAACTCGTCCCATTGAATCAAATTTCTTAAAAAGAATAATGGTTCTGTAAGGGCAAGGAAGACTTCTGCTCGTTTTCTTTTTAGAAAAACAAAGATTTTTTGCCCTAGACATTCCAAGTTTAAGAAGAAGGCCTTCTACAAAGATACTGATAACTTTTTGCCTTTATTCACTACCATTCAATGATCCAACAATTTGTAGATGAGAGATGCATTTTCATTCACAAATCATATAATTCACATTTCTGCCACAAAATGAAATGTTGCCGGGTAACCAATTTCTGAAGCACCACAAGGCTTCATCAAGCTTAATGCTTCAAGATGAGACGTGGGGTGAGAAGAAGCAAAATCAGATTTATTCAGATCACACACAATAATCAAGCAAACCCAAATTCATTGAGGATGTCTAAGCAACTTCAAAAAAGCAAATAAAGTTGTGACAATCATTCATAGGAGCAGTAGTTATTACCTATCGCACGGGACATTGCAAGGATTCCTTCAACACGGGCTCCATTTACGAAAATCACCCGTCCTCCAGCAGCTTCAATCCTTGCTAGCTCATCATTTCTATCAGGCTGAGTGTGTAAGGATATGAAAATTGTGAGAAAGTATCATATGACCATCATGAGACTACTGCTGGAAAACATACCATAAAAGAATACACAGGGAAATTAAATAGACCAAGACTACTAGAACACAAAATCAGAAGAAAAAAAAAAAAAAAAAAAGCCAGAGCCAGAGCCAGCTACAGGTCACCCATATTCTATCCATCTAAAATGTGCTACTCTATTGGAAAACTATGAGGAAGAGTATGGGATGAATGATCACAGGAAACCAACTCACGTGACTTAGGCCTCTAAAACACATTTAGACAACAGAAACAAAAGCCAACTCCAGGGAATTACTGAACAAGAACATCTATAAGCAGCAAGGTCAAAGTCTCAACTTCTTATCACATAGGACTAAATAAGCCCCACCCGTCATACAACACTTCCAAACACACGTGGAAAAATGTGGATAATAACAAATAGTTTATGGTAAGTTATCAAAAGGTATCTGATTACACACATTTTCAGAAAGTTACAAACATGTAAAGTTTTTTCATTCTACTTAACCAACCACTTTTTTCCCCGCATAGTTGCAAGAGTGGAAATAAATTTAAACTCGAATCGAAGAGCCAAGACCTGTTTAGTAATCACTAGGTTTTTGGTTTACGAAAAATCCGCACAAGTATGGCGAAGAAATAGTTAGAAAAGGGGACCTAAAGAATTAATTGCAACAAAAGGAGGCCAGGATCTCCATAGCCACAGCCAAGGCAACAAGTGTCATAACAATAATAATGGCACGTGAGGATAACTATCCATAACATAAATCAGACGAACTGATATAGCTGTTGAAGGATGGGACATAAATTTGCAAGAGTAGTAAAGATTGGGGAAAAAACAGGAAGAATAAAATGGCCAAATGAATGAGAATCCAAGGGAAACCTAATCAATCTCAAAGTAAAGCAAGATATAAACTCCAACCCCACAATAAGATAGCACCAAAATTAGACAAACAAACCCTTGGGAGTTATCATCTCCCCAAAATTGACAGCATAGCACGTGTCCAGCAAACAGATCATTACAGGTCAGTAACGAGATAGAGTAAACCTTGTGATCAATAGAAAGCGGAATGGCTCTCCCTCCTCGGCAAAGGACGGCGCGTGAATCGCCGCAGTTGGCGACTATTATGTGATCCGGCGTGAGCACAGCCACGACAGCAGTAGAACCGCCTAGAGCCACCTCCATCGGATGGCACCCACACTGACCTCCTACGCTCCTACAGGCACAAGTACTAAGTGCCACTTCGTCCATTCTCTCAAAGCTACGCCGCATCACTCTTCTCCAAGTGGCCTCCTCCTCAAAGTTAACCTCCTCCCCGGCGCTACTTCCGCCGCCGCCACTCTCATTTTCCTCGCGAGTGCTAATCACGCGCGAAAATTCCTCCTGTACGAACACGTGCATCTTCTCCCTACATAATGCTGCCACCTGTCCATCCAACAAAGCAAAGATAATTAGAGCATTACAATGACGGTAATAACCTCAGTCCCCTGCTTTATAGAGAATGATTTAATGTGTACTCAATGGTAATTTGAACTGTGCAATTATTATCTATTTACTGGGAAAATAAATTATCAAATTTACTATTAGGGCTTTACGTGAGGGCCTCCATGTCCATCGTAGACGGCGAAGAAATGCACCACTTGCCGTCGGAAATTTTCTGAACCAACAACGAACGTGCTCACCGATACTGCATCCTCCATCTCACGTGACCTCCCAGAAACCGACATCATCCCAAAAACCGGCTGAGGTACCGATGGTGAAGCTTTTACAGTCTTCACGTCCTCCCCCGATGATGAAGACGATGAAATCTCGGGATTACCGTCGCCGTCCGTTTTCTGACCACGCTTCTTCTCAAAACCGGAAGTACCAGTTTGATTCTCTTTCCGGTGATGAGCGGTAGAAGGCGAGGGATTCGCCGACGATACTGTTGCTAAACGTCTCATCTCTATTCTACGGCGCCGGCGCTCTCGGCATTTGGCCGGCGAATCTTCATCATCTCCGCTTGGCATTCTACAGTGAACCTCCGTCATCGGAATGGTCCGAAGCAGGAAGTTGCGGTGAAATATCTGTGGGTGAGGAGAATCATGACGAAGGAAGTGTTAATATGAACCCGGCAAAGAAATGGTGTGCGGAATTTCGCTCAGAAGAAAACGTGTCGCGGTTTTCCTCTGTGGGGAACTTTCCGACCCTTGTTCTTCGTCGAGCAGCAGAAAAAAAAGAGAAACTCTCGGGCAATTCTAATTCTACGGGCAGCTGCCCCACCCGTCTACATCCGACCTCTATTTCATGTTGTGAAGACACGTGGTACTCATGACGATCCTCTTTCCCTGATTCCTTTTCTCTTTCCAGTCAATTTCTCGTATCGCGAGAATTTTCCCCCCGAGGACACGTGTCAAAAGTGCTCGAAAAGTGGAGGCCCGTCTTGCCAGGACGATACAAGTAGATCAATCAGAAACTTCCACGCCAGGCTTGTCACAAACGACACAACACCGGTCCCACCTCGACTCAACTCTTTCACCGAAAATCTCTTTTTCTTTTTCTTTTTCTTTTTCTTTTGCCACGGCCTTATACGTGCCCTCATTCTAGCTCACCAGCACACACATCCTGACGTGTCTGGTTCAACGTTGACACGTCGGAAAGTTATTTGACACCAACGGCGTCACCCTTTGTACGCTTACAGCCGTCTCCCTCACGTTACTAAAGTTTTGATTCTTCTAACTTTTTGGAATGTTTACAAAATTCATTTTTACCCTAAATATATATATATATATATACACCATATATATCCTAATTTCAGATCATTTCTTTCTAATCTATGTATATATAATGGTTAAATGTTCGAATCTATTTGATTTTATTATGTTCTCTACTGAGCAACTTAAAAGTATTGAGTAAGTGGTCAATAAACTATTCACAATTTTTAAAAAAGTAGAGGCTTATTCACTTTTTGTAAACACAACTGCTAGATTACTCTCTTTTTCTTATAAGTTAGTTCATAATTTTCCCATACGATACAAGCATATTAATTAGACAGAGACTATCAAATCAGAATTATCGTCTCTTTCTAAAGTTTGAGAGAGGTTGTTTAGTTATCTAAATCTATAAATATAAAATCTGATTCAACAGATATTATTCAGGCTTTAATGAATCGTAGTTTGTCTTATGATCTGAAATATACAACTTGTGGTGGAGGCATGTATCTTTGGAGTTAGATAGCTAGTCGAATATTGATTATGAGCATACTTGTAAGTCCGATATTGTTTACTCTCTAACACAGTTTTGTTTGTTAATTTGTTTTTCTAGTTTATAAGGTTAAAGAATTCTTGTGGGTGTTCTATATTTCTAACGGGGACGTTGTAAGTGGTAGTTTCTATCTATTATTTTCTTAAAAAAAAAAATAAGAAAAGAATATGCATAAGTTATTTTTTATTTTCAATTTCTTCGTATGTTTGTGATTCATCACTGTATTTTTTAAGTGACTTGTTAACTATATAATAGATAGAATTTTTTTGTTATTACAACGTGTATAGAAAAGTTTTAACAACATATAAGTGTTTTTTAAGAAAATATGTACAAAAACATCCATAAAGCTTAACTATAATATATGTATTAAAATATGTAGATACTAAGAATGTGATACCAAAGATTAAATTTCGTGACATAAAATCCAACTTGATAGACAAGACTAAGGATGATGCAAAGTTGGTCTCATTATTATTTTATTAATTTTGTAATTGGAGCTTAATAAAAAAAAAACAATAAACTTATATAGAAAAAAAGATGAGGAAGAAAATGTTGATGATTGGAATAAGTAAAACAACATAGAATATAGTAACGTTAGATTATTATATATATAATAGTTAAAGTCGTGAGGGAAATGTAAAAAGGAAAAATAAAGAGAAGAGTAATAATAAATTATAGAAAAAGATGACATAATATAGTGTGTGTGTTCATGGGACTTTGAGACCAAAAAGGAGAGTGGAGAGGTGGCGAGAAAATAGAGGGCGAATTAAAGAGGTGGTATTGGTAATTGGGTACGTGACGGTGACAGCGAAAGTGACCGTTCCAACTCCGAAGAGTCTCTTTTTAACCTTTCCCCTCAAACAAACATCCCAATCCAACTCACTCTCCTCTCCTACTTTCCATCATTCATATAAAACAAAACGAAATTTAATGGACGATAAGAAAGAATTGGATTAGGATAAAACTAATATTATAATAAATTTAGTATTATGGTAACATGTGTTTGGAAAAAAATTTAAACAGTTAATTTTATGATAAGATGTGTGAAGAAAAGAAGTTATGATATCTTTAAGAAGAAGAGTTATATAAATAGGATTATGATATGTTTTCTCTTTTGTAATAGTTTTTCCAAGTCATTTTGTAAATGTAAAAGTCATTTATTGTATATTTTTAACTTTTCAAATCGTCCAACATTTTGTGACGTTTGTCTTACTTTTTCTAACACTAACGTCATTACATTTCACATTTTTCTTTTTTCAGTTTTTTCTGTTATATTTTATTCCATGTCATTTTGTAAGTGTAAAAATCATTAATTGCATATTTATAATTTTTGAAATCGACTAAGATTTTATCTATGATTTTGGCTTTATTTTTTAATCTGTGCTTTTTTATAATTATTTTGAAGTCATTTTCTAAATGTGAAAAACATTTATTGCATGCACACTATACTCCTTTAAACTCCCAAACATCCTCTTGGGATGTATATAGTAGAGGAAACACAAATGGAAGGACTTCCAAACTTCAAAACATCTTCACAAAAGAGAAAAGAAATCCTTCCAAATAACTCCATATTCCAACCCACCGTAGCCCCCATTTCTCCAGCTTGACTCACCTTTCCCTCTTTCTTCCACCAATCTTTAAAACCCCTTTCTTTGAATTAAAAAACAACCCCATCATTTTCATTTTCCTCCGTATTTCAAATTTCCTCAAAGTTTCAATCTTTTATCGACCCATCATCTCAAAACTCCTTTTCCCTAAGAAATCATCCATAATGATGAATTTTGAACTCCTTTAGCATTATAATTATGGGTTTGTTCGAGATTTTCAATTCTCCCCTTCCACCGCTCTTTTTACATTTATCATTTCCTTTTTTGTATTATACTCATATAATCAATAAAGACAAATTCATCAATAAAATAAACTATCCATCGAATTTATCAAGTTTTAGCAGAAAAGAAAAATGATGGAACACAATCTAAGCATGCTTCTCAGAGTTATTTATCAAGTGTTAAATATTTTTTTGGTAATCATCTGCAAAGGCTCACAATCAGAGCATGCTTCTCAAAAACAAATAATGGAACACTTTAAAAAGATAAACACAAAGCACAATCATAAGCAAAAAAGAGAGGAAAATAAAAAGGAGAAACCTATTGGAATGGAACACTGAAGCAAAAGTAATCCTTAGACAAATTCCTCTCTTCCAAAGTACTTGAAAACAAAACAAGGTAAAGAGAAGAAGATGTTGCAACAATAGCGTGGAATGTTGAAAATCCCCTACAATAGAATAATAATTCATCTTCTTACATTCACATAGCATATGTATTACTAATAAAGCTTATTATTAAATGAAATAAGAAATTAAAAGCATTTTACCTATTGTTCCATTCAACATTTCCAAAATTTTGCTTAATTTAACATATGCTTTAAAGCTTTGGAGGCTAATGACTCCAGTTAACGTGTAAACCTACCAGAAAGAAACAAAGAAGTTTCTTAACATTCAATCTTCTCTTTTTACTCGTGTGCACAGAACACAACAAAAGTCCTCAATGCTTCCATTTCCTAGTTCTAGTCTCTTCCTTTGTAACCATTTTTCATTTTCTTTTCTCTATTTTCTTCTTTGAAAAAAGAAATAGTCTGTCTGAGAGCAACATGTATTAAAATTCACATATTCACTCAAGATGCTACCGGTAATAAACATATATAAATATATGCACATTGAAACAAGACAACAATTGGATTGGATTGATGATGATGATGATGGAGAAAGCTTTTCTGGAGTCATTAGATTGGATTGATGATGATGATTCCATTGATCGAAGGGTTTAGATTTTCATTCAAAAGTTCTATGCAGATATGAAAATTGAGAGGCCAGCATCCATTTGAAAAATCGAGGAAGGAAAAATGGGAGAAACACGAGTTGAAGAAAGGGGATTAAGGGATAAAACGGGTATTATGGAAACCCTACGAGGGTTTCCACAAACTAAGCCCAAGCAAGGGTTAGGGTTAAAGAAAACCCCGCCCCACAATAAATACATTAACCCCAAACAGCCCCTTAATTTTTAATATTAATGACTAATTTATGGATTAATTTTTATAAAGATAACATACCGACAAAATATTTACAATATAACAAAACGAAAAAAACTTGAGAAACTGATCCATTTTTTCAAATATTTCAGTTTGTCCTCTTTTTATCTTCTTTCTTTCCTTCTTTTTTGCAATTCTTTTTCTTTCCATAGTTTTTTTCTCTATAATTTTCTTGAAATATTTTTTTTTTGCCCTTCTTTCCGTTTGCAATTTTTATTTTCCTTTCTATCATCTTTTTTCTCTGTAATTTTATTTTATTTTTTTCAAACAGTTATTTGATTCAAGATTGTGTACCAAATATAAATATCTAACTTTTATTTTTTTCAACCAAATATAAAAGATCTATTTTTTTAATTTTTTTTCAAACTGTTATTTGGTTTTCAAGATTGTGTAACTAATATAAAACATATAAAAAAATCTTAAAAGAATTATTTGGATTTGGCTACCAAATTTAACGATCGCATAATCAAATCTAGACGATAAATATTGAAAAAAATCGCATAGATTTTGTAATCTAAACGATCGATAGAAAGAGATAAATATAAAAGATCGTGTAATAAATAATAGTTAAATCTAAACCACAGTGTATAAAGAATAATCTAAAAAAAATCGTTTAGATTTTGTAGTCTAAACAAGAAAAAAAAAAAGTCAAATATAAACGATCATTAGGGTGCAAGTTAATCACATAACATTTTTGTATTTTTGCTATAGACTTTTTTACGTTTTTGAAATTCGAATATTTGGCAGGTTTGTATATTTTTTAAAACACCCCCAATTTATATAAATTTGGGTGATATTTGGTTTAAAATTATATGTCAATATCCACGAAACAAAGGAGAATCTTTAGTTATTGGAATGAAAAGTTAGATGCTTGGATTGTTTGCTTTTAGAAAAACCATCGACAACATATTATATACCTACATAACTCTCGATATGACAAGATTATTCCTATATGTTATATTATATAACTATTATGGAGGAAGGGGTTTTAGTTTCTTAAGTTTTTTTTTTTTTAAAAAAAAGGTTCAATCTAGGGGTCTTGGATAATCAAAGTTAATGAAATTCGTAAAATAGTCGGAATATTCAAATCTACAAAGAATATATGCCCAATTGAGAGAGGCAGGCGTTTGTCCTTTCAATACCCAATTCTCCCCCTATATATTCTTTATTTTCTTCTTTATTTTTTAAAGGATAAACACACAATTTTGATCATTCAAATCATAATTTATAATTTTGAACAAAAAATGAGGCCAAAATTAAAGCTATTTGATACATAGTAAATACAAATATTACATTACATAACCAAAGACGTATTAATATCTTGTAATTAAGCAGCAACCATTAAAAGCCAAGTACTTTTACAATGCCTATTATATTGTTTAATTAGGAAAAACTAATTAAGAAGTCTTTATACATATCATAATATCAACCCCTTCAATTTACTAATTTCATCCTTTTTATTTCACATACTTTAATTATTTAATGCATTTAATACAATATAACTATATTACAATTTTACAATTCACTTTCTTTTATATCCCAACCATAAATTGTGGAATAATAGTTTTCTTTCTCCCTCCCCGTGGAAATTAAGAACAAACTATCTAACTTGATATTTCAATTTTGCGTTCAAAAGTCACAAAATTTATAAAATTTATTTAAATTAATAATTAAATTGTTTATAGTCGTAAACTAAGTTATAAATGTTGCTATTGTTATTTTTATTTATATTTTACTAAATAAATTACATATACATATATATAAAAGAATTTGGGCATATTTATGGATATTTAAAATTAATATCCAACCATTAGGTTTATGGATAGATAACAACGAATATTTTAATCCTTGTTATAAGGAAAATTGAAAATTTAACTCTAATTAAAGATGTGTTTTTTTTAAGTTTAAGCAAACATTTAAGTGTCACTCTTTTAAAATATAGGGTATTATAATTTGCACAATATGAATTTTGGAAAATTTTCATAAATATAATGTACTAAAACGTCTAACAAAATACGATAAAGTTAGTCATTTTTTTAAATATTTCAAGTTTGTCTTTCCATTTTTATTCTCTCCGTGCGATGGTCTTTCTTTATTTTTTTTTTTTAATCTGATTTTTTTATATCGTATTTTTTTCAATGCATGCATCGTGTATAAAGGATTTAAAATTAGCCAAATTTAAATCATACCAAATTTTGAAAAAAAAAGTAGAGTAGCCAAATCTAAAGCACTGAATTTAAACGATTATATAACTAAATCTAAACCTGTAACCAAATTAAACAATATAATTGAAAAAAAAATGATTTGACTATCCAAATTTAAACAAACAAATCTAAACAATTGTATACTAAATATAATTACATTGACGGATCTAAGATTCGAAACCATGATTTTATAATTGTTATCAGAGTAGAGGCACAACCTTTACACTACATTTTAAAATAAAATATTATTTAATATAAATTGTAATTTGATATATTAAAATTAATATTAAAATACAAAAATCGATAATGTGAGGGAAGCAGGTACACTACGAACTCCTCATGTAAATATGATTAATTATTTATACCTTCAACAATGTATGCAATCCCAACAAGCATTAAGTGCAAACTAATTACCAAAATGCATATATTATCTCAATTATATATCATCGAATCATCTCAATTTTTTTTATTATGTGATATTTCTCCATCACATTTGTATTAGGATTAATACAGTTTGAACCTTGAAGTGGGTGAGTTTGAGATTGTGTTTTTGTAGAGAAATTTTAACATTTTAGGCTATTTGGTAAAACAAATTTTCAATTAATCTTACTCGGTTTTAACGTACAAAAGTATTAGGTAGTAGCTTAGATTTTAACTTTCTTTAAAATATGCTACCTTTTCTTAATCTTTTATTAATCTTACGTCTATCGTTCCATGCATTAATAGTTTAGCTTTCGAGTTAATTCTCAAATTTTAATTGATTTATAACTATTATTTAGATTAAATAGAAATATAATCGCAATTCAAATCAAATAACATTTTAAATATTTACATTGTAATATCAATATGAAAAAATTGAAAGGGTAATCTGCTTTAGTTCGTATAATTAAGTAGATTACACAAGTTTAATACTAATTTACCAAACAATAATGTAGCTAATTTTTTCTAATTTAAAATTAAAATTTACAAAGCACAACCAGGAGCCATTGTTCCAAAAGTTACAACATCTCACGACCAACTCTTACTCTTTTGAATACTTACATATTGGACATACTTAAATATGAAAATGTGTATATCTCATAAAAATTGATATAATTGAGCATGCATGTTGTACTAATTACAAAATTATGGTGGCACTATTCATTTACATTAAACTACCTCTTTGGTAAAATTTTATTTCAATAATTATAGCTATCAAAAATCACTCATCATTACACATATGAATTTTGGGTCTCATTTCTATATATATATTTTGAACTATTCACTTGGTACTTGTTTCTTTTAAAAGGGACCGTAAATTGTGAACCAAACAAAGAGGGTGGGTCATTCAAACTACAGTTTCAAGGCATGTGCAAAATTATTGAGCATAGTATTGTTTTTTATATTTATCGAAGAGTTGTAATCTTATTCAAATTCTAAAAGTAAAATCGAGCTAATGTTTTAAATATTGTTTTGTTTTCTTTCCAATTCTAGCTTGGTTTTTTAAAATATGTGTAAAAGGTAAATAAAAATACAAAAAATTTAGAAGTAGAAAGATTGTTATAAGATTAATTTTCAAAAACCGAAAATCAAATGTTTATTGAAACGGACTTTAGTTATTTAATTTGATCACGTGATAGGGAAAAGATAGGGAAAAGATAGTTTGAGAAATTAAAATGATGCCTTTCAATTCATGTACATGTTTCAAGTTCAAGTTGTTTTGAACTCTACCTAACATTCTAACTTATCCTATTTTTAAAATGTATAGATTTTCTAATGTTTGCCCAAATGAACAAAAGTATCAACTTTTCTATAAAAGGGAAAAAGTCAACTGCTTTCCATTCCCAAACTTCTTTTCATCAATGTAATAAACACAAACACTCATGTTCCTTGTTCAATTGGAGATGAGAAAAGTTTGTATGCTACGAACATAGTTTTATATTTCTATCGAAATATTGATATTGCCATATTTTTTTGGATTTGACATTGACATGAAAAAAATCCATAAAACATAATAATCAAAAAAACAAAATATCACTAATGTTATATAAATAATAGATACATCTGTTGAATAAGAAATTTTTGAACAAATTACAAATTGTCACATCATTTAGAATTGTATTTGGCATTAACTAAAAATTGACATGTGTCCAAAATTAAATTTAAAGACAAATTGAAAAATTCTAATGATGTCAGTGTTTTTATTATGGCAATTAAATCAAATTAATTATTTTGGTTCAATTAAATATTATTTAGTTAGGCTAAAATTCAATTGACCCAAATGCATGTGATTGAGCCCATGGGTATAGTCCATGGACCATAACAAACTCAAGTCCAGAAAAAGCCCACCAGGGAACTCTATAGATAAAGGAGTTCTCAAGATCTAGAGAGAATTCTCGAAAGAGATAGAAGACTCCTCAACTCGAAGCTTGAGCTCTTGAAGATACAAGCTTTTTTCCAAGACTCCAATTTCAAGAACATCTTCGAAGATTGAAGCTCTTTGAAGATCCAAGTTTTCTTTCAAGTCTTCAAGAACACCCTCGAAGATTGAAGCTCCTTTGAAGATACAAGCTTTCTTTCAAGTCTCCAATTTCAAGAACATTTTTGAAGATTGAAGCTCCTTTGAAGATACAAGCTTTCTTCCAAGTCTCCAACTTCAAGAACACCTTCGAAGATTGAAGCTCCTTTGAAGATACAAGCTTTTTTCCAAGTCTCAAACTTTAAGAACACCTCGAAGGTTGAAGTTTCTTTGAAGATACAAGATTTCTTCCAAGACTCCAACTTCAAGAATATCACGTGCTTCACTTCCTCAAATCAAACATAAGCATCCAGTCGAGAGAGAATCAGAGGATCAAATTCTAGAGATCGAACCACATCGCATCAAATCAACGTAAATAAACATCAACACAAGTTTAACTCCACGAATCAAAATTTTTCGGAAATCTCGTGAACAACACCAACTTATTTTAAAATTATAAAATATTTATTTATCCGTTTAATTTTCTTTTTCTTTTTTAGTTTTTTAAAAAACATCCATCAAAATTAATATATATATATATATATATATATATATATATATATATATATATAATTATTATTATTATTATTATTATTATTATTTTCTTTTCAAAATTTGGTAAAACTAAGATATAGATACTTCTATCTAGATACAAAAACGACTTTATAACCGATCACCAACTGCTATTTGAAAGAGTATTTATCTAGAGATTGATTTAGTATGTTTATTCTTTCTAACTCAAATTTTACTTTTCTTTCTTTCTTTTTTTTTTTCTTTTACAATTTTGTTTTTTAAATACAATAGATAAATTCCCACGTATTAGGGTCCAATACATGCATGACGTTAGGTTTTGTTTAAAAATACTACGAGGTAGCCTTTTAGAGGTATCCAAGATTTTCACACCGTATTCTTTATTAAAGATCTTTAATGTAGATGGTGAAATTTTGTTTTAGAAACTACCTAAAGTGGGTAATTGGTTGCTGCTTTAAGTGAGGTTTTTTAACCTATATTCTCCTCTATTGTTGGTATTTATTGTGTGATTATTATTGTTGAGATATATTTCATATGTGTCTCTAAGAGAATTTGTTATACCCATTATTGGTTATAGACTTAAAGTGGAGAGATTGACTGTGATCAATGGTCACACAGTCTTTTATTCCTCATGTTGAGGAGATTTTTTCCATTAAATTTGCTTGATATAATTACTATTCATTCTACATGCCCCATTCCTACTAGATTCAATAAGACAAAAGTGGTATAAAAAGCTTAGTTGATTCACTGTAATTTGTTTGTGTTGAATATGGATACTAACATCAAATTACCAACATCGTTTGTTAAAAAAAAATGTATATTTTTTAACGAACACATCATGGCTTATGTGATACCATGATTGGAAGGTATAAGGATTTTTATTCTAAATATGAAAAATAACCAAATTGGTAGTTTAGTTACTACTCAAGAGAGATGAATTCTTTTTGCCAATAATTTTGGCATAAAACACTAATTACTATTTGATGTTAAATGTTTGAATTTTCACTCCCACGATTTTTAGAAAAAGAAAAATAAAACAAACTAATATATTCCAAAAAATTGAAGAGTTAATTTTAACATTTGAATATTAGGTCCTATAGTAATCTAAATTCAAATTTAGACTCTTTATTAAAGTAGAGTTTTTTTACGCAATATCTTAAACTTAATGGACAATAAAGTTGTTGACATAGATTTAGATTAAAAACAAGATTTTAGTTTTCATACTATCAATTCTATAACCACTCAAATATTTTCAAATATGTAACAATTTAATGAGAAAAATAAATGTTAATTTTTTTAATTTAATATATTGGGTTATGGACAAGAATTAAATTGTTGCAAATTCTAAAGTACAAAAATGGACTTGTTACATAGTTTAGTTTAATAATTAAGAGATTAAACTACAACAAAATTGAGAAAAGACATAAACTAATTTAACTCCTTTATTTTTAGAGAGATAAATGTAAAAGAAAAAAAAGGAAGTACAATAAACATTTTTAGAGAGATATTAATATAAATATTTTTCAGATATTAATAGTTATTTTTGGTTTAAATAACAATAATTTTCTTTTCCTTCTTTTTTTTCTTTATGAAAATGAGGAATTATAATAGCAAAATTGAATTGCAAAAGCTATGAAGTTCGATGGAGAGAGTAATAAAATTGAAATCCGCTGTTTGTTTCCCACTGCCACTGCCAGCAACAAAATAATTCTAACAAAAGGAACGACTTTGACGATTGATGATGAAGTATAACTGAAATTCAAACAAACGACAACCAAGTAATCACAATGGGGCTTCTCACTTTGTGACTTCCATCTTTCCAAATCAACCCTCCAAATTCCGGCATACTCAGTCTCTTCTTCGTCACAAAAGTGATTCTATAAGAAAGCTTTTCATACCTTCTTGTGAAATTCAGACTCTCCGGCTCAACTTTCACGGCCGCGCCCTTGAACGGAGTCACCACCGCATGGTAACTGGAGGTTGCAGGGCCGACGTTGGTGACGGTTCGGTGAAGGGTCAGCGAAGTGACGGAGGTTTTCTCAGGGAAAACGGCGGAGATTGCCGGGTAATTCAAGTCTCCAGGGTTTGGGAGAAGACGACGACATGTTCTGTTTGAATATTTGGAGAAGACTTTGAGTTGTGTTGGGGTTAAATCCTGTGTACAGAGGAAGTCGAAGTAATCTTGCGGCTGAATTTCGTAAACCAAACCAGGATCTAGGGCTTTTCTAGGGTTTATGTGGCCGGCGCCATGGTCGTACGGACTTGACGGTGATGCGGCGGAGGAGTCTTGCAGAGGTTTGTAGGTGTTATCGTGAATGTAAGCGGTGGTCATCAGTGCGGATTTAATCGCCGACGGGCTCCAATCGGGATGCTTCGATTTGATTAGAGCCACTACGCCGCTGACGTGAGGGCAAGACATTGAAGTTCCTGAAAGAATGTTGAATTTGACCCTTCTTGTGTCCGTCGTTAAGCTCGACGGTCCTGTTTTTCCGGTCCAAGCGGCGAGGATGTTAACGCCAGGAGCCACCAGATCCGGCTTTAGGATCTCAAGTGTGAGGAAATTTGGTCCTCTAGATGAAAACGCCGCCACCACCGGCGACGGTTTTACCCCTAATCTTGTCCCTAAAAACCCTAATGTCGCCGTCGCTTTTCGATTCGTTAATGCGTACTGTTTAATTGCTTTGCCTTCTTTTTCCCCAACGGCAACAGCCGGTACTAAATGGCAATCGGCAACAAGTTCTTCCCCATTCGCCGCCGTGTTCGACAGAATCATCCCGATCCCACCAGCATTTTTCACCACCACACCCTTCTGGACCCGAGGGCTAATTCCCCGATCACATATCACAATTTTTCCGGCGACGACATGGGGATCTAAAGTTCCCTCTAAACATAGCGAGCTCGGATCAGGGCTGCTCGAGTTACTCCCCATGTAGACAATTGGGAATTGTTTGTTTTCTGGAATTGTGATTCTTCCTCTGTAAAGTGAAGCGCCGCTCATTGTTCTGCCATCGCCGAGCTTGACAATGGCCGGGAAATCTCTGTCCATTGTACTGGCACCGACGGTGGTTATCCATGGTGATACATTCGTGAGACTTACAGGGTCCGGCCCTCCATTTCCAGCCGAGCAAGAAACAAACACGCCCATCTCCATTGCCCCAAATGCTGCAACTGAGAGACTATCGCGATAGTACGAAGAAACCCCACCTCCCAAAGAGATGGACAGAACATTTACTCCATCGGCCACAGCTCTGTCAACAGCCGACAAAATGTCGGAGCTAAAACAGCCACCAATCCAACAGACCTTGTAAGCCGCAATTCTAGCTCCGGGCGCCATTCCTCTAGCCGTTCCATAAGCATAACCAAGAAGACTCGCGCCGGCCACCGGAGAGCCAGCGACGGTAGCTGCCGTGTGAGTTCCATGCCCATCTTGATCCCTCGGCGACTTGTACTCCAACTGTTCGTTAAATTTCCCAGTTGCAGCTTGATACCCATGGTAAAACACTCTGGCCCCAACGATCTTTCTGTTACAATTCTGTTTCGTAAACCCTCTCCCTGTTTCACATTCCCCTTTCCAATGCGCCGGCACCGGCGACATTCCTGCATCGTCAAAGCTGTCACTCTCCGGCCAAATCCCAGTGTCCAAAACTCCAACAACCACATCATGGTCTGCAATTTGCTGAGACCAGGCGCTGTTGCTATCAGCTGGTTCAAGCCCAAGAAATCTGGGGCTTCTGGTGGTATGGAGCTCGTACTTCATCTCAGGAAAAATGGCCACAACCCCATCTTCTTCCTCGAGCTTCTCGACCTCTTCTTCACTCAATCGAGCTGCAACTCCATGGAAAACATTCTGATAACTATAAATGATCCTCTCTTCACCTCCTCCACCATTACCTTCTCGTTCAAGGTCAACAACCACATTGCTTAGCACATTGGAGTACCACTCAAAATGATTCGTAAAAGAGGCCGGCATTGCGGACCTATCCATTTGAACAACATAAGTTTTCAGAAAAAGAGCACTTGAAAGAAGCAAAGAGTCTAAAAACAGAAGCAAACACAGGCATTTGATAGGAGAATCAGCCATTTTTGGAAACAGAGGAAAGGAGCGTGTTTGTGAAAAATGAAGAGGGAATGGGGGAGTTTTGAGAATGGAGGTGAGTGTAATAAAGAAGAGTGGTTGTTTCATGAATGCCAAAATTGAAGAAGGGTATCAGTATTGGTGGTTAGAAGTTAATTTGGTTATGCATAATGGTCCCCTATTTTTATTGCCATGACCATTATAATTATGAATTTCTATTCTTCATTTATTATTTTTTTTACTTCTTTTCTTATTGTTTCAAACCGAAATTTTGAAGATAAAGTAAATAATTTCAAATTTTCAAATTTTAGGAGTAGAGAAATTTCAACTTTAACATTCAAAACCGACAATTTCAATTACCGACTAATATCTACACGATAAGTCTTTTATATATATATAAAAGTAGAATTTAATGTTTGAAAAAAAAAAGGTAGAATTTAATGCAAAACGATGTTAAACTGTCATCTTGGTACTATATTTTGGATTTTGTTTAATTTTATTTTATGTATTTTCAAATATCAGAATTTTAGTTTTCCTATTAGTTTTTGGTTGAATTTTCAAAAAAATTTATTATCTAGAAATATTTTTACTATAAAAATTTGCAAGCAGATTCACCTATTACATTATTATTAAACCAAATTCAATAAAAATCAATTAAAAAAAATACTAAATGTAAAATTTATTTAAAATATAAGGAATAAAATTTAACATTTAAGAATATATGGACTAAAATTTGAAAATTTACAACTGAATGAAATTTAAAATTTTAATCTAAATGAAGATATCAAATGAATAAATATTGTAGGAAGTTTATAGAAAAACATTGGAAAGTTTTTCTATACCAACCATAATATAAATACTATTATGATTCAATGGTCGACGTTTTTTAAAATTATAGTATAAATAAAAGGAATATTATATTTTTACAGTACTAGATGTTTTTCCATAATCATGAAAAGATGAACAAGATTTATTGTTGAGATAGAAAATTAGGATTACTTTCCTGTTTTAAAAGTTATGATATTTAAGAAAACTAATATTTAATGAATAGTAGGCATAATTTTTAATGTGTAAAAGGAAACTTAGGTCAGTCAAAGTCATATCACTTTATTAAGAGTAACATCTCACTACAATCTTCTGTTGAGACACTCCTAAAGTGGCATGATGAGAAAATAGAATTATATTCATTATCAATCCTCTTCTAATCCCCCTTTGTGACCATGACATCCTATGCCACAATTAACCCCCTAAATCTAAAAATTGAATGAATGTGATCGGTAGACAATCCTAAAATAAAATACATTTTCTTAGAGTGATAGTAAATCTATTAGTTAAAATGTAATTGTTATTTTAATTGGTATGTCTTTTTTTAAAAAAAAATATTTAAGTATAAATTCGTAAAAGATTTAAACAGAGAAAATCTAATATCAAAATAGTAAAATCGTAGGTAACAATCTTTTTGGTGTTGGCTTAGTTTCATCGTGATGGGTGATGGGTCGCTGTTGATGCCGCTTGTGATGGTTGCGACAATGAAGCTTTTTTCCAATTATCAAATAGATTTTTTACGGTCATAATTTTCACGTATGATCCATATCGTAAGGTTGGATTCATTCTTGAAGTCAATTGTCGTATTTTCCGAATTATTCATTTTTGTCTCATTTGTAAACTTAAGCACACAATAGGTTTTTAACTTTTGGATAGTGTTTGTGTTAGAATTGGCTATAAATAATTTCCTTATGCTAATCAACTATTATTGGCCTCACGAATCTAAATGTCTCTTGATTTTATCACTTTTTACTTTTCTTTTTTCTTTCTAGAAATTATATCTATAAATGATAAAATCACAAAAATATCTATAGTAAAATTTTGATTCTAGCAATAATACCATATATAGAAATCTATCGATGTGTATTAATGTCTATCACGAATAGAACCTAAGTTTTGTTATATTTTAAAATATCTATTTTTTTTAATAATTTTATAAACTATGAAACCAAATATATTTATAAAAAACATTTGATCCATCCGCTAACAAAAGTTAATTCATTCTAAGCGGCATGCTTCGTGTATATTGAGTATATTAATTAAAAAATATTTTAAATAATAAAACCGCTTAAAATATTTATAAATATAGCAAAATTTCATAATTTATTATTAATAAATACTGATATACAATGATAGATGTCTATCATTGATACATTTAATAGACACTACAATATTTATCAGTACCTATCAATGACAGATGATTATAGTCTATGAGTGCAAATCAATATCTATATTTGAGAATATTTTTGTTCATTTTGTTATATATTTAATTCGAAAAAATTTCTTTAAAAAATTGAATTTAATATTAACCATTTTAGATAACTTTTTTTTTTTTTTTTTTTTTTTTTTTTTTTTTTTTTTTTTAGTTATCAACAAAGTATTTAACTAAGACTTCTTGTAACATTACCAACAAATCCAATCAGCTCATTGAAGTTGAAATATTGTATAATAATTTGAGCTATTTTAAGCATATGTTACTAATTATATAATTAATAAACTTTAACAATTACAATAATAATAATAAAAAAAAAGTTATTGCAACTTCAGATCTAAAAAATTTCACTTCATGTCATGTGGATATATTTTTAAGAATAGAGTAGAACTTACCGACATTTATGTAGCAACTAAGAAAATTCAAAGATATTTTGTTGAATATTATTGAGAAGCATATATATATATATATATATTAGAATTTGAGAAGTAAAAATTTAGTTGATTTGTAATTTTATGAACTTTTTCTCCCTTTGAATTATTTCAATCTGAGATAATTGTTTGGTTGGAATTAGATTCTGTGGATACGGCAGAGTTGAAGGTACTTTGTTTTGTAGATGGGCAGAATTAAATAACGCAATTATAGAATTTTAATTTTGAAGAAATTAGGTATACAACCCTACTTATATTCTCTCCCTTCACATTCTCATTATTCATTCTATTTTATCTCATGCATCTCCATCCAACTTTTATATTGTACCTCTTACTTCTACTAAACATTTTCTTTTCATAAAGTCTAAAACTTTAGCCTCACACACTAGGGCAAAACAACTTTTGAAACTCTACTTTTTCTTCTTCTTCAGTACATTACACAATATTTAATTAAATCTGAAAACAATAACACCATCCAGATAATTAATTCCATTGGTATGAGGATTTTTTAGGTAGTTTTTTTTTTAAAAAAAAAAAAAAAAAAACATAAAAGTCGATTATGCCAAAGGTAGACGATAGGTAGAAGTTAAACTTCTTTTTGTCCTTGCCGGTGTCTTTTGTAAGTGTGTGCATGCAGTAGTTACTAACATGCTTTTGAGATGTGTGTGATTGTTACTAACATGCTCTTAAGTTAGATTCCCTTTTATGTCTCTGAACTTTCCTTCTTCAAATTTGAATTAGTACTATTTTGATTCATGGTATTTTAAAATTTCTTTCTAATCTTAAAACTCTTCAATAATTATTGTTTTAGTTCTTACATTTATTTTATTTCAGCCCATTAAAATGAGAATTTTGGTCATCATGTGTTCACATGTGCTAAAATAGGAGCATGATCTTAAGCTATATAGTTTAGAGACAAGCTTTTGGAAAGTAATACTAGATAGAAAAGTAACATAGCAACTACCAAATTGATTTTTCCGAAAAAGACAATTAAGACTAAAATATGCATTTCCAAAGCTTAGAAATAAAAATGGAACAAAACTCAAATGACCAAAATGAAGGTTTGAAAATTTTTGGACTGAAATGAAATAAACTTAATTAAGAGTTAAAAACCAAAATAGTATTTCATAAATAGAAAAACAATAAAATCAAGGAGGAAAAAAAGAGAGGAATTTTATTAGTTGGTTATGCCATTAGGTGCAAAACCACAGGGATAAAAGAGAGATTTGAAGAGCTAGGTTGGTGGGCCTAGAATTGGATACCGATCAATTACATCAGCCCATGGTTCATTATTAGACTCTCCAGAAATGGGCCGAATACACTCCCAAATCAAGCTCACACATTTGGGCCCAGTGCCCATTCCAATTTGCCACACTCTATCTCCTTTCTCAACTCTTTCTTTAGCTTCCAAATAAGCAAGTTCATACCACAACGAAGAAGACGACTGGTTCCCGAATCTATGAAGAGTCGTCAATGCCGCTTCCACATCCTTATCGTTAAGCTTCAGCACCTTTCCTATCTCCCTTATCACCGCACCCCCCGACACCGGCAAGCAAAAATGCTGAATCACCGTTTTGAAATTCGGAATGTAAATATCTTGCGATTTGTCCAAGAATCGCTTTCTCAGCCTCGAAAAGCCATGCCGTAGTTTCTCCGACAACGGCAAAATTGAAGCACCCAGAATCGTTATGTTTGATCGGAGCGTTTCTCCGGCGACATGGAGTAAATCCCTTGTCAGAGTGACGCCGAGTTTTCCGTCCGTGTCCTCTTCCCGCAGGCCTGATAGGTAACTTTTGTCATCAAAAGCTCTCTGTGTTCTGAGCGTTTTAATCAGTTTATATTTTGAAGATTCTTTCGCTTGTGTTTTGTTAGAGAGCAGAATAGCTGCACTTCCCATTCGGAAGAGGCAATTAAGGATCAATTTAGAGCGTTCTTTTCCTGCATACCAACCGTTCGACAAAATTTCTGTACTAAGCACGACTGCATTTGAGTTTTTGTGAACTTGAAGGAGATTTTCAGCTAAGTGAATGGCAATAGCACTTGCACTACACCCCATTCCAGAGAGATTAAAGCTCTTAATGTCATTTCTCATAGAATATTTGTTGATGACTATGGATGACAGAGAAGGAGAAGGGCAAAAGCCACTGCAATTAACAATAAGAATATCAATGTCGGAAGGAGAGAGATGGGTTTTGGTTAAAAGGTCATCCATGACAGGAAACAGTACGATATGGACTTCATTAATGGATTCCTGTAGATGGGTTTTGGGTGGTATGAAATGCAGGGCTGGAGGGAGACAAGTTTGTTCACTCTGTCCAGAAGACATGAGAGTTCTGGCCATGAAACTGATACTCTCACTGTCAAAAATATCCATTAAAGTGGCATTTTCAAGGAAAGTAGAGAAGGGGACCCTGAAGAAGCTTGGTGGTTTGAGGCATGAGAAGTCAACTAAGTACACTGAATTAGGAGAAGCAAGATTGAAGATGATGGAGACGACAAGGAAAGACAGTGGGAAGATATGGAAAAAGGGATGCCATGCATGTGAGAAGTACAGATAGGCTTCAATGGAAGTTAGTATGGGGATGAGAATAATGAAAGGGGTATGAAGTAATTGAGTGGAATAACGGAGGAGGAAATGGTCGGGAGAAGAATCCATTGGGGAAGAGATGGCAATGGAGGAACTGGAATTTGAATCGTGGTGAAGAAATGAAAGTGGATGTTAAATGAAGGTCGAAATGGGCTCTCCAAGTTTGCTAATTTGCTTTGCTCGATGTGCCGCTGGCAGTTAACAGGTGGGAACTTTAAATTTGATGCGATGCTTCACCCGGACGTAATTACTATTGACAGTGAGTTAAAAGAACAAAAAAACAACTATCAATTTTGAGGTTTTTTTTATCTAATAGGATGAAAATTTTAGTTTTGTGTCCCTTGAAGAAGAGACCACTAAAGCGTCCCTTGATATTCGTCTAACTTTTATTCTGGTCAACGCATTGTCGTTGGAGCACACCACCTGTTCAAGAGAGCTCAACCTTCAATCATATTATTTTTTGGAAGGTTATCACTTTTTGTTCAAACACCCGATGATGATTCTATTGATATAGCTTTGAGAACGACTCTTAAAGACCATTTACTTTCCATATATTTTCACAATGGCACGTTATTTTTAATCATAAGTATTTATGATTTTATTTTTGTTACCAAATAAATTCCTCATGTCAAAATGTTAGAGATGTAATTGAAAAAGACATATACCCAATTAAACATATGATACAACCTTCTTCGCGCTCTTTGAATTTTTTTCTTTTTGGTAAGGACTTGGAAAATTTTCCTAGTTTCTCTTTTTAATTGAATCCTAGTTCTCTAGAGTCATGTCTTGCATAGGAACCTAATTTCAATGTTGTTAGAAAAGGATCAAGTTTCAACTAGAGGTGTAAAATGGAGTGCAAATTACTATGTACGGCAGTGAACCAACAAAAAATATTTTAGTAGATTAGGTTTCTCTTTTTCAAGTAGTTAGTTTTGTGAAGGATGGAGAGCAAAGAACTGATAGAGTCCGAAACGGTTGATTGGTTTTTTTTTTTTTTTTTTTTTTTTTTACTTTCATGCAGATCGACCAATTAACTTATAATCATTCTCTTAAAGAAACCGTAATCAATCAAAGACTACACTTAAGTAAATATTAGTGATAATATTAGACCATGTTAGGTAGTGATAGAGCTTAGGTAAATATTAGTATAATTAGGTAGATATTTGTGGCATTAATGATATTGTTTAGTTCATGATATTGATGATAGAATCTAGATAGTTTTTAGGAAGATATTAGTGATATAAATGATAAAAAAAAATAAGGAGATATTACTGATATCATTATGTCGACGATATCACAAAAGCTTGAAAACAAACAGAAAACGATGATACAATTGATCTACGACGAGTTGGAGAAAGGTTCAAAATGAAGATTCAAGCAAGAAATTACAAACGTCAGGCAAACAAGTGTTGGAAGTCAGACCGACAATTAAGGTCTCTAAGATGGGCAGTGCAAAAAGCGATAAATAAAAGAAGAAAATGGAAGATGACGTTGACGTGTTGGAACAAAAGAACGTGAAAATGGTGAAATAGTGAATGAGATCGAGAAAAAATAAGAGCAGTTTAGAGAAGGAGGAGAAGAAAGATTTCAAACCGCAAGTCAATATTTTTTATATCTTGAAGTGAAACGTGGGTGGTTTTTTAGACAATGATTAGATATAGATTTGAGAAGACTATCTTTTGTAACCTCTTCATTTATCACTTGACAATAAGATAATCATTAAATTTTCAAATCAAATTTTATTGTCATATGGTAGTTTGTAATTAGATATTTGACAAGCTACACATAGATAGATACAGTAGGGACTAACTCCAAATATTCCTTTTTAATATCTATATATCATTTTTTAATTAGGTTATTTAGTGGGAGAGCAATTTAGTAAATTTTGAGATTTGAAAAACTGATTCTGCTATGTTTACATTTTTTTTTTTTGTCTAGTTTACTATGTACATAAGCAAACCATTTTAGTCCCGTTAGTTTTGTGACCAACCAAGAATGAAACGAAATCAATGGATTGATTTTTGTTTGGTTACGTTTGTTATTTGATTTTCAATTTTTTTGATATTTTTTCTTCTTTCTCCAAATTCTTGTTTTCATTTTCACTTTTGTTTTGAACAAACTTATTTTTGCTAATAGGACTTATTTTTATACATTAAAATTTGGGACAGTTGCAAATATATTAATTAGATTTAAAATATTAGAATATATACAACAATACTTTAAACAAATTGTAAATATAGCAAAATTTGTCAAATTCTATCAATGATATAAAACCTATACCATGTTGAAAATATTGGTTTATCAATGATAAGTGATAAGAATCAATGATAAGTGATAAGAATCTATCAATGATAGATTTTGGTACATTTACAATTTTTTAAAAATATTGTTATATACTTGATTGTTTTTCCTAAAATGCTACCTATTATAATTAGTTTGTAGCATTTTATCAAATAAAAAACCTAACTAGTAAATATTTTCCATCTAAAGAACATATACACACACAAATACACACACTTTATGCATTAAAATATTAAAAGATATCAAATATTAAAGTTTATTTTCAAGTTATACGTATCATTGGTTCGATTCAGTTTTAATTAGTTTTTTAAATTCAAAATTGATTTGATCAAACAATAGTTTTTGGTTTTGTGTAGATACAATTCAATAAGTCTAAAATTATACTACAAAATCAATCCAATGGTTTAGTTTTTCGATTTTATAAAATGTCCGTTCAGGTATAACATTTCAATTAACTTTATATATTTTAGGATATTTTTCTGTCATTTATATCAATCATGGCATCAATTTAACATAATTCTTGAGTATATCTGATCAAACGGAAAAAAAAAAAAAGTAACAATAATATTCTCATTCTTTTTAGACCAAATTTATTTTAAGCCTACGAAACATCCCAAGCATAAAATAATTTTTTAGTAAAACAATTATAAAAATGAGAGTTGAATCTTTCAGCTTTAGAATAAAACGTCCCGTCAATTACCACTTAACTTAAGTTGATAAAATAATTTTAAGTATTATTACTTCAAAATTTCCTTTTTTTTTTTTTTTTTTTTTTTTTTTGACAATCTTGGTAAGTTTGAAAAAGGGTAAAAGATGGAAAAGAGATATATAGAAAAGCAACCCTTAACTAAATGGGAGAGAAGGGAAAAGGAGAAATAAGGACATTAAAGGAGAAATGGCAATTTAATCTTTGGTATCTTTTGTATTTTAATTATTAAGGACAAATTGTAACAAAATCATCTCTAAAGTTGAGTCGTAGTTGTAATTACATCATCAAACTTTCAATAAAAAAATTTGGATCTTTAAACTTTTAAAAATGTTTAAAATTAGACCATCAAATTTACAATAATTATAAAAATTGAATTCTCAAACTTACATAATCAACCATCATAATACTTTATCTAGAAGTTTAACCCAAATCAAAATGAGAACATTTCCTCCTAGGTTGAATTACAATAACACAAAAGGTATGAGAAAAAGGTGTGTGTGTATATATATATATATATTAAGTGTTGAATATATGGTTGGGAAGTAGCAAATTTATTTTTGACATTAAATGAGAAATGATGAATAGATTAGTGAGGATTCAAATTGGCCAATCGGAAGGCAGAGTTATTAAGAATGTCTACTCTCCTCCCCAACATTATGGGTTGGAAGGGTATTGATGAGATGTTTGAATCTTCTCACTCAAACACTTTTATATCTTTTCTTTTTCAAGTCAAACACTTTTTTTTTTAAAAAAAAAAATCACATATAATTTTTATTTTTATACTTTCAACTTTGTTTAATTTTAGTTCATCTATTTTTAGATGTTCAGTTCTAATTCTTCAACGTTGAATTAACTTTATATTTATTCTCTAATACTATTTTGTAATAGATTTTTTATTAACATTTTGATTATAAATTTTTAAAAATATATTTACATATTGTGTTTTTTGTATGAGAATTTTTATGATTATTTAGTCAATTTTGATAAAAGTTAATTTGGATGGACTAAGTTTAAGATTTAATAAAAATACAAGAATTACAATTAAACATTCCAAGGTAGAATGAACAAATTTTAAAATAGAAGAACAAAAATGATATTTTAACCATTTTCCTTTTATCTTGACCTTCAAAGTTTCCTTTTTTTTTTTTTTTTTTTTTTTTTTTTTTTTTTTTTTTTAAATAGCCTTCTTTCCATTGGAAACAAGCAAATTAAGTTTAACTTTTGGGTATATTCTAAACAAATTAGTTGAGGAAAGCTTAAAACACTCATATTTATTTAATCCAAATAAACAGAATAAAAATGATCATGTGACATTTTTCAGAATTGATTTAGTTTTATTATGTATAAAATGAAATAGATAAATTAGTTGCAACCTTAAATGCACCTTATCATTATCCTAATAATCTAACTTTGCTTCAAAAAATTATCTCTAATTAACTTGAGTAACCTCTCTTTCTTAGTTCATGAGAGTGGTTTTGTTGTTCCAGATTATCGAGTGATGATGGTGAGAAATAATCTTTCCTCGTCCCAATCTTAGAATGATCATAACATTCCTTGCCGTTCACATTTTTTTAAGACTTGAATGAAAGGAAGAGAAGAAAATTATTGACAACAACAGGGCGATCAATGAAAGATAGGAAAAGGGAAAAAAGGAAAGAGACATGTTGCATGAGTGACACAAGTTCATCATCTCCTAAATGTTAAATAGAGTCTTTGATCATTTATTAAAACCTATAAACTCATTTGATACAAACGACAAACCTCATAGATATAAAAAAAAATATATCTAGTTTGTTAACAATGATAATTCAGAATGTCGTTTCACTATATTTAATTTTAATTAAGTATCTCGTTGGTCACTTATTTCCACACTTGTTAATTCATGGACCCCTTGAACCATTCTATTACCATTGAACTCACAATGATAATTGTCATTTTTATGGCAAAACCAACAAAAAAAAAATGTTATAGTAAAAATGTTGGACATGGCTAAAAGTGATTTGTTTCCTAATATCTAATTAGGGAAATTCAATTCGATTTCCATCACAAAGGCATTAAAATGAAAGTAATACCTTTGAAACGGTTATGAGAAAAATAAGTTACAATTAATTACTTGACGCCTTAAGTTAATATTCAAATTAATAATTGAAGTAACAATATGAATAACCGAAAAGACAATTGGTAATCCAGCTCGCTATCCAAACATCAAATTGAAGAGAATCACACAAGTATATAACTTATCAAAAATCAACTATCTTGAATTATATAACTTTTACAAGATAAATGTTTAGACTTCCCCTAAACCACTTGATGTGTGAATAAGGAATTCAATCTAAACTCTCCCTAGATTATATGTTTTATGCTTTTCAAACAAGTGACTCACAATGCCACAAACAAAGTGTTCAATACCACACAAACTGAGTACTTCGTACAAGACTTTCTGTCTTCTAATCACATCTATATCACACAGCAACCAAAAACCAAAACCAATCTCATAAATTTATTAATAAATATTAACCAACTTGAGAGAATATACAGTAACAACCACAACCAACTGAATATCTTTATTAATAAACATTAACCATATATTTATTAATAAATATTAACTCAACGTAATAACTAAATTTAAATAAATATAAACTATAAAGAATTTATGTTCCAATTTTTTTCTTTATTAAAATAAGCAAAAAAAAAAAAAAAGAAGAGAAGAAGAAGAAGAAGATAAAAGTAGATTAATAATGCCATTAAGATCTAAGTTGATGGGCCTAAGATGGGATACTGATCGATCACATCGGCCCATGGATCGTTACTGGACTCTCCTAAAATGGGCCGAATACACTCCCAAATCAAACTAACACATTTGGGCCCAGTACCCATCCCAATCTGCCAAACTTTATCTCCTTTTTCAACTCTTTCTTTAGCTTCCAAGTACGCAAGTTCATACCACAGCGCCGATGACGACTGATTCCCAAATCTATGCAGAGTCATCAATGCCGCTTCCACTTCCTTATCGTTCAGCTTCAGCACTTTTCCTATCGCCCTTATCACCGCACCCCCCGACACCGGCAAGCAAAAATGTTGAATCACCCTCTTGAAATTGGGTATGTAAATTTCTTGCGATTTGTCCACGAATCGCTTTCGTAGCCTCGAAACGACGTGCCGGAGTTTCTCAGACAGCGGCAATATTGAAGAACCCAGAAGGGTTATGTTGATCCGGAGTGTTTCGGGGAAAACCTGAAGTGTATCTCTTGTTACAGAGACGCCGAGTTTTCCTTCCATGTCCTCTTCGCGTATGGCTGAAAAGTAACTTCTATCATCGTAGGATGTCTGTGTTCTAAGGGTTTTAAATAGTTTATATTTTGAAAATAATTTCGCCTCTTTTCTGTTGGTGAGTAAAATAGCCGCACCGCCCATACGGAAGTAGCAATTGAGGATTAGTCTGGAGTGTTCCTTTCCTGCATACCAACCGTTTGATAAAATTTCTGTACTAAGTACAACAGCATTTGAGTTTTCGTGTACTTGAAGAAGATTTTCAGCTAAATGAATGGCAACAGCACTTGCACTGCACCCCATTCCAGAGAGGTTATAGCTTTTAATATCACTTCTCATGGAATATTTGTTGACGACTATGGATGACAGAGAAGGAGAAGGGCAAAAGCCACTGCAATTAACAATAAGAATATCAATGTCGCAAGGAGAGAGATGGGTTTTGGTTAAAAGATCGTCCATTACAGGAAATAGTACCATATGGACTTCATGAATGGATTCTTGTTGATGGGTTTTGGGTGGTATGAAATGCAGGGCTGGAGGGAGGCATGTTTGTTCACTCTGTCCAGAAGATTTGAGAGTTTTGGCCATGAAACTGAGGCTGTTTTTGTCGAAAGTATTCATCAACGTTGCATTTTCGAGGAAAAGAGAGAAGGGAACCCTGCAGAAGCTTGGTGGTTTGAGGCATGAGAAGTCAACTAAATAGACAGGACGAGGAGCACTCAGAATGGGAAGCTTAATGATGTATTTGCAGAAAGTATAAGAAGACAATAGGAGGAAGAAATAGAAAATGGGATTCCATCCATTTAAGAAAATATACGCTTCCATGAAAACGAGGAGAATGAGAATGAAGAAGTTTTGAAGTTGGAAGAAAGACGAGAGAATGCGTATCAACAATTGAGTGGAATGGAGGGAAGTGCAGCCATGGTTTTGCTTGAGCTTTGGAGCAGATTCCATTGGTTATGGAAGAGAGATTTGTGTTGGAATGGAGAAATTGGAATCCGATGTAGGTATGGACTTCAGGTTTTAGCGAAGAAGGCAACACCGATAGTTGAAATATAAAGGTAGGTAGAGAATGAAGAGACAAATAATTGAATGAGTTACTCAAGGGAAGGGATGTGTTAAATACTCGATCAGAGAGTAGTGTTCAAAGAAAATGGGGAAGATAACATATTTATATATACACTGTCGAGGGTTGGCGATTCAAACTTTTGAATCACAAGGGTTGTGGTTACCAGTCTAGTACAATGTTATTGAGGTAGCCAATATTTGACAGAAAAGTAATGCTATTTGATTCTTCTCTATTTTTTTTTATAGATTTGCATTCTATATCAAGTTGGTTTCTACATTTGGGTTTTGTATCTAGTTAAACCTAGTTTTTATAATTTTACATTTTTAATCTTCCTATTATATCTACTAATTAAGCCATAAGTAGGCAAGTTTTTTAAATCTTTATTAAACTATTGTGTTAACTACAAATGAAAAATGGAGGAAGAAGAATTTAAAAGGCACATTCTAAAAACTCAGGACAAATTGAGTTTATTGGTTCAAAATTTTATCATTATAGATACAAATTGAAAAACAATCAATATTTTCTTTAGTAAATACTAGTTTGTTTTGTAATATTTAAAAATGTAAAAATAAAAATATATACATATATATATATATATAAACCTCTAGTACTATTTAATATGGAAGGAACCATTAAGAAGTGAGAGTAAGGGTGATATTGAAAAAAGGAAAAGATAATGTCAAGTCAACCTTGTCATTCATTATGTTTTAAAAATATTGGATTTATGGGAGATCCATTCTCATTATTTCATATAAAAATATAAAAATATTTTTAAAATAAGAAGAAACTAAATTTGACACGTGACAAATTACAATTAGATAATTTAGTGAGATGTATTGAAATAGGTGATGACACGACAAATTAGTCCTACATTCTTGTTAATTTTATTTTTACTTAACATGTCATCAAATAATGTATTTATTTTGTAGCAAACAATGAATGAAGGTAGTTGGAAATATTTTTATTCTACTATAGTACTAAAAAATTTCTTTGTTTAAGATCATCAAACTATTCTCTTTAAACTTTTATTATTATTATTATTAATACGCACATATGTATTTCTCATTTTGGCACCATTTCCCTAAAGCTTATTTTATTTAATTAAGGGTTTGTATAACTCAAATCTAATATTTTGATAAGTTGTTATAGAATTGTGTATCTCTTTCTGTTCCACATTTTCTAATTCTTTTAGGTTTTTTCAAGTGTATTTAGCAAACTGACGAGTACATTCAACTTGATTAAACCAAATGATCATGTATGATGTAAAAAAGTTTAGATATGGAAATAATCAAAGAATTAAAAGAATCTTAAAAGTCAAAACCTTTATTAACTCAAAATGTAGTCTAGACATGTTTCTGATAAGCTTTACTTGAAGATAATTATTAATTTTGTATGGACCGCAAACAGACTACAAATTAAGTGATCGTCTCAGCAGGATACAACAACTAACTTTTATATAATTGCAACCTCAAACTAATCAGATCTAACCAAGACTCTGGATACTTGTTCCCATCTCATATCAAAGAACAAATGAAAGAGAAAAAAAATCACAGAGTTCTTCAATTTGAAATGAGATACTACAAATGAAGAACCAAGTTGCTTCATTATTTAGGCTAGTTAGTAGCTCTCCAAAACACAAATCAAATCAAACAAAAAAAGGTTGAAATATTAGTCAAATTTAATTCAATTGAGTTGTTGGTTTTTTTTTTCTTTTTATCAAAATCAAATACAGCACATTCAAATTGAAGAAACTATCATGAAACATCATTTTTCATTTGCTTTCAATCGGATGTGAAAGTTTCTCACTGTTAATTTATGGTGGGTTTGAAAAATACTTTTAGGTGTTTAATTTAAAAAATAAGTCATTTTGAAAAAACAGAGTATTCAACGACCATTTAAAACAGCTCTAAGTGTATTTTCAAAAGCTTTCTATTTATTGAAGGGATGATAATCTACGCAATTCGATCTATTTTTTAAAGAATTTCAAAGTAATTATCGAAGTTTGACTTTTTTTTCACTATAAATATCCAATATTTTTTATTACGAGGATAATACATAAATGTTAGTATGAGGCAAATCATTTAAATAATATATATATATATATATATATATATATATATATATATATATATATATATATATATATATATATATATATATATATGCAAGTTGTAAACAATTTTTTAAAATGAGTAATTGAAATAATGAAGGGACAACCCCCTCCCCAATTCACCCACCCATTCTCTCATCTCTTTATTTATAGTTAATGCTCTCTGATCTATATATCCATCTACTCTCTGATCACTCCCCCCAACAGTCCCTACCCCCTAAGTCAATGCCCTTCCTTCATGGTTGGAGAATATATATATATATATATATATATATATATATATATATATATATATATTTTGTTCTCACCATTGTTTTAGGAATCATGCCTTTTGATTTAGTCATATCAGTAAACTTCAAAAATCAAACAAAAGTGATTGGAGGAAACAATTGTTGAGTGTCACAAAGAGTACGTAGTCGACAACTTATGTATTTCATAACATGATTTTTGGTCGAGCTCTATCAAACAACCAATTGTACTTTATCAATTGGTGTGCAAACACATCCATTCAACACTAATATTTGATTAATTTAGTCTAAGTCCTCCTTCAATTCAACGTTAAGTGTTTGCAATGGCAACATCTTGTTGCATTAAGATTCAATCCAACTCTGTTTATTTTCGATGGAAATAAAATGTACTTTAAATGAGAACTAATTAAACTTATATGTGAACTACATCTACAAAAGACCTATGTGATATATATAGGATAAAGTGTCAAATTTATGTGATTCATATATATGAATTTAGTTGCATGGCTAATTGCAAAGTTTATTTAAGTTATTTAGAGGAGAATTGAATACTATCCAATATATCCAGGTCCTAAGATTTCTTTTTTATTTGAAGATAGTTGGATATCAAAAGATGTCAAACATATAAGTTTAAGAAATTTTGGATATTATCCAGTAAAACAGAAGGTATACATAGATTTTTAACATTACCTTCCCTTGAACATGAATATACATTCAACTAAATATACATTTTTTCCTTCTTAAATTAAATCTTAATTTATTCTAAATAAAACATCATTTACAATTTCTTAAAAAAAACATTTACAATTGAAATATAATATATATACAGTAAACTGAGAATAAAAACAATACTAAATTAATAAATATGAAACATCATTTTTTAAACATTATAAATTCAATTTAGAAAAACAAGTTATGCACTAATAGAAAATAAATGCAATGCTCCAAACCTAGACGTTACAATACACATAATTTTAATTCAAATTTGGGAAACGGCCCTTTAGGCATTAAAATTGTCCACAACAATAATATATTTTTTTTTCTATTGCGGATTGGTTAGTCGTACAATGGATAGTTGGGAAAGTGAGAACTTTATTTTTCCCACCAAATAAGAAATTTTCAATTAATTTCTGACATCACATAAACCAATAAAAAAAATGAACTCTCTCATAAAATACTAATAAAAATAAAAATATGTATTTTTTTCTCAAATAAAAAAATAATATGAGGTGATGTTATTGCAAATGTATGTGTAGAACAGGGTAGGATGGGCAGTATTCAATGAGGTGGTCAAACACTTCTATATATTTTTATGTTCAAAATAAGGAATTCCATCGTACCATTTCATATCTTTTATTGTTTTCCACTAAATAAATTTTAACTAAGTTTTTAATTAGAAAGTAAATTATTGAAAATTCTTAAAATTGTGGAAATATTTATAAAATATAACAAAATTTTCTATTCTATTAATGGTTCATTTTGTTATATTTGTAAATGTCATATTTAAAATATGTTTGATTAGTTTAGTTTGTGGTTGACTAGTATCATTTTCTTATATTTATGGATAAGTTATTATTTCTAATAAATAGAGACTTATCTAGTAAGGGTAAAAGGTCTGTGTCCCTCAACTTGAAAGCTTATTTATTGTAGACATGTGGTAAAATTATTAATTTTAGGTTTGAATTGATATAACCAACAAAGTTTGAGTATAAATTAATATTTGTATTTGAAGTAATAATGCACAAGGTATGTATCTAAATAAACATATTATGAGTGTTTAGACCAATAAATTGGAAAGTAGTAATTGTGAATTCTAGTCATTATTCGCTCAAGGAGTTCATGAGTCTCATAATTTAAAAAAACATTAATTTTACGACTTATTAGTTCATTCGCAACCTCACAATTTCTTAAACTTCAAAGATGATCGAAATTTTGCAACTTCACTCTTTGTTCACATTCTCCCATTCAAAATTTACATAATTATAATTGTTATGGGGTATTCTGGATCGAAGTGCAAAATGAAAAAAATTGGAAACAAATCAGTAAGCAAGAGAACTAGGCTCGGCTTGCACCACACGATTGGGCTCTCACAGACCGAGGTCGAGCCTCAATGGTCAAGGCAAGATAAAAGCCCAAAGGGGTGCTTTCCAACCAAGGCTCAGCCCAGCAAAGGTTAAGCCCAAACAAAGTAGTAGCAAGTCGGCTCGGGTCTACAAACTCAAAGATTCCATATGGTACAACATAGTGGAGGCGAGCCCATTCTAAAGCTGAGGCTATATAAGAAATGACCATGTCCTCCTATTGGGAGAAGGATTAGGGGCGTGGAAACTCTATAAAAGGGACAATCTGAGTACATAAATAGGTAACCGAAAAGTTTTGATTTGACTTCAATACTATAATTCACTTGTTGCCTTAGGTGTCAAGCCATTTTTCTTTGTTTTGCAGGTTTTCTCTTTTCTTAAAATACAAATTCAATGATGTTGTCACATAAAGATTATGTGTATTTTCCTTCGTCAAAATTTGACATCAACAATCGTAAAACTTTCAATCTTGCTTTTTCAAGAATATATTCATTATTGGTGGCCAGACACAACAATGAATCAACCACATGCCACCCCAACAATAATGAATCAACCACGTGTCTTTTTAGGATGGATAGATTTTTTGGTGAAATATTTTGTGTGCACACCTTTGTTTGAAAGATATATCATATGTTTGGAAATAATTCAATTTTTATGTTTGGTAACTTTTAAATTTTTTTTGAACATACATGTGACCTTGTAAACTTTGAAGTTTGGATTGATTAAATCAATACCAAATATTAGCATGTCATGTATGATGTTTTACTATATAAATTTTTTGTTTTAGTCAAGACAGAAGAAAATAAAAGTACTAAAACGAATAAAGTTTTTCTAAAAGAAACAATTGAAAAATATTGCGACGAAAACAAAAATCGGCACATTGATCATGTGACAAAACGACAAAAATGTTGCAAAGTTACTGTCGATGCATTATGTGGAGTTTTAACATTTGGTCGCAACCTACGACGTTATTATAAATGTTGCATAATACAACTTTCACTCCCTACTTCGCAAACTACGACGTTTTTACATTCATCATAGAAAGCGGCAAATGTATAAATATGTCATATTGTAAATTTTTTTGCAAAAAGTCTTTAGCAACTATGATTCGCTAATATTCCTTGTGGCGGTTATTTTTTCCTCTATAAAGATAATAATATGTGACAAAATAGAAACATTAGGGATAGATTTTCTTTTGTCTTTTAAGACTTTTTTTTTTTGAAAACCGTTAACCATTATTATCTGTATTCAATGTTTAATCTAATAAATAAATAAAAAGAAAGAAGGGATCTATCCTCCATGATATTTCCATTCATATCAGAGTTTAACTTGATGTTCTATATCAACCTATTGACTCAAAAACATTAAAGATGATTTCCTTATATTCTATGAGTTCAGCCACATGAGTCTAAATCATACATTAACACATATACTCATTTCCATTTTTGGTTACTCCATAGCTGCAAGAATTTCCGATCACACAACAATATGAAAATTTTCTATGCTCTATATCTCAATTTAATTATTTATGGTCACATTAGCCTACTGCTAAAGATTTTCAAAATCCCATATTTGTTGAATAAATATCTCAATACCATACTTCATGTTAAGTGCGACGGTCGAGAGATTTGTAGTGTTAGGCTGATGGGCCTAGAATTGGATACCGATCAATTACATCGGCCCATGGTTCATTATTGGACTCTCCAGAAATGGGCCGAATACACTCCCAAATCAAGCTAACACATTTGGGCCCAGTGCCCATTCCAATTTGCCACACTCTATCTCCTTTTTCAACTCTTTCTTTAGCTTCCAAATAAGCAAGTTCATACCACAACGAAGAAGACGATTGGTTCCCGAATCTATGAAGAGTCGTCAATGCCGCTTCCACATCCTTATCGTTAAGCTTCAGCACTTTTCCGATCTCCCTTATCACTGCACCCCCCGACACCGGCAAGCAAAAATGCTGAATCGCCGTCTTAAAATTCGGAATGTAAATTTCTTGCCATTTGTCCAAGAATCGCTTTCTTAGCCTCGAAACCCCATGTCGTAGTTTCTCCGACAACGGCAAAATTGAAGCACCCAGAATCGTTATGTTTGATCTGAGAGTTTCTCCGGAGACCTGAACTACACCCTTTGTCAGAGTGACGCCAAGATTTCCGTCCTTGTCCTCTTCGCGTATGGCTGAAAGGTGACATTTGTCATCGAAAGCTCTCTGTGTTCTAAGCGTTTTAATTAGTTTATATTTTGAAGATTCTTTCGCTCGTGTTTTGTTAGAGAGCAGAATAGCTGCACTGCCCATTCGGAATAGGCAATTAATGGCCAATTTAGAGCGTTCATTTCCTGCATACCAACCGGTCGACAAAATTTCTGTACTAAGCACGACTGCATATGAGTTTTGATGAACTTGAAGAAGATTTTCAGCTAATTGAATAGCTATTGCACTTGCACTGCACCCCATCCCAGAGAGATTATAGCTCTTAATATCACTTCTCATGGAATATTTGTTGATAACTATGGATGACAGAGAAGGAGAAGGGCAAAAGCCACTGCAATTGACAATAAGAATATCGATATCAGAAGAAGAGAGATGGGTTTTGGTTAAAAGGTCATCCATGACAGGAAATAGAACCATATGAACTTCATTGATGGATTCCTGTTGATGGGTTTTGTGTGGAATGAAGTGTAAGGCTGGAGGAAGACATGTTTGTTCACTTAGTCCAGAAGATCTGAGAGTTTTCTCCATGAAACAGAGGCTATCCTTATTGAAGGTATCAAGCAACATTGCATTTTGAAGGAAAGTTGAGAAAAGAACTGTGCAGGAGGTGGGTGGTTTGAGGCATGAGAAGTCAACTAAATAGACCGAAGGTGAAGGTTTGATGATGATGATGAAGATGACGTAACTAGAAAGTAAGAGGAAGATATGGAGAATGGGAGTCCATCCTTTTAAAAACATATATGTTTCCAAGAAAAGTATGAGAATGAGAAAGAATAAATTCTGAAGTTGAAGGAAAATCAAGTGAAGGTGACTGAACAATTGAGTGGAAGAGAGGACAGTGTCACCATGGCTGACCTCGGGAGCAGATTCCATTTCTTATGGAGAGGAAAAGTACACAACTTGGTTTAATACTGATTTTTCCGTTGTGTATTGAGCTCATATAGATACAACCAATGTGCTATATATATATATATAGAAAAAACTATCCATTTTATTTTCGGTTGTTTCTTTATAAAAATTAAATTTAGTACCTTTCGGAGTAGATATATGGATAGTCCTTCCTTAGGTATTGGTCACAGAGGGGGCACGCACTAGGATAGGGTAGGAAGAGGGATGAAGTTACATCTTCTTTGTTAAAAACATTTGAGTGTCTTTTCACCTCATTTAAGAAAGGTACAATAGTTTAATTTTTAACCAAATTTAGAAAACCAAACACAATTTTTTAAAGTTATTGTCTTAGTTTTTAAAAGAAATCGTTTTTTGAACCACTAGTAATACAAAAAGAAATTTAGAGATGAAAACGAACTCAATAAACTTAATTTTCAAAGTCAAAAACTCAAAAACTAAATTATTATCAAATATTTAATGAAATGGTCGTATAAATAAAAAAGTTCTCCTTATGGTCATAAAAGTGGATGTGAAAGTTATATTAAATGTGTATATGCTCTATACCATTTTTCAAATCTTTTCATTAAGTACTCATCTAAGAATTCTTGTTTCGGAAGAAAGAGCAATAAAATCCAAGAATATTTTAGGTTTAAGAATGCCACTTTTAAGTCTGGTTTGAAGCTGTGGGTGTTGAGAGGTTGGCATACAATTGAATTCTCAGTTAATAGTAATTAATTTATACTTGTTTTAGTTTACCAAACCCTATTCAAATCCATTTTTTTAATTTCTTCACCCTGCTCCTATCACAATCCAAATTCATACTATCACCAGTTAATCTTTTGAAAAACTAGAGTACATACGGCCAGAGTTTTCTTAAAAAATCGATTAATTACCAATAAATTAAAAACATATCTTGAATTAGATGAAAATTTCATCTTTTTCTTTTCAACTTTAGGATTAAAATTGATTGATTGGGATTATTCATTTACAATGAAATAAAATAAAAGTCCAAGAGAGATCTTGCCCATCTTCCAATGTTTAAAGTATGGAATGTGTTGATTGATAAAGGTAATATGATTTATAAACCCCATAGAAGTAAAGAAATAGGTACTATTTCCTTTGGTTACTTTCAATTAATATATTTAATGAATAAGTTGACATTAGTAACATTTAATCAATTAAAACTCTTCCAGTAAAAGAAAAGACTTAAAAAGCACATGCTCACCCATATACTAAGCTAATATATAGTGTATACTTGATGGAAATAATCTAAATTCTCTTTTAAGTATGTTTGGATCAATTTTTCAAATTTTTAATTTTGAAAATAAGTCATTTCAAAAAACTTGGAGGGTTTGGCATCTACTAAAAATAATTTTTAAAATGTATTTGAACTAGATTTTATCAAAAATATTTAAATAATAGTGATTTTTTTTACTTAATCAATTCAAAAAGACCCTTAATTTTCTTCAAAAATCAAAATTGATGGGTGAAAAAAATTTAATTTGATTCAACATGGAAATATTTATCATTTTGACCTTTTAGCTTTCAATTAGAGGTTGCCTTTATAGGTTAGAAATGCAATTAGGATAATTAAGAATTTGAAACGATGTTAAATTGCATGTAAAATCGAGGAGAACGAAAATGAGAATGTGAATTGTTAGAACAATAGAAAAAAGGGTACTTTGAAAACTTTGGACAGAAAATAAGTTTAGCTTACAAAACCAAGTCCAAAATGATCAATCCTAAGGTAGTTTTCATTCAATCATCCCGAACATATCCTTTAATGCTTGTTATTTTTTGTATGGAGTTCGAGATGAAAGTCCTAACTATTATTTCAAGCAAGGTCAACTAACCAAAAAGATCAAGACGCATTTACATCAACAAAAGACATAATTTTTTAAAAGAAAATTATTTTTATTTAATTCTGATTAATCAAGATTAAACTTTAAAAAGCTATTTTTGAAAGATTGTCAAACATATTATATTCAAAATTTTGTTCTTATTAAACCAAATACACACTTAAAACTCAAAACTAACTCTCAAATTTCAATTCTTAAAGAACTAAACTAACCCAAATAAAAAAAAAAAAAATCAAAGATTTGAATATCATTTTAGTATTCATATTAATAAAGTTTGTTTAATTTTAGTTCATATATTTTTTATTGTCTAATTTTAATCATTGTATTCTTAAATTTAGTTTGTTAAAATCAATTTTTACCAATATTAATTTGATAATAATAATATTTTTCATATTAAAAATAAAACATGTGAATATATTGTCCAAATTTTATAGTAAAAAGATTAGGTAAACTCAAAACTAACCCACAAATCTTTTAGGCCAAGAAGTAGAGTTCACAACTCTCTATTTCTAAACACCTTAGATAAAACAAGGAGTAGAGTTTACAACTTTCCACTTTAAAGAGAAAAAATTGGGCTGATGTACGTTTTTCCTATGGGACTGAAGCTATGCCCCAAAGAGACCTGCCCTGTAGTACAAGGTTCAAATTCTCCTATTAGATAGGAAATGGGGAGGGGAGCAAGGAGAATTTTCTCCTCCAATAAATAAAATTATATGAAAAGTCGAAACCAACCTAATCCTTAGGTTGAGTTATTTGAACAAAACAAAATTTAATATTAAATATCTAAAAAACCAAGAAGAACGAGAAGAAAGTAAAGAGTAGAGAAACTTGAGGATGCATGTATTATGTATCCTATTGTATATTACAAACGTGTCCAGATGATCTTGATATAGAGAAAAAAGATAAAGATATAAAAAGATCTATAGACTTTTGATATCATTTAAAGATAAAAATATAAAAGAAATAATAGTAAAGATACTTAGGAATATGTAATTCAAATTTCTATAACAAATTCGTTGTTTTGAAAGAAAAACAAGAACATAAACCTGTATTAGCAATGGCAGACCTGATATTTACAAAATAAGGTTACAGTTACAATGTTGGACCCAAAGTTGTTCATGATATCAATGCCCTCCACCATGAAAATTCCTGATGCGAAACAGAATAAGCCATGTCAACCAAAAATGAAAAACCACCAAAGAATGGTTCATCACTCTCATGAAACATGGGTTTACAAGGGGAAAGCCAAAATCAAACGAATTACACTACCAAATTAATCAGATATAACATTTGATCATGCTTTAGTTCTTAGTACAAAAATACGGGAAGGAGACACCATTCTCTTGCCAATCAGTATCAACTCCGAACTGGGAGTTGTTTATAGGAAGCCTTGAACCCCATGTCCGGCTCTCACTTCTCTGTAAATAGAAAGAGCTTCCTCCATAACCTTTGCTTGAGCAAGTAACTGAGCTCTTTTCTTTCCAGATGGGTGAGTTGATAGATAATCTCTCAGGGCAGACTCACCCGTCACCTTACCCAACCTCTCATATACCCTGGGCGCAACCCGAGGGTCGTATCCAGCAGAGGCCATCAAGAGCAGACCAATGTAATCTGCTTCCATTTCCATCCTGAATCCATAGAAATGTTTGAAAATATTAGACTGCAAACTCAGCCCATCGGTAGATGGATAGAGTACTTCAGGAATTCAATTGTTTTGTTTTAATAATAAATACGCAAACGACATTTTTCACTTGATAATGGTTGGGCATCTGAAGGAAAAAATAGTACTACTCTAAACAAATCCAGAATCCACCTCATCAAGAATCATTGTGAACGCCCTTCAAGTATTTTTAGATGCTTGAACTAGAATTTCTTATAAGACTTTTGATTAAGAAAGCAAAGCCGAAAGGAGGAATGTACTTGGCCTTTAAATTTCTCTACAGATGACCAATGCCTGGTAATTTAATGTCTCGAGATTAACTTGCAAGTAACCAAAAAAAGAAACTTTTATAGCTGTGGTAATGCTAGATAATTGTTGACAGCCATTCCCATCAAGCCTTTGTTCATCAAATGAAGATTTACCTTCTACAACCATTTTTTTCCATGTCGTGAAGAACAGAAATACATAGAACAAACAAAGATAGCATGAAGTTGACAAAATAACATGTTTGCGCGTACATACACATCTATTAAAATCAAGCAAACAAGTAAACCTACCATGAACTATACTAAATCAACATAACAAATAAAGATATAAAGAAAAGAACTCTGAACTGACCTTCTAGAGAAAGGAAGCCTCAAGAACAGAGTTGACATAGTGTTGACAATATCAGGCATGACGAACTGATAAAGGATAATTTGCAGAACGGCAAATCCCAGGTTCTTCGTGATACCCTCTGCAGCATGTCGAGCCACAGCATGGGCCACCTAATTAATGAAAACAAGATCTAAAGGTAATAGCCTGAAGGTACAGGTCTGGCACTTTACCTTGAAAAGGCAAGACTCACAAAATAAGGCAGACCTCAGACACGTGCCTTGTGTGAAGCCTCAAGGCGCAAACCTTGGGCCTTAGGGCATTTCATTACTTTTTTTTTATAAAAATAGTAACAATTAGAATTTTTCCATCTTAATTCACTACAAATCTTAATTCACTACAAAAAATCAAATTTACGAAACTAAAATGCTAAATTTCTTGTATTTAGGGGCTTATTTTCGTATTTCCACGTGAGGTATGTTTCTTTCTTAACGTAGTACTTTTATATATAGCGTGCCACACAAACACCTTGCACTTAAGCCCAGAAAACTATTCCGCTCTATTGCAACAAAAAACATTAAAGCATGATTATAAAGGTAGAGCTAAGTGAAAGCTTGCAAGTTAAAGAACAAAAATATTGATATTGATGTCAATAGAATATGTGGTCGATGACTCAATAAGATGAAGAATAAGAGAAAACGATGGCGATTCGAACTCACCATATCAAAATTTATCGTAAAAACATTCATATAATTTTTCATAGATGCATTATTTCCAAGAAACAACTCAATCATATAGATAATGATTATGGAAGAAAAATGTGTAGCTTTCGTTGTGATTGTTGCATTTGATTTATGATACCATATAACATACCTCATGACCAATAATAGTAGCAATTTCTGCATCATTTGTGAAGTGCTCAAGCAAGCCAGTGAAAACAACAATTTTCCCACCAGGCAAGCAAAATGCATTAACAACTGGCTCATTCACCACCAAAACCTCCCAATTCAATCCATCCAAATGCGAGGTATTTGGTTGGGACCCCTGACCCTTCTTTCGACTGTGCTCAACCCATTTGTCATCCAGAATCTCATCTTCACGGTACCATTTACCTTCCAACTTCTCATTCCCAGAATCTCTAAGCGCAATCAATGTCTCATGGCCACTCCCTTCAGGAGCTCCAATCACAGCCTCTGATGCATAGCCTAAATCACTCCACACATTCTCTTGCCTCAACCCTCTTTGTAATGCCTCAATAATATCCTTAGCAATCAATCTTATTCTCACACTTTCTGGGTGTATAGCAGGCAATATTTTACCCTTGAAAGCTGCTTTCATTTGCTCAAATTCAGACTCTCCAATCTTCCTCTCCATTGGTTTGGACAACAGCACAAAATGCCTTCGTTTCGTATAAGGTATGGTCTCTAAATTCCCGTAATACACAGTGATAAAAACTCCCGAACCCGCCACCACAACAATCAATAAAGTTCTTGGATCTTGAAACCATCGCCGAGGTCCTCTTGGCTTAAAATGCTGGACACGGTAGCGATCGACATAGTAAAATCTCTTCGAATCACCGAAGAAGGGATTGTATCGTCTCCTGATCTCCCCAAATCTTTGTACAATTGGAGAAACCGATTGAAACCCATGAGAATTAGAAGTTTTCCCAGATGGAAACGAATACCCAGTATGGGAAATTCTTGATCTAGAACCTTGAATTAAATCTTTGGGAAAAATCTTTGAAGACAAATTCCGAAATGCATCGAATACAAACTTCGATTTTCTAGAGCAATTCATATCTCTAGATTAAAACACATGTGGAAGTCCAATAAACCAGATTGAATCAGAAACTAGTTCTCTCATGAATATTTGTATTCATTTCCGTGAAAAGTAAAATGAAAATGGGAGAAAAGAAACAAGAGAAGAGGGGGTTGAAAAGTAATAGAAAATTGTAACCTTGAATACCCGATTGAGGCTTGAAGAAGGGAAGCAATATGGGTTGATCCAGATTTATCTGGAAGTTTTTGGTAGTAAGAAGCCTACGGTGGCGACTGCGGGGGGTGATGGTAGCGGTGGCAAAAACCCACCGCATGAGTAGCTCAGCATCTTAATACATTAGGTAGGTTTCAAGTCGAGAATCTTCTACTCAAGTTCCCAACAAAAAATAATACCTTTTCATTCTTTGTTCCTCATCTTATCCCCAATGTTACATTAAACTTTTGTAAATGTAAATATCAAGTTTTGGTTTTTATGAAAATGCCATCCATAAAAATTTCCAAAAACTTTATGAGAGTAGTAGAAACTAAAATTACTTACTCCGTGGATCAAATGATTTAATTATGCAACAATTCTAGTAATTAGAAAGAGACATATCTTGATTCAGTATATGATAAAATAAAAATAAAAAACTAACTGTACCTTCAAATATTTTCTTAAAATTCTTCTTGTTTTAAAATTAAATTTGTCTATGTTAGGATGGATTAGAAAAGAAACTTCAAAAAGTCTTTTTTTATATATACTTATTTAATAGACATATTAAAATGAACTAAAATATTTATAAAAGAAATTTATGACCGCTTTTTTATGATAAATTTTCAACAATTATAGTCTATGACAACTTTGAATAACTTCATGAAATCATTGCCGCCAACCTTAGATCAATGTTTCTAGCACCGATCAATTTTACTCGATTGCATTTCAGCAACTAACGTCGAACAACTTCCAATAAATTAGATATTTATTTTAAAAAAATTAATATAGTTATATATTTATTAAAGCCTCAAGAAACCATATTCTCGACAACCGTTTTTGTCCAACTGTCGACGATCTTGTTTTAGTGACCATTATTGACAATTTCAGCAACCACTTATGTCAATCTCTAATCACCATTTTTCAGTACTAGCATCGACCACCATCTCTCATGACAATTTTTCAACAACTATTATGGCCAACATTTTAATAAAAACATTTCAACAATAAAAGTAAAACTAAATTAATAAAAAATTATATATTATTATAGTTAATTGGTTAAATAATTTTCAAATATAAAATATAATTTGGTAATTTTTACGCTTTTTGAACCAAACATATAATAATTCAAAATTACTTTTAAGTATTTAAAAATCCCTTTTAAAAGTTTGGAACCAAACAAGAATTTGATGGTAAAATCACTTTTACAAAATCAATGGTTATAAATTTATTCTTCTAAAATTACCATTCCAAGTACGGCTCGAAAACATAAACCTAAATAAGTTTGAAACTTTTATACACTATACTATCATATGACTCATTTTATTATTCTCAAGAACAGAGATTAGATAGTTAAGATATCTACTTTTCTTTTTTGTCGAAAAGTTAAAACTTTAAATCCTCTCTATCCACATTTATCGTAATGAAACAATAATAATGAGATATTGACCCAGAACACAACCATAATTTCAACAACCACACTTAGAACAATCTAAGTACATACTTGAGAGTGATATCCAAAATCAACAAAATCACTTTTTTGAGTTTGAAATTACTTTAAAACATAATTTTAATCACTCAAAATTGACTTAATATTATATTTTACTCTTTTAAATTTTTATACCATTAAAATTAAATTTGAAAAATTAAAAACATGTTTATAATTTTGAAAATTTGAACAATCACTCTCAAACATGGGATCATTTCTAAAAAATAATAAAATAAAAATAAAATCCCAACCTCCAACATAATAGTGTTTGAGGTAGAGATGTCCACGGAGCGGGAATTTTTCCATGGGACGGGATAGAATTCCACGCAAATTGAGTTCCCATGGAGAAATATACCCACTTTTGTTTTTTGTTTTTTGTTTTTGATATATATATACATTCTTTTCTTTTGGAGCGAGGCCGGGATCGGGATTGGGGTCGGGGAATGTATTTTCCGTCCCCGATCCTAAAATGTCAATGGAAATAATCATCTCCACTCCTTCCCTCATTTCTCGTGTATTTGAGAATTCCCCATCTTATTAGGGGTTAAATGTACATCTTTGAGGGCATGCCTTTACATGGCTGAGGTATAACAGAGTTTTTATAGGATAAAGCGTTAAAGGAAGAATCCCACTTGAAGCAAATAAATAAACAAAAATTTTCGTATCTCTTTTCATTTTACATATCAAGAAATAAACAAAACCAGAAATTTCTCTATTTCCCAATTCCAAAATAAGATCTTCAAAAGCTTATCCCAAGTCGGGAGTCTCGATCACCAACAACTCCCTCAGCCTGTTGTACAACTCTGCACTAGTCCCCTATACTAAAAGTGCTACATGTAAAGTATATTCTTATCAAGGGATAGAACATGAACAACCATCCTCACATAACACAAAGTTACAAGAGAAGTAGAAGAATAGACACTAAAATGACATAGAAGCACCCTATGCAACCTGAAATATGGTTTGAGGACGAAGGATGACCACACAAGTTAAACCCGAACCATACATCGCTCGGTATGGCAGTGTTGTAGTTAAATGTGACGGGTCTAGAATTATGACCAGAGATTGTCACTGTTGTTGGGATCCAGGCATCCGGTCCGGTGCGATAAAGATAAACATAGCAAATTTGGTAAGCACAAGGTCCATTAATGCCAAATGTATCAGAAGAACATCTTTCAAATATCCTTCTAGATGGGTCATCGAGCCTTGGCACATAAATCTGATACACAAGTTAAAACTCACCACTCGTTATACAAAACAAACTTCTTCAATGATTAATTATAAAATGTTCAATTTTTCCCAAATTTATCTGAAAGTAAAAGACGTAACTGAGATTGCTTTTGAACTATAATATGGTATAGGTGTTCTTTCAAATTCTTCTATCAACACTGTGATCTGCCGATGTTTTGGAAGTTCTAGACATGTTAATGAGCTATATATGAGATATTACTCAACTGGCTAATTACTATGGATGATTTCTAAGATATGTTAATTTATCAATAAATGCATAACTGATTTGAAGAACATATAAATCAACAGACTATCATCCCATCATAATCCTGATTCGAGAAATAGAAACCCGAGTAGATTTCAATTTCATTTTGTATCGAAAGATAAAGTGTAAAACCAATATATTACCATAACCTAAGGAGAAGTTCGTAAGCGTTTGTATCCCTAATCAATTGCAAAATTGAACTCCGATTTTATTCATCAACCATAACAATATCTAAAATTAGTTCAAATCGTAGACGATCGAGAAACCTAGGCCTTTCTATTCCGATACAATCATTGGGAAAATGAAGGTTTAAACAAAGAAAACCTGGTTTCCATAAGCATCGCCGAATGAGAGACTGATCTGATCCCTTGTGTATGTAGGTGACAAACAACTCGTTGATATAACAACCGAATAAGAACAACTCCCAAGTTGCTTCAACATCAGAAAGTTGCAAACAAAAACACAAAATTAAATCGTTGTCAGATACATCCAAGGAATACAACAGATTGAAAATCAGCAAAATGGAAATGGAAATGGAAATGGAAAGAGAAATGGAAATCAGCGATACAAAACGGAGATACCTGAATATAGGTTAAATTAAAGGATTCGGCAGGTTTGGGCAGCAATTCGGTGGCTTCTAAGGAAGGGAAAAGAATGGCGGAGGTAAGGAGAAGACAGAGCACCCCTTTAATGTCCATTTTTTCTGGGTGCGTGGAGGAGCCTTTGGAGAAGAAGAGTACGAAAAATTACCGAGTATGATGCATCCTACAAAGAGCCATCATATTTATTTGAACCGTTGAACGGTACACAAATTTCCACATCCGTTCTCGGTTTTAATTATTAAATTTTATAGATTCATATGTTTAAATTTTGAATGACTTTTGAGCATAGCTTAACTTATTTATGCGTTTGTTTTGTGTCAACCAAAAAAAAGACATTTTTATACCCAAGTTGGTTTAATTTCTTTCCTTCTTCAAGATAATTTTAAAGCTAACTTAATAATATGATAATTTAAATTTGTATTTAGAATAATAATTTTAAAAACAATAATCAAATATATAACAATATTCTTAAAAGATCGTAAATACAGTAAATCTACTTAACATGCGCAATTCTATTTGCTTGTGTATTTTTTATGTAGTTCACCTTTTGTAGCCTTCCATTTTTCCCAAAACACATTCTCCTTGGATATTCAAGTGCTAAGATATGCAACATATGGAAATTATGATAGTAACAGATACTCCTCCATATTCAACAATCATAACACAACTCCATCAAATCCGTTTCTACATATATCAAAGTTGAATTACACAGCTCTTCATATGATCATCAAATTCGAAAATACAGTACAAATACAGACACAGCGGTGGATCAAAATAGAAACAAAAAATATATCTAGCCCACCAAGCCAAAACCCATAATACAGACTGACAATAACATTCATAGCAAAAAGCTGCTGAAAAGCACAGGGATCAGAGAAGCAAGCCATTTCCACCTTGGCAGACAGCCGGCTGTGGAAGGGACTGATGGAGGCGGTGGTGGTGGCGGTGATGGTGACGGAAAGTATTGGCAGTCATCAAAGCCATACCATGTGTCATTCGGGATTGAGGAGTTGTATGTGTATTTAACAGTGTCAATATCAGGGCTGGAGATTTCTACAGTCTCTGGAATCCAATCGTCTGAGCCGTTCTTGTAAAGATAAAAGAAACATATCTGGTCAGTGCATGGTCCTATCAGTTCAAATATGTCTTTTCTGCATTTCCCAAATGCATTGCCGCTTTCAACTTCTAGCTTTGGCTCATATATCTGCTTTTCAAATTCTAAATCAGTAACATAAACCTTCATATAACTATAAAGGTTGGTCAAACAGAGCTTTCTTTTCCTTTTTCTCTTTTCTTCTTTAAATGTCTCGGCAAGACAGTTTTAGAATCTACAATTCAACCATTTTACTTAAAAGGAAGATCCAAACCACTATAAAAAAAAATTAAGAAAGAATACGTTCAAAACCAAACCTACTACATAAAACAAAGTTCTTTTGTCTTTATCTTCATTTTTATTATATTATTGAATAAAAACCAACCACAGATGGTACATAATTTGTTCATTTTATCTATTCAATGAACATCTACGTTTCCAATTGTTTAAAGCCACTAAGTGATAGTTTAAATATCGAGTTTACGACTGTGCTTAGGTTCTTGTTAGATGATAGATAACGGTAATGACGAAATATAAATTTTAAGTTGATTTGAATGACTAACAGTGCTACTACCCTTTCTGTAAACAAAAATTTGATTTTAGTTTCAAAACTGTTTTTAAGTGATAGATATATAATATTAACAGCGAACCATCACATAATACATTGCATGTAATAACAGACATCTTTCAAAACAGATTATAAGTTTCTAATATCAATTTTCCATTCATTCAATAAAATATAAGAAAGTGTAAGAGAATCCCAAATTGATGAAGGACTCTCAAGAATCTTAATGAATATATTTCCTCAAACTTCAATTTCAAAAAAGGAAAAGGAAAGCCCACATGTTCTAAAGCAGTAATTTGTTCTTTTCTTGCAATTCAAAACTCGAATATTCAAAAATAAACCTTAACCAAGCAGATTGGCAAAACAGCCATATTAAATAAAACTTCAGCACCACGAACTATTTTAATTTCATTCTCTAAGTCTAGAGGCTTCGAGAGATGAAGTAATTGCAAAGTAATTTAAAAGCAAAATCTCGGAAGATTAAAACGAACCTGATTCCCATGAGCGTCCCCAAACAGAACGCCGATTTCGGAACTAATATAGAAAGGGGATGAGCAGCTTGTTGTTATATTGACTCTGTAATTGCAATCTCCCGCTTCCTTCAGGAGAAAATAGAAAAAGAAGAAGAGAAGAGAGTGAGATAAGAACACGAATGGAGGGGTGAAAGAAAAAATTGAAGAAAGAAGAGAGGTAGAGTAGAATGATAAAGGGAACCCGAATATAGGCAATGGATAAGGATTTAGAAGCAGGTTGAGGCAGAGAACCGGTTGACTGAGAGGCGGAAATGGAGAATAAGGAGAAGATGAAGAAAGGAAGTAGAGGCGTCGCCATATTTAGAGAGCTTGATTTTTGCTTCATTGAAATGGGAGTAGGGAAAATTTGGTTTGAATGAAATTTATGGTGTGGAATTTGTGATTGGAGTATGGAGGAGGGAGGAGGGAGGAGGGAGGAGGTAGGTTTTACACTGCGGGGAAGTCGAGAAGTAAAAGAAACAAAGGTTCTTATACCAAATGCAAAATGCAAGTGATCCCCAAACTTTTGTAACCAATAAAACTAATTGACAATTGTAAAGTTGGAAGTGTTTCGCATCATTGTCACACCATTCTCCATAATTTGAGAATATGAGAATCAAACTATTTTATTTTGGATGTTGTGAGTTAATAATAGGAAATTAGAAAAGTGTTGTATTGGAATTCTTAAATATGAGAAATTATGAAAGTGTCATATTAGTTTTGGAGCGTATGTAAACTCTTTGGTTAGGAATCTATGTTTTATGTTTCTTAAATATGTTGTTAAGCTATTTTAGATCCTAACTGTGGATTACTTGGGCATGCTTCTGCATAACTATTATTGGATATTAGTTTCACATGTTAATATCATTTTTCATGCTTTCAAATATAGTAATTTTGGACCAATCATAAATCGTTATTTGTAAATTTATTTGTATCCCAAATTAAAACTAAAAACATAAGATAATGTCGACTGTTTTTTACGATTGAATCATAGGTCTGATTCATAGACCAACAAAGCTCACAAAGTTCATCGGAGGACTTTATAAATATGTAGTTCATAAAATTTAGAGAGAAATCTTCTAATAATTCGAATACCTCCTAAGCCGATCACCTTCAAAGGTTAAAGTTTCTTTTAAAGATGCAACCTTTTTTTCAAAACTACAACTTCAAGAACATAATGTGTTTTACTTCTTCAAATCAAACATAGATTTTCAATAAAAAGAAAGTTAAGGGATCAAATATTAGAGGATAAATTATATTGCATCATAATCAACATCGACACCAATTAAAATTGACAGAACACTATGTCACACTCCATTTATATCGATCTAAACCATAAAAAGTGAGTTTAGCTTTGTGTCGAAAGTACAGGAAAAATTCTACATTAGCTAATAGAAAATTTATCATTATTATTATTTAAATAAGAACCATCTTTATTGATAAGAAGAATTTATTTAAAAATTTAAAGTAGACAATGTCACGTACTATCAAATATATTTTAAAATATTTTTATCTTTCAAACCGAATAGGTAATAATTTTAGGAATATTCCAAAATATATTTAAAGGTTTAAGAATAGGGGATTAATTTAACTTATTCTTACTACTCACACAAGATTATCAGGAGAAACGTTTTTTCATCAAAAACGTTTTCCATGAAATTGAACTTATGATGTGTTTGTGTTGATGTGATGTGGTACGGACTCTAGTACTTGATCTTTTGATTTTCTCCATTGAATGTGTACTATGTATGGAAGTTGTATGGAAGTGAAGCACTTGATGTCTTTAAAGTCAGAGCCTTGGAGAAAGATTTGCATCTCCAAAGAACTTGAGCTTCAACAAGCAAAACATGTCTTCAATAGGTAAAAAATTATAAGCCCACAAATGAAGACAACTCCTCTATTTATAGAGTTGTCAGTGGAGTTTATGCGCTTGGGCTTGTTAATCCATGTATCGGACCCATGAGCTCAACCATGTGAATCTGGACCTTATTTAGCTTTTGACATAAATTAAACCTATTTTTGGACTCAATTGAATTTTGAATCAGATATAGAACATTTAATTGAGTCTTACAAATTAACTTGATCTAACGGTCATGATGAAAGTACGTGACGTCACCAAGATTCGTCAATTTATATCTTCAATTTGCATTTGGGACATAAGTTAACTCTTAACTAGTCCCAAATTCAATTTTTTGTATTTCTGTCATCAATTTGATAAATGACATAATAAATTGTGATAGTCAAAAATTTCACATTCAACAATTATTATGAGATATAAAAGATGAAAATTAGAAATCACTAAAATACTATTTAAATATTATGAAGACTCCCTAGAGGATTGTTTTTTTTTTTTTTTTTTTTTCCTATTATTGTTGTTATTATTTTATTGGAAAAGAAGATTTGGAAATTGTATTGTATGTTAGATTAATCTAATGCGTGTCCATTGAATACGACTATCATATGCCCCTAAAGTCGGGTACAATTCTCAACCTTCTTTGTTTATTTGAACCTTTTTATCATCCATATCTATAAAACAGTGATGAGGAAGTCCGCTTCAGTCATTCGAGTCTTTGAGAGCCACTCTCTCCTATGAAACTCTTCTCTGTTCTATGATTGATCTAATCGTTATAGAAACTGAAAAGAGATTTGAACAGAAGTCTGAAAAAAATACTAATACTACACAAAAGAATATGTTTTCTTTAAAAAAAAAAAAATAGAATAAACACAAGCAGAAGAACCTGAGAAACATAGAGTAAAAAACAATCCACCCAACGCCCTCTCATATCGTATTGAGTTACATAGTGCCGCCCAGGTTTGGAACTCACTTTTTATAAAGTTGATGTGCACGCATGCATGTGACTTCACCTCATTGATTGAAGGTCTAAGGGGTCCATAGAATCAAAAATATTTTCCTTTTTCTTTTGCGTTTTTAGAAGAGAGAGTTCTATGGTTTGAGCAAAAAAAAGTTAATTGTTACAATCTTAAATAATAAAAAGTACTGTTTGTAAATAAATTATAATATATATTTGATTTGATGTATAACACATAACAAAGTAAAAAAATGATAAATATAAAATAGTAAGAACTATAACAAATATAAATATCATAACAAATGAACATTTTGACTAACTAAACAGAATTTAGACACCCGTCTATTAAAAATTACTTTATTTTCTTTCCTAGAATAGTTGACTATGTTTGTCCCCAAGTAACGAAAAATTCAGAAGAAAAAAAAAGATCAAATAAAATAAATTAACATATTCATTATATATAATATTGAAAGAAATATATTTCCGAAGTATTCAATTAAGAAAATAAGTTTTTTGGAAAAAGAAAACAAACAAAAACATGAAAATTTAAAATAACTTTTGAAACATTGCTTTTTCTCATTTTACACTACAGAGGCTCTTTGATATCTATTCACCACTTGGTTTTTTTTTCTGTAAATCTTTTAAATATTGATCCGCTTGCCATGTTAGATCAAAATATCATAAAGAAGTTTAACATCGACACGTCCATTAAACAATGTCTTCAAATTTACATAGAAGATAATAACAACAACAACAATAATAATAATAAAAAAAAAGATGATATATATCGCCATCACACCCATCACAATTCTTTTAAAAAATGAAAAAGAAAAAAAAATGCTAGGCAATTTTAGAGATGGAAATACTGAGATAACTGAGCCCACTGTCATGGAAAAAAACATATATCCCATACAACTGAAAAGATGAAAACATAAAAGCTTTTTGGAAGCTTACATAGAGACCTTTAGGCATGGTGGAAAATGGGACGAAACATAAAATAAAGTATCATCCCCAACCATAGAGCCACCATTATCAACCAACAGCCACAAAACAAGCAGTGGCTGTAGAATTGCATCAGTCCCATACAGCTGAAAAAGACAAAGGTTTCACTAGAGCTTTGAAAGCTTACACAGAACTCCCTACAACATGATGAAATGGGGGGAAGAAACTTCAACAAAACATCATCACCCACCCACCGCTACAAAATCTACCTACTACACAAACCAAACAGCTGCTGCAGAATCATAGAAGAGCAGTCAACAATCCCAAAATCACAGACACCATACCCGATTTCTGACCTGAGATCTTGCTGGAGGACGATGGAGGAGTAGGATGAGCAGGCGGGGGCGGCGGGGGAAGAACTGGCTTTGGTGGAGGAGGCGGTGGTGGAAAAACTGGCTCCGGCGGTGGTACCGTGGGATAGGGAGGAGGAGGAGGAGACAACCAGGGAAGAGGTGGGGCAGGGAAGACGGAGGGTGGCGGCGGCGGGAAAGTATATTGACGCAAATCGAAGCCAAACCAAGTGTTTGTTGGGATGGAGGATTTGAAGATAAACAGAAGGGGATTGATTCCAGAGCCAGAGATTTCAACAGAGTTGGGAAGCCAATCGTCATCCCCATCCTTATAGATATACATATAACTGATTTGGACAATGCAGGGTCGATCCTTCAGAACAAAGCTATCTGTCTTACAACTACCAAACACCTTGTCTCCATTACTCAACTTCTTCTCGATTATCTATTATCAATTTGTGAAATCATTCAATCAAACACAAAACAAAAATCCCGTGGAATAAGATCAATCTATTTAGATTCAGAGTTTGATCAACAAAACAAAATAAAAATTATCATAATCTGAAGTTTAATATTCAATTCGGGCGAAAATCATCCTGGAGTGAGACTAGAAACAGAACGCATGACCTTGACTTAATTTGGGGAAATAAAATAACCCTGGAGTTCATAAATTAAAACCCTACTATTTCACATTCGATAATTTCTAATCCCTAAACGGCCGGAAATTTCATCTCTCCGAAAAAACTGAAAGAGATAGAAAAGAAAGAAAACCTGATTTCCATAAGTATCTCCAAAGAGAACACCGATTTCGCTAGCGATGGATGAAGGAGATGCACAGCTTGTTGCAACGGTGACGTAGTAAGAGCAGCTTCCGACTTCCTTCGCAACACGAAAGAAACAAAGAGAAGAATATTACAGAAAAGTTGAAATACAAAATTAGAAAAGTGAGGTTTGAGAATAGAAAGAGAGTTGAAACGCGGACCTGGATGTAGTGGATGGGAAGGGACGATGGAGCAACTTCTGGGTCCAAAGTAATGGGAGCCGGCAAGACAGCAGAGCAGACGACGGCGAGGAAAGAGAGAGGCAACAGCAGCAAGAAGAACGGCGAGGGAGGCGTGTCCATGTTTAGAAGAGCGTTAGGGAGAAGAGAAGGATGGTGAGGGGATTAAATGATGTGTGGGTTTTTATAAGGTTATGGCGGTAACTGATCGTGCACAGCCTCCAGACTCTTTTTGGGAAACGTTTCTGAAAGTGTTATTATACCTTCTCCAAAACAATAAAAAGAGAAAGAATTGGGTGTACCTGACGTGGCACATTTGTTATAAAATATATATACATATTTATATTTTAATTTTCATGTTTCAGTGGGTAAGAAGAAAGTAAGCATACAAATTTTACTTTTAACCATCGATAATTAAGCATCCAAAACATAAAACTCGTGCTTTCTATAGATTGCAAAATAAAATAAACTATATATATATATATATATATATATATATATATATATTATGAATCAATTTTAAAACCTTAAACTACTGGTCAATATTTTACGTGAAAATTTTAAATGATATATAAGTATGAATGGTTGGTGGCAATGATTTTGAACATCTATATAGTTCGATTTAGGTTTTACTTTAATATTATGTATATCTTCTAATAAGCTATATCGATATATGTCATTTAATAATGTTTTACTTTTTCAAGGATTAAAATGAAATTATTTTAATTCAAGTATAAAAGTTGTTATTGACCAAAAAAAAAGATAATTGCAAATGTAGCAATTATATTCAAAATAATTAAGTATGTAGCAACATTTTAAAAAAAATTGCAAATATAGTAAAATCTGTCAAAATCTATCAATGATACAAGTCTATCATCTGATAGACCATGTAGCAAATGTTGGTCTATCACTGATAAACTATAAGAGTCTATCAACCATATAAGTCTATCATCGATAAACTTTGCTATATTTATAATTTTTAAAAAATATTGCTACATATTTAATAATTATTCTAAAAATTGTTATCTATTATAATTTTTCAAAAAAAAAAAAGTTATTTGTATAATTTAACGATATAAATCATCATTTGTTAGGGATAATTTATTTTGTGTGGACAATTATATACTTAGATATATTTATTTAAGCTAGATGTATATAAAATTTTATATGAAATGGGCTAATATATTTACACAAAAAATTGATTCAATATACCTTTTCAATTATATTATCCTTACAATTTAATTTGATAATAATAACAATATGATAATATGACAATAATAACAATAATAGTAATAATGAGAAAAAAAGTTTTCCAAAACGTTTTCATAAAACCTATACAATTGAGAAAGGTATTATAGATACAAATAAAAGTGGCTAAAATATAACAATTTTAATTTTTTTAAAAAGTAATAAATGACAAATTAACATTAAATTTGAAGATTTATTAATGATGAAAACTGATTAACTTTAATGTTGAGGCAGTAGTTAGTTGTAGTTTGTGGCTGTTAATTTTTGGGGTAAATAATAAAAATGAAAAAGAGATAATAATAATAATGGAAAAGGCATAATAGATGAGAGGACGGAGGTGATGCCACGGATAGGGGTGACGCAGAACGGGGTCCAAATTGGACAAATATAGTAGTAGAGTCGTAAAATTTGAAAGTTGGCGCTTGTTTTTCAATTTCCCAAAAAGCGATTTGTATGTTTGTGGTTAGAAAACGAGAATCTCGTGGCACACGCACAAGCTGCACGTACTACCTTACCTGCTTCTTCTTCTTCCCTCCTTAACCCTACAAATATATAGTTATGAATTCTAAATTTCGTCAATATAAAAAATTCAGAAGTTAACATTTATTCTTTGTTTTATAGTTGGATTAAAAAAAAAAAAAAAAACTTATAAGTGTTTCTTATAATTTCATAAAATAATCATAATAGCTCCTCCTCTATAGAGATTATTTACATGAGTTTTACAAAATTAAAAAAAAAAAAAAAAGTAATTTTCATTTTTTATAAAATAAAATTATAGATTTAATTGAAACATATTTAAAGAAATTGAATGTAGTTGCATTTCATATCATATATTTTTTAAGCACAACAAAGTTCTAATAGCTAATCAGTTTATCTTTTTTATTTATAACTTTAGGCAACATTAATTACTTTATAACAGTAAATTCCAGCATATATTCCTAAAGTATTTATCTCTTTTTTTCTTTCTTTTTTAATTTAAGAAAATATTTTTGAGAAAAACTTTCCCCCTCTAACTAAGGAAATAAACTGAGAATAACATAGAAATTAAAAGTAAGAAATAAAAAAAAAACTAAATACAAAAAGAGAAAATTCCCAACTTGAAAAAATATCACCAACTAAAGATATAAAAAAGAATTTAATTAAAGTTATCACACTAAGTTTAAGAGTGTTTATAACTTAAAACTATATATATATATATATATATATATATATGTCCATTCGGTCCAATAAACTACACTTTTAATATTTTGTTAAAATTCTATCAAATATCTCAAGAAAAACTGAGTTGAACGTTCAAAGTATATGCATGGAGTGTTTTTAAAGAAAGATCACAAATGAAATTAACAAAACTCTAGAGTTCTTAGATAGACATATCATGATTCTCCCTCTCAAACTATTCTGAAAGAGTTTTTTTTTTTTTTTTTTTTTTTAATATGTTTAACCTAAGAAGTAAGAACCTAGTTTTCTAAAGCTTTAAAAATACCCTGATGAATAATAATAATAATAATAATGGCCTCAACTAACTTAAACAAACAAACAAAAGCAGAAAAAATAAATACATTATTCCATTATGTTATTTATCTTCTTTTTTTTTTTTACTCTCTCTCTCTCTCTTTATATTTGAACTAATCATAATTTTATCCCATAAACATTATTCATTTATTAAAATATTTTATTTTTAGTGTAAAATATGGAAAATGAAAATGGATTATATTAGAATACAAACAAATATTACCTAATAACATAACAATAATAATAATTATAATAATAATAATAATAATAAAGGATAGCAGAGTTATGTGACAGGCAAACCTACTATTTTATTATAAGAAGGGGAACAAAAATTAATTAGGGTATGTAGTAATAGTAAGCATTAATTTTGAGAGCTACTATTTGATGAAGCTCGTGAAATGTACGAAAGGGATAATAAAAGCCCTCGTGGAAGCTTGGTTGAATCAAACAACTCCCCTTTTTCTTCATTCTTAATTATTAGATAATAGTAGTAGTAGTAGTAGTAGTAAATGAGTTTTACTTTTACTTTAATCCAATTTTGAAACCAATTCCTACCCTCAATTACATAGCATCATCGGTCGTTATATCATATATTATTAAACCACTTTTACTCATCCATTTAAGTTTTATTTAATAAATTGAGTCAAGGGTTTTATACAATCTCACTATTTTATCCAGTGAAATTTAGGAACATAATTGTTTACATTATCTACGTTAGTATACACAACCTCTTGAGTTAGAAACAAAAAAACAAATTTTGCTATTAAGGTCATTGTTTCAAAAAAAAAAAAAAAAAGTCATTGAAAAAAGCATTATAATATAAAGGAATTCAAGAAAAGACCACATAAGAAAAAAAAATTTACTCTGTTAAAAATTAATTATCACACTCACACGTAATAATTATCTCTTTTGAACAAAATTGTAAAAGTATTGTCTAAAGTTTTTGTACTACTCATGCTTTTATCTCACTGTCTAACTAGAAAATACAAAAGTTAATTTATAAGGTTAGCATACCTCAGCTTAAAAGTGTTTCTAATCGATACAACTTAAAACCATATGCATGGACTATTTTTATTGTGTTTTAATTTGAATTTTCCATTGCTTCACTTGACTTTTTTCATCCGTGACAACTTCACTTCTAGTAATGTGTCAAAATATAACAAAAAGAATATTGTAGAGGTTTCGACGTGTAACCTCTTATATGTTTGGTATGATATCATTTAAGATGTTCATTTATCCGATAAGGTATTTGAATAGGTATGATAATAAAAATGTATGCGACAAGGAAAAAAAACTCAAAATTTAAAAATTTTGGAGAAATAATTTGTTTGTGCCTTTTAATTCTTATATGACAAAATTTCTACAATATTTTTTAATAAAATATTAGATATTGTGTTTGGTAAGTTATCACTACAAGAAAATGGCCCATTCCCGACGCCGAAAATCACGTCGGCATAAAAAACGTCGGGAATAAGGGTTTTCCCGACGCCATCAACAACGCGTCGGGAGATGCGTCGGGAAAACAATCTTTCCCGACGCACCACGAAGGCGTCGGCAACAATACGTCGGGAAAAGGAACTTTTCCCGACGCCGTACACAGTGCGTCGAGAGCGGCGTCGGGAATAGGGGTTTTTCCCGACGCCACGTAAAACGTCGGGAAAAGGGGTTTAATGAGCGTCGGGAATTCCCCTTTTCCCGACGCATTTTGGGGGATTTCCCGACGCCTCGTGACTGCGTCGGGAAATCCCCTTTAAATTCATTTCAGTACTGTATTCACAGAACCGAAGCCGAGAGGAGAGGAGAAAAAGAAAGGAGAAGAAGAAGAAGTCGCCTTGCCGCCGTTGTTTCCTTTTGTTCCGCCGCCGTCCGTCGCCGACCGCCCTCGCCGTTGTTCCTCGTCGCTGTCTGCCACGTTAGGTAAGTGAAATATGTAAATTTATTTGATTTAAGTTTATGTTTTAGGGTTTTTTTTGATAAAAATTAGTTTAGGGTTATTTTTTATGAAAATTAGTTTAGGATTTTCTTTTGGAATAGATTTTTGTTTGTTAAATGTATTTTTGTATAGAGTGTGTGTAATTTGTAGTTGAATTGAAATTTGAAATTTGAATGGTTTAGGATTTTTGTTTTAGAAAATTGAATAAAATTGAATGGGGGTTGAATTGGGGGAGAGGTTTATTGTTAAATTGAAAATTGAATTGGGAGGGGGGGTTTATATTTGAATTGAAAATTGAAAATTGAAAATTGAAATTGGAGGGGGGGGGGGGGAGGGGAATTTAGTTGAATGGAAAATTGAAATTGGAGAGGGGGGGGGGGAGTGGAGTTAATAGTTAAATTTAAAATTGAATTAGAGGGAGGGGGTTTAAGTTAAATTTGAAATTGAGATTGGGGGGGGGGGGGGGAATTTATAGTTGAATGGAAAATTGAAATTGGAGAGGGGGGGGGGGGGGTGGAGTTAATAGTTAAATTTAAAATTGAATTGGAGGGAGGCTATCCTGCAGTTATGGTAGCCTTCTTTGTTTTGAATTTGTTTATGTTTGGGATGGCTATCTTGCAGTTATGGTAGCCTTTTTTGTTTTGAATTTGCTGGTATCAAGGGGTGGTAGTTAGGATAGCTTGAAGTATTTTGTTGTTAATAATTAGGTTGTGTTGGCTATCCTGCAGTTATGGTAGCCTTTGTAGTTTGGAGGGGTTTGTAGGATGTGAAGATATTTTGAAGTATTGTGTTGTTAATAATTAGGTTGTGTTGGCTATCCTGCAGTTATGGATAAGGGTTGGATGAAACTTAGAAATAAGTTATCCCTTGAGTATAGACATGGAGTGACCCAATTTTTAGAATTTGCCAAATTTCACGTTGATGCTTACGGACGATTGAGGTGTCCATGCAAGAGATGTTTGAATTTAAATTGGAGCTCATTAGAGGGTGTGGAAAGACATCTACTGACTATAGGAATATCCCCCTACTACACAGAATGGGTGTATCATGGAGAGTCTAGCTATGAGGAAGGAACTAGTAGTAATCCTTTTAATGAAGGAACTAGTAGTACACAATTTAATGAAGAACACTTGTCACATGTTTTTACAATCGTTGAAAGACCGGTTGTGCGTCATGTCACTGACGACTTCATCGACGATGTGGATGAACACTTGTCACATGCAAGCGATGAGGAATTATAGTGACAAATTAAACCACGTATGCACATATTTATATCTAGTTTATATATTTTGATTCTAGCTATGTGTTTGTATTTGGTTATTGAATGTTTGTTTTTGATATGTTCCTCCAGTTTGAGGAGGATTTAGATAACATTGCGGGAGGGTCGTCATCTGTGGGCGACAAGTGGAAGCTATGAAAAAGATGATTGAAGACCTAACTCGTGCACAACAGGGACCACCACATGATCCCTAGCCCTGCGGTACGGTACGTCGTATATGTCTCTATTATTCTTAAGTTTTTGCAATATATGATTATGTATTAAACTTAGTTATTTTTATACCATTTTTAGGACCAAAGGTGTAGAATGACGCGCATACGCACCTCGTTGGAAGATTGGGTCTTATGTTTATGTTTTTTGTATATTGAAAACTATATTTTCTTGTAGTCAACTTATTCGTATTATTAATTTTAATTCTATTTTTTAATTTGTGTTTGTATATTTATTAATTTAATCCAAAACGTCACCAAATTTTTTTGAGCAATCCGAACATCATTGTGAATGTTTGAGCAAAATATTATAAGGAAAAAAGTAAAAATAAAATATTTAAAAAAATATATAAAAAATATTTCCCGACGTTCATTACGTCGGGAAAAAAAACGTCGGAAAATAGGCTTTCCCGACGCCGTGAGCTGCGTCGGCATAAAAGGCGTCGGGAATAAGGTTTTCCCGACGCCGTCTATGCCGACGCATCCCACGGCGTCGGGAAAGCCTTTCCCGACGCCGTACCAATTCGGCGTCGGGAAAGCCTTTCCCGACACGTTTCCCCCCGACGTTCTTCCCGACGTCGTTTTGTACGTCGGGATATCCTTTCCCGACGTTCTTTGAATTTTCGCCGACGTATTTGTGCGTCGGGAGTACCCACATTTCTTGTAGTGTATGAATGATCACATCTAAAATCAAAACGAGTGGCTTAATTGAAGAGGGTTGAAAACTTTTAAAAAAAATAAATAATAACAGCTTCTTGTTTGTTTTTTTCTTGAAATCCATAGAAAGAAATGTAAAAAACGGGGGTGGCAGCAAAAATCTGGGAAATAAGTTTTCTTTTTTTTCCTTGTTGGTTGATAAAGTGTGTCAACCCACATCCTAGACCTTTTGAATGCTTCTATTTTGCCCTAAGATTTAGTTTTCTCAAATACAGTTTATTTCATAAAATGATTTATTTTAATTTAGTGTATCTTGTGTTTTTATATGTAACAAAGTATAGGGATAAGATAATTGAATTCTTAAAACACAATGTAATCGTTTATCGATTGGTTCTATAATTGTTATAACATAAATGAATTGAGTTTTATTAGAATAAGAGCATTTTTTACAATTTCTTAATTGTATTTCATATATTATTTTGACATATTAACGATAAAAATTTATTTTTACTATTTGTTCAAAGTAAACCTTAAAAGTCGTCATTTTGCTATTCTTTTTTTTTTTTTTTACAATTACAAAAATATCAATTTTAGAAATAATAATTAAGTATATATCAACATTTTTAAAAAGTTGCAAATATAGCAAAGTCTACCGCTTATAGATTTTTATAATTGATAGACTCTTATAACATGTTTGAGGGAAGGATTATAAAGGGGAGGGTTAGGTTATCTAACCCAACCTTCGTTTGAAAGAAAGGTTATCATAACACTAGTTTTACCCTTTCAACCCTTCCTTTAACCCTTTCTCAACTCTTCCTTAATTCATTCTTTTTCTCATTTATAATTTCTATATTTATGAGTTCCGTTAATCTAAATTTTTTTTATTTTAAAAACACGGTTTATTTTTTAAGTTGTGAATTTAGTACAATTACATTATTAAAATTTCAATTTCTTTCTTTATTCTTGAATTAGGTAGTTTATCGTGATTATACAACAATTAAATTTTTAATTTAATCAATTTCATGTTCGAAGTCATATCAATATATTTGTGAAATTAAAACCTTGATATCAATCTTAACCTCATTGTATTTTCTTAATTAGCTTAAATATCTAAGGAATGTCAACCCAATAAAAGAAATGGTAAAATTTTAATAAACTACCATAAATTGATTACAACAGTTATCTAGGACTATTTGATTAAATTTAAAATTAGTGGGGTTGTAGTTTCAACAAACTTATTAGAGATGGTTTGTCTATATTTTTCCACTTTCATAATGTTATTTTGATTATTAAATTAAGCTTGGTTAAATTAACCAAACAAATCTTTTGTAATAGAGATGGTAGGTTCATGAATTTTTCACGCAATAATTATTGTAGAATGACTAGAATAGATATTTTGAAAGCATATAAATCACTATTAAAAAGAATAAAAATTAAAGTTTATATTTTAAAAGTAGACTACAATAATCTGAAGAGAAACCTAAAACTAGATTGATTGTAATTTTCCACTAAAAAAACTAAAGTTGGTGCTATTTTTTGTTTCTGGTACTTCTCGTATTTCCAATTGTTATTTGCACTTATTTACATATTTACGAGTTGCGTGTCACATTTATAAAAACCAATTTATTGAAATGTAATGAATCCTTAAGAAATGTTGAAAATGAATGTCATAGTTAAATAAATTAAGACAAATTGTTTTACAAAAACTATGACAATTTGATAAATTAAATATATGAAATTCGTGTATTTAATTTAGAATATGAATTAAAAAAAATTATTCGTATATAATGTTATTTAAAAAATGTTGAAAATAAATGTCGTATTTAAAGAAATTAAGACAAATTATTTTACAAAAACTTTGACGATTTGGTAAATTAAACATACGAATTTGTGTATTGGATTTATAATGAATTAGAAATAAATATAAGAAAAATAAATTTCATATTGCCTACATAACTCTTTCCCCCAAACGCATCTTATCATAACACTATCAAACCCTACTCACATAACATTTCCCTAAAACACATCTTATCAGAACACTTCTTCCACCCTTCCCCAAAAACATTTTATCATAATCGTAAGTTTATCATAACACTAAGTTTATTATAACCCTAATTATTTCCCCAAACAGTCCTTTATGATTTATCAATTAGTGATAGACCATTATGATTTATCAATTAGTGATAGACCAATGTTTGCAACATAATTTATTATTGATAGACTGACAAATTTGTGATATTTACAAAAAAAAAATTAAAATATTATTGTATAGTTAATTATTTTGAATTTAATAATTATATTTACTTTTTTTTTTACGATATTTAATGGACAGAAAGTTGGTTGTACCAAATGAGCTTCACTTTTGTGCCCATATCAAAGCCCATATTTAGAGCCTTACAAAAAAGCTCACTTTTTTTTTCTCATTTTTACTTTAAATTTATTTTTTTACCTTTCTGATATGTTCTTCATTCTTTCCTAAATTCTAAATTGATTTCTTAAATTTCAATAAATCCCTCCATAAAAAAATAATAAAGAATTTCTTCAGAAATAGTAAGAAGAATTATAAAATTAGCAAAACAAGTATTATTAGATTAAAAAAAAAATTCTTGTACAAATGAAGAATAGATAGTTTCGAAATGACGTAGAAAATTTGTTTGTTTTGATGGCACACGTTGGTTTCAATTTTTGAAACATAAAACATTGGTTTAGTTCTACACATATATCATGGTTTGTGAAAATTATATATATTTACTCTTAGATGATTCTATTCACATTACTACAAAAAAAAAAAAAAAGATCGTCGAGTTTATTAAATAAAAGTATTTGTGTGACTCAATTAAGATTTTATTTTTTAATATTGAGGATTCACAAACTCAAACAAATATTTCAAATGTTAGAATTTCGAAGTGTCAACATAAGCTTAACTCAACTGATCTTACATTTGTTTGTTTGTGTTAGGATCAAATTGTTTGTAGTTCAAATCTCCACCCCGCCATTTGTACTAAAATATATATGAAAAAAAAAAAGAGTAAAGATGCATGCATGGTATAAATTTTGCGACAATTAAAAAGTTAGTTTAAATAACCTCTTAATTGTTTTAAAATTGCATATTATAAATCCATTCAAATTGTTTTAAAGAAACCTCATGGTAAGGATTAGACCAAACTGTTGAATTTCAAACCTAGATAGTAACAAATTAAATTCGTTTTCTATTTAATTTTTATCTAAGAAATACTAGAAATACCATTACCAATGAGTATAGTTCAAAAGTACTATACAATATGTTTATTAAATAAAATATGTAGATCAAACCATTCAACTATATAGTATACAACATATAAACTATTTTCCCTAGGTAAATCAAAGTTCCCACACTCGCTATAATACAAAACTATAGCAACTAATCCCAAGAAGCCACGTGTCCTTAATCACGTTGGGGAGACTCCTAATTCTTATACACACTGTTAATAAGGTAAACGCCATTGTATAGCAACTAAATCTTAACAATCTAAGCTAAAGGCAAACTCCAATTTTTTCCCAAGTTATATAATTTCTAATTTTCTATCACTCTCAATTGATTAAAACATAAAATAAATTAAATTAAAAAAAAAAAAAGGTCAGAGAAAAAAGCACTTTTTAATTAACGCCCAACTTAATGTATTAGACGACTTTGAAGAAAGTGAATTAAAACTGTAAAGATAATAAAATTATGAAAGAAAAAAAAATGGTTTTCGTCGATGGAACGAAATTGCAATCACTTTTGGTTAACATTGACTTTGAAGAAAGTGAATTACTTGGAATACACAGCAGTTTTGGACCCTTTTGCCAAATTGGCTTTACATTTTGAGGGGGAAAAAAGCATATGGATGAATGTTGATTCATGCCAAACAGGATCCTTAAGACCCTCTTTTGTTTTCTTCAATACTTGACTTCAAACTTTGTATTATACTTACGCTATGCATTACTTTTTAATCATTGCAATTTCTAATCCATACTTTATTTTATTATTTTAAACAAAATTATCGTACTCAAATTTCAAATTCATATTATTAATAAAACATAACATTTTACTACCAGAATTTTATATTTAGCCTAATACATTTTGTGGAGTACTTTATTGATGCTAATGTACATTGATTATTTGGTTAAGAAGAAAAATCAAAACTTTTGGGCTCAAACAGCGGCTATGATATTAAAGAAGGATTTCAATCTCTTCTTTTTGTTTTGAATAACCTTTTTTTTTTTTTTTTTTTAAATTTTAATAAAATGCAAATAATGAAACCTTTTTCTTTTTCCAACTTAAGCACATTGAAATTTTATCCCAACAGAAGAAAGGAATCATACACATGCTTAATTAATTACGAATCATATACATTATGTATTTAATTTTGTCTCTGTAAACCATAAAAAACCATGCGTTACATTTCCCTTGACACACCACTCCACATATTTCTCTAATCTCTCTAAACCCAATTCCATTGATATTATTAGAATGGATTCTAAGAATAATCTCAATGCCTTTTCGCCCAATGTCTTCTTCACACGATATTATTATCCCTCATATTGGATCCTTATTTTAACCATCATCTTCTTACAAATTTACCTCATCTTCACCACCACTTCTTGCTCTGCTCCACTCTCCCTCGCTGCTGCTAGCGACGGCCACCAATCCTCCATCACCGTCGCCGAAGACCCATGTAGCTCCGGCAGAGTGTTCGTCTACGACCTCCCACCCATTTTCAACAAAGACTTGTTGCAAAATTGTGAGTCCTTAGACCCATGGACCTCCCGCTGTGATGATGTGTCCAACGGAGGGTTCGGACGGCAAGCAACGGAGCTCAACGGCGTTGTTCCCGACGGTCTAACTCCGGCGTGGTTTTGGTCTGAACAGTACATGTTGGAACCGATTATACACAATCGTATTCTTAACTACAAGTGTAGAACGTTAGACCCGGAATCAGCTACGGCCTTCTACATACCGTTTTACGCTGGTCTCTCCATCGGACGGTTCTTATGGCTGAATTACACTACTTCTGATCGCGATAGGGACTCGGAGAAATTAATCAAGTGGGTCCAGAATCAGCCGTATTGGAATAGATCCAACGGTGGAGATCATTTCATCACATTAGGACGGCTGACATGGGACTTTAAACGATGGGGGAACAACCAATGGGGGTCCAGCTTTGCATACATGCAAGGGATGAAAAACGTAACGAGGTTAATCGTCGAGAGAGAACCGTCCGATCCATTAGATATCGGGGTGCCGTTCCCCACAGGATTCCACCCTAGATCCGACGCTGACGTGTTAAATTGGCAAAGCTTCGTTCGTGAACGTAACAGAACAAACCTCTTCTGCTTCGCTGGCGGTACACGTCATGAAATAAGAAACGACTTTAGAGCTTTTTTACTGAGTTACTGCGCCAACGAGTCGGGCGGTTCGTGCCGAGCCGTGAAGTGCACTGGGAACCGGTGTGCGAGTGGTGACTCGGTGGTTCTGGAAACGTTTTTGGACTCGGATTTCTGTTTACAGCCGAAAGGCGATTCGTATTCGAGAAAATCGGTGTTTGATTGTATGTTGGCCGGTTCAATTCCGGTTATTTTTTGGGAGAGAACCGCATACGGGCAATATGAATGGTTCTTGCCGGGTGAACCGGGGAGTTACTCTGTTTTTATAGATAACAAGGGGGTGAGGAATGGATCGGCGTCCATTAAAGGAGTGTTGGAGAAATTCAGCAGAGAGAAAGTGAGGATGATGAGAGAGAAAGTGATCGAGACGATACCGAAAATTGTTTATGCGAGTGCTCCTGAAGGATTGCAAAGTATTGAGGATGCTTTTGATATTGCAATTAATGGCATCTTCGAAAGATTTAATCGGCGGCATAAAAGTGTGAGTAAAACTGGGAGTTGAATTGAATTTGATTTTTCCTTTTTTTTTTTTTTAAATTTATGATGGAATATATTTGAATTTATCTTAATTTGATGTTCATATTCTATGAGAGAGTATTCCTACTAACTGCTATCGCTAAAAGCTCATCTAAGCATGGTGAGAGTTTATTAGAGTTTGTCGTTGGAATTAGTTATTGACCTTCTCTAGACTATCATAAGGAGGCTATTATAAGGTCATCCCTTCGACTTCCGCTTGGATTTATGTTATAATACTTTCTCGGGTGAGAGAGTATAAGGTTTTAGGATGTTAGTGACGAATTTAACTTAATTATTTCTCATTTGATCGAAACTCTAGAAGTTTAGCTAATCAACCTGAAAATTGAGAATAGGACTTTCTCTTATGAAATGTGCAGACGGATGTAGGTTCTTATTTTCCTTAATATTTTGCATTGGACGAGTTTCTTAAAGATGCATGCATATAGACAAATAATGCATGGAAGTTTTAGGTCAATAGAAGCGTAGGGGAGGGAATGAGGACACTAATACGTAGTCAAATTCAGTAATTATATGTTGCACGAGATAATTTTAGATTTTTAATTTTTGAGAACCATATATTGATCACCATCTTTTTGTAGTTTTTTTTATATAAATTTGCATGTTTGAGCATTTAGGTGAAATTAATTCATCTACAAACTTGCAGAGTATTCAAACCTTGAATAGAAAAGTAGTTCTTACATCATCATCTTCGATCACAAAATTAGCCTTTTTTTTTTTAGAATTTTGCTATTAGGGAATAACCAAAGTGTTCCTGATTTTTAAATTCAAAATTTTTTATATCACATAAACATATTAGGATGAATACTTACCCACACAATCCAATAAAAAATGGACTCAGAATTTGGGGAAGTTAACGTAGCTTAACTAAGTAACACAATCTAATTAATCTGGGCTATGTTATTGTTAAACTTCCTATAGAAAATAAACACTATATATGTACATAGCTTTTAAAATTAGATATACTAGATAAAGTAAGAAGTAATTATAATAGGTAATAATTTTAGGAATGGTAATAAAGTATATAAAAATATTTTAAAAAAATTGTAAATATAGCAAAATCTATCCGAATAAATAAATACTTACAACATGAACTATTAGTGATAAACTTCTTTTATTAATAGAAATCGTTAGATTTTACTGTATTTTCAAATTTTTAAAAATATTGTTATATGTGCTAATATTTTGAATTTAATTACTATATTTACAACTATTTCTAAAGTAATTAGCCGGAGACCTAAAGCCCACCTAGAAACTCAAAAGACTTTTCTCTCAACTGGCCTACGAGGTAGTGTTGAGGAGAACAACCGGCTAACATGTTGAGGATTAAATGTGATTTGTTTGAAATACATTTTTGAATATTTTATTTAAAAAATAAGTTATTTTTTAAGAAATTAGGGTGCTTAATAACCACTTAAAATAGCTATTTTAAATAATTTTCACTCAAATAATTTAAATAAAAATGAGTTTTTTATAATTTTTTTTAAATTAATACGAATGCGTTTTGAAATTTCATATTTCACATAGCACTATTCATTGTAATTCAGGTCATATACATAGAGAGAGCAAGTAGAGTTCACTTACATATATGAAGACAAATTTATAGTGTGAATAAAGGAAGTATGATACTGTATTAATATCAGAAGTTTTCCTTTACGTAGACGATGAACATATAAATTTTGGATCAATCTTTATTAATGTAGTATATAGATACTCTCTTACCTTACTCTTAATTTAACTTGGTCATCAAATGCTATTGACTTAGGTATCAAATTGTCTAAACATAGCACAAACTACTCGAGCGAGCCAAAATTTTCATAAAAAATGTAGTTTGGTGTTAGAAAAAAGATATATGAAAGAATTGGAACATTGAAAACTTTAGAAACACGAATAAGTATTACAAATCTCATTTAATAATTATTGTTTTTTAAAATTAAATTTATAAACACTATTTCTACTCTGATAATGTTTTCAAAGTAAAATTAAAGTAAGAAATTGATTTTGTTTTTAGAATAGAAATTCAAACAGTTTTTAAAAATAAATTTATTATCAAATGAGAAGTAAAATATTTATCATACAAATTTTCACGTAGAAAATATCTAAATATATGAGTTTTATTTTTCGAGCGTTTATTTTTTTTAAAAAAAGAAAACTAGTTTACAAAGGCAACAATTCCACAAGCAACTTGCACACAAATTTCTTAAAAAACAAGTAACATAAATTTTTTCCTAAATATAATAAACTACTCAAATATTTAAACTAATAAATTCCATAAATTTAGTCATTTAAATATTTTAGATTTGTGTTTCCATCATTCCCTTCCTAACTTTTTATCCGTCGTATTTTTTTGTACTCTTCATGTCTTTCATCTTTCTTTTTTTTAGATTTGGGTAATCAAATCTATTTCTTTTTATTCATGTTTCTTTTTTCTTTTTCATTGTATACATTGGATTGTCTTTTTCTTTGTATAAAGAATGTTGAAAAAATTGGTTAGAATAATCAAAACTAAGAGATTGTGTATAAAGAATATTGAAAAAAATCGTCATTCTATATAAAAAATCTAAAAAATTGTAATCAAAATTTAGACAATCGTGTAGGCAAATATAGTTTAAACTATCGTTTACACAAATCTAAACAATACCAAAATCTAAAGAGCTAAATCTGCCGAATCTAAACGATTATCCAATTAATTAAACGTGTTTAAAGGATGTGTAGCAAATCGCATTAGCAAATGGGACACGGTGGCGTTCGGGCTTTTTCCATCTTCGTTCTAACATGTAAATACTTGCTTTTTTTTTTTTATATATATTTTTTAAAAGACTCATAAAATTTTTGGTCAAAAGAAAGAAAAAAATTAAATAAATTCTATACTATCGGTAACATTAAGATTGATTCTCCATCTTAGTGTCCTCAGAAAAGAGTTTCAACATACAAATGTTTGGGGTTTTGTAGATGGAATCAAAATTGGACTAATTTGTCAAAAGTAAAAAAATAAAATAAAAAATGTAAACAATCACTATAGAAACAAATTGATAAATTACAAAGACGACCATATAAAATGACACTTATAGTAACAATAGAGCTACGCAGAAATAGAAATCTTATATGCTTACGATAAGAATTATAATTTTAGATGATAAAAATTGAAAATTTAAACTTATATAATTGTTTCAATTTTTTACTATTGAATAACTTATTAAATTTTACTTATAAAAATTTAGGGTTCCAATTTGACTGTTACAACTCTTACTAGAAAAAGTAAAAGTATAGTTTTTGGAATCGGTAATAAAGAAAAAGATAAAAAAACAAAGAAAAGGTAAAATTTATTCTTTTTATCTTTTATATATCTTTTCCATTTTTTTTAAAAGACAAGGTGCGTCGCACGTGCAAAGTAATGCGTGTGACGTGAGATGGGAGTTTTCCGGTGTGATGCCGCATACCTAACGATGCGACGCAACAGCTTCGTCTAAATGAAGCCACCAGCTTCATCGATCCCGCCAATCCAAATCGCATTCCACAATCATCAGCAATCAAAAAGATCCCATTCGAGAACAATTTAACCAAATTATTCGAAATCCATCAATTTCGATCAATTTATTCCCTTTTTTTCTCACAAATTCATCCAACATTACTTGATATTAACCCAATTCTCTTTTCTCGTCTCTCTCGCTCCTTCATGGACTTGAAGCATTTTCAAATTTGAGAGAGAACTTTCTTTCTGTTTCTTACGTTTTCTTCTTTTTGTTATGGGTTTTCGATTCCATATGGCGAGAAGAGATGGTGCAATTGGATCGTGCCTCTGTATCGTTGTGGTTTTAATTTCTTCGCAAATTCATGTTACAGCCAGATCGGATAAGGAAATTAGGGAGAGATTTTATGGGAACTTGATAAACTCGACGGCTCCGACTTCCGGTGACGGTAGCTTTGCTCAAATGTTCGATAAGGTTCTTGAGAAGGAGTTCTCAGACAATGATCTGCCTGAAGGTTTGGGACTTCAGCTCTCTTTTCTTCTCTCCCGACTAAGAACAGGAGAATTGGGATTTTCAATGCTTTGTTTGAACTTAGAAACATCCATTACTTTCTACTGGACCAAGTTAATTTGGACTCATGGTCTTGATGATCTGTTTGATTTTGATTATGAGATTTTTCCTTTTTCATTTTGCTGCTTCGTGTCCTTTTATCTTCATTGTTATAAAAGAAAACGTTTATTGTTGTCTCATTTACTACTATCTTTTTTCTTTCCTGCTTTCTTTCCCTTTTGGTTGAAAAATGAAACAACTGAAAAGTAAATTGTTAGCCCATTTTTATTTATTTTGAAATAGAAATACAATTCTTACAATTTTGTTGCCATTGTTTGTTTATTGAGAAGGAGTCTGTGTGTTTGGAATAGAAAGTGAGAGTTATCAGCGAATGCAATTCGACACAGTAAGAAAACATACAGTGACTGATTCTTTTAGACATAAACTTTGTGTGTTTGGCGGTTTAAAGTTGTATACAGCAAGAATAAAGGATTTTGTATAGAGGTAGAGTAATCAGAAGTACTTTGCAATCAAATAGTGGGATGAGAAGTATAATGGTCATGCTATGATTAGGGCAGATGGTGTTTATTGTGTGTTGTGTGTTATCGGGAAAGAATGTGCTGTAAGAAAGTGTATAAAGAGATTCACATGTTCGAATTTTAAGATAAGCACAGGATTACATGTCAATAGTAGAGTAGCAAGAGGGTATATGAAGAGATTCAAGAGATTATTGCAAGTGAGGACAAATATGCTTTTGGACATGTCCCGTGAGAGGGAGAGTTTTTTAAGTTCTAGTTCTATGATTTTCGGAAAGACAAGGACAATGAAACAGATACCTGTTTCTAACCTTTTGAAACCTTACGTTAAATTGCCCAAAAATATAATACAAGCAGATATCCTTTAACTAATAGACTTGTAATGGGTTTAGGAAGAAACTAGTACCTGTGTTGTTGCAATTCAAAGGCGTCAAGTGCATATAGACCAAGCAACAGAGTGGTGCTTTTCTTGTTTTCTTTAATGTTTCAACTTTTAGCAAGCATCTGATCTCATATATGGTGGACTTTTAGTGTGATTTGTGGATATTTTTCCATCATTCCATTGATTATGCACGAAGAAGAATAATGGTTGAACAAGATGAAATTATTCTATTGTCTTCATCCTTTAGTTTAGCTGCCTAATTAACATCTCTTTTATTATTATTAATAATAATAATAATAATAATAACAATAATTTTCCTTTTAAGAAATCAATTAATATTTGATTGTACCTTCTACTTTTACTAGGTTCTGGTGGAAGCAGCTTTAATAGCAGTGTCGCTGATCAGGAGGTTGGTTTTATATCCCATGAAATAATTAAAGCTTAGAATTGGTCGAGACATTTTAAAGTTGGTTTTGGGCATCTTTTGTCATTTTCCAAAGAATTTCTTTGGTTGAGTGTGATGTTTAAGTCAGCTGCGTAAGTATATCTTTCCTAAGGTACATCTTATATATTCTCTATGCTAAGGGGGAACCTTTTAATTGATTAATTTTGCTAGGAAGGTCATTCATATTTTCATGTGGGTTGTGTGGGGAGTGCATGTGAGACGATGGCTATGTTCATTTATCCAGAAAGATATTTTATTCTGGTCTGCAAATTGTGGAATAGCAATTGCTATTATATATTTTGGCTTTGTTAAACTAGGAAACCTGTTACTACATTTCAGTCAAGTTCCCTTCCTCTCTCCTAAGATTTTGATAAGCTTCTTTGCTAGCGAATAAGTTCCCAATCGTATTGTAATTTGTCTCTGAGATAAATTATTACAGATTTATTTGACTACTCAAATGTCAGATATTCTTACTTCTTATATCTACAGGCAGAGCTGGAGACAGTAGCTAAAATCACACATGAGAAGGGCAAGAAAAATGATAGTCAAAAGACAAAGTATGGAACTATAAAGTTGCTTTTGTCCTCAGTACTGAATTGCTTTATTATAGTTGAGTGAGAACATATATCCGTTGGAGTTATTATTACAACTTTCTCACTTGCTCTCTTCTGTTATTGGACAGTGGGACAAGAGCATTCCAGTTACAGGATGTTTTTTCTCTGGAAAATGAAGAATCTGATGACGTCACAACATTGATTGATAAAAAAGTAAGTTTGAAATATGTTTTAGTATTCGATAATGAATGGATACTACGACTGACATTCTATATATGATTTCCTTGTCTTTTTAAATGGTATTTTTTTTTCCTTTTATGATTGTAGGACAATGTATTTGTGATGTCAAACAAGAAGTCAAAGTATCCAGTACTTCAAGTAGATTTGAGGTTAGATTTTATCTCTCATTTTGAATTTCCTGCACTACGAATTTTATGGTAAAGTTGTTGAGATATAATTCATGCTCCATTTATCCCATTCTTGCAGATTGATCTCAGACTTGGTGGTGGTTATTGTTTCTGCCGCAATTGGAGGAATTATCTTTTCTTGTTTAGGGCAACCTGTTAGTACCGGAACATTTTTTTTATTACTTCACTGCCTTCTGTCTGCAACGTAGTTTTACAAACTTGTTGGATTATTTATTAGGTTATTGTGGGCTATCTTCTTGCGGGATCAATCATTGGACCAGGAGGTCTAAAATTCATCAGTGAAATGGTGCAGGTCCGTTTCATACATGTAGTACTGGATATGCTTTGACTAAATCTATCTGACTTTATGCTATCCGCCCCAAATCCTCCTGCTGCCATGCTTAAACTATGTCATTTAGTGATGAATTAAATATTCAATTTTAAACGGTATAGTTTGAATGCATATGTTAAACAATTATATATCAGACCTAAGAATTGATGTTATTGTTCAGTAAAATTGTTTGTAGAGAATCTCACTCTCAATTGTTTATGGGGCTTATGAATTGATGCTTTTGCGCTACATTAAAAGATTATTTCTGCTCCCACCCCTTCCAGCTCTCTCTCTGTCTCTGTCTCGTCTCTGTCTCTCTCTTCTTCCACTCATTAATTACCACCCTTCTCCTACCTCTTCCTCATTCCTGCAAAACTTTTTAATGTTCCTCATTTTTGCTCCTTAATGTTCTTCTGTAGTTTTATTTGAAATATAAATAAAGACTATCTTATTCAAAAACATTTCTAACTTGTAATTACATTCTTGTATATTTGAATGTATCCAATAATAGATGCTTGAAATTCAATCAATGCTTAAAAGCATAGTTTTTATCTCAGGTTGAGACAGTGGCACAATTTGGTGTTGTATTTCTTCTTTTTGCTCTAGGACTCGAGTTTTCTTTGACAAAGGTACACTTTTTAATTGGCAGTTTTATTTCTTTACTCAATGAATGTGTTAAATTTTTCCTTCTGTGTTAAATACCTAGACTTATAGATAATTTTCTCTGCAGTTAAAAGTTGTGGGAGCTGTGGCTGTTTTTGGAGGTTTTCTACAGATCATAATATTTATGTTCTTGTGTGGTATTGTTGCCATGGTAATATCTAAATCTCTACGTTTCTTTTCTGAATGTGTGAGGCTAAACACCTGGTGAAGATGTCCATTACCATCTCAAATTTTCCATTTATGCAGTTAAGTGGAGCTAAATTATCCGAGGGTGTATTTGTTGGTTCTTTTCTATCAATGTCATCTACAGCAGTGGTAAATTTTAGAACATTTTCTAACTGCATGAACCATCTCTTATGCCTTGGCTGACACTAAATCACTGAACAGTGAACACCATGCACGTGTCATTCTAATTTGTTTATTCATTTATTAGGTGGTCAAGTTCTTGGTAGAACGGAACAGCAGTAATACACTTCATGGTCAAGTTACTATTGGAACACTCATCTTACAGGTATTTTTCTGCCCCGTCTTTCCAACTATGGACCATTTATACTCAGAAATAGCATTTTATATTCGATAGAGGTCTTGGTTTGTACTGTATCTTTTTCTATTTATTTATTCTGATGTATTCAGGATTGTGCCGTTGGTTTGTTGTTTGCCTTGCTCCCAGTTTTGGGTGGTCACAATGGTCTTATCTTAGGAATGATATCTATGGGAAAGTTGTAAGTCAATCTCCTTTCCTTGAACACAAATGGTTTTTTATATATTTCTTGCTTCGCTTGATGATCCTGAACTTTCTTATAGATGTTGAGTGCTTATGATGTGCCCTGTTTACAGGCTACTGGTGTTGTCAGTATATCTCACAGCCGCATCTATTTTGTCATGGTCATTTGTTCCCCGCTTTCTTAAGTTGATGATGCAGCTGTCATCTCAAGTGAGTGAATTAGCTGGGTTCTTTTTTTAGAGTTGTTTTTGAACTGACTGGTAAGCTAATCATTTCCTTTTTCTGTGATTCAGACAAATGAGTTGTATCAGCTTGCTGCTGTGGCATTCTGCTTGCTGTCTGCTTGGGTAAAGCCACATGTCTAATTTTGCATGCCCTGGCTACTTTTTGATCCAACCTGACATTAATAGATGATTCTTGTTTGTTGTTGAGTTATTTATCTGTTTTTTACCTCGTTTACTGCTCGCTTTAGATTGATCGATGATGCCATTGAGCCAGTATGCATCATTCTAAAATTGATTTGACACTAGATGTTCTTTAGTGGATAATCCCTTCATTGTAGCAACAAAGAGTACATGATATCGTTAAATTTGATTCTTTTTATCATCTGTTCTATACTTCTATTTTATATACCAACTATAAATGGAGACTGTAAACACTAGAGACTGAAGATTAGAAGTTAAGTTGATCCATTATGAGTTTGGTGAGAAACTTGAATTTAGGTAATGGATTAAGGAAATGCAACGTCTGTGATAGTGGACATTGGGTTGAGAGGTCTGAAGACATTGAGAATATGGGGAAGAATAAGTGGTATGCATGCCTAGAAGGTAGAAAATCTGGGAAAGAAATTGGTTCTTTTATTACATTCACTGTCTCTACCTAATGTCCAATGTTAATATTTCTTGGTACTATATGTGTTTTTTCAATTTCTTTTTCATTAGAATAATTAGATCTGCATTTGAAGGTTTTGATATTGAGTTTGGAAAGGTCCCGACTAGTATTTATATTGAAGGTTTTGATATATTTATATAATAGGTTTTCTTTGAAAAGTTGGATTCTTTCTGGATTGCATGACATAAACTGCAATATATTGCTTTGTATTTGCATATTGAAACCAAATTAATTCTTGTGCATTTTTTTAAAACTTTTTTCAGTGCAGTGATAAGTTGGGCCTCAGTCTTGAGTTGGGTTCCTTTGTAGCTGGAGTTATGGTATCTACCACCGAGTTTGGTCAACATACTTTAGATCAGGTATTCCAATGACAATGCATGCTGCCAGTTTCTTGACTTGCGCGCTTTGTGATGATTCATTGACAAAGATTTCTATCTTTAGTATATATTTCCGAAAATCTTCATGTCACTCTGGGTTGTCCAAAAGTAAGAGTGGCAAGCTGTAATTTTATGCTTGTGAAGTCGGGTTCAAATTATATTAAGTAATATAAAGTGTACTATAGTGTCAGGAAAGGTGTGATCGGGTTGCTGCAACTTTTTTGCTTGGTTTCATACTGCAATTGTCATTTTATCTTCTCACGGCATATTTCTTCTAACATTGGGCTATTAAATTGGTATGAAGGTTAAAGTTTTACGGTCTCTTTCTTTATAGGTGGAACCAATCCGCAATTTGTTTGCAGCTTTGTTCCTTTCAAGTATTGGAATGCTCATTCATGTACATTTTCTTTGGAGCCATTTGGACATTTTGCTAGCGTCTGTAATGCTGGTTGTGTTTGTCAAGACTGCAGTTGCTACCATTGTTGCAAAGGCATTTGGATACGGTATTAGGACTTCTTTCCAGGTAGGCTTGCTTACTGATTTTTTATGAAGAGCTTAGTTTCATGACTTTCTAATCTTGTTATTTACCTTAACTCTTAGGTTGGGGTCATGCTTGCTCAAATTGGAGAATTTGCTTTTGTTCTCCTAAGCCGTGCTTCAAATCTTCACCTCATTGGGGTTATCTCTCACACTCTCTCTCTCTAGCTTCCTCATATCTTATGTGACATGAAAACAAAATATGACGACAGGCCTAGTCATATCACATTTTTAGGTCCGAGTGTGAAGTCTCAAGCGTTAACAGCACTCTGCATGTAGTAATGAGTCTCAGCCTTAGGCGTTTAAATAATATTCTTGCAATAGTAGACCAGGAGATTTTATTGTTATAGTTGGCCACGCGAACATAAAGTACAAAGATAAAATAATAAATATTGCCCCTAACCGCTTCCTCTTGAGTACTTTTAGGAATGTAGTTTCCCCCGAATAGGCCATCTTCATTTTTCTCCTTTATGCATCTGAACGATTTCTTATAAATTTTAATCGAATCATTACTTGAGCAATAGTGGCAGTAATTTATACTCTTTCTTTTCCTTCTACTCAGGGGAAGGTTTATCTGCTTCTTCTTGGGACAACGGCACTTAGTCTGGTGAGTTATGATTGCCTTTGTACTGTGATGCACTTTCCTACTCTTATGGTGAGCGAGGGGAAGCGGAACTGTCTGTATGCTTTCTAATGTGTTTAAAATCTAAATGTTACGATGCACAGGTGACCACCCCTCTTCTGTTCAAATTGATTCCTGCCGTTTTAAATTTAGGGGTTCTCATGCATTGGTTTCCTTCTGAAAACAACATACAAAACGAGGTCTCTCTCTCTCTCTCTCCCAGCTCTTTAGATTGCAATCCACACCATTGTTTTTAGTATCGTTTTGAATGACTTTCAAAATGCTTGAAAAACAATTTTTAGATTTTGAAAGTTCTTTTCAAACAAGCACAATCTTTTCAGGAAGTGATTGATTTATTTACTTCCATTTTCCAACTTTGTTTCTGCAGGAGAAAGTATCAATGATTGAAGCACATAACAGAATGTTGTGACTCGACATTAAACGTAGAATAGTCGTCTCCCCCTCCTCCGTAAGGTTTGTGAATATCAGAGCCGATTTCTCAGCCTTAATTGATTTTGGTTTTGGAGATTCTTTTCTAAGTTGCTTTAGTTTCACCATTAATTCAGCTAGGTTAATGTACAGAAAAGTACATATAAATTTTTTTGGGAGTGAAAACAGAAAGTAGAATTCTCTGACAGCTGTAAATAGAAATATTAATTATAGGATTCTCAAATGTCTTTTTGAGGTGTTAACTTTGAATGTCCCAAGCTGAACAGTGTACTCACTGTTGAATACTATAATCAGTGTACGGTAGTACATGGCTCCCGATTCATATTTTATGTTTAATCCTTCCCAGATCATAAAACCATATCTTATTTATCTTACATATCTAATTGTTTAACATGAAGAAATATCGAATGATTATACATGTCTTTGACTGCTTCAAATTTCTTCACCTTAGTGGAATAGACAACAAGTAAAGGGTTTTACCGTGTATATAAATTTTAGAAAGATTGAGAGGAATGGCCTGATTTGTAAGAAATTTTGAAAATATCCTAAATATTTAATTTTTTACGTGAAGAGAAATTTACTTGTTTTTAGCACCGTTTTACCCTTATGATTAAGATTTAATATATTTCAAATTCGAATTTAAGATTTAATTATTTCCTTAATTTCATTATTGTTATCATAATTGTATACATTATAATTTTTTTATTTGTATTTTTAATTAATATCAAATAATTAAATAAATTAAAAAATGTTTTCTTGTATAAATGCAATTTATTTATAATAAAATAATATATGTTTTAATATGGTAATATTATTCAAAAATATATTTTTTAATTATTTCAATTATTCAAATATATATTTGTAAATGCAATTTATTATATCCTCCGTCGTCTTTTGCTTTCTTCTTCCAATTTTTTCTTACCAAATGTTGTCTTCTGCTCACGTTTCTTCTTTCTTCTTCCAATTTGTTGGAATAATTTTAAAATTCTTCATCCCTGAAAGTCCAATTTAATATATTTTTTCCACCGCCGGATGTTTCATCTACCCTCGGATATTTCATCCACTATTGGAAATCCTCTACCAGAATCTTTATATTATATCACTGTTTAGAGCTTTACTGGATTTCAGGTATTAGATGAATCCATTGATACGCTAGTTATTTATCTTCTCTGTTTTTGTAAATATATACCCTTCATATTTACCATAATAGATACAGTCGTTCGGATGGTTAGTATTGCAGTATATTAATTTGGATATATGCCCCTTATTATTTACCATAATACATACATTTTGGCCTTAGATCCAAGTTAGACAGTATTATTGATATTAACAATATTGATATATACCTTTGCCTAGATCCTATAGAATGCGTTAGGAAAGATTTGACTATAACGAATGATAATGATGTTAAATGGGTTTACCATATAGTAACATCAAATGTTGAGCGTCATATTGCACTTATTGTTTATTCTGTTGACCCTTTATATATTTGTTTGGGTTCATCGTCGTCAAGTTCTTTTTAAACTCAAATCCATGATGATGGGGGTCGATTTTCTAAGAACATAGATTTGTCTAAGATAGATTCCAATTTTGCACTGAAAGTCCAGGACATGTTTTCAATCAAATCTTTGTTCAAACAATACGTACAAGCCATTGCTCTTAGAGATAATTTTTAATACGTTACTGTGAAATCGAACAAGGAAGTTAGGATTTTGCAATGCGTCATTGAAAATTTTAAATGATCCTTGCGTGCTTCTTGTTGTATTCATGGGGATAGGTCGTTATGAGTTCTTACTAAGTTTGATTCTGAACATATATGTTCGGTAGATGTTCCATTAATCCATCATATACAGGCTACCTTTATTGTTATCAAAGACTTAACTAAGAACAAAATTTCTTTAGCTGGTTCTGAATGGTTCTGAATTGTCAACTCCCAAAGATGTATTTCATTTCATTCGTGCTGAACATGGTTTAAATATATCCTACCAAAAAGCATGATGTGTTCATGAGGCTAGATGATATTCACGGATCTCCAAAGGACTCCTACAAGATGTTACCCAAATTTGCATACATATTGGAATTCAACAACCTAGGTATATTCATAATATACATGTAAATATTATTATACAATTTTTCGTCATTATTTCTTTAACATGTTTTCATCATATGTTCTTATTTTTTGTATGTTGATAGGTTCTGTTGTTAAATACAAAGTTGATGTCGATGATAGATTTCTTTACTTCTTCATGGCATTATATGCTTTCATTTCTGGTTGGCAACATTGTCGTCCAGTCATTTCTATTGATGGAACAAGTCTGAAGAATAAATATATAGTGGTACTTTGTTATCTGCTTCAACACCTGATACCAATGATCAAATTTTTCCACTAGCCTTTTGTGTTGTGGATTTTGAGAATGATTTCTCATGGACCTTGCAACCAATTGAAGAGAATTGTAGGTGGTCGGAATGAGGTTGTTATAGTATCTGATAGACATAAAAGTATATGCAAAGCTATAGAGGTAGCATTTCTTAACGTTTTACATTGCATGTGCTTTGTTCGTAGGAGATATAATGTCATGACCACTAATATATCTGAGAGTCTGAATTCTGCTATGCTGAAGGTTAGGGAGTTACCAATATGTTCAATGTTTGAGGTTTTGCGAATAATGTTGCAAAGATGGTTTTTTGAACGAAGAGAAGTAGCTGATTATCAAGTTACTGATTTCACCAAAACCATTGAAGGTATATTAAGGGATCAGATTGAACGTAGCCGATCAATGAAGATATAGTCATTTTAACTATTCTTACATATATTTAATATAGATCTCCATATTTCATATATACATTATATATGACTCTTATATTTTTGCATTGTAGGTTAATCCGGTTAATAAAATGAAATACGAGGTCATAGATGGTACTTCCCAATATGTGATTTACTTACCTACGAAGGTTTGTAGTTGTAAGACGTGAGATATATTGGAAATACCTTGTACGCATGCATGTGCTGTTTTCACCATGAAACATTTATCAATTAAGTCATATGTCTCCCCCCTTTACTTGAATAACACTTTGAGTTCAATATATAGAGGACTAATAAATCCCTTAGGTGATCGTCGTCAATGACAAATACTTGATGATATTATGTCCATTGTCATCCTTCCCCCAATGTAAAACGTGCTATTGGTTGACCGAAGAAGATTAGAATTCCTTCAAGAATAGAGTTTAAGAGATGTATTAAATGTGACAATTGTGGACGTGTTGGTCATAACCGCAAGAGATGCAAGTTTTTCTCATTGAACTAGATTATTATTCATTTATTATGTTTTATACTTATAATTAAATTTTTTATATGGTAATGTTGTTAAAATTTTAATTTCAATTATAAACGTTTCCTAATTTTTCCTTACTTTTATGGTACGATATACTTCATAATATTGAAAATATACTCTGTATTATTTTATTATTTTTCAACCACATGATATTCTTTCCATTTTAATGTATACATTATTTGCCTTAGTTTTTTAGGTCAAACTTTGCAGTTCAGTACGTTACAATATTGTATTTAATATTGTTAATTTCAGTTAACTTCAAATTTTAATATATAGTATCCTGACTGATGTACACTATTTTATTTAATATATATCATCTCAGTTGAAAAGTGTATTATCAGATTGCTTTTAATTTCAGTAACTTGAAAATTGCTGGTACTTAATATATACTAAATACTAACAATACCTAAAGTATATTTCAGCATAGTCATGAATATCTCATAATCTTCCTTTATGTTCGCTGTTTTTTCTCCTTCTTTTATCTTTATTCGATTTCTAAATCAATATTAGTAACATCATTTGTTATTGATAATTAAATGCGCTTTAATCAATTGCAATATTATATACATATATTTTATAGACCTTTGTATTTGATTTTCTTGTTCCTTTCTTCACATTTGTATTTTTTTTACCTCTTTTTTTTTTATCACTTTTTTTTGATCTCCTTCTGTTCCCTTGCTTTCACATCTTTCTCCAACTTTCGCTTCTTAGATACCTACATTTCATATGAACAATAAAAACCTTATATTAATCTAACGATAGTTATTTACATACCTACATTTCATATATACCTACATTTTCAGTTTGAGTTTCCTTCCCTTTCCCCTTGAACACACTTTCGAACAATTTGCTTTTTGTTGGTACATTATCTTACAGATAATCGAATATCATTAACATTAGTTTCTATTTACACATAAAACTGAATATAATAATTTTTTTTGAAATATGTACAATTCATAAATAAACTTCGTCAAACTCCGATGAGAAGTTTAGTGGTACATCATTCTTTTTTGGGATTTTGGCAATCGAAGTTTCATAAACCGCATCCGTTTTCATAAACTTCTGATCATGGTATACAACAATCTGTGAACATGTCGGCCCTCTTAAGTCTTCATCATCATCTTCTAGATAAATTGTTTGTAGTGGTTGGAATTTCATTTGTTCTTCATTTCTTATTTCCTCCTACGATATATACACAGATTATATTTCTTTTTATATGTACAATATAGATTTTCAATTCAGTAAATATCAAATATACCTCTGTATTATCATCGATCACAATGGGATCATCCTCGTTTGATTTAACCTTGTTCAGCCTCGATCCTAGGCATCTTTTGCTTCTACGAAACATTGTTTTTCAACCTTATCCTACATATTATTATACAATATAAAGTTTAGATTTTTGGTATAACAACAAATATGTACATCTAGCAATTTTTGGTATACACAGAGTATCTGTACTTACAATTGGTTGTTTCAAAATTATAGAATCACTTAAATATATAAAGAATATCTTCACTTATAATTACTAAATGTATGTTTTCAACCGAGTATCTACATTGTAAGGTCATATAGAATATAAGATTCAAATTTGTGGTATAACACCAAATATGTACATCATGCAATTTGTGGTATACATAGAGTATCTGCACTTACAATTGGTTGTTTCAAAACTATATAATCACTTAAATATATATATACAAACTTCAAAATACTGATTTAATCTAGAAATATATACTAAATGCATTACTAAATGTATGTTTTACACAGGGTATCTACACTTTAAGGTCATATAGAATATAAAATTCAGATTTGTGTTATAAGAACAAATATTTACAGCATGCAATTTGTGGTGTACACAGAGTAGCTTCACTTAAATACCCTAATTTCTTCAACATTCTAATCACAGTAATGGAAAATTGTTCAATAAATAAGTAGATATCTCATATATACCCCCTTGATCCCAGTAATGGAATACTCATCGGAACTGTAATGGAATGCTTCAAAACAGAGTTTTGAAACATAGTTTCCCGAACCTTGAATGTCTGCTGAAAAATGATTAATTGAAAACGCTAATGAGCGAAAGACTGTGCCATATATACCCCCTTTAGTTCGAGATAAGAATAGACAAAAAAACTCACCGGAAGGGAAGAATGTTGCGGAAGAGATGAAGGAGCTTTACAAAACCCTAACAATCGGTTGAAGAAATTTTTCTGCGCAATTGCCCGTTGAGAATTTCCTTACGTGGTTCAAAAACCCCCCATTTTCATGTCATTAACGTATCACTTACCATTTTTTTTTTTATAATTCGTAAATCATTCAATATGGATACTGTTGTAGTTTGGGCCATACTTTTATGTAAAATATTAGTCCAATTAGAATCTTAGTGTAATTCATAGACAAGTTAGGTCCATTGTATAAAATCAAAAGCCAAATTAGGCTATTTGAGTTAAAACCCCTAAATTTCATGTTTCGTATGAAATGAATTGTCTTAAATTATCACATAAATGGCCATGTATGTTTTTTCTTTTGAAAAGGCAAGAATAATAGCTTGTGAAGTAGATGATAAGACAATGTCTGGGTTTCTCCCAAATTATTCTTTTGTTGTTGGGTTCAACTACTCTGTGAATACTTTGATTTCTTTTGTTAATATATTAAAATATTAAATAGTACAGTAGGCATAATTTAGTTGAACTAATCAATTGAATTAATTTATAACTATTTTGTTAGTTTATGTAAAGAATATTATTGTTATTATTAGTGTGTGTGTGTGTGTGTGTGTGTGTATATATATATATAGCTTAAGCATGTATTTTTCGGATAGTGCAAGGAGTGTTTTATTTCCATCACCAAAATAAAAGTCAAAAAAAGGAAAAGGGAAAAGAAAAGCGCCCTTTCCCGTGATTAAGTGGTAAGCCCATATACATTAGAATCTGAATTATGGTGAATTAGAATGTCAAGTGGTAGGTAAGTATTTTTGTTAAAAGAAAAGGAAAGAAAAGAAAAGAAAAGAAAAGAAAAGGAAAGAAAATTAGAAGGGTATTTCAGTCATATAGTTTGATCCCATCCCATGATCCATATTCAGAGGTTCCCTCGCATTCTCGCCTTACAATTCACTTCAAAAAGAATAATAATAACAACATTTATAAAATCATAATAAACAAAAAAAAAAAAAAAAAAAAATTAAAGCAAAGACGGAAGGCAAAATTGAGTTTTGGGTCACACCATTGCCATCTGCCAAATCCATACCCCAAATTGAAAGCTCCACCACTCCCTCCCTCGCCGGTCCTCCACATCCATCTCCGGCCAACCATATACCATCTACAGCTCCAACTCAGATTCCTTATTCTCAACATCGAACCTGAACCTGCGGCGGAGCCACCGCCATGAGGCTTGTAGTGCCTCTGCAAGGCGTAGTCCAAGGCCGTGGAGGTCTCCTATTAGGCTCTCTCATTCCCTGTGCTCTCTTCTACTTCCTCCAACTTTATCTCAAGCGAAACCGTTCACCCAACTCCGATTCCTCCTCGAATCCTCCGTCCCATTCTCACTCTTCTCCTAACCTCGTCGACCTCCACCGCTCCTCCTCCCGCTCCAATTTACTGGCTCGTGGATCCACTGGACGGCCTCGCCTTTCTTCTCGAGCTAGTTTCATTGCTAAACCCAATAACTCCCCCTACTATATTGGATTGGATCGCGTTCGGGAGGATCCTTACGATAGGTTGGATAATCCGAATGGGATTATTCAGCTTGGCTTGTCCGAGAACAGGGTACTCTTTTTGTGTTTCTGATTTTAACTCTTTTATTTCTTCAATTCGGAATTTGTTTCTTTTTCTAAAACACTCTGTTATTTTTGTTTCTTGTGGGTGAAGTTGTGCTTTGATTTACTTGAGAAATGGATATCGGAGAATTATACTGGTTCCATAAATGGAGGCAATAGCGTTGAGTTGAATATTACGGGGATAGCCACTTATCAGCCTTTCGATGGATTGTGGGAGCTTAAAATGGTACTTAATATTTAATATTTTGTTTTTCTTTTCCATCCATTCTTTTGGTGGAAACACATATTTCCTCTAAATTATTGGTTCTGTGATGTTGGGTTGTTAGGTTGAGGAGTGAATGGGAATGTAATTTGACTTGCGTAAGTGTTTTGAAAATTATATTATAATGTCGCTGTTTGTGTTTAATCTAAAGCTGATGAACCAAAACTCGTCCGTAAAATGCAATACATGCTATTCATATTGTCGATCTCATGTTTTGTTTCCTCATATACCTGCATTGCTGTTTAAAGGGCTTTGAAGGGCTCAATGTAATGAAAGTTGAAAGTTTAAACTGATGTGTTTTAGGCTGAGATTAATAAAAGTTTTGAACTTAAACCATATTGCTTTCTTTCTTTATCAATCGTCTTATTTTTAACTAAGATTTATTGATAATTATTCTTACGATTGTTTATGTATCCAACTTTTCTGTTTTCGCTTTGTTTCTTTTGTCTTTTTGCCTTATTCAAGAAGTGGGTTGCTCGTTGCTGTCTGCCATTCCTTAGACATGTTCAATTACCTTTTTCTGTTTGTTATTTTGTGTGTGTGCATATGAATATTGCTTTTGTTGTATTACCTTCTTAGCAAGTTAGCATTCAGTTCCATCCAGGCTCTTGTCTAACAAACAATTCAATTATTGTAGGCGATGGCAGGTTTCATGTCTCAGGTAATGGGTGGTGGAGTTTCTTTTGATCCATCACAATTATTGTTAACATCTGGTGCGACTGCGGCAGTTGAGGTACTCTGTTTCTGCTTAGCGGACCCTGGAAATGCATTTCTTGTCCCAACTCCTTATTATCCTGGGTTAGTATCTCCTATTTTAGTATCCAAGTTTTTTTTATAAGAAAACGTTGCATCACAAAAGGAGTCTAGCTACCTAAGTATGTGATTGTTTAATTAGAAAAGTCACCTGCAGCTTTGATAGAGATATGAAGTGGAGAACTGGAGTGGATTTAATACCGGTTCACTGTCGCAGTGCTGACAACTTTAATTTGAACATCACCGTTCTCGAGCAGGCATTCAACCAAGCCAGGAAACGAGGAGTCAAAGTTCGTGGAATTCTCCTATCTAATCCTGCAAATCCTGTTGGCAACATGTTGCCCCGAGAAATGCTATACAGTATTTTGGATTTTGCTCAAGAGAAGAACGTCCATGTTGTATCTGATGAGATATTTGCAGGGTCAGTTTATGGAAATGATGAGTTTGTGAGTATGGCTGAAATTATTGATTCGGAAGATATTGACAAGAATAGGGTTCATATTGTGTATGGCCTGTCAAAAGACCTCTCTCTTCCTGGCTTTAGAGTTGGTGTTATCTATTCACAAAATGAAAATGTTTTGGCTGCTGCTAGGAAAATGACAAGATTTTGCCCAATTTCCGCTCCAACCCAGCGGCTTGTAACCTTGATGCTTTCGGACAGAACCTTTATCAATGAATACTTGGAGACAAGCAAAAAGCGAATTCGTGAGATGTATGTTCTTTTTGTGGCTGGTCTGAAACAGTTGGGAATTAAGTGTGCAAAGAGCAGTGCTGGTTTCTTCTGTTGGGCTGATATGAGTGGACTGATGAATTCTTATAGTGAGAAAGGGGAGCTTGAATTATGGGAGAAGCTGCTCAATGTAGCTAAAATTAATGCAACTCCTGGATCTGCTTGTCATTGCATAGAACCCGGATGGTTTAGATGTTGTTTTACTACGCTTTCTCGAGAAGATCTATTGATAGTTATTGAAAGGATTAAAAAAATTGCTGTTACTTCCAAGTCTCCCAGCTGAGTTCTCATTTTGGAAGCAGAAGTTTGAAGGACCAAATTTCTTTCAGGTTTCGTTTCGAGAGCCTAAACTAATATCACTGATTTGTTCATATTGTGCGTCTTTTATTCCAATTCTCTTGCCCAGGAAATGTTTGATGATGTTAGTTCGGTGGAAGTTGCAATGTTGTTTGAAATGCTGAGTGCCAAGAACTTGGAAAGTTGAGACATACCCTCCATGATTGAACGGAGTAAGGTGAAAAACACCCATAAAATGTCTTTTCTTCCTGATCTTTGAGTCATGGCTTGTGTTCTCCTCTGCATTTCTTCCAACAGTTTCCTGCTAGGCTCGTTTTCCATGACATACTTGAGATGCCTTTTGAAATTACCAATGACATGATTTTATTTCGCTTTTGATGGGAGCAAATAAGCTTCATTTCATAGCTTCCCATAAGGAAAGCCAGAAACTGAGTTGAAACGTTGAAGAACAAAAGCTGCTGCTCTCTTCCAATTGGTTTAAACATGGGGATAGGACATCTGTGTTTGATTTTGATTATAACACCGTTAGACTACAGAAATCTTAGTTAGTTGGCCGTAATGTTTTGTTGTAAGTTGGGATGGACAGATTGAGTCTCTTTTTTTAGTTGCAAATTTTATTCTTTTTCTTAACCATGATGTATTCTTTCTAATGTAGGGTTCTGGGGGTAGGATAATTCATATGGTATTGTAATTATTTCAAGTTGTAACTTTGTTTCTTTCTTATAAATATTTCATTGGTAGATGAAATTGGGACCTGAACTATTATTACGTGTGCTCATAAATCATAAAACAGGTTGAAGTTAAAGGATTGGATTGCGTATAAATCAATAAATAAGTTCATTTTCTCAAAACAAGAAAAAAAAAACTTCTTAGCTCAGGTAAAAAGTTCCAAAACTCTTTCGAAAGCTAATCTTTCGCATGACATAACCCTATCACTCGATCTTCTTCTACTCCTTCATGCCCGATCTCCTTCTTGCATCGACCCAAAGAAATGCACACCAAAGACCATACCTTTTGCAATCAACAAACAGAAGCAAATATATGTTAGTTTTGGTTGGAAAATGTTTTGTTAAAAAAAAATTCATAAATATCATTCAATTTTTTTTATAAAAAAAATACTTTAATCAATTTAATCTTTACACCAAAATTTTTTAGCATTCAAAATAAAAACTAAAATTTTAAGTTAAAACAATAGTTCAAATTTACATATATGTAAATATTTCTATTGATATTTTCACACTACAAATCACAAAAAATGAAAATCGAAATAACACTCGTGTAAATATAATATAAGTAATACATGTTTTACTTATTTAAAAGTAATAAAATATTTATTTATGGACTTAATTTTAATTTTTAATATAATGTTTCAATAACTTTTCATAAATATCCATCGAAACCAAATTTCTATAAAATTAATCTTTCATAAATCCATCCACATTAATATTTTAAACGTTGATTAAAACATAGAGTTCAATAAAATCTCACAAAATAATTCCAAAATAAAATTTTCTACTTAAAACATACTAAAATAATAAATAGTCAAATATACAAAAACTCACACCGATAAATCTATCATACTAAATGATCACATACATTTTTTTGTTTTTTTATTTAGTAGTTAATTACAACAATTACCTATTGAGATTGATTGCATATGTGATCTATCACATGTATTAGTAGTTAAATAGATTTAAAATTATAGTTTTAACTTAAAATAGATTTGGTTGGTGGGAAATTAGTGTAAACTTTAGATTATTGAACCTGTTTTTTAGACTTCTTTTAAACTGAAGGGTATTTATGAAACTTTTCAATAGTTTAGAGATATTTTTGAAACAAAAATTTAACTATTTAAATAAAAAAGTAACAAATATATTTTAATCTTTTTAAAATATAAAGTCATTTGATAAAGTTTAGAGATATTTTTGACATGTTTTTTAATTTGACAAATAATAAACTAGCCTAAATTTTCATTTTTGCAATTATTATCACCTTATTTGCCAAATAATAAATATATTTATCAAATTCAATCCAAAGGTTGAGTTGGTATTGGAGTTTTTTTATTTAAAATTTCGTTCTAAAAATAACTAAAATGATAATATGTACGATTTTTATTTAATTACTTTAATATGAACTCAATTCCAATTAATATTATATTTGTTTTGAAAGTGCTAAAAAATTATTATAAAGTTATATATATTTATGTTTACATTAAAAAGAAAAAGTAACCTAGAGGGACTGACCCTTCGTTAATTCGTTCGTTCTTCACTCTTTTTCTAATTTCCTCTACTTCGTGATCTCCCATCATTGTAGCGGGGGACTCACAGTTGCACATCGCCACCACAACGTAAGTCTTCTTTTTCCCTTCTTCTTTTCTGCAGATATGTAAGTATGCTTCCATTTGCAAACTGGGTACTATCGCATTAGCAAAATTTTTAAACCAACTGCTTCAGTTTTAGCTAAAAATGGGAAGCCATGGATATTACTTACCTAGAATTACTATCACTAGACGATTCGGAACACACCCTTTTATTTTTATTCCCAGCTCGCAACCATTTTCCTCCGATTCTACTTCTACCCCGAACCAGAACAATCCCAATCAAGTTGAACAGGTTTCTAGTCTTCAGGAAGTGACATTGAGCACCACCAACAACCAACATTCTAACCCTTTAGAACCTTTGTGCCTTGAGTTAGTTCAAAAGCTTCGGGTTTTACTTCAACAGGGGCGTACCTGTGCTGCTGAGAGCCTTATTAAGTCGGTAATTCTCTCCAAATCTCCCTTTTCATCACCTTCTGATCTCATTCCGCTTTTTTCTGTCCATTCTCCATCCTTGAATCATGTTTTTTCAAAGACGTTGTTTATGGCGTTTTTGGATCTCAAAATGACTGATGATGCTATAAGATTATGCACCTCAATGAAGAAAAATGGTGTTGTTCCTGCCGTGGGTACCCTTAATTTTTTATTTAAACTTTTAATGTCTTCAAAAGAGTTTAAGAAAACGCTTGACTTCTTTTCTGAACTTGTTGAATCTGGTATTCAACCAGATAGGTTCATGTATGGTAAGGCAGTTGAGGCGGCGATAAAACTAGGGAAGATGAATAAAGCATGTCATCTGGTGTGTTGCATGAAGAAGAAAGGGATTAATCCTACTTTTTTTGTTTATAATGTGATAATTTCTGGCTTTTGCAAAGAGAAGAAAATGGTGGATGCACAGAAGATATTTGATGAAATGATCACCAAAAACATGTCCCCGAATTTGGTTACTTATAATACAATTATCAATGGATATTGTAAGGCGGGAAAACTGGATAAAGCTTTTAGTTTGAAGGAGAGGATGAAGCTTGAAAATTTGGGACCTAATCTTGTAACATACAACTCTTTGCTAAGTGGGCTCTGTAAGGCAAGGGAGATGGAGGAAGCCAAAAAGTTATTGCTTGAGATGGAAACTTATGGGTTTGCACCAGATGGATTTACCTATAGCATACTTTTTGATGGGTATCTGAGGTCTGGCGACGGTGAAGCCTCAGTAGTTCTGTTTGAAGAAGCAGTTAAAAAAGGGGTGAGAATAAATGAATACACTTTTTGTATTTTGTTGAATGGGTTATGTAAAGATGGTAAGACAGAAAAAGCTGAGGAAATTTTGACGAAGTTAATGATGAATGGATTGGTTCCGAATGAAATAATTTTTAATGTACTAGTGGATGGGTACTGCCGAAAAGGAAATATTGATGGTGCTATATCAATCATCCAAAGGATGGAAAATCAAGGCTTAACACCCAATTGCATCACTTTTAATTCGTTGATCCATAAATTTTGTGAAATAAAAGAGATGGACAAGGCAGAAGAATGGTTGAGAAAGATGATAGAGAGGGAAGTTTGCCCTAGCATTGAAACCTATAACACCCTTCTTGATGGTTATGGACGGATGCATCTTTTTGATAGATGTTTCCAAGTTCTCGAAGAAATGGAAAGTAAAGGGATAAAGCCAAATGTTGTAAGCTATGGAACTCTCATTAATTGTCTCTGCAAGGTTGGTAGATTTATTGAAGCTGAAGCAGTTTTTGCTGATATGGATGGAAAAGGAGTTTTTCCAAATGCTCAAATTTATAATATGCTGATTGATTGTAATTGCACATCAGGGAAGATGCAAGATGCTTTCAAGACTTTTGATGAAATGATTGATAGGGACATCACCCCAACCCTTGCAACATACAATTCACTCATCAATGGATTGTGCAAGAAAGGGAGGATGATTGAAGCAGAAGAGTTAGCCAACCAAATTACAAACAGTGGTCTTACACCTGATGTGATCACATACAACTCCCTTATCTCTGGTTATTGTAGTTCTGGGAACCCTCAAAAAGGGCTTGAGTTATATGAAACTATGAAAAAGCAAGGCATCAATCCTACATTAAAAACCTATCATCTTTTAATATCTGGATGTAGCAAGGTTGGTCTAGATACTATGGAGAAACTGTTCAATGAAATGTTACACACGGATCTTGCTCCAGATAGAGTTGTATATAAGGAACTGATTTTTTGCTATGTAGAAAACGGAGATGTTCAAAGGGCATTTGTTTTGTACAATAAGATGATAGTTGAAGGAGTCCTACTAGACAAGATAACTTATAACAGCTTAATTTTAGGATGCTCCAGAGGTGGTAAGGTTACAGAAGTAAGGAAACTTGTCGAGGATATGAAGGCTAGAGGGTTGACTCCTAAGACTGACACTTACAATATCTTAGTTAAGGGATTTTGTGAATTTGGTGATTATATTGAGGCACATGCGTGGTATAAAGAGATGTCTGAAAAGAAATTTTTGTTAAATTCCTCCGTTTGCAATCAACTCATTGATGGTCTGAAAAGAGAGGGGAGGTTTCAGGAAGCGCGACTTATTTTGTCTGAGACAGACGTCAAGGGACTGAATGTCTGAAATTTGAGTAATGAGCCTTCTGCATCTATGACTATGACTATGTGTAACAACTCTCAACTGAGAGTTAGCACTTGGATTACTTGGGTAAAATACAGTGGGCTCCTTTCCGGATGGAGTTTCTCTCCAAGTGCAGTACCAAAATATCGTACCAAAAAACACAAGTCCCACAACACAAAAGTAATATATAACACAGTACACGTCACCCAACCCTACTTAATTCTAGTTAGGTGAATTCCCCGAACTACCCCTTCTCACATATGTATGTATGATGGGTGGTCAAACACTACGTAGTTGAAACCTTGCTTTAAAGAACCTGTGAACACATACGGCTATCACTGCGTTGAAATGTGTTTCTACAGGATTATGGTGCCATGGTTCATGGCCAGTCCCACAGTCCAACGTTTTATATCTGATGACACAGCTGCCGAGTGTCTTGGTAAGCAGGGTCCCTCTTCTTAGCTTTGTTTTTGTACTGATTCATTAACCTTATCATTTATTTTTTCTGTGATTCAGACAAATGAGCTGTATAGAATTCTGACATATTACTTGCTGTATGCTTGGGTAAGGCCATATGTCTTATGTTACATGGCTTGGTTACTAATTGATTCATGTTCATTCTACATCAAAAGGATGTTCCGTGCTGTATTGTGTCATTTCTCAATTCATTTACCTTATTCTTTAAAACCAGCTCGTAGATTGATTAGTGATACCTTTAACCCATCATGCATCTATCTTAAAACACTGGTTATTTGTCAAATCCCTTTTATCTCAAATTGGATATCTTTGATGTAATCTAGGTAATGGAGTTTCCCCCTTATTTCATTTATCAAAGAAATGTTTTCCAATAAAAAAATGTTGTGGCTGCAACAGAGTACAATAACATTCACTCGAGGAGCATCTTTCAAGCATTTAGTAAAATTTGATTTGCTGTAGTGTTTGATCTTAAAAGGAGTACAGTGATTTCTTGACCGTAAAGATTATAGTCTTGAAGTTAAAGTTGATTACTTGTGAGCAAGAGCATGGTGAGAAACTTGGATTTAGATAATGGATAAAGGTAGGGGTACATGGTTAGGTGGGGCTGGGTTGAGGATGTTTTTTTGACCAATCCAAAAATTCGGGATGTTGACAACCCAAAATACCTAAATAAAGTCTCCAACCCAACCCTTAAATTTGGGTTGGGTTGTCCGGTTATAGCTTATTTTTTCTTTTTAATTTCAAATTTGAGTTCATCAATAAAATATAAAAAAAACTCATTAAATTCAAATATAAAATAGCGGAATTGTCAAAAATGAAAAATTTTACAAAATATATACAAAATATAAAAAAATTTCAGATACTATCAATCATTGATAGACACAGATACGTTTCTATCATGTCAATACCATTGATAGACAATGATAAAAGTTTATCCGTGTTTATTATTGATATAATTCAAAATTTTGTTATATTTTATAAGTATTTTAGTTTATTTTTTAATATTTGAAAATGTTTTTAAAATATCAAATATGTACGATATTTAATACATTTTAAAGACAAACATCATAACAATTCTAAAAAAATATATTAAAAATTCACAAATATATCAATCAAAATTAGTCAATCTTTGAATAAAGAAAAATGAATATATATATTTTTATCGATATATATGTAATTCGAGTTTGGTTGGATCAATCCAAATTTCTTTTTAACCAACCTGTCATCCGTTTAACCCAACCCAACCCTACATTTTGTCTACCCTACATTTTGGGTTGAGACATTTGGAATATGAAGTTTGAGTATTAAGAGATATGAGCAGCGAAAGTGTCATGAAATGAAATTGACTGAAGGCTGTTTTGCTTTGAAATATTGGACCTACTCTACTTCTGCCATTTTTCAATTGCTCTTTAATTACTTGAAATATGTGTGAATTGACTTAAAAAAGATAAAAATGTTTCTACATGCAGTAAAGTAATTTATGCACTTAGAAACACCGTTAATTTTTCTACACAAATCATATTCCCAGTTATTTAGGCTTCTAAATGTTGATAAGCTTTATCAATTAGTTTTGTTTTTCAGGTGGAACTAATCTGCAATGAGTTTACAAAACCACAGAATAGAGACGGAAAACAACGGAACGATCACCATTTAACCATTTAAACATAATAACATAGCATATTAAAAATACTATCAATGTATCAACAAGATTTAAATGTACCCTCCGCCAAGACACTCAACATCACTCACCCAAACTTAAGGAAAAAAATGTGTGATAAAAAAATCTAGCTTCGTCTTTAAACTTCAGACTTCAAAGAACGTGGTGCTTACCCTTATTCAGTCCTCAATATTGCTTGCCATAATAGTAGGATTCAAGAATGTTGAAGTGTTTACCAAATAAATGAATAACAAATTAATGTATCATTTAATAATGTGTCAAATTATGAATGAGAATAATAGTTATGAAACTTTTTAGAGTTAGGGGGTTTATAAAGAGATCAAAGAACAATGATTTTGTGGAACATAATGTATCTACTTCAATATAAAATGAGGATGACATTAATTGTATGCATATGACCTATGATTATAACTGGAAATAGAAATTAGGTGTGATATTTTTTATAATTATGTTCAAAATTAGTGTGTTTGATAGTATGGTTTTCCATCTCAAAACCTATTGACAATGAAAAGAGTAGTCGATCTATCTTAATTATAAGAAATGTGAGTCTTCTTGGTTTTTTCTATTTGGGACTCTTAACATCTAACACAATGTTCATCTTGGTCAAACTTTCATCGTCAAAATAAAACAAAATCATATAGTTTGGATGTTAGATCAAAAGATTTTTTTTCTTACACTATATACAACAATTCTGAAAACGGAAAAAGCCTACACTCACAATAAAATAAAAAAAAATGTCCCGTCAACAACATGGGTAATATATTTGGTATACGATCGTTATATTCAGCTATTGTTTAGTACACGATCGTTTAGATTTGATCGTGTGTGTAGATTTTTTTACACGATCATTTGTTTTTTCAAGATTCTTTATACACGATCGTTTAAATTTGACTAAATAATTTTTTTCAATTCTTTTGGTACATGATTGTTTGAATTTGTCTACACGATCATTTATCTTTTTTACACGATCATTTAGATTGGGGTATTCTAAAAGATTTTTTTCAAGATTCTTTATACACGATGTTTTAGATTTTACTATTTTTTGTATACGATTGTTAAAAAAGATGAAAAGAAGAAAAATGATGGAAAGAAATCGTAGTAGACAAAAAAAAAAAAAAAGACAATAGAAGAAATTTTAGGGCTAACTTGGAATATTTAAAAAATAGCTAGCTTCATAGGCTTCGTTTTGCGGCTGTAAATATTTTAGTGGTTTGTTATATTTATAAAAAAATTTCTAATTATAATATTGTTGAATAAGAAATTTTGTAACCAATTACAAATCGACATGTCATTTACTAAAATAATTGTATTTGAGATTAAGTAAAAATTGGCATGTGTCTCAAATTAAATTTAAAGACAAATTGGACAATTGGATCAAATTAATTATTTTGGTTCAATTAAATATTATTTACTTGGTTAAAATTTAATTAAGCAAAAAAAATAAGCTTAATTTAGGGCAAAATTAAATATGACCAAAATCCTTGCCCAAGGTATAGTCCATGGATCAGAACAGGCTCAAGTCTATAAAAGCTTACTAGAGAACTCTGTAAATAGAGGACTTCTCTTCATTTGGAGGAAAATTTTTTAAGCTAGAAGGTCTAGAGAGAATTCTTCCAAGAGATAGAAGACTCTTCAACTCCTGAAGTCGAACACACTCGAAGATCGAGCTCTTTTGAAGATACAAGCTTTCTTCCAATACTCTAACTTCAAGCTAACTTCAACAACACTCTCAAAGATTGAAACTCCTTCGAAGATACAAGCTTTCTTCCAAGACTCCAATTTCAAAAACATCACGTGCTTCGCTTCCTCAAATCAAGCGTAAGCATTTAGTCGAGAGAGAATCAAATGATCAAATTTTAGATATCGAACCACATCACATCAAATCAACATAAATACAACATCAACACAAGTTCAACTCCACGAATCAAATTTCTTCGAAAATATCGTGTGAACAATGTTGTAAATGTTTTAGTTTATTTTACTATATTTAAAAATGTAAACCACCATGCAAATGTTATCAAAATATCCGAATGGAATGATAAAATAAAAATACACAAATGAGCATTTTTTTTTTTGTCGATAATTTTACTATATTTTATCAAATTTATCATTTTTGATAATTTATCGTGTATATTGCAACAAGCACCGCTGAATGAAAATTTAACCTTGTTTGTCTGGTACATATATAAACTATCAATTTTTCTTTTTGGATTTACTGTTTGGATAATAAGTAAATCCATTTGTAAATACCGATAATCATGGAAATAGAGATTAGGTGTGAGACTTGAGAATTTGAAAATAAATTGATAAAGACTATGTAAGATTTGATAATTATGTACAAACTTTGTGTTCATCTTGGCCGATAGTTTAGATGTACAAAGGTAAAAGAAGTTTTTTTTTTCTTTTTTGTTTTTTTGGAAAATGATTTGAGAATTTACGATCACAAATTGTTAACGATAAGTTATATAAATAATGAATATAATTAAAAAGTTAAAACTTATATAATATATTATTAGAGTTATGATGATTATTATATTATTTGTTTATTGAGGAAAATAATTAGAATTAGTTTGTTTAGTAAAAAGATGAAAGTTAATTTTAAGGGTTTTTTTAAATAAAAAAATCGACAAATTATTTACATTTTATAAAACAAAAACAATCAAAATATAAAATTCATTACACTTAATTTTTAAAATATAATTATTTTGTCAAACGTTGTACTTTTGATAATTTTACTCTATAAAGGTTTTCGAAAAAAAGAAATATCTCATATAAAAAAAACAAACATTTGTCACAGAAGCTCCTCTGAAGATAAGCTTTCTTCCAACACTCTAAGTTCAAGAACACCCTCAAAGATTAAAGCTCCTTTAAAGATACAAGCTTTCTTCCGAGACTCCAACTTCAAGAATATCACGTACTTCGCTTCCTCAACTCAAGCATAAGCATCCAGACGAGATAAAATCAGAGGATAAAATTTTAGAAATCAAACCACATCGCATCAGATCAACGTAAATACAACATCAATGCAAGTTCAACTCCACGAATCAAATTTCTGTGGAAATCTCGTGTGAATAAATATATCATTCAAAATTTAAAAGTTATATAATATATCATTAGACTTATATAGTGATTATTATTTATTTATTTGTTGAGAAAATAATTAGAATTAGTTAGTAAAAAGTTGAAAGTTAAAAAAATAAACATTTAAATATTGGAAAATATATATATGGTAAGAAGAAAGATATTTGGTTTTCCAAATTCCTTAAGGATTTAATTTATCTACACATTTTCCTAATTGGATTCATATATCAATATCTCTCTATATATAATATATAGAGCTCACTCGTTCTCATCATCAAAATACAAAGCAAATCCTCTTCCTCACTCAAATCGATTCGAGTTTCAATTTCAACAACGAAAAGATCAAAAAAGAAATTGAATGGCAACTGACGCTACTCTGTGCGCAAACAACTGTGGGTTTTATGGAAATCCGAACAATCAAAACTTGTGCTCCGCTTGTTACATTGCTTTCCTCAAAGAAACCGGCGTAAAATATTTTGAGCAACAAATAAGCTCAAAAAGTAAAATTAATCTTGAAACGAGACAATCTTCTTCTTCTGGATCATTGGAGAGTCCCGAAACGTGTGTTCACAATGATCCAGAGCCGTCGAAAACCAAAAATAGATGCGAAATTTGCGGGAAGAGGGTCGGAATCGTTGGATTTAGTTGCCGGTGTGGAGGTTGTTTTTGCGGCAAACATAGGTATCCTGAAGAGCATTCGTGCGGCTTTGATCACAAGGAGGATGGGCGGATGATTTTGGCCAAACAAATTGTTGAATGCAAGGCTGATAAATTGGAGTTTAGGGCTTAGATATTCGATATAGTTTTGTTTTCTTTATTGACAATGTAATAACATTTACTTGGATAATCAAAATATATTCTTTCATTGCTTTCCAAGGATTTTCTCTCGCTCGTCTAGTATTCAAATTTGAATGAACATATGTTGCGGAGAATGTGTCGATTCGATTTTATAAGATGTTTGTCTCACCTTTCTTTTTCCGTTGATTAGCGAGTAATATTAAATTTGACTACCAACTTTCCGACACCCTTTTGGTAATTGTCATTAGTCAACTCCACCTGCCTCCCTCGGTGACCACTGAGCCCACTATTAGTCAATCTTTTCCAATCAACACTCCTGTGACCCATTGAGTCCACTATTAGTCAACATTTTGTACTATCACTTTATAGTAAACTTTTAACTACCAACTCTAGCAACTATATTCATCAACCAACCTTGAGAAACATTAATAGAAACAATTTAGTTTATAACAAACAAAAAAATTGGTTCTACAGTAAAAAAAACATTAGTATAAGAATGACTTAACACTACAAGAATTTTGAGCTCTGTCGACATTTTTTTCTGTCGATGGAACAAAAAACATGGACAAAGATATGTTGTGCTGACGTAATTCCATTGCGTGGACACATTTTCATTTTTGCCAACGAAAATATATACGTGGGTAGAAAGTTGTATATTGCGTGGGCACATCATCGTTTTTGCCGACAAAAATATATATGTGGGCAAAAATGTGTCTAGTTTAAAGAAAAGTTTTTAAATTGGATTTTTACCAACGTTTATTTTTATTTATGGCCACATATCGTGTGTGGGCAAAGAATATAAATATTTGGCGACGTAATTTACATGAAAAAAACCCGCTTTCCTATACATATTTATGGCGGCGCAAAATTTAAACTTGGGGCAATGTAAATAAGGTAAGCAGAAGTTTTAAAAAAAACCTAGTTTTCATTTTTCTTTTCCCTCCCTCCCTCTTACAAACTCTTCTCCTCTCCCTTCTCTTTTCAAAAAATAGTACCAGCCGGAAACTCCATCAATTTTGCACGTCGTTCGCACTAGCATCTGGCACCGCCAGTGAGTTTCCCCTTCTTTTTTTCTTCGGCGAGCGCTTGGTTTTTTTTCCTTCACCTTCTTTTTCTCGAAACTCCCCCTCATTTATATTTTTTTGTCTCCGAAAAGCCTTTCATGGTTGCTTCAGATTTCCAAACCCCCTTTTTTCGATCATCCCCCGTTTCTGACTTCCCCCCTCCCCCGATTTTCGGGGGCCCTCCCCACCCACCTAAAATATGCATGTAGGGGAGAAAAAAAAATGATGCAATATCAATTTTGTGAAATAAAGTCCGATAATAAGTAGTTCTTTTATTTTTTTGTTTGTAGTACATGATTACAAGCACTGATTTTTGTATGTAAGAGAGTAAGAAAACGATAGTAAGAGAGTAAGAAAATTTATTTTTTGTTATTTTTTTCGTTCAAAATAAATATTTCCCGCTTTATGGTCATATTTATAAAAAAAAAAAGTTATTTTCAATTAAGATGAAAAATATTTGATTTGAAATTTAAATCGATATGATTATATTTACTCATTTCTCGGAAAAAAACACAATTTTATTTTGAAAATTGGTTAACAGGAGAATTTTTTTTCAGAACTATTTTATCTGTCAAAATTTTGATCTTTATTATTTTTTTCAAAACTATTTTATCTGTCAAAATTTTAATCTTTATTATTATCTTATGTTCGTAAATTATTCTTATTAATTAATTTTTTTATATGTTGATAACTAGACGGAAAAAAACTCACCACATGAAACCGTTTTTAGAAAAAAAATAATTACAACACACGTAACAGTTTCTAGTATGGAAAAGGTAAAAATAAGTTTATTTTAAAAAATGACAATAAATTTGGAAAAAATAAATTGTTTATGATTAAAATTTAAGAGGAAAAGAGAAAAATAATATTATTAATTTATAAATGGGACTAAAACTTCGCGTAGGTAAAAAAAGGAACATGAGTCATACCATAGGGTTTAGGGTGTACGGTATATAATCATTTTTTAGTATAATTATTTTAAAAATGACAAAAAAAAAAAAAGTTAAAATCATAGTTTTAATTTTTTTTATGATTATTAACACAAAATGATAGTTTACGAAAACAATCGATCTTAATAGTTATTGTTGTAATTAACATACAATTAATTGTCAAATAAAATAATGTGTTTGACTATTAATATAGAGTGATAATCTTAGATTTATCGGTATGATAAATTTTTTTATGTGACTAGTTTTTGTTTTAGTATGTTTGAAGGATAATTTTCTTAAAACTTCATGAGATGTTGTGGAATTCTATGCTTCCATCAAGGTTTAAAATATCGATGTTAATGGATATATTGATTTCAATGGATAATTTTTTTAAAATTATAAAAACAAAAAGTTTAAAAAATAAATTTAAATGAGTAAATAAATTTTTTACTATCATCAAATAAGTAAACATGTATATTATTTATATTAGTGTCATTTTGATATTTATCTTTTGTGATTCGTGAATTTTTTTATGATGCAATTGAAATATCGATTCATTCTTTCTATTTATATCCAACTCATGGAAATTTAAAACTATGGTTTTAACGTAAAATTTTGGTTTTTATTTTTGTATAAAAATTAATGAGAGAGAGTATTTTTTTTTTTAATTTTTTTAGGTATAAGGTATTTATGAAACTTTTAAATAGTTCTGAAGTATTTTTTTTTAATAAATTTTTAATTATTTCAATCCAAAACTGATGATTAAGGTATGTTGAACCATTTTTTAAAATTTAAGAACATTTTTTAAATTTTGAAAATTCAAAGATATTTTTTACATGTATATATCACAAAGTTTAGGGGTATTTTTATAACTATATTCTAAGAGATATAGTTAAAAATTTAAAACTTATATAATATATGATTAGAGAGTTACAATGATTATTATTTGTTTATTGAGGAAAATATTTAGAATTAGTTAGTTTAGTCAAAAGATGAAAGTTAATTTTAATCTCAAAAGGTCTTCGGAAAAAAGAAATATCTTATAAAAAAAACATTTAAATATTGAAAACAAAATAAAATATATGGTAAGTGGAAAAGATATTTGATTTTCCAAATTCTTTCGGGATTTAATTTATCTAATCATTTTCCTAATTGGATTCACATATCAATATCTCTATATATATAGAAAGAGAGAGCGCTCACTCATTCTCATCATCAAAATACAAAGCGAATCCTCTTCGTCACTCAAATCGATTCGAGTTCAACAACAAGAAGATCGAAAAACAAATTGAATGGCAACTGACGCTACTCCGTGCGCAAACAACTGTGGGTTTTATGGAAATCCGAACAATCGAAACCTGTGCTCCGTTTGTTACATGGCTTTCCTCAAAGAAACGGGTGTAAAATATTTTGAGCAACAAATAAACTCAAAAAGTAAGATTAATCTTGAAACGAGACAATCTTCTTCTTCTGGTGCATCGGAGAGTTCTGAAACTTGTGATCACAATGATCCAGCGCCACCGAAAACCAAAAGTAGATGCGAAATTTGTCGGAAGAAGGTCGGAATCATTGGATTTAGTTGCCGGTGTGGAGGTTGTTTTTGCGGCAAACATAGGTATCCTGAAAAGCATTCGTGCGGCTTTGATTACAAGGAGGTTGGACGGACGATTTTGGCCAAACAAATAGTTGAATGCAAGGCCGATAAATTGGAGTATAGGGAAGATTGATATGAAATTATTTGATATTTTTTTGTTATCTTTGCTGAGAATGTTATAAAGGTATATTCTTTCATTATTTTAAAAGGATTATTTTCTTTCCCTCTTCTCCTATACTTTGAATGAATAGGAAGGACTATAAGTTTTGGAGGATAATTTTTCAATCTAATTTTAAGAGGTTTTTGTTTCAAGGCTTTATGTTGGATCTAAATGCACTCTTTTTTGTTTGTTGACCAATGAATTATATCTGTATTAGTAATTAGTTTATAATCATTTTTATTTTTATAATTATGATAGAAATCGAGAGAAATGAGTTTTCTCTTGGAAATAAAAAAAAAACAAAACCAAATGATTATGAAAGTTTAAAATTGTAGGGTAAAAAAAATTTTCTCTGTAGGGTAAAAAAAATTAAAGTTTAAAATTGTAGGGACTAAAAGGAGTATTTTTAATTTTAGTGGTTTTTTTTCTTAAAGCTGAATTATAAGTTTGAATTTGAAACTTATTTGTTATTTGGTTTAAGTTTTGATAATTTTGCAAACACTTTGAAAAAGAAGTTAAGTTTATTTGAATTAGTGTTAACAAAAGTTTTAGTCAATTAAATCAAATGATTATAATTTAATTAGGTTGGGTTTAAGTTTTTCAGAAAAATTTAACTTTTTTCTGTCGATTTAAACGATTCCTTGATAATTTTCAAATTAATCGATAATAAATTTAAATCTAACCATTTAATGAAATCTTAAATTAAAATATAAAAATATCCAAAGTTCTAGAAAGTTCATAAAAATATAAGATCACAGACCATGTATATAATAACCATTCTAATTTAAAAATCCGATTAAATGATTTATAAGTTATTTCATATTTTTTAAAAATAAATAAAGACATATTTGTACCTGTTTTTGCCCAATTTCAATTTTCTTTTGTTGATATTCCCATTCTTTTGGCTTTTTCTAAGGATATTTGTTAAATGAGAAAAAAGAATCCCAAGAAATTGAAACTGACTATAGTTTTAAAAATACTTCTAAAATATAATTATATTTTAAATTTTATCAATATTAGACAGTTATAATACGTTTTACTATATTAGTAATTAAGTTAATTTCAAAATTATTTAACATAGTTCTTCCAGAATTTTATTGTAGTCAATATTTGATTTTTTTTCTATTTTTTTTTTTTTTTGTTTTTGTATATAAAAAGAACTTTTTTTGTGTGTGATTTGATTTTGTTTTGAAATTTAATTTTAATTTTCCATCATATTTAGGCCTGGGCCAGGCCCATACACAGATAATGGGCCAGGCCCATACACAGATAATGAGCCAACTTGGTTTGGCCTAGGAACTTCTACTCACTGTAGCTCATCCCTTCTTAATCTCAACAATGTCTTTACAAATACCATTGAATTTATTTTTTTTCTTTTCTTTAATGTACCATATTAACATCATGTTCAGTCCAACTAAAGCAATTTTTGTATGATATTCATCTCTCCAATTTTTATGTCCATTTTATTGTAGTTTTAACGTATTCTTGGAGTTGTTATTTGATTTGAAAAGATGTTTTTCTAAATTGTATTCTTTTTCTTGTTTATTAGCCTTGAGAGAGTAAATGGTGTTTGTTGGTTTTGTCCTTTGTGTTTTTCTAAAAAAGGACAATAAGTTATTGATCAAATTGATTGTTTAGCTATTATTCACATCTATTTTCAAACAATCTTATTTTATCGTGCAATTGTTTACTATTGTTCGCACGAGATTGTAAAAAAAATTAATTTGTGGAGTCGAATTTAAAATTATGTTGTTTTATATGGATATAGTTAGATTTTTATGTCATATTCTTTATTATTATTTTTTTTTTCTCTTGAACATATACACTGCACTTATAAGAGGAGCATGTAAATGTTCTTGAAATCGAAGTTTATAAAAGTTTTTCAATCTTCAAAAGACTCTAATCTTCCAACTGTGTTCAATTAAGTCTTATCGACACTTTTAATTCATATTGATGTGATAATTTATGTTTGCAAACATTCCTTATTTAGCAATTACAAAATTATAATTTAGAACTTACTGGTATATATTTAAAAATATTCATTAAATTTTAGTCTAGTCGAAAATTCTTTTAAATGACAAAACTATTTAAAAATAGTAAAATTATGGTCCATTCATATCTATCAATGATATTTTATTATAGTATTAAATATTTTGTTTAATTTTTGTGTATTTGAAAACAACACCTAAGTTATATGTTAAAATAATCATAAAAGTTGTAAATTGAAAATATTAAATACCAGCAATTACAAGCTATTCTCTATTCATGCCTATGTTGAATTTTAAGTGGTTAGCAACTAACTATTTATTTATTTTTATTTTCAAAGGTATTGAATAACAACTAATACTTATTAATTACTCATTTTATTATATTATTTATTATTGTTTTCGGGTACTTTTTTTTATATATATAATCCGATATATTATATCAAATATAGATTGAGAATTTAAATTATATATCTAAGATCTTAGTTAAGTTTTCGAAAATATAATATTTATACAGAAGAATTTGAACCTTTACTCTAAAAAAAAGATAATACATATCATTTGCTCACTTTTATCGGCAATAAAACTAAGAGAAATTTAAACATCATATAGTATTAATTCTCTATAAACAATTAGGCAAACCCCCCAGAAAATTAGGTAGTTGATCTTCCAAAGAAAGGAAGAATATACACACATAATATATTAAAGAATATTCAATATTCATATTTATGACAAAGGGTGCAAATATATGAATATTGATTAATATATATTTTATTCCTTATAAATTAAAGGACACATAATCACTCTTTGTCAAAAAGAAAAAAGAATCACCTATTGTTGTGGACACACAATCACTTTAGGGGGCTCTCAACAATGAAGTGAGGTTTAAGGATTTTTAAAAAAAAACAACATAAAATAAAAGTGAAAAGAAGAAAAAAAGAATAATAAAGAATAGGAATATATATAAATATATATATATATAAGAGAAAAAGGGGGAATTAAGTGATGATTAATGGATTTTAAAGCTTCCATTAACTAATTAATAGTAAACATTAGAAAGAGGATGAGTTTGGTCCCATTTTAACAAACTTCTAATGTTTTAGATTTGAACAACCTAAGCCACTTTAGATTTATCATTATTCTTTCTTTACAGCTCATCCTCATATGATTTTCTTTTTTTAAAATAATAATAATAATAATAATAATAATAATAATAATAATAATAATAATAATCTTTCTCCTTTTTTCTTTTTCAAATGTTAATTTATAACGTTTACTATTAAATCACCAACTCTCATTTAATTTACTTCTATCATAATGATGCTATTTTTTCCCCCAAAATTTTTATTAATTACTAAATTGTGATATAGTTAATCAAATTGCTACTTCAAATGTAATTCAAATATTAGAACACTAATCCCAAGTTTATAAGTTTGTTTATTTTAATGAAAAAATAATATAAACATACAACGTCATTCTAGAGAAATTTACAAATATAAGAGTGAACATGATTGTGTCCACTAATGATTGAATTTACATTTTTTATTATATTTTGTAAATATTTTCAACGATTTATTATTTACAATAACTTTTCTTTTCACCGTAAATCCAACACTAAACAACCAACCTACAAAAATTTGAAGTTCTACTAAACATGAAAAATCAAGGCAGCATCTAATAGTTCAATTTGTTATGATCTAGAAGCATGTTTAGACACCTATTAAACATTTTCAAAAACTCTACAAAATTAGGATCTTTAAGACACCCTAAATAGATCATCCAAAAAATTCAATTACTCACTCCAAACCTTAAAAGAAAAAAAATGCATTACTTTCTACATGTAGAATAATTTTTGACATCATCACTAAACTAAATTTATTACTATATGTCACTCAATATTATAACATTAATTTTTTTTAGATAACTAAACAAAATAGAACTTACCATCATATTCATTTACAAAGATAAAAGTTTACAATATACATCTTGCAGAGTTAAATTAAGATCAGCCAAAACAAACCCTACTGTCCACTTCAAATGATATTCAGAATTTACCAAACCAAAAAAAATTGAATCTATATATCAATTTTCATGAGGCAATGAAATTGTTGCAAGCAAACAAGGCATTAGCAGTCATTTCTCTTTCAAATCTCCAAATATAATTCAACCCCACAAGCAATTCTGTAATGGCAGCTTCTGTCTTGTCTTTGTTAGCAAAATAAAGCGTTTGCAAAAGCATTACATTAGTCTTTGGTGCCATGTAATTTTGCTGCTCAAAACTCCTTTCACTTTGCCATTTTATCATGTTTTGTGCTAATGGCGACATCCACCCCAATATCCTCCCCATTGCCTCCCTCCATTCACCTGCCAATGACGCGTCGCTAGCCGTGAATCCAACCCCTCTCAACCGCGCTCTCAACGACGTCCTTACACTATTCGGTAGCATTGAGTATAGATCGTCTCTTGCGTCCACACCCACAAGTTGTGGCGACTTAATCATTTTATCCATCACTATGATCAAGTTGGCATAATGCAAGGCCAACCCCGCTGCTCCTAGTGTCGTCGGTGGCGGCTTTAAAAGTTTCAAATTTGATTCGAAGAATCCGTTTTTAGTCGTCGTGGGATCAGAATCCTTGGCGTTGTCGTTTAAGTTCTTGAGCGGGTGAACGGCGGCGGAGGCGGAGAGGCTACGAGGGAGAGAAGATGGGAATTGATGTGCTAAACCAAAAACAAGTTTAATTCTTGCTAGTGTTGTGAAAATTGACCTTGCTAGAATTGATATCACTGTGTCGAATGTTTTGTTCCAAAGAGATTTTTCTTTCAAATACTTTACTTCTTGTCTTTGCCATAAGATCTTCTGTTGTAGATCCAAGATCTTTTGCTCTTTAAGAGAAATCTCTAATGGTGGAGTAGAGCTATTGTTCTGTTCTTGTTGACAACTCTGTAAATTTGCAACTGCTTTTCTCAAACCAGTTTCCATTATTGAAAGCTCATCCATTTCTCTATGAAGATTCGCCGTCATTGTAACTAATCTCTCAATTCTCTTATTCCTACACTCCATTTCCTTCTCGCTCAATATCTGTAAATCAAAAAACCCAAAAATCAGCACCAACGTTCCTGTTTTACATTATAAAAAAAAAACAGAGCGAGCTTTTGAGTTAAGTGGTTATTTAAATAAAACATACCCAATTGTGAAGATCGCGACCGGAGTCAGCAAATTCAAGAAACAAGCGATGGAAGGACCGGAGATCAGGATGGTCACATTTGATGCACAAAGGGGAAACAGAGTTAGCAAGGAGACGAAGATTTTCAGTGATTTCAGCACAAGCAAGAGCAAGGAGGAAATCGTCATCATTAGAGACAATTTTATGGACACCTTCAAGAGAAATGGATTGATTACGAAGACGAGTAATGTTGTGGTCGGAGAGAGAGTTCCATAGATGCAAAAGCTTGGACATGAGGCCGGCGATTTCAAAGGATAAAACGGCGACGTTGGGGGATTTCTTAGAGGACGTGGGCTTGAAATTGGGGGTGGTTGAAGAAGCTCGAACGACATCGAATTTGTTAGAGACGGCGTTTTTTACCTTGATTAGCCAGGTTTCGAGAGCCATGGTTTTGAATTTTGAAGGATTGAAGAGTTTTGAGAGGTTCCACTAACTCTGGGAATGGGAATGGGAATGGGAATGGGAATGGGAATGGGAATGGCGATGAGAATGGCATATTTATTTATCAGTAATAAGAAAATGAAAAGAGGGAAACATAGACAGTTGGAGACCGGAGTGTGTATTTTTTTATAAATATAAATATATTATATATTATATATAATAATAATAATAATAATAATAATAATAATAATAATAATAATAATAATAATAATAAAAAATTGTTTTCAAATTGTTGATGATTTCGATTGGATTGAAGGTATTATTAATTAATACGAATAAAATAGACAAAAAAAACTTTATGGAATTTCCCATTCGCAAAGCTTCCATACTTTTGATTTATTAAATTACATTTGAGGGAAGCGGGGGAATTCTTTTATATTCATATAAAATTATTTAGGTTGGTTAATTCATATTCAGATACTCGTAATTATAAAGATACTTATCATGTTAATCATCATCGATTATTTACTTATTTATTTTAATACAAATTATAAAGATAAGGGGGGATCATATCTCTAAAATAATTTTAATTTAGTCAATTCAAAGTTATAATTCTATTGGGTTACTTAGTAATTTTACTAAGAAAATTTGTAAAAAATGACAGTAAAATTGAAAATATATTTATATTTGCAAAATTGTGCAAGATTTTTTTTATTTAATAAACTTTTTCCATAAAGTTTAAATATTTTTTTATTATTCTTCTTAAATGAACTCAAGTGACATATCTCAACATGTAGACTCTCAATTTTGAAGTCAAAGTTTTAATTTTTCCATCTTAATTAATACCTTTACACTATATATTTTTAAATTAAAACAAGTTTGGAAAAAAAATCCTTAAAATTGTACCGTAAAAAATTTTGAAAAATTATTTTAAATAATAAAATTACTTTAAAATATTTATACATAAAACATAATATCATATTTTATTTACCACTATTTACATCTATGCAACGAATATAACATAATATCACACATTATCAACTATGCAGGTTTGTCGTAATCTATGAATTATTATGTGATGTTTTGTTATATTAAGAAATAATTTGGTAAATTTTGTAATATTTGAAAAATGTGGTAGTCATTTTTTTGGTAAGGAGAAATTACCGGTTATATTTAGGGAGTGGAGAGTAAAAGAAAAAATAAAGAAAAAGAATGAGATGGGTAGCGCGTGTAGAATATATAAATAAAGGCTACTTTGTCATGTAGTGGATTCAACCCAACACACGCTTGGGACGAGCGTGGGGGGAACAATAATATCACACTCTTTCTTCTTTTCTTTTTTCCCTTTTTCTTTTTCTTTTATCTGTCTTCTTTTCTTTTCTTTTCTTTTCTTTTCTTTTTTATTTTTACTATTAAGTGGGATATGTTTTTTTTTTATATATATATATATATATATATATATATATATAAAATTAAAAATAATAAAGAATAGTTATCTCCAAGTCGGCAACATTAACCTTTTTTTCTTCTTCTTTTGCAGATGGTGTTTCAATGTAAAATGAAAGCAAGGGCATCCTGTCATTATTGGTTTGCCTTCTTCCTTTTTGTTAATTTTCATGTGTCACCCATTTTAATTTTGCTTCTTCTCTCTTTAACCTCTTTTTATTTCTATTTTTAACTTCTTCCCCCCCCCCCCCCCCCCAAATTCATTGCTACCTTTCCTACATTTTATATGGAATCTAATCCAAGTCTAAAATATTGATGTTGGAGGTCTTTATTTTTTAAAATTGTTTACACACATTTAAATAATAATACTTCAAGTATGGATTACTGTGGTAGGATATATTTAATTAAATCTTTAGATTATTAATTGAATATGGACTAAATAAGTAGAAGTTCATTTTTAGATTGTTGATTAGAGTTTGATGAGAACCCTAATAAAACTAGTATATAACTAAATTTTAAGTCTCTAAAGTATACTAAAACAATCAACACTATTTTTCTTTTATCCAAGAGAAAGATTCCATTCAACATATTTAGATTTTGATTGAGGATGACAATATAGTCCTCTTATAGTTATTGTCATTATCATCTTTAGAGTAATCAATTCAATGTAAAGTAACAGTGTTAACAACAAATCTATTAGATATTATATTAAATTTATCCTCTCTCCAATAATTTAAGTTTTTTTTTATTAATTAATAATTTTAAAAAAGGAATTTAAAAATAAATTTAAATTAATAAATAAAAATTTTATTATTTTCAAATAAGAAAATATTTCTATTATTTCTATTAATGATTTTTTATGTTTATTTGTGTGTTTCGTAAATTTTTGTACCTTCAAATGATAATATTGATTTATCACTCTATGATGTCAAAAGAAACTTAAAGCTAATGTTATTATTCATTGAAACTATTAACTAATGATTCTTTTGAATTGAAATAAATTTATAAGGAAATTTCGTTTTGTCTATTTGGTTGATCACATGCATAGTTATTTGTAATTAATTGACCCAACACCATATGAGATATGTTGCAATGGTTGAGACAAAGAGATTCTTCTAAATTAAAACATTCGCCTACTCTCCATTCTAATTTGATGTTTATCTTCAAACATCTTCACTTGGACATAATCTATCATGACAAGTAACAAATTTTAGGATTCCACAACTTACCTAAATACTCTATATAACTTTAGTTAATATGGATATTTATTATTTGGAAAAAATTTTAACCTTTAAATAAAATATATCATTATTGTCGAGTTATAATTGTTTTAATATGATTTTATACGACTATTATTATAATAGCATAGTTGGTTCTCTTAATATAAGGATTTGAGTTTTTACTTTTTTAGTTTAGGACTATGCATAGTCGATCGAAGAGTATGATTATATGTTCATAATGACACGTGAACAATGAAATGTCTTTTAAACGATATGATTTTTGTATTTTTTTTCAATCAAGTAAACCTATGATCTAGATCCACTATGCTATCTCTTAGCTTACCCTACATTTGTCAATAGAACCCTAGAAATCTTTGCAACGAATATTAAAGATGATTTGAATAGGTACAAACACATTTGAAACGCAAATATATATTCATTAGCCCCATATCGATTAGTAGACAAGATTATTGATATACATATGTAGTTAATAATAATAATAACTACGATGAAAATTAGATTTCTTAATTGATTTTGAAAACTAAAAAAAAGTTGAAAAATAATAATAATAATAACTACGATGATGATTAGTTTTTTTTGAATTAGACTTGTTTCTAAGTCTTTGAATAGAATCTAAAATTTTAGCCAAGTTTCTAAGATAAAAATATACTTATAAATATTACATTTTTTTTTTAAGTAGGTATCAAAAGCAAGAAAATTCATAGAGTTAGATAGTATTTATAAACTCAATTTTAAAAAGGAAAGAGTTATCATCAACAAGAAGTTAAAAAAGTATTGAGATCAATGAGTTGTACCTAATTGTTTTTCTCATTCTTTTAATTTGTTTGCATGTGTGCTTTGACTATATGTATATGTCATTTGTCTCTATAATGCAAGTGCAAGGTTTATTAAATTTATGGATTTTTTCTTGATAAAGCTAAAATGATTGTTTAACAATAGAAAAAAAGAGAGGATTCAAAAAATTGAGATATATTTGGGTATAATATATATATATATATATATTAGAGAATAGAGAATGGATATGATAATTTAAAAATGAAGATATGAGAACGTGAAGAGGGTATATATGGTATAGTAAGTACTACGGCAACCTTACGCTTACTCTCTCTCTCTCTCTCTCTTTTGGATTATTATTGAATAATGCAAACATAAAAAGAAACAATAAAGAAATGGGCAGCACCATCATGCTCTTAATTATTCATTCATATACTCACATGGCCTTAGTGCAAATTTAAATATTTCTTTTCCAAAAATATATATTAAATTGTAAAAACAATACCCAATTCACAAAAATAAAAATCTTAGACCGAAGAGTGTTATTAATTAACCACTTTAGGGCTGGTTATGTTGGAAGCACTTTGTATGTGTATTATATATATATATATATATATATATATATATATATATATATGTATGTATGTATGTATTTTTTATTATTATTAAAGATGATCCCTCTTTCAATTTTTTCATCATTTATCATAATCATCATCTACATATCTTAAGTAATGGAAATATATTTAAAGATTGTATATGTGGTGTGGTATTTGTTTTTTCACCAATGGTTGAGCTTTTGGGTATCAATGGAACAACAGTGGAAGATATGGCTGTTGAGTTGTCGGTAAATGATTAGGCAAAACCTCCTTCAACTTCTCTCCTTATCTCTCTCTCTCTCTCTCTCTCTTTACTTCCCCTTTTGGTAAAAGTGCCCTTCTTTCTCTCTCTACCCTTCATGTTTTGTTTCTCTCTCTTAACCCTAAACATGAAATTGACTATTCGTTCAATTTGCTTTCTATTATTTTATTCTTTTACCCATATGCCATCTTATTATAAATGAATGTTGAAAAGCAAATGGGTTGAGGAAATTTTGGATTTGTGGTTGAGGGAGAGACAGACGGAGATGATGTGTTATATATATTGATATATTATTTGGAATGATGATTTTATTATTCAAAATTTTCTTTTTTATGATGAAGATAAAAAGTGTGTGTAATCAACTTAGGGGAAAAAAGGTTTGGGTTTGTTTGAAAGGGTTAATTTTTATCATTTATTTTTGCCTCTTTATTTATTTTTTTACATGTATAATTAAAAGAGGGGGGGTAGTGATTTTACTGTGACAATCATTAGTTGAGGGATAATTCTTGATAGGGTAATGGATTGGAAATTCACCCCATAAAAGTTACTTTTCATTTTATTTATTTATTGATAAACCAAATTTGACCTTGACAATATTTTTTTGCTTTTTTTGAGTCAATTTATTTATCCTATCCAAAATGACATTTAATTTTTTTCTCAACACTTTTGAAAATTCAATAACCAAAATAATGTGGGCATGAAATAAAAGTAATTCTTACAAAATCTTTAAATTGATTCTCTTTTTAAATTTTAAGGTTTAAATTGATATAATTATCATTAATTTAATGGTTTAATTGATACTACTTCAAAATTATTGAGAGATTAACTAAAGTAATTTTTTTCCTCATTTTTTTAAAAAACATTTGTACATATCATGACACAATTCATAACAATGTGAATGTTGTGGATGATCACATGTATTGCATATAAGTTTAATAATATGGTAGAATTGGATAAATGAGTTAAGATTTTTTTTTTTAATAAGTAAAAATCTTTTTCACAATTAGGAAATGGGAAAGAAATCTTATTGGGAAGCCATCCTCCATAGGCAATATAATGGGAATTACAACCAAGAAATGCACATGCCCAATATGTGTATATATATATATATATATATATATATATATATATATATATATATATATATATATATATATATATAAGAGATGAATATGAAAATAATCCATCTCTAGAGATTATTATTATTATTATTATTGCTTAGAAGAATTGTGGGCAAAGGAAGGCCATCCCCATGCCTTTGCCCATGTGTTTCAATTGTCAAAACCCTACAAACTTGGCCACTTGTCAATTTGCGGTTGGTTTGTTATTGTAATTGCAAATTGATCCCATATTTAAATAAATTAAACACACATTGTTTTAAGCAATCTCTTGAAATTCTAAGTATGGGAGATTTTGTGTTCCTTATTGGTTCATATAACAATGTTTAATCAATTAATTCATGGAGGTGAATGGTTGACTAGTTTTTAACAAATTGCTAAGCTCTTGGACTTTGGTTAGATTACATTTTATAACATTTTGTGGGTAAAATATGGTTTTTGACTTGTCTTTTTGTACGAATTCAGTGTACAAAATTGTAGGGGAATATCTCTTTTCTTTAAAATGATTCATTCACCGACTTTTAATGTTTAAAATCTTTTTGTAAAAGTGTTACCATTTAGGTGAGATGAAAAAGATTTGAACCTAATTAATAGTTTATAATTAAAACTTGTAGTGCATGCAAATTCATGCACAATCGGCATATAATTTTGAGCAAAATTCTATTAGTTATGATCACAATATTTCACTCTATATGTTAATGTGAGCTTAGAAATTTGTTCAGCTTATCTAATAGTCCAAATGTCCAATCACAATTTGCCTTGTGACGAATTTTTTAAAAGTATTTTTTTACTTTATTTTTTTACGTAGTTAGATGATCAAGCCTAAACTTGCATGCAAGAAGGTGAAGAGAAAATAGCACCCGTGACTTATTTATTTTAAGTTCAAATGAGATATGACTTAACTTTTAAAAACATATGTTTTTATTTTGTGTCTTTTGCTTATGTTAGCATAGGGAGAAATGACTAGAATGACAAAATGTGTAATTTTGTTTGAGTCTCCTTCTTTTTTATTTGATATTTTCCCCTTTGTTTTGCATGCAAGTCGTTGTCGCCTTCAATTTGTTTCGTTCTTCCTTCTACAAACTCTTCCTCTCTCCTTGGAATGGAAGATGGTATATGAATTAGAAAGAGATTAAGAGTGAAACCAAGACCAAGAAGCGAGAGGGAAAAATAGTTTCAAAACAAAGAAAAAGGACTTTACAAAACGAAGTGGAAACAAATAGAAGAAGATGTGTGTAGAACGAAGGAAAACAATCAAATCGAAGAAGAAGCATGCACAACGCTAACAGAACAATCAAAGAAAAAACGGCATATTTGATGACAAAAAAAGAACGATATCCAAACAACATCCGATCCATACTCGCACCTCGGTCCACCAAGCATGTTTCATTGATTGAATCAATAATTTTACAACAAGGCTTGTGTCAATGAAAAGTCCAAATTTTACTTGATTTAAATAGTGGATCAAATTTTATTTTGTGCCTAAAAATGAGTCATCCGTATGAAAATTCTAAGAAAAGAGCTGCTTGAATTGCATCCTAACTACTTATGGGTTGGTCTACAGTAATGGAGTTGAAAGAAGAGAGGGTGAGGTTTTAAGGACAAACATTAAATTATGATGGAGACCACATATCAAAGACAATAAAAACAGTGTGTTTTGTAGGGTCATGTTGTCTATTAGCCCAAATATTAGTGAAGTAAAGGGATATATATATATATATATATATAAAAGTCGCCCACAAAAATGAGAAAACAGCTCATAGAAAATGGTTTCTGTCTCTTTACTTTGTATATAGATATATAGATATTCATCACTAACGAATTGAATTAACAAGGAAAAATAAATAAAGTATTAAAAAGAAGGTATTGCCTATATCATAGTCTATGTCCAAAGTTTTTGAAGTTAGATTAATTTATTTCTCTCCTGTCATTTATATATCTCTTAATTGACATAACTCTCTAAGCAAACAAGGTTCAAAATTTTGTCCATCTCTCTCTCTCTTGCTCAATTAAAGGCTTTGTTCTGATCAAATATAAGGAATAACCCAATCACACATAACTTAGCAACAACATTCGAAAATTCCATTTTTCGACAATCTGGCTCGAAAAGTCACCCTTCAAGGGCAGATTCTACTTTGCTTAATGATTTGTTAGTTTCTTGAATCACTTGTAAAAAATAATAATAATAATAATACAGAAAAGGGACAAGGTTTAAGAATTTTTTTAAAAAGAAAAGAAAGGTTTAATTTTATATGTGAATAATTGAGGTTGAAGGGCATGCGGAGCGGAATGATCTGGATGGTGCGGACGGGATGAGGGCTTGGGAAGGGCCAGGCCACGCACGCACGCACACACATTGAAACATGGCTCCACACCCACAACACAAACAAAATCATTAACCAATTTTCCCCAATACCTTCTTCTTCTTCTTCCTTTGCTTTTCTTTTCAATTTTAAATAATGGGTGCATGCCCTAGTAATCATCCATGTCTATATCACTCGTCTCTCTATTATTCTCTCATTTATTTAATGCAAAGCCTCCTCTCTTATCTTCTTCACCCATTTCAATTAAACCACAAAAAAATAGGAAACATTCTTTCATTGCCGTCGAATAATCGTGTTTTTAATCCATGTCGAATAACTGTGTTTTTAGTCCATGTCTTTGCTATTTATATAAGCTTCAACTAACTTTAAAACTCTCCAACTATCTATTTAATACAAAATTGAAAGTCGGAAAGAGCATGATAGATCAAAACTTTGCTAATTCAAAGTTGGGGACGAAACTTGTAATTTTGCCTTCTTTCATTATATTTCTGTGGGTGAATATGAATTGGAGAAATACTTGGGAGAAAAATAAAAGGGGTATTACTTATCTTGATTCCATGTCAAACTAAACATTCATTTTGCCTCTTATTGGGTTTGATAGTGACCTAAGTGTGGAATGTTAAGATTCCCACTACTTCTTTAGACCCTAAGATTACAAATACAATTTCCATAATTCCATATTGTTTTGGAAGATGAGGAGAGGAAGAAGGGGGGACTACTCCTTATTGAACTTAATTTGAGGAGGCTTTGCCTCACTTTTACAAGACATCCCCATAAAGATAATGGCCCCAAAGAAGAAACACTTTAGGAACATACCCAATGAGATTGTGCTTAATTTTTTTTTCTTTTTTCTTTTTTTATTTATTTTTTCCATTGATAAGAGTGACCTAATATGCACGTGTGCCATCATCATTTTAAGCACACAGTTATTCCCTCTTCCATGTACTATACACGTGCTTGAGGTCCTACCTAACTTGCAAAGTTCTCTTATTTGCCTGTTGTTTTTTTCCTTCTTAAGGACATCATGTAGCTTATTGCACTTCTACATTTAATCGTTAGTTTCAAAAATAATAAAAATTATCAGATTGCATATTTATCTTTCATTTTCCCTCTCTGTACAATAATCAAGTTGAAAATGTGCTTTTAATATACATAATAAAACCATGTCATCTCAACTAAAACAAAACTAAAACAAGCATAGCTTAACTAACATGCAAAGATGTTAATAACAGCAGGATTTGTGACTTGAATTCTCTTGCCACAATTATACTAAAACAAGACAAAAAAAAGGGCTATAAACAAAACCAAGTATGAGAAGCGCGCATACACCCAAACAAAGAAAAAAAAAACAATTTGAGCAAAACAGAGAGGGAAAAGAAGAAATGAGAGACAATTTCACAAAGGAAGACGCATCAACTTTCACTAGAACACTCCTGTGAAGTCAAAAAGATGGGTTTGCTTCATGCTCCAAAGTCTATTCAAATGGACTAGATGCAAAGTCTCAAGCAGAAAAACTTTGTACTGTTCAAGTTTTTTAGGTAGTGGATTGAAAGTGACCAGAGACAATGGATTCGTTAAATGGCTGAATCAGAATGCTTTTAGAAACTTTGAAATGAACAAAAATGGTTGTTTCTGATGCATGGATCTATTCCTAAGTCGGTCCACTAAACTTGGTCCCTTACACCATGCCAATCATATCATATCATATCAACTAATACCAATTCCATCTAAAAGAATAGAAATGAAGAAATTTCTCTGCTTAAATTCAAATCTCTCACCTCCATTTGGGATCAAGAGATTCTGAGAGAATGGAAAACGCTGTTTAAACTGTTCAATTCAACCTGTTAAACACAAGAGAACAAAAAGATATAGGCAGTGTAGAAAACTTTAATGAGGATCATGTTTATTAAGAAATGTCTAAAATGCACTCATTATCATTACATCTACATCCACTTACTAGATAGTGTACTAAACTATTAGAACAATGCTAAAGGGCCCAGCTTAACAATAATCTCTCGAGTCAAACCATAACTCAATCTTAAAAAATTGAAAATTTGCCGTGCCTCTTTGTAATGGATATCTAACACACAGCTGATCAAATAAAATTTAACATAAAGCTAAGAGTTTCCATTACTGTTAAACCTTCGACCAACTATTTTTGCTATATTATTGTCTCAAACAGATATATAGCAATAGAATTCGAACATCCTAAAGAGTATACTCAATGAAGTTCCACTAAGAGCATTATCCAAAAAAGGTCAACAGGTAGAGCATGTTTCGTATTTAACTGGCTAGAATCTGAACCACATAAATCAAAATTATCTATAAATTCACAAAAATAATTTACCTGGGCACACAAGCTTCAACAGGTGGGAGGAATCAAAATGTAAAGAATGTTCGAATTTTGGCAAGCAAAACCCCATATATTAAGAAGAATTAAAGAAACAAAGATAAAATATTAAACAAATTGAAAAGTAATTGAGGATGTCTTGCAAATACTAAATTAAGAATGGGATGTGTTAATTATTGAGGTAATTATTCCCTTTCAACTTAGGTTGCTTGTCCAAGAAAAGCCGGGGAACACTCCTGAGACCACTGAAATGTAGCGTACCATACCAGCACTCAACAAGTTCGAACAATAGTCAATTCAAAATGAAGCTGATAATGTTGAACGGCAGGTGCTGATTAAACAGGCAAATCACTATATCACCAAATGGATGCACAAGGATCCAAATCATGTGAATCTCATTTGGGGGGGTCCTTTTTAAGGATTCCATCCGCAAAAATATGAAAATCGCATCACATCTTCCTACATGATCCATCTACTTATAACTGAAAGTTGCATCCTTGTCCACCTGTGAACAATAAAGACGTTTTAGTGCGGTATATCATCAAGTACCGAGGCTGCTAGTAACTAGATAAAAACAACTTAATGCTTACAGTTTTTGCAATCTCTTTTGCCTTCTCATCGTCAAAGCCAAGGGTGGCCAAGATCTTGCGACCTGCTGATTCCTCTGACCAGATACCAAGAAGCAAATGACCTGTAGTTATTTCTCCAGACTGGCCTGCATACAGGACCTTAGGTTCAATTACAGAAGACTGCCACAAGCAAAATTACATAACAAAATGCACATAGGTAATAAATCATTGTAGTTGAAATCTACCATCAAGACGTCCATGCATACGTGTGCACAATTTTACATCCTTTATGAATAACTAGATGATAAGATTTACTGAGATCCTTCTTCACTAAAATGGCCAAAAAGGTTGGCAAAAACCCATGCAAGTGAGTGTTTCTTGCTGCATGAGAAAATAAATGCTTACAACCAAGTCTTAATTGCCTGCAAGCAAGCACAACTTGTAAACCATTTGAAAGAAGTGGCAGCCAATAACTTGCAGTGCATAATAATCTCTTCTTTTTTTCCTACATATTGATGAGTGCTCAAGCACACCGGTGCTCCACGACTAATGTCACAAGACTAAAGAGAATTGTCCAACCCTACTATATTTGGTTGTCAAAGTAACTCTAAGATATTAAATCCTATGTATGTAGGCAGCCACTATAACTTGAACCCATTCCTGCTAATACCTTTATTATTGACCGTTAGACTAACCTATGGTGGTTCTAAAATCATCTATTCACTTTTCTATTGTGGTAAGGGTGATTTAGAAATCCTTTATTCGCTATCCTAGCCAAGGAAGAATAATCTGATTACCCTTCCATCCAAGCTGTCAGTGCGTGAAAAAAATACGCACAACCTCCCTTCACAGAAATAGGAAATACTAAAAATATGATTCAACCAGTAGTAGTAAACTAGTCATCCCAACATCTCATTCTTTTCTATTGTGCATGTATCATCATTCAGTTTCAAGTTTCAGGCTAAATAAGAATTTCATTTGCTGGATGATTAGGAAGAATATCTCACCTGACTTTAGCTTCTCCGCAACAGCCCAATCAAGTGCCCTCTGGGCAGGCTCAGTCAATGGAGGATGCTCTGAACTGAAGAAATACATGTCAGACTTTCCAAGTAGCTTTACAGTTTCTTCCCTTACTTTGAAAAGTGTAATTCCATTAGCCCTTAAGAATTTGGCAGCAGTACTCGTTCCTGAAAAGAATGTGAATATATATATTCAAGAAAATAAAAATTATCTAGAAATGAAGCATGAAAAGATTGCAATCAAAGGGAATATGCAAACTTATTGTTTTTTCTTTAATTGTGATATGCCCCAATTAATAAGGTGTATACATGTTGGAAGGGAGGAAGGTGTGCGAACAGAGATAAAGGGTAAATTTTTACATGTTTAGGTGGGGCCCAAGGAGGTGTTAGTTAGATTGGGCAGTAGAAGGAATGTATTTAGGTGGCTGTTTATTGTGACTGGGGTTACTTGTATTTGGGTTCTCTTATGAAAATTAAAGGGATTGAGGAGCTCTTAAATCCTTCCCCAATGCTGTTGTTAAATATAATTCATGCTATCTATAATATTCCTATCACCTTTTCTCTGAACAAGGTTGAAAATTGTTGGTTCACTTCACCATGTATATTGTTAGCAATTAAGCATAGGGACATTCCAAAAGCATATGGGCAATGCCCCAAGCTTAGGGCCATAAGATAGGTTACTCATAATCATCGGCTGACAGGAGCTGACATGAATATAAGTTTCAATGTCGAATTCCTTAAACATAAATAAGTCTTTCAAAACAATTCTATAGTTTAATATGAGAGGAATCAGATACAATGAAAGAGATCATAAATTATGCTGGAATGGGGTGTGGGAAAAAGTAGTCAGATTTTAAAAGTGATTTAAATGTTAACTCCTAAGGGGCTGAGTCATATGGTTCTTATTATATTGATTTTTTCTTATTGATTTTAGAATACTAACTTTAAAAATAAATAAATGCTACGAAAACAACAATTAAGCAATATGAAGAATGTAAAGATCAACACACAAATATACGTGGTTCACTAACAATGTGTTAGCAACGTCCACGGGTAGAGAAAGAACAAATATTATTAGAAATAATGTTTCAATATACAATATGGCACCAATAGGTTAGAGAGTTTATGTTTCAGCGAGACCTCTGTACTTAGTTATTTGTAGTGCCACATATGAATTCAAGGCATTCAAATAAAATAAAAGGACCATGATTAATATAGTTCTGTAACTTAACTGCCAACTAAACAAAATTAATATGTAAGTTTAAACCTAAATGTAAATAAGAAATAACCTTCTTTGTTTATAGGAAACAGAAAATATATTCAACAAAAGAGCAAGAATCACAGCCTACGGGCGGAGGGTTGAGGAGACAACCTCCCACAAAACTAATCAAGAAGACCCCTCCAATTGATAATAATCATGAAAGGCTATAATTACAAAAGAATTTGGTGTAACCTCAGAGTTGGAAAGGATACCAACCCTCAATCAAAATTCCCATTAGCAAAGCTTCTGTGCCAGTATTTGGATATTTGAGTTTCCTTGCTTCCAATTCTGCCATTGCAAATGACTTTATTGCTCTTGCTGACCATCTTATACATCACAAATTCAACAAACAACTAACATCACTATACGTTCTGCAATAGTTCCCAATCTATGCGAAAAAGGAGAAGTCGTATAACAAATGATTCAACATCTATGATAACATGACAATTTACATAGATATGTAAGTGTCCTACGGCCCAAAAGAAATAAATAACAAGCCGTTCTATGATATGCAGCGAGTAAGAGGTCATACATCTGCCACGTTAGAATATGGTTGCTCAACATATAAGCAAATAGTTTCAAACACACAACATGGTACTTTCAACCATAGTCCTTAAAATTAATTCCAAACCTCCCAGACAGGCACTGAAATTAAAGACTTAAATTGAAGTCTTAAAACTAAATTGATAAGGATAAAAGTTACAGTTCAACCCAAAGAATCATCATCCCTCATTAAATTTCAAAATAATTGGTTACATTAGAAAATAACATTCGCAAATTATGAAGACATGCAACAAAAAAAAAACTCCAACTTACAACGCTTAAGCACAACCTATGTGGCTATGCAGCAGAAAAACACTAATTGAGAGAGGGAACATTAGTGGGGTAAACTTACTTAGGAAGTTTCTCGGGGGAAACGCCCTCGGGTTTCCTGCAAAATCAAAGAAAATATTAGGTATGAGGGCTTGAGAAAAAAAACGGCAACTAAAGCAAGAGAGTTGTCGTATCCTACGAAGCCGGGAGGCTAAACGATACAGTTGCAGCGGTGGCACGGCGAGTGAACTTCGAGACGGGATGGGTGGCATTAGAACGCTTAATTGCGAGCTTCAGCTCGATTAGGGGGGTGAGGGGAAAGAGTAGAGGTTTGTGTTCTAAAGAATAGCAATTAGATTGAGAAGGAAGGGATAATGGGAGTTGGGAAAACGAAAGAGAATTCAAGCGAGTAGCAGCCATTAGAAGACTAAGAAAAGCTCAATTTAGAAGGAGGATGAAAGCAGAGTTGATATTTACTGAGAAGGAAGATAGTTTTGGTTGGGTATGGCTATGGCGTTTCGTGAGCTTCTTGCTCTCCGAATTGGGCGCAGCTTAGGGTCCTTTTGAAGCGTTGGATAATTTGAGGAATTAAGTATATTACAAAAACAAAAAAAAAAAATAATAATAAATAATGGTTAAATATGAGTTGACTCTCTTGCTTTTCCCTTTTCTTTTCCCTAATTTGAACAGAATTTCCTCCCAATTTATTTCACATTTAAATCATTACAGTAAAATTAAATAATATAGTATAAAATATAGGAAAACTTTCTAATGAAACATCAAGGGGCCGTTTGGGGGAACGATTGGGTTATGGAGGGTTAGGATTATGATAAACCTAGTGTTATGATAAACCTAGGATTATGATAAGATGTGTTTGGGGGAAGTGTTATGATAAAATGTGTTTGGGGGAAGGGTTATGAAGGAAGTGTTATGATAATATTTTGATAAGATGTGTTTGGGAAAAGGGTTATGTGGATAGGGTTATGATAGATTAAGGAAGAGTTGAAGAAGAGTTAAGGAAAAGTTGAAGAAGAGTTGAGAAGTGTTGAAGAATGATTGAGAAAGAGTTGAATAAGGGTTAAGAAATGTTGAATAAGGGTTTGAGGAAGGGTTAAGGGGCTAAAACTAGGGTTACATAACCCTTCCCCCGAGGGTTGGATTACATAACCCTAACCCCCCATAACCCATCCCTTCCCTTAAACGCCCCCCAAAAGTTAATATTACCCATCCATCTTTTCTCTTTCTCACCACTTTCATCTACTCATCTTTTTTCTTTTTTTATTGCGATTTCTTAGCATCTGTCTTTCTTTTTTTTTTTATTCTTTCATTACGTTGTTTAATCTTTACATCGTATTTCTTCTTTTTTTTTTTTACTTCATTTAAATTTGGGTAACCAAATCTAAATGACCATTGTTCACACGAGATTTTCGAAGAAATTTGATTCGTGGAGTTGAACTTGTGTTGATGTTGTATTTACGTTGATTTGATGGATGTGGTCCGATCTCTATAATTTGATCCTCTGATTCTCTCTCTCGGCTGGATGCTTACGCTTGATTTGAGGAAGCGATCTCTAAAATTTGATCCTCTGATTCTCTCTTGGCTGGATGCTTACGCTTGATTTGAAGAAGATGTTCTTGGAGTTGGAGTATTCGAAGAAAGCTTGGATCTATCTCTTGGGAGAATTTTCTCTAGACCTTCTGGAGTCAAAAATTTCCAACCCCACAAATGAAGAGAAATCCCGCTTTTATGGACTTGAGTCTGGTCCATGGAACATACGCATGGGTTCAATCACATGGATTTGGGTCATATTTTATTTTAGGCAAAATTAAGCTTATTTTTTTGTCAATTGAATTTTAGTCTAACTAAATAATATTTAATTAAACCAAAATAATTAATACACGTGACATCATTAGAATTGTCCAATCTGTCTTTAAATTTAATTTGGGACACATGTCAATTTTTAGTTAATCCCAAATATAATTATTTTAGTAAATGATGTGGCAATTGTGATTGGTTCTAAAATTCCTTATTCAACAATCATATACAAAAATAGCAAAATCTAAAATATTGTGTATAAATAATTTTGAAAAAAATTATTTAGATTAGAGTAGCCAAATGTAAAAAAAAAATGTAAACAATTGCGTAAAAAAAATAAAAGATTGTGTATAAAATTGAAAAAAAATCGATTGAAGTAGCCAAATGTAAACAATGGTGTAAAAAAAGTAAACGATCGTATAAAGGAAGTAAACGATCTAGAAAAAATAAAAAATCGTGTATAAAGAATCTTGAAGAAAAAAAAGTCATTTAGATTGGTATAACCAAATGTAAACGATTAAAAAAAGTAATTAAAATAAATAAATTATTATTTAGAGAAATTTAAACGATCGTGTAACAAAAGAATTACCAAAATTTGAAAAAAAAATTCAAATCTAAACGATCAAATCTAAACATGTAACGAAATTAAACGATAAAATTGAAAAGACAAATTGTATTCATTTCTAAACGATCGAAAATATATTAGGCACGCATTGTTGACGGGGCATTTTTGGTATTTTACACGATGGGCATTTTCTGTTTTCAAACTTGTTCTATACAGTATAAATATTTTGTCGCTTTATTATATTTTTTAAAAGATATCTTCTAATGGATTAAAAGTTAAAAAAAAAATACCTTAAGTTAGTATTATTTTATTTTTTTAATGTAATTTATGTTTAAAAAATTGGTTAAATTACAAATTTAATCCATATTGTTCGAAGAAAGTTATAGCTTATTTTATAGTTTGATCAAACTTTATATATAGTCTTTATGATTTGACAACCTTCGCAAATAGTCCCTACAAGTGAACTATGAGAAAACTTAAAAAAAAATTTGAATAAAAAGAAATGTCAACCTTACATAGTTATAGTCAGAAGTTGTATTGAAAAATATAGAGATAGTTGAAAGAGTTAAAATATTACATAACCTTTTATTATTGGTGTAAGATCATTATATAAAATAACTTGAAAATACCTCTAGAAGTCGAAAGGATTGAAACCTTAGTCCGACAACATTTGTTAAAACTTATATACATCTCTTATTAATGCAAAAATATTGTTATGCATTCTTAAAAAATTTTGAGAGAATGAATTGAGAAAAAATACACAACAAACAAATTAAGAAAAATAAATTAAGATTTTTGAAAAAAATAGTAGAAAACATCTCTTTATATAGTTAAGAGTGGGAGGGAAGGATTGCATAACTCTTAAAAATTCAGTTATTAAATATAAGTAAATGTAAAGTCATTAATTATATAATTAATATTTAGAAATTCAAACAAACAAAACTTTTTGAATTATAGTATTTCATCTTCTAACATTTCTACTTCTTTCTATCTTTTTTTTACTGATCTTAATCACTTGTTTTAAATATTATTTTTATTAATTTGGATATTAATCATTAATGAAAATGTTGTATTATTTAAAAATCTAATTACATATAACTTACTTATTAAAATGGTACATGGAATTATTTAATTACTCTGGAGAGGATTGGTATCTCTACAAACATATTAAAATAAAATAAAAACCCTTTTTTTTATAAAAAAAAATTTAAAATGTCAAATTTAATATTTAATTTGAAATTTTGTGGAAGGAGGAGGGAAGAAAGCGATTGGAAACCCCATCTTTTCTCTCTCTACAATCTTCCCTCTACGAAAGTTTGAATTCGAATTCCAGTTGGTCCATGGCTTCATTTACATCCGCTCTTTCAACGGTCCCTTTTCCTTTTAACGTCTCTCTCTCCCTTCAAATTCCCCTCTCGCATCGCCTTCTTCCAAGGTTCACATTTCGAGAAAACCACTTTTTCCCAGGAAAATTCTATCCTTTCTTTCTTCCCCTCTCAAACAATTTCTCTTACCCCAAACTTCACCAGATTGATTCTACTTCAGGTTCGTTTAGATTTATCTTTTAATTTCTTGATAATCTGGCATGACCCACTGTGTTAGTTCGCTTCAATGATGTTGTTTCGTAGTTCGAACACTATGAGCTCCTTTCTACATAATTTTTTCCCCCATATTTTTGGCCTGGAATTTTGTTGGTCTATGATGAATTTGAAGATTCCCATTTGGGTTATTAGCAAAGATTTAACCACACTGTAGATATATGATTGGGAAATGGAGTTTTGTGACGGTGGTATCATCGTTTCGTCTAGCGGAAGTTCTTCAAGAATTTTCTTCTTTAGATGTTGACAATTAGGGATTTTCGAAATTTGATTTCTTTGTTACTATGCTTCTCTAAGTTTTGATTATTGTAGGTTTGGTCTAACCCACCAGAACTTAGAGGAGAACAGAGAGGAAATTGTTTCTTTCCCGGGTGAAATATCTTCAAAATGTCTGTCACTCAAAATGATCCACTCCTGCAAGTGGAAACCACGTGTGGTTCACTTCTTTATGAACTTCAGGTTTGTCTCGAGCTTCAATATCGCCCTTAATAAAACATAGTTGAAGCTTGTATGTAGAACTCCTTTTTTTAGGCTGATCTGTTGAATTTGTATTTAAATCTCTTTTTTTGAGGCTGATCTCATTCTGTACACAATATTTTTTAATATCAGATAATATGGGATGAAGTTGGTGAGGGTGAAGCTGAAAGAGATAGAATGTTGCTTGAGCTTGAACAAGAGTGTTTAGAGGTTTACAGAAGAAAGGTCGATCAAGCAAACCATTCTAGAGCTCATCTGAGGCAGGCGATTGCAGATTCTGAAGCACAACTTGCTGCCATCTGTTCTGCAATGGGAGAGCGGCCAGTACAAATAAGACAGGTGAGAGGAGTAGCACTGTAGCATCTTCCTTAGTTTTTACCATTATAACAAAGCTGCTAACCCACTCCCCTCCCTTCCTCAAATAACTTCAATTTCACTTATGCGACCACTGGAGTTGTTGGTTAATCAATTTGTTGTCCTTTCAGTCTGATCAAAAGGCTGTTAGCTTGAAAGATGAACTCAAGCAAATTGTTCCACTACTGGATGAAATGAGGAAGCGGAAATCCGAGAGAAGCAATCAATTTCTTGAAGTCCTACAGGAGATACAAAAAATTTCAGATGAGTTAAATGGTTGTGAACATTCAGCATCAAAGGTAGCGTTGGATGAAACTGATTTATCATTGAAGAAGCTTGATGAATTGACCAGACAGCTGCATGCACTTCAGCAGGAGAAGGTTGGTTACTTGGGTTCAAATTTACGTGCTTTTCTTTTTTGACTGTTCAGATCCCTCTCTTTCTCTCACATATTCATAAAAGTACTTATTTCTTCTGTTATAGAGCGATCGGATGAAGCTGGTTCATAACCACGTGCGTACTTTGGATTCACTCTGTTTAGTCCTAGGCATGGATTCCAAGCAGATAGCCGTTGAAGTTCATCCATCTTTGGGTGATTTTGAAGGACCAACAAATATAACTATCCACATTATCAAGCAGTTGGCTGCCATGATTGAAAAACTGCGAGATATCAAATTACAAAGAATGCAGAAGGTTAGATGTTTTTTTGGTCTTCTAAAGCTTAGTGATGCCATTGAACTGGACCTGTGATAACCCTTTGTTCGTGCAGCTTCAAGATCTTGCAAGTACAATGTTCGACCTGTGGGAATTAATGGATACTCCAGATGAAGAACAACAGATGTTTCAAAATATAACTTGCAACGTCGCTGCTTCAGAACACGAAATAATTGAACCTAATGCTCTAGCTACTGATGTTATCACATATGTGAGTTGTTCTGAATAATGAAAATTTTGGTAGTTAGTTTTGTTTTGTTTTGGCTTCTATTCGTCATGGTTTCACTGCATATACGGGGAATTGAATAAGATGTAAAAATATGTTGTGCAGGTTGAAGCAGAAGTCTCCAGATTGGAAGAGTTAAAGTCAAGCAGAATGAAAGAACTTGTTTTGAAGAAAAGATTAGAGCTAGAGGAAATGTGTAGGAAACTGCATATAGTACCAGCAGAAGATTCTGCTATTGAATATGTTATTGATGCTATAGATTATGGTAGATCACGACCATCAAATCTATTCTGCTAACATTTGTTTATGATTTTTTTTTTTTTTTTTTTTTTTTGCGTTTCATTCTTATCCTGTGCATTTATATTTCCATTGTAGGATCTTTGGACCCTGCTTGTGTGCTTGAACAAATTGACAGTCAAATTCACAAGGTCAAAGAAGAAGCATTTGACAGGAAAGAAATTCTTGAGAAAGTGGAGAGGTGGCTGGGTGCATGTGAAGAGGAGTGCTGGCTTGAGGAGTATAACAGGGTTACTCTCTAAACTCTCATAATTTTATCATTTCCTCTAAAGAATGTTTACACATGTACAAGCGCACATACACAGGCATTTATCTCGTTCACACCATCATATTGCTAAATACATTGCTGTTCTTAGTTTTCATTATTTTCCAACTTCAGGATGAAAACCGTTATAATGCGGGAAGAGGAGCTCATCTTACACTCAAACGTGCTGAAAAGGCTCGGGCATTGGTTAATAAACTTCCAGGTAAAGACTATTGGCCTCAAATATAACAAAACCGTTTTATAAATTTTTCTTCTCTATGAGCTATTTGACATGGAAGTGAAATTTCTCAAACAGTGATGAGTTGTGAGGTTTTGAGCTGTAAACTTAAACCAAAAGGACTATAAGTGTTATTATGATTCCAATTTACAACATCTTTTTGCTCCATGAATGATTATGTAATGTCATTGTCGGGTAAAAAATTTGATTATCAGGTATTACTTTGTAAATGTAACTCCTTTAATTGTATAAACAAAAGCTACCAATATTTTTCCGTTGACTCCATTTTGACAATTTTTTGTTGTAAATTGATTAAATCCTTACAGGAATGGTTAGTGCTTTGACTTCAAAAACCATGTCATGGGAAAAAGAAAGAGGCATTGAATTCACCTATGATGGTGTAAGTAGATTTTGATATCCATGTGGGTTTGTTAATAAATGGTTTTTTACTGCCATTCCTGACTTATACGAGTGCTATTAACTGTCTCATATGTTTTCTAGGTTCGTCTTCTCTCAATGCTTGAGGAATACACAATTTTAAGACAAGAGAAAGAGCAAGAACAACGCAGACAGCGGGTACCAACTTTGACTTTCCAAATTTTTACCAGCTTTTCAACATTTTCATGTTTAAAATGTCTCCTTCACAATTGCTTTCATTTTAACTGTACACTTCAGGACCAGAAGAAACTCCAGGGGCAACTAATTGCCGAACAGGAGGCACTTTATGGGTCAAAACCTAGCCCATCAAAGCCTCAGAGTGTGAAAAAGGGTCCTAGAATGTCTACTGGTGGTGCCGGTGCTGTTGCCGGTGCTGGCAGTCGGAGATTTTCCCTTGGAGGAGCATTGCTTCAAACTCCGAAGCCTGATCCTAATAAAGGCCTCCGACCTGGCCGAAAAAGTGACAGAGGACATCAAAACAACCAGGCTTTTCAGCTTGATGAGGGATTTGTTGAAGCTTTATCAGCTGGTATGACTCATAACTTGTGAAATTGCAGTAGCCGTTGTGAACATTCACGCTTACTATCTTCTCTATTGAATTTTATATCACTTTTTTTTTTCCTGCTGAGGGGCTACTTGCTAAAAAAATGGTTGTTTCCTAAAGATAACACCGTTTCCCTAACATTTTGTCTCTGAATGGTTAAATTCCTGTGTCGTTCAAAGGTAAGAGAGGCTTGGATGGTCTCCCTGTAAAGAAGCATTCATTAGGTGCCAATGGTGGTGAAGGAGAATCACCAATGGTGGTTAGAAAGCCATTTGCTCCTATTCCTACCCCTACCGCACTTTTCTCGAACTCAACAAATTCATCAAATTCATTGAATGATCTCAGTGAGAAGCTGCAGAAACTGAATATGTCTTCCAAGACTCCGATAAAGACTACTTCAATATCAGAGGAAAATATCAAGACACCAAAGATTATACCTATGCCAGTGCCATCCACACCTTCTACCGTGTCGGTTCCAATGCAGACAGCCATGACACCAGCTCTTCCACATCCTGTTGATCTCACTTCTCGTATTAGTGAAGATATTTCCGAAGTCGTTGAATACTCATTCGAGGAAAGAAGAGCTGGATTTGTAGTACTTCCCAAAGCGCTCCACGTGAAGGCAATGATAGAAGTTTGATACAATACCAACCAGTTAACCTCATTTTTCTCTTTCAAAGAATCAAAATTTATTGTTTCTCTCTTTCCAAAGTCAAATTTAATTGGCTTTTCACCCGATGTGTGTACATATAAACCCAAATTTGATTTAAGGGTTAAGATTTTCAATGTGCTTGTTGTTGCTCCTTACTTCGTTGATTTGACCATTAAATTTTCAAACTTTAGTCTTCAGTTTCAATTGAAATCCATTCATTTGTGAGATCTTTGTCCCAAGTGTGAAAAAGACAGTGGTATGATTTTCAACTTTCCAGGAGTCAATATGAAGAGACAGGACAACACTATCTTTGACAAATACATGTCCTTTGTCTTGTCTGAGGTCTATCATATAACAAAATGCAAAAAATCAGTCCATGACTATATGTTTTAGCCATAAGTACATGCAAATTATATAATAAGGTGTATAGCTTTTTACTTGGTAATTATCATTTTAAAAGTTTATTAATGATAATAATTAATTAAAAAAATGGTAAGTTGAAGAACAGTGGCATGAACAGTAAAAATGACATGTAGCAAGGCTAGTATATAAGATGATTAACTGCCAAATTTCAAATGGTCAACCTTAATAAAACTGAAAAGACAGAGAACTTGTCAGTAGGTGGGAAAATGCCATTGCTCCAATCTTAGCTTTACAGCTTTGAATTATTATTATTTTTTTCTTCTTTGAACTAGTTAATTTAATTTCTTAAAATTAAAAAAAGGGTTTTTGGTTTGGACAACTTTTTTTTTTTTTTTTTTAAATTCCATTTTAAACATTTCAATTTTGGTTGCTTTGCCATTTATTAAAATTTGCCTTTGTTAAATTTCCAAGACGGACGTGAACCATTTTATTAACCAAAATTTATACTAATAAAAAATTGCCATCTTTTTTAAAAATTTTACCATATTTAATTAATTTATATTTCCATTTTACTTTTTTTTTTTGCCCTTTTTTTTCCAGGTTTATTTATTTCTTTATTTCTCTTCTTTTTCCTTCAAACCCAAAAATTCATGATTTCTTTCTGTATTCAAATTTCAAACACAAAGATTTTGTTTTTATTATTTCTCCGTAATTATTGCAATTTCTTGCAAATAATTTTATTTTATTTTTTTGGAATTTCTTGCTCCACTGTTGAAGCTCTGTTGCAGTGACTTCAATGGCGGAAAGTCAAGCTTCTGAATTTTGTTCACTAAACTCCAAACTCAAATCTTCTTCTCGTGTTCATCTTGTAGCATTTCAAAAACTTGAGTGTTGAATTTCTCGGGTTTTTTTTTTTTTTTTTTGAAATTGAGGCAGCCATTTCTGCTGTATCTTTGCGGTTCTACTATCTCCCACTTCAAAGCTCATCATCCATTTTAGGAATTTTTTCTTTTTTAATAAAAATTTCAAAAATATTAAATTATAGGGTTTTAAGTTTCTGTATACTTCACTTGGTTTCTACAAGCTGTAGCTATGGAGGAGAAAGAAACCGGAGTTTCTAGGTTTACAGTTATGAATGATGAAGCCCTAGACAACTTCCAGTTAGCTCCAAGAACAGAAGCCCCAAAATCAACCAGTGAGTCTAAAGTAACGGAGGTCGCGGTAGCTGCTCCACCACCGGGGTTTGTAGCGGCCACTGATACACCACCGGCGAGTGTAGCGGTGTCTAGTACTGAAACAAAGAAGAAGAGAGGGAGACCGAGAAAGTACGGACCGGATGGGAAGCGGTCACTGACATTAGCGTTGTCTCCGATGCCGATATCGTCGTCGATTCCACTGACCGGAGAGTTCCCAAATTGGAAACGAGATAACGAGATTTCTCAAGCGATAGTGAAGAAGCCGCAGAGATTCGAGTTTGAGAATCCTGGTAAGTTTATCTTTCTAAAGCTTCTTTTACAAGTTTTCTACTGTAGTGCTTTGAGCTTAGATCTGTTGGTATGGCTGCTGAATGTGTTGAAAAATTTAAGGGAAAATATTTTTGGTGATTGTGATGTGAGTGAAGTACAAGGGTAAATGAGTGAAGTGGAAGGTGGGGAAGTGTTATATTGCAACTTGTAATTGGCAGTGTTTGGGTTTCACAGTGGACATTGACTCAAGGGTTGTTTGTCAGTTTTTGATGTGTGTGTGTGTGTGGTAGTGGACCCTTTAGCCTCAAAACTGGTTTTTCTTTTGTACTTGCTAGGCAAATGAGGTTCTGTTAAAGTTACTGTAGAATAGACAATTATTTTTGTAGTGTGAACCATCAGAACAATAAGTTCTTTATCTGTTTTCGATGGGGAGGTGACATAAATTATGGTGAAAATTAAATATAGTGAGACTGGAGAAGTTTTAGCTGCTTATCCTATCTAGCTGCCTTCAAAAACAAGAAAAACTATTTACGAGAATTGAAGATTTGAATCTTCAATCTTTAGGAAAAGGAATGCATGTTTGTTTTCTTCTAGCTAGTAGGCAGTAATAATATTGGTGCTGTAATTCTTTTTGCATAAATGCGAATGGTTTTTGCGTGTGATCAAATGTGGAAGTGTACCTGGTTGGTACCGCACTGCTCATTCTTTTGAAGGTACGGTATAATATTATAATGCATGGAATGCGTGCATGGAAATGTTTGTAATTAATAATGTATTGTAATAGTAAGCAAATGAAAAGTTTAATTAAGATCTAAGCTTAACTCTTAAAACATTATTAACATGTGCAACTTCTTAAAATATTTAATGCAAGTATAGAGTTGGTTTATCCATACAGACCTTAAAGATCCTAAACTATTCTTCGTAAAAGAAGATGCTTTTTGTTTCACTAATTGCTCATTCAAAACTTCTGATAGTCTTCCACCACTTGCTTCGTAGTTATTTTTCTTCAACCCTAAGAAGACCAAGACGCAAACATTTGGGGATTCTTTTTTCTTTTAAGACAACGTTTATGCTTTGGGTAAACCATTTTACTGGTCCTTTCTTAATGTACTCAGAGATATGTATTAAAAGCGAGTAAACTGTTGTCTTCACTCTTCACCAATTTAATACTTCATCTGCATGATAGGTGTAGCCACGAACTTGTAGGTCCATGTTTCATAGTGTTATGTACATTCAATTGCATTTATTATGTGATACAGTTACCGGGTTAGCATTTCAAAAGTTCAGATGAAAATTAGACTGCAATATCTGGGTGCTCGCGATTAGGGAATTTTGTGTCAAAATAACATTGCTTTTCTCATTTTTTGCAGGTCAGAGACTTGCGTACTCTGTTGGTGCAAATTTTACTCCCCATGTCATCACTGTCAATGCTGGAGAGGTATGCTTCAGGAATTTGTAAAGCAAAAACCTTATCTATTTTTCAAGTGGGTCAATACTATAATACGGTTTGATTAGGTTTTGGTCTCTCTTTCTGTTGTGGGAATAGTTTGAGAAGTTCAGAGATTGGACACCATTGTCATTCGTTGCATGCTTGAGGATTGGTATAGTAACAGTTATCCAATTTGGAAAATTTAACTATTGTCATTGTGAAAATGGTGTGGGTTGAGAAATATGTTACAGCAAACCATGTCTAGAAGCTTGGTCCTCTAATTCTTCTATGACATCTCTACGTATCTAAATTCAGAGACTACAAATAAATATGTTTCACTGTAGAGGTGAGAGGGAAGGAGGCGTGAGATGATGGGAACAAGAAATGACCTCCGTTGAGTTTGAGAATACTTTTTTACTTGGAACTACTTTTGCCCATTTTTAAGTATTATGTAACAATTTTGATTGATGAAGAAATATATGAAGCGTTCCAAAAATCTCTCCAGTTACCTACATACAAAAATTAGAATTCCTACAATCCTTTGGTACACAAATTTCATGCACTCGCAACTAAGCTGTTTACTGCATTCCTTATCCTTTCGTATCAGGACATTACAATGAAGGTTATGTCTTTCTCTCAACAAGAATCCCGAGCTATTTGTATTCTTTCTGCAAATGGGACAATTTCAAACGTTACCCTTCGGCAGGCGACTTCTTCTGGAGGTACCTTAACATATGAGGTATGACCATATTCTTGTGGATATATTTCTGTATGCCCGTATATCTTATCTACAACATCATGAGTTTTGGGCTTCTTTTGATATCGTTAGAACCTTTGAGATTCTTATTATCTCTCGATCACTTAGTTCAAATGTCGGTTGCTGATGTTTCTGTACTTGGTTACAGAGTCCATGTACAAAAGCCTTTTCTTTTTTCCTTTGGTCTGGTTCAGTCTGAATTAATAATCAATGCAACAAAATTTCCCTTCTTGGTGGTTTTCTCATTATTTTGTTGGTGAACTCTTTGATGTCAGATTGCCTAATGCCTTCAATAATCTTGTCTGTTAATTTAAGATTAGAAATTTAATATACATGAAAGGGTTCTCTTTTATTATATGCCTATGTTGTTAAATGTTTAATTGTCCTGTCTAAGTAGTGAAGTTGAATATCCGAAGATCTTCATATAATCCAAATTGACTTGTTTTTGAAACATAAGATCAAAATGACTTACTCCAGTCGTCATAAAACTATTGACAACTTTCTATTGATCTGGCTTTCAACTTGTCTTGGCAGGGTCGTTTTGAAATACTTGCATTAACCGGATCGTATATGCCCACACAGAATGGAGCTACAAAGAGCAGATGTGGTGGGATGAGTGTCTCGCTAGCGGGTCAAGATGGACGAGTTGTTGGCGGTGGACTTGCAGGTTTGTTGGTAGCTGCTGGTCCTGTGCAAGTAAGACAACTCTCTATCTCTCTCAGTGTGTTTTTACAGATCAATGAATTTTGGTTGTAGCAGTTGGTTTGTGTTTAAAAGGATTGTTCTGATAAATGATATAATCACTTGACTTTTCACCAGATTGTGGTCGGCAGTTTCCTTCCAGGTCACCAGCAAGAACAAAAGCCAAAAAAACCTAGAAACGAGTCCACAACCATTTTCTTCCCTCCCGTCAACACCATTGCTGGTGAAGAAATGAAGGCAATGTATGCTGGTGGTAACAAGCCTATTCTCACGACGCCGTCCTTTCGAGAACAACATAATCCACCGTCCCCTACCCCTGTGACAGGCTTCAAAATCTCCTCCACTGACAACTTACCTCTATCTGATCAAGAACCAAAAACACAAAGTCAATCAAACTGTGAGGTTTCTTGTTGATCATGTCATTTTGTAGTTTTCATTCATCTCCTCTTAAAATAGGTTTCATAGTTCCTAACTCAGGTCGACCCATTTTCAAAACTGATAAGTTCAACAAATTATTAGGGTCCTCAGTCCTCTCATTGTGGTGTTGGTTTAACTTAATTTTTGTGCTTTTTTTCATCAGATAATAGGTGTCTTAGAGTCCATTAGGCTTCTTTGTGATTCTTGCTATCAAGTGTCTTTTTACAAGCTTTAACAAATGAATTTCCACGGTTGCCACTGGCTAGCTATAAAGTCGAGCAGTGTTGTGGAGTCTTGAAGCTCATTATAGCAGTTTTAGAGACTTCTCTCTCGACTTTAGCAGCGACAAAACTTCTTGATGTGTAAAAGATTTGAGAAACATTGTTTTCCACTTTCATTACCATATGTTTTTTGTATGAGAACATTGTTGTATTTGAGTGAAAATCATTTCAATATCAACTTCGTTAGCACTCTTGTAGTACCATTTAAATTTTCATTACTATCCTTAAACTATGAAACTAATTTATATGTTTTCAACAAATAATTGAAATTCAATTTCTTCACTTGTATCTCCAATTTTTGGAAGCTTAGAAAGTTCTGTTAAATCCTCACCAATGAACCTACAAAGCCTTTCAAGTTGTATCCGATTAAACCCACAAATTGTAGGCATTCTCTCATTTCTACCTCCCAAACATTTTATTTATTTTCCATTTATTTAAAAAACAAAGAGAGAAAACTTATGAATAGCAAAAAAAAAAAAAAAAAAAAAAAACTATAGCAAAAGAAATTAAATGTCTACCGAGAATTTGACACATTTTATTATATTTCATAAATAGTTTATTTTTTTGTTATATTTAAAAGTTATCTTAAAAATTTCTCTATCATTTGCTTATTCATTATAATTAAAATGGATCGATCTAATAATGATGGAATTATATTATGGTTAGTGAACTTCTTGATAAAGAAAAATTTGCTAGGGTAAAAGAAAGACATTGGAAAAGGAGAAAAATTGTTCCTTCCATGGCTTGGAAAAATGGTACACTATGAGTTGGTGCATCTAATCGTTATCTTTTAAAAATTAATCAAATTATTTAAGTAAACAAAGATGAGGTAGCTCAAATTTACTTTCTATGAATGGTGGAAAAGTTTTACCAATTTAAAATGTGGTCTAGTAATCAAGGAAGAAAGTTAGAGTTGTCAACGTTAGTGGTAAGGATATGTTGGTGGCTGTAGATAATTCAAGTCAGTGATTTATGGCACAACATGCAGGTTACGACATATATGTGAAAAAACAATGAATGTTCTTTACTCTAAATGGAAGTTATGTGGATTAAAGGTACTTTAACACAAATGTTATGAAAATTGTGTGTTTGACCAATAAAGTGCGAGTTCTTTGATTAGAAGGGAAACGAGAGGAAGTGTTATGACAACAAACCTCCCAAATATGCTAATAGACATAGAAGATCGTCTCTTTATTTAATCGATGTAGGACTTTGATCAGATTCACAAGAAGCAGAAATGATTTTTCCCCAATAACTAAATAGGTGCGGAACCTTTTCATCCCACCTCAATTACCGTCTCCAGTCGCTTAATTAATTAATTATTTAATTATATATATATAAATATATCACAACCCACTGAGTTAACTATATATGAGTAAACTCACATAGCACTGTTGTGAGTTTTTGTTATTTAATAGAAGTATATGGGACTTTTGTTTTTTAGAAAAGTCACGGTAAGATATACATTTTTGTGAAATACGTTATAAATATTTAAATATTATGGAAAGTAAAATTTTAATTATATTTTTACATGATGATGGTTTATTTAAATAACCTTTTTTGAAGTTGTGTTAAAAATAAATTGAAATTTTATTTGGTAAAAATTACTTTAAACAAATAAATGGAATTTTTTATCCATAGATAATTCGAACCTGCAAATTTTCCATGAGAAATTTTTGCGGAGATGGATATTTAAATGGCTAACCAAAAAACAATAGAGTGTTTCTCTCCAACAAAGATCTACCTTTCAATTTTGAAAAGCAATGGTTGATAATAAAATAAGTCCAAAAGTTAATAACCTAAATGGATAATTACTTTAAAAGATAATGTGAAAACAATGGAATTGTGATGGTAAAAACTATTTTAAGAGCCCTACTGCATAATGATACGATTGAGGGAATGAACATGACATTAAGCAGATAACCCCTTGGTTGGTTAATATGACTGTTATATACTTATGGTAAAAGAAAGAAATATGAAGAATTGGGAGATAGCGACTTCTTTTCTCTAGTTTCGTTGATAAAAAAAATGAACGAGACACTTTTATAAGAATTTTTTTGTAGGTATATTTTCTTTTTCTTAAACATGGTTTATTGTAGTTTTTGTTGTTCAAATAGCTTATTTGGATGTATATATTTTTGTTTAAATTGAGTTGATTAATTCCAGTTAATATACTGTTTACATCCTTTGGAGAAACACTCTAGCATTTAGATGACAGAAGTTTGTACGATTTGATTTAGAGTCAAATCAAAACATTTGAAAAAAACGCGAACAATAATATAAAATCTTGAGATGAAATAAACATAGGTTAGCTAAATAAAACACAGAAACATCTTATATTTATATATAATAATTAAAATAAACTTATAACCTACCTTTTTTTCTTCTAATTTAAAATTTAAAAGTATGGTCTAGAATGATGAATTTAAAAAATTGATCCATTCAACTTATGAAACTAGCAAATAAATTTGATTGGGCAAGAAATAGATAAATGTGTAGAATAAATTATAGTCTGAAAGGATAAAATTGAAAATTGAAAATTAAAAATCAATTAAAAAGTCTACTCAATATTAGGAAAATCTGAAAATCTAAAGGATATTCAGTAAGGATACTTCTTTTAGGGTAGATGCAAAAATAAGGCGTTTTGATTTAATGATTTAATTTTAAATCTGAATAACATTGCAACTTTTGAGAGAATGAATGAAAGGACAGTTTCACAGTAATTTTCTGATCAACATTAATAATGCACACAAAAGTTCAGAAGGTTATGATTCAGTTCGTTGACTCAAAAAAATCAAGTGCACGTATTAATTTAAAATACAAAATTGAGATTGAAGTTAGAAAATATGTGTGTGGATGTATAGGAGCAAAATTTTTGAGGCAGAAAGAGTAGAAGAAGATGATGCATTCAGCGGACCCCAACCAATTCAACATCAGAAGTAAGCCAAGAAAGAAAGAGTAGAAGATTGATGCATTCAGCGAACCCCAACCAATTCAACATCAAACGTAAGCCATGAATTCTGCGGAATCCTCCCAATTTTTGCATCTCCATAGCTGCATTGCATCCACCAATATAATTATTATTTCTTAACTGTGTGTGAATGTGTGCGCTCACAGATGAGGGATACAAAATAAGAAAGTTTTAGAGTCTCGTTTTGCAATGATAAGAATAAAATATTGTAATTATGGTTATAGAAAATATTGGAGAGAGGTTTTGAAAGGATGTTATTATAGTGATGAAGTTGGGTTAGAGAAAAGGAAAAAGAAGTTAGTAAAAACATCATAAATTTCTATAGACGAAGTTAGTAAAACCATCATAAATTTCTATAGACAGAGAGAGAGAGTTTAAGTCCATCTTGATAAATAACTATTTGGTTTTGTTGTTGATCAAAATTTGGTCAAATTTTCCGTTCAATTTCTCATTGTTCATACAACTTCTACCCCCAACCAAAGAGTTCATACAAAGTACGGCTTTGGGTAACCATTTCATTTTTAACCATTTTCTAACAATGGAAAGCAGCAAAATTCTAAAAGCAAAAACTATATTTTAGTTTCAAAATCAGACTTGGTTTTTGAAAACACAGGTAAAAAGCAAGAAAATCTAAAAGGTAATCTAAAAATTTGGTTTTTTTAAAAAAACATTAATAGAAATTAGATGACAAAGCAGAAGAGCTGATTTTTTAAAAAAAAAGAAAAAAAAAAAGCACTCTCTATTCAGTAACCATTTCGCTTTTCTTTTTTTAATTAAATCTATTTCATCTTGTTTCATATAATGATGTGGATCCTCCCCAAGTACAATGGTAAAATTATTTGTCAAATTTCGAAAACAAAAACAAGCTTTTAGCTACCTAAGTTTTCAATTTTTGGTTTGAATTTTTAAACCATTGTTAAAGTAGATACAAAGGAAAAAAGTTAGAGAAAGAAGTAGTGTTCATAGGTTTAATTTTCAAGAACAAAAACAAAAAACAAAAAACGAAATAGTTATCAACATGACCTAACATAAATAAATGAAATTCCAAATGCAATAAAGCTCATGAGAACTACATACCCCATTGATGGAGGGATTGTCAATCTCCTTTTATCCCCGATTCGCATACCTGAGAGAGGATCCGCAAAATCAATATTTAGACAATATCCGAACTCATATAAGAAAAGAGGGGTAAGGCCATTCAAATAATTACCATTAACCCCGACATCCCATCCCTTAATAACCTGTCCCACACCTGCACAACACCAAATAAGTTATAACTTTAAACCTTCCATATCTTGCATAAAACATTTTTCCTTTCATTTTCGATGACAAGATACGTTGCATAAGTGATAAGCCCAAAATTACCTAAGCGGAATTTGAATGGTGCCCTTCCAATATTACTATCAAATATTTTGCCGTTCTTTAGCTTGCCAATGTAGTGAACACTAACCTGAAATCAGAAAAATCATCTTTGTTGATACAAGGAAATAATGCCGCATCGCAATCCATCCACCCACTCAATTGACATACGCCTAATCTATCGGGTTTGCATCTTAAGCTAAACTCTAAACCCAAGCTCAATATTAGTGTACAGTAATAGCGCATGAAGAAGCATCCACAGCTAACGAAAAAGGCCAGAAATCAGAATTGCATGTCAGCTTATCTCCAGATGGACCTCATTCTAAGCTAAGATTGAAGATGAAAAAGACTATGCCTAAAAGTGGGGATTGGAAATGTAACGTTCTCCAATTAGCGTTGGAGAAACAACTGTTCATAGAACTTAAAAGTAAATAGACTTGAACAGTACCATGTTTCCAGGTGAAGCTCTTTTACCATCTGGTTTACCCATCGCTACATCCTCAATAACCAACCCATTAGCAAAGGTTCTCACGCGGGATGGTTTGGATTCGTTTTCCTTCTCTTTTGATCCCAAAGCTGATTCAATCCGATCACCTGCTGTTTTAGTTAGCTCATCAGATTTTGATCCAGCTTCAGCCTCCTTGCTCTTCTTTCCCTTCTTCTTTGTCTTCTTTTTTTGCTTATCTTCCTTGTGATTTTCACCATCCACAACCTTTGGGTGAATTGAGGCATCCCTATTCACATAGCCAAAAAAGGTTTCAGTTACCTAGTAACAATGAGAGACAAACGCTGAGGAATACAAGCTAGATGTAGCATGGAACTCTTGTCGAGTTTCAGCTTTATCCAAAAATTATGAAATAAAGTGTAAGTTCATAATTTAGAGTATGAGAGTGAAGAATTCAAGACAGAACTAATACAGAAATGAGAAAAAAACTTATTCAGGTACAGTATTAAAAACAGTAGAATGAGAGTGAAGTATTCACCTCTGTTCAGATATCTTTTTATCTTTCTCATCTCCATCAGAAATCAGATTAGTAGCTGCACTGTCATCTTCTGCTTGTTGCTTTTCACTCCCCATATCACCATCATTACGAGTTTCCTCAGCTTTTTCATCTTTTACCTTTTTCTTCTGCTTCTTTTTCTTTTTCCTGACATCATTATTGAAAATTCAAAATAAGGAAATAAATTAAAAGATTATAGTCTTTCCAGGTGACTGAATAAAAAGTATGGGAAAAGAAATATAATCAAACTATTTTGTTAAATAGCATTGTGGTTGAAGATCAGGGATAAAATACATTTATTGTCCCTACCCAACCCAAAATTTAACAAAAATAACCTGCTGATGGGAATTCTATCCTTGGTCCCCACTTTTCCTCACTGAACACAGGCCTCTTAATATGCTGCAAGCCCAACGATGAAAAATGAGCTGTATAACTGATTACTTAAATCATCTCACCTTTCCATATGATCAACTTGTTCATCGTTTTCAACTTTTCTTTTTAAGCTAGAAACATCATTGCCATCTTTTGCCTTTGTCTCCTTCACATCCTCAGTACTCGGGCTTTTTTGCTCTTGTTTTGATTCTAGTTTCTGAATATTCGCTTTGCTCTTGCCTTTGGTAGGAATTGGAAATCCATCTTCATCTTCACTTTCTGAAACAGCAGTTTCCACATTCCTTTTCAGCACAATTTGACGCTGAGAGTTCCTAATGTCCTCAGAGTCACTAGACTTATTTTTCTTTACTTTTTTAGCTTGACCATTGGCATCGTTGGATTTTTCATCATCAACTATCTCCTCAATTACAACTAGAAAACATGGGAAAGGAAATAAACGCTTGAAATTATACATTAGAAGTAAATCAAGGTCAAAACGCCAAAAACTTAAAAATAAACTTAGGATAAGCAAAGAAAAGTAAGTTAAGCATGGCTGCAGCCAAAAGATATAGCAACAATGGCAAGAAAGGAGTACAAGTAATATAAGTCCACACATCTGGCTGCATTTCAGATGTGAAATCTAAATTATTTACTGTACCTTATTGGTTTTGAAATGAAATCATACACTTTGCATCCAATGATCCAACATATGCCCAAATAAATCTCTTCCCACAAATAAATTTTCTATTTTTTGCATGTAAACATACTTAGCAAAACTTGATAGAACAGAAGTCACAAAGTAAAAAAAAAAAAGTTAGAGGAGAACTTCAGAACACGGAAAAAGACAGCCAAGTCAGCAAAAATTATCAAACTGAGAATGGTTCCCCGGTTCCTCTCTTTCAATCCAAAGTTCCCATGACAGCTAGAACCAAGGAACACGAAGAAATCCTAACTTCAGCATGGCCCATGGCCCCATACTATCAAAACAAATACACAAGCTTCCCCAAATAGTCTGAGCAGAATTGTAGTGGATTAAATGGTATTCACTATCCAGTACTGATCCTTTAAAGTTCACAATACACATAGGTTTAGGAATAGTAACAAAGATCAGGCTCAATTTTTTATAATTCTCTTATGGCCCCATGGTATTGAACAGAAACATCGCTTCAGCCTATATTATCTTGAAAAGTATCAAGAAACAAATGAAACAGCATGGAAAGAATGCCAAGTGATTGGTATAATAGTAAGTTCGCAGAATTTTCAAATTACCTCCACTTTTGGGAACAGGTGAAGTTGAGTACATCCCAGGATAGTCGTCATCATCGTCAATGAACTCATCATCATATTCATCTCCGGTATCATATTCTGATGAATCCTCAGTATCTGTTTCTGCAATGTCCTCCCCAAAAGAATCACTTTGCATTGTAGTAAGAAAATGACAAAAGAATCACGCTGAAAATATAAGACCAGTTAATATCCTCAACTTCTTATTGAAAATACTACTTCTCCTCAAGGAATAAGAAACCTATAACCGTGGGTAAAAAATTATAAAAAGGATACGACTCGGTGTCATCACCAATGACATGTCCCTCGTTGGCTACAAAATAACCAGAAAGATGAATGCTTTGTGGACCAATAACTGAGAAGGCTATCGAATCGTCTTCCTCAAACTCAAGATCCAAGGGGCATGATTCAATCTTATTTGGTATTAAAGAGCACAAAAAGATTGGACTCTTGTTGCCAACAGAACACTGAACGATGCTTCTTTCTTTCGATGAGCCAGGTCCCAAAGTTGCCTGACTTATCAAAAAAGTAACAAAGTAAGAAAATTCCATTGCAATCTACTAGAAGCAACACAAATTAAAATGCAATATAACTCACTGGCTCACGGTATAACACCACCGTAATATTACCAGATTTAGAAAAATGTTATCGTCATATGCCCATTACACAAATACGATAACATTGAAATCGAAAACATCAATCCTAATAATTTTCCATCTCCAGAGAGATGCCAGCGCACAACAAACCTGAGTAATCCGAAGCTTTCCCGTCACATTATCAGAATGGTAGGAGTATGGTTTGCCTGGTTTCACTTCAATGCCTAGGACAATAAAAACAACAGAAGATATAGACATGAGTAAGTACTGAAAATTAAAACAAAAAGACACATGCAAGCAAAAAATAAGAAAGATCACAATAGAAAATTTGACATTATGCATACTCCAAATTCATAATTCCTCTTTGAAGAAGTGAAATCTATCTAATCACTAAAAATAATGAAGTACTCCCTCGGCTGTTCGATTCTAAGAAATCGCTAAAAAAACACGGACGAACAAGCACTTAATGCCGGTACTCGAGAAAGGGGTGATGTTAAACCATTGAACTTCATTTGCAGGTTCCAAGGCACAACATGAGATAATAAAGATAGAACTGAAAAGGAAACGTACCCCAGAAACCCATTTCAGAGGGGAGAATATTGGTTGAAGTAGAATGAAGCTTTCCGTAAAACCCTAGGCGACGCTGCTCTGCTACCTTAAACCCTGAACAGTCCCGTTTATTGCTGTCGCTGGGCGTCAACGAACGTTCTGGGCTGTCGGAATTCAATTTTATTTTATACTATAAATTATGTTTAGCTTTAAAAATAATTAAAAGAATATATATTATAGACTTAATTAAAAAAAATGTATAATAATCTTTTCATTTTTTTTTATTAAATTATGTTATACAACCGTTTCAAAGAAATTAAAACTATTTTGGAACTATAACAAAACCATCCAATTCTATTAGTTATTTTCCTATATTTTATAAATATTTATTCTTTTTATCTATAACAAATCCTCTTTATTTATTTCTTTCATTTTCTTATCTTTATCGTTATTTTTATTATCAATCACATTATACTCATTTTATCAACTGCAAAATCAAATCAAACATGTCGACAAAATTTTTAGGCTAATAGTTTTGCAGTGATTAAATAGTGTAACAGGAACAATTACATTTAAGTTAGTTTGATACTAATATTGAGTAAGTAATACCCGATATGGCTTAAAACAATTTGTTTGTCGTGCTTTTATAAATTGTAACTAATTTTTGGTTTAATTACAAATTTTAAGTTCCGTTCAGTTTTTTAAAATTTTGTGTCTAACCATACTGTAAGGTTTTGAGTTGTTGTATGGAAAATGCAAAGCATAGTCTTACCACTTGCATTGGTGGTGGTTTGTCAGAGTCCATCTTACCGTCTCACTTCACATTTGTTGACCAAAGCTCTAAGACAACATATAACGAGATTATGACTCAAACTTTTGTTTTTCTATCAATAAAAGCATTTTGGATAGAAATAGAGAATATACAACTACGAAAAAAGAATTAAAACGTCAGCCATTATACAGAAGTTTGATAAATTAACGTTTAATCGATCCAATAACTCTTTTACAAAATCAAATGTCTCGTAGACTATTTCAAAGTTGAACAATTTACAAAATTCTCAAACTCCAGGTAAAAAAAATGGTAATTTAACCTTAATTTAATCTTAATTCTATAGGACTTAAGACATAAATTGGTATTGGTAGATAGGGCAATGTTTTCAATTTTTTTTACCAATGGTTAATTTGATCATATACAATAATTTAAGGTTATCATTTACATTCCCTTTTACAGTGTGTTGATGTGTTGAAGGAGTTAAATAATAACAATAATAACAAAAGACTTAATACAAAAATTTTATTTATCAAATTCATGGCCATGGCCATGGCCATGAAACTCTTGTCTCAGGCATAATGGTGCGAAGAAATACAAGACAATTACAGAACATTTTAATTTGTAAATAGGAATATCAAGTAGTGATAAAAAATCTCTATATCAGGAGATACATTTTTCCAGCTTATTGAACCCTCTATACACAAACCAAAACAAGTATATCGACTTTGCACATCGTTATATTTTTATACACCCTCGTCACATATAAAGAACAATTTTTTTCAAAGTTGTGGAGAAGAAGAAGCACATATACATGGTGTCTGATGAATCATTGAAGTAAATCAATGTTCACCTCATCATTTGTGACCCTGGCCTGGGCGCTCGCAGCAGCCTCCATCATGCCGTTGCGTATTTGGCCACTGATATCTCTAACATGGCCTGGCCCGTGAGGTATGAATACAGTTGTGTTCTTTGAGGAATTTCCAAGGTCTTTGATGGTGTCAAAATATTGAGTGATTAAAATCAGATCCATGACCTCTTTGGCTGAAGTGCCTTCCACCTTATGAGAGAAGTTCAAGATGTTTTCTCTCAAACCATCTGTGATCGCTTGCCTCTGTCTAGCCACACCAACACCGCCCAGGTATTTTGCTTCGGCTTCGGCTTCTGCCTTTTTCACTAGGAGCACCTTCTCTGCTTCGCCTTTGTACACACTAGCAAGTTGAAGCCTTTGAGCTGTAGAAGAAATGAAGTATTGTAAAGGCCGAGGATCTCATAATACAGAAATGGACAATATATGAAGGAATCTGAAATTTTGAAGAATGAAAAGAAAATTATACGAATCCATGCAAAGTCCATTCAGAAGGAGAGCATGGACTGTTTGCTGTGCTTCACCTGGAAATAGTGAACATTTCACGTCTGACTGTTTAATGGTGGAACCAAGAAAATACAGTTATACCAAACTACGTGATAGAGAAGAAGGACAGAGAGTCCTTCCTATATGATATGACATGCAAAATGACTAAGATCGTTACCTGCATTAATTTCATTCATTGCCCTGCGCACAGAAGCATCTGGTATTATATCGACCATTAGAATGTGCTCTATACTGTATCCATAATCTCCCATCACCTGATTCAAGAGGTGAATATGTGTTGAAATCTGTCAGTCATTTTAGAAAGTTCCAACCAAATTCTATATCTAAGATGCACCATATAATATAGTCTCTTACTTGATGACGAAAATAAATTAGAGCATTAGGGGTGTTTGGACGCGAATGGGATTGAAATGCATTTTATTGTAATCCACAATTCATGCTTTGATTCACTATTTTGAACCCGAATTGTAATATTAAACTCATTTTGTTCTGACGGTTTTCAATTAAATTTTATTTTCCATCGTTTTCACTTTTTATGATTCACTTTTGTTTCACCCTCAATTCGACACACATCCCAACACTACTCCCATTTTCTAGACTTCAATAAACACCCCATAAAAGTTTTCTAGACTCCAATCAAAGAATGTTAGATACAACGTACAGTAAGGCTTCTTAGATATATATACACAAACATAATGTGTGTGGAAAGAAAAATGTTCAATACGTTAAGAAGGCAATGGTGGTCTAAAATCATGGCTACACAACCCTGTGGGGGCATTCAATCCACTGTTTGATATGGTGTTTATTCTTCTTCCCATTATGATCTGCATGGACTAAGCAAATTCATGCTACAAAACCGAGGCTTTTGTAGCATACATTCCAAGTTACACATAGTTTACAAATCACAAATCTACCAAGTAAATATAGGCTACATAATCTCAACTTCTGTAATTCATTTATCTGCAAAGTCTAAGCAGTCCTTATAAATAATCACATGATTTGGAGCAAAGAATGGAAATAATTCAAACACGGGTTAAATGGAATAGCATGGCATCCAAAGCTAAAAGACACCCACAATGTTTTTATGTTTGGAGGGGGAAGTTCAAGTGAGGAGCAATATGATAAAAGCGCAAGTCACCTTCTCAAGTTCCTCGGATACAGCTTTAGCAACTTCACCCTTTTGTTCAAATAGTTCATCCAAATTCATTTTTGGAACAACAGCACGAACCACTTCAATCAAAAACCAAAAATGCTTTAGTCACTGACACGCAAACCATGAAAACACATACAAAAATGAATTATGGATCTAAATAGTGACTATGAGATCAGTGCATATACCATCAAACACGTAAGCTTGAATTTGTTCTTGAGGATTTTGCAACTCATAAAATGCATCATCAGCATTTTCTTTGACGACTCGGTACTGAATAGAACACAGCAGTTGCACAAAGACATTGTCCTGCAGTAAAAAATTCGGAATTCACGACCATGAACCAGATTATTCAAATTGGGCACAACATTGTTATTCAGTAACCACCAGTTCCTCCTCACATAATATCATCCAAACCTCAGTTTTCACTTAGATATTGAATTTTAGTTGTATGGTCTATCTTCTCTCTTTCTGTATTAACAGTACCGTCAAGATACAACATGATACTCCACAGACTCAATTCCACCCTAGGTCATCTACATGATCTTGATTCTTGCGAGCCGTTTCGAAACATTAATTATAGTAAAAGAAACTCTAAATTAAAAGTAAATTAGAACATAAAACTAAAATTTCACACATAGAAAATATGAAAGAAAACAGAAGGACAGCAGAACAAAGATCATTGGAGAATTAAACAAAACCCCAGAAATCCGTGGCTATAAAACTTGAAATTACGACCAACAGAGGAATAAATTTGAAAGACGAAGGGAGAAATACCTTGGTCTTGGTCTCAATGCGAACATCGAGGGAAGAAATTCTGGTGGAGAGGGTACCGGCGAGGCACTCGCCAGCGAATGGGTTGAAGAAATGGAGCCCAGGCTGAGCCAATTTTTCAAACCTTCCCCATCTTTCCACCACCCCAACACTTGATTGCTCCACGCACCCAAACAACACACAATTCGTATTCCCCATCGGAAACTCTCTCCGCCTTCTCCGCAAAACCTCGCCGCTGACTTCCGTAGACTTGAAAACCCGGTGACTCCGGCACGATAGATTACGATCGCTCAAACTTCAAACGAAATTTAGTTTCAAGATCGTTATTTTATTTTCTTTTCCACGCTGTTTCTATTTTTGCTAATCGCCGACGTGGTATGCTTGCGTGTCAGTCCGACGTGGCATTACAGGTAGTTTTGTTCTTTATTTTAGATGGTATGATCTTGTTTAAAAATAAATGATGATTTGTGGTGGCTAATTCAAAAAAATAATTTAGTTTTCTTTTTTAATGATAAAAATAGGGTAGTGGATCTTTTTTAGTAATATTGTTAAAAAAAGGATAATTATAGTATGTAGCAATTTTTAGAATAATTATTAAGTATGTAGCAATATTTTAAAAAAATTGCAAATATAGCAAAATCAATCAGTGATATACTTCTATCGTTGATAGACTCTTATGGTTTATCAGTGATAGACTAACATTTACTACATGGTCTATCGGTGATTGACTCCTATCATCGATAGATTTTGACGGTTTTTGCTATATTTGCAATTTTTTTAAAATGTTGATATTTACTTAATTATTTTGAATATAATTGCTACATTTGCAACTATCCCTTAAAAAAAATTCAAGATCCACCTCATCTGCCACAAACATGGCCAACTGCACCAATTTTAATTTACTTGGTAGATCTGTATTTGTAAAACTATAACACTTACTAAATTTTCATCCCTACTAAATTCTTTTTTTTTTTTAATCTTAAAATTAATTAACTAAAAATCATCTTAAATACTAAAGTGAACTTAATTTAAATTGAGATCAAAATATATATTCTTTAAAAAATAATTGATATAAATTATGATACATTCTTTTAGATATTCTACCATCGTTTGAAATATAAAATTCATTTACGGAGGTTGAATGTCAAACATATTGATATAAATAATTTGATATTTCTATGGATATAATAATAATGAAAGAGAAAAGTTCAATTTAATTTTTGTAGTTTAGAATCAAATCGAAATTTAAATATAGTTTATATGACGAAGCATTGAACATTGACTTTCATTCAACATGGAGAGCACGTTGGATTAATAGACAGATTTGATGTTAAGAGCATTAGTTTAATTGTAATATGCATAAATGATAGAGATTTAAATTTTATTAAATGAATTATAATCTTTCCTGGATTTGTAATATTGTATATTAGGTGGTCTTATTATTATTATTATTATTTTTTTTTTGTATATATGTTTTTTGGACCCTTCTCTAAATTCGTATGTTTTAGCGGTAATTTGAAACTAATGCTTGAAAATTCTTAGTTGGAAAATGTTTGGACCTTTAAAATTAATTGGGACTTAGACAACTTGAAATTTTTAGTTGGACGTATTTAAAGTGTGGATAGGTTTAGGAACTCCGCAAACCACATGCATGATTAGAATTCTTGAATTTGTGTATGTCAAAAGTATTCGATTTAATTTTTCTACGAATTTAATTTTGAAATAAGTCATTTAAAAAATATTTTTTAAAAAAATAATTCAAGCGGAAGAAAAGAGATCAATTCGATTTTAAATTAGTTTAACATTTTCGTATTTACTCTTCAAATATATTAGTGAACTAAAAATTAAAATTTATTATAAATATGTTAAATTAGATGTAATGTAAATGCAAGCTAAGACAACAATTTTCGAACTCTCATCACCACGTGTAGAGCATGCGTTACTCTACATGTTATCCGTATGTCTCATATTTACACATTATTAAGTTAGTGAAGTCACATTTCTTGCTTGTCATTTTGCATATAAATAGAAGTATTTAGTGGATTTCAAGAAAGCAAAGGAATTTGGAAATTGTGGAGGAATTTCTTATTTTATGTTATTTATTTTAATATTATATTTTTTCGATATTTATATTATTATTGTACCTCGTTTTTTCAATAAAACTACGTTTCTTATACTTTTCGTTGTTTTAATTTGATGACTTGAACTAAATATGTTTAAAAAATAATTTAAACAAAATTCATTGGTACCAGTTATTTAACATGGCTAAAAATCTATAGAACATATGAATTTTCAATAATAAATAAATACATTTTTTTTATGTTTAAATAATAAAGTACAAATTATAAAATTTATCTTTACATGTTTCTTTTTAAGGTTAAATAATAAAGTACAAATTATAAAATTTAGCTTTAGAGAGAGAGTAACTTTTACGATCATTAATTAACAAATTTGATAAATTAACATATTTTTTAAAGTTAAAATAATAAAATACAAATTGTATTTATTTTGCATAAAACTACGATCTAATTGAATATCGTATACATATTTATTTTTTCTTCAATAATTTATTGTGTAGATTAAATATTTATAATATGACCAATCTAATATTACATATAATTATTTTTACTTATTAAGTATAGGTTTTATTAGTTTTAGTTTAGTAGTTTGTAATTTAAATTCAACTCAATTTCACTCGACAAACCATCTTAATAATAATTATAAAACAAATATTAATATTTGTAATAAAAAAACAAAAAGAGATGATGTGTATGAAATAGTAAACATTAATCGTTAATTGTAGATTAAATAGTTTGAAACAACAACTATTACAATTAGCATCCAAATAGTAGGTCATTATAGTTCGATTACAGTTCACTTCAACAACTTTAAGTAAACAACCCAAACATCTCCTAAAATATGGCAAGTGTCACTTTATAAAGAAGATGATATTTGAACTTAGTTATTTAGGATACATTCTGCAACTCTATCTTTTTAAAATACAATATGAGTAGAGAAATTCGAACTACAAACTTTTCTATATATCACTAACAAATTTGTATGATAGTTGAACTATGCTAATTTTAACAATAATTCTATTTACATGAGAGTGTGTTTTTGTTATCATCGACTGCAATTTAGTAAACATTTTTACCTGGAGAAATGCACATTATGTGCCACAACATCAATCAAATATAATAAGTGTACATATTCATCTCTAGAGACAAACAACTTGACAATTTTTAGTTACATAATTTAGGTGGTATGTTTATTGGGGGGAGAAACCTCCTCTAAAAATTTAAAGCTACAACATTACAATCATAAATTTTAAAAACAACTTATTCAGGTCTTCTTTACACTGATTAAAAAACAATTCATCAATAACAATGTAAAAGTGGGCCTCAACTAATTACTTTTGTTGTTTTGTTATAAAAATAAAATACGACATATTCATAATCCAATTGCGTTTATACTTTAGGCCTATTACATTCATCCATCCACGAAATCTCATTCTTATATTGAATTTTACTCTCGTTTGATAAAGATGACCTAATGTAAGGTTTACAATAATAATAATTAAAAAAAAAAAAAAAAACAAGCACCATCCCACTTGCTTTTATTTTTTCATATTTAATATTTGTTGTTGAATAATATCAAAACGTTACTATTAAACTTTGATTAATTTTGCTGCCTATTATTTCCATATCCCACGCTATCTTGCTGCCGTGCACGTGGGCGTTGAATTATATTTCTTCTCTTCCTATTAATTAAAATTATAAAAATAAAATTCAATAATAAAAAAAAGAAAAACCTTTTGCTATATGATTGAGCCACCGGAGAGATACGATTCGTTTGATTTTTTGTTTCTTTGATTAAAATGATTGGTTTGGTTCAAAATTTTTAATTTATTATTATTATTTTATTACAATTCATTTAAACAAATTAAATGAAAACAATTATTAGATATAACTATGAGGATACATAAAATAATCGATCTAATCAATATGAACAATTCTAGCGTTGTCTATGGGAATACTTTTTGGTCTATACATTTTTCCAATAGGACATTATTGTTGGATAAAATTTTGATAGTTCTTTTTTAACAAATTGCTTTACAAGTTTGTAATGTTTGGTTTATGTATCTGAATACATACAGACCTTATAAATGTTAATTTATTCACAATTATATACACTTATTTAGCCAGGCAGTAATAGAAACACATGTTCGTTATAGGAATTTATAATTTGACCAAGTGTGGTAGCATCTTTGAAACGCTAATGACAAAGTCAATTGCAACATTTAATAACAGTCGATGCAAGCGTAGGACTAGAAAGATTAGTCTCAACTGTTTAAAGAAAGAAAAAACATTCAGATAAAGAAATAATTAAAAGTTGTTACAATTGCTAAGATTTTGTTGCCTAACTATTTGATTTTTTTAAAACATCAAATCTATTAAATCTCACTTTCACGTTCAAATTTCTCTATGGTGTTAATTATCTACTTTTTTTTTTCTTTTTTAACTCTTGGTTTTGAAAAACAAACCCAAATTTTGAAAACTAAAAAAAAAAAAAAAGTTTTAAAACCTAGTTGTTGTTTTTAGTTCTAATAATTCAACCGTTGTACTAAAGAAATATGCAACTTATTATATTGTAAGACATTGAGAGTTTTATATTTAGGAAAACTAAAAAGACTCATACTCGTTATAAACATAAATGAACTATTTCTCTTGTTATCAATGAGTTTTAATATGGAAACATGTGCTATCAAATACGATATCATAGTCCATTCAAAGGAAATTGAAATTCAATCAAGATAGGTAAATTCAAGAGGTACATGTAAGTGAGATATTGAGAATATTTTTATGCGTGCAACCTCTGTCACGACAAATTTTAATTGGACAATTAAAGATAAATTGCACCTAACTAGATAAGGACAAGTCAATCTATCTTATAAATGTTTTTAATTATTATTATACAATATTTGCACCGTCAAAGTGACACGGTAAAAATCCAAAGTGTTATATATATGTGTGTTGCTATAAATTGAATGACTCTTATTGAGCTTTATTCGATTGCTTTGTTATATTTGAGCTCATGTGTGTATATGTCTCTTGTATATTCTTTGAATCATCGAATTAATGTATTATAATTGGATCTCGAGCCAGGATGATAGTGTTTAGGATGTCTCGATAGTTGGTGCAACTTCGTTGATCTCTCATACACACGAAAATAAGCATAGTTTAATCAACAAAACTATATTTTTAACAATAAATATTTAGTTTTACATATATAGTTGAATCAAAATAATGAAGCTAAGGAAAATTTTGATAAAATTAGTTATCATAGGTTCGAATAATTTTGTAAATTAGCCATTACAAAAGAATATTTTTTTCTTCTATACTATAGAATGATACGTTGGACAAATTTGTTGTACTACTTCCTCTATCCTGTGTCACACAAACATATATTAATATATATGAAGAAAATTTTATAGTGAAAATAAATTAGAGTAGGATACTATGTATATATGCTTCTTTCTCCTAGCTATATCCATTTATTTTTTTTTATTTTGGATAAGAAGGAAAGTTGCATTAAATTCCATATGTGTGGGTTTATTAGATAGAGGATGGATGTCATATTCTAAGAGTGAATCTGCATACTATATATCCAAACAGAACAATCTTGAAAGACCCACATCTTGTTCATCTCTAACCCATATCTTCTCCCATTTCCCATCACTTTCAAACTCCCATTTTCTTTCACAGATTCAAGGAATCCCCAGCACCATATCCACTCAAACCACAATATTCAAATTAAACTTTAAAATACCCATTTTTTTAAAAAAAATATTTATATGGCCTTGTTACGTTTCTGCATATGCACCATCTTCCAAGCAAGCAGTGGTGTGGTGGGGCATGTAGGGGCATTTTTGTAATTGAAGTAAGAGACAAGAAAACTGGAAAGGGTTAATATTATGGGGCTGCTTTGTTTGGACCATGTCTTTTCTATGGGTAGCAAACTGATCTGATCTAGATCTAATTGCCTCCCTTTCATGGGGACACAGATTAATTAAATAATACTTATTTCCTTCAATTTCTATTCACATATTTTTAACAGCTCCAGTATAATGTGCCGTTTCACGTTCCTTGTATATTATTTTTGTTTTTTCTTTATCTCTCCTTTCTCCTTGCATTGGTAAAGTGTTTAACTTTTTCACGAATGAATTCGTAAGATTACATTAATAGGAGCGTTTGATATATTTACATGATATACAACATATGTGTTACTTTTCACGTAAATTTGGCATCTAACTCTAACAAAACGTTTGAGGTAAATAATGAGTTATTGTAGTCTTAAATTATTATAGTTTGTGTGTTTTTCTTGTGTAAGTTATTTTAGTTTGAATTCTAATTGCATGTGTTTGTGGTATACGTAGATTATTTTAGTTTGAAAATAAAATAGTAAAATTGTAACAAAGATTAAAAAAAAGAAGATGAATATTCAATAGTAAAAAGATGATGAATGTCAAATAGTAAAAACCGTAGCAAATAGTAAATATCGTAACAAATGGAAGATTTAGAAATAGTGTTTACAGTAGCTAATCAATGATTTATAAATAGTATTTACCGTAACTAGAGAGTGTTATTATAATATTGCATAATTCTTAACCCAAACGGTTCCTAGAAGTTATTTAAACACGTGCATGTATGTTGCTTGATAACTGGTACTAATAATAATAATTTTGAAGGGACTAGTCACTATGTACCTCTTATCCTCCCTAGTTAATTAATCTCTTTGGCACATTTGGTTGGAGCAAAATCCAGAGATTTTAATACTATTTATTCTCCTTGTGTATACTATTGTATGTGTGTCGAACAAACTAGCAAAAGCTTATATATATTTGGATAAGAGATTGCAAATTTTTTAAATTGGAATTATTTTGAAGGAAATTACAAGAGAGTGAGTGTGATTCACACATATTCATATTATAAATTTCAATTTCATTCATCTTTCTTGTAATGAAATAGGTAACCTATCTATTTAACTGGGTGCACGTGATTTCTAAACCTGTAAAGAGAGGTAAGTGAACCATTAATATGCTTACATGGTTGTGCTCGACCATTAAATTATTTGATGTTCAATTTTGTAACTACTAAAGGATAATCAGTTTATATTGATCAAGTCTATTACTTCTAAAAAAACTAGCAAAAACTTTAATTTATGAAATTTGAACCTTTTTTACAATATGTTTTCACGTACATATACAATATATATAAACATCTTTAAGTAAAAGAAAAAACACATAAACGTGGTATATACATGTCTTAATCCAAATAAGTTTGGTTTAAGTCGGCTTTATTAAAGAATACATGATAATAATTTGTGATGTTCTCTCAAATCACATATTTCCGCTATATTATTATGAAAGGACCTAAGGTTACTATTAGCATAATCTAAATTATATGAGGATACATTTGACCAAATATATATATATGTATATATATATATATATATCTGACATTTAATCCATCTATATAAAAACCAATAATATGCATCACTAAAAAAAATCAAGCATTAAGATTAATGCCATACGAGAATTATTGAATTATACATCATGATCATGTGCAAATATGTACTAATGTCGATCGTGACAACCCGTACAAAAACAGGACATCATTTTCATTAAAATATTAGGACAAAGTTTTGCATTATTAATTTAACCTTAAAAGATATATATATATATATATATATATATATATATATATATATATATATATATATATACTTCAAACCTTTTTATCCTCAAGGTTTTACATATTTGAAAATTGAGAAATTGGTTTTTTCCTTAGACTTTGCTGCCTCAGCTAACATGGGGGTGGGTCTAATTCTGCCCCTAAAAATAATTGAAAAAAAACAATAACTTAATTGTCACACAGTACATTTCTAGGCATAATAGTTTATTTTCAGTCTGAAATGAAAGTTCCTTTTGTCCCTTAGAATCAAGACATTTACAGGTAACTAATCAATTTTTGGGGCATAGTGTGTTTGTTCAAACTTAAATAATAATTTTACTAAGAATGACTATTCTTTTATTTTCTTCTTTTGAAGGACTTCTCAAGTTGTTGCAAAGGAAGCCTCCTAGCTACCTTAAACAATCATATTTCTAGGTAAGATATATCCCATTTCTATATATGTTTTTCTTTATTAAAAATATTATTTTATTTTATGATTTAAATAAATATAGCATACTTTTTTTTTTATTGATTCGACTTTGATATCACCCTGATGAAAAATAATCCTATATAACATCGTAAGACTAAAAAAAAAAAAAACCTCGATATTTTACGTGGTCTTTTACATTGAATTTAGTATTAGTTTTAAACTGACATTGTAGCCAATTGATAAGTGATTTTTATATTGTCTTCGTTATTAGGTAACCATAACGTAACCAACGTTATATCTTCACACTTTACAAAGTTGATAGTTTAAAAATGGCTAACATACAGATTAGGTCAAAATTGTTGTAGGTAGTACTTAATTACAAATACTGTCCAACCAAGTCAAAACCAAAGTTTAAGAAATTGTTGAGGACCCATACACATCTCCCTGAAAAGGCTATGGACAAATATAATAATTTGGCACGATCAAATTAATGATCCAATGAACAAATAATTCCAATGTGTATTATTATTAAAAAAAATAATATGCACATATATTCCAAAATCTTTCTAAGAAAGACCACGTTACTCCCACGCAGCAACCATGGAAATTGCTTAGATATATCCATATATCATTACTCAAATGGGGTAAAAAAAATGTATCACACATTTCGTATACAATGGATCTACACGATCTAGCCATTTCTAAAAAGAGAGGGGCCACAAATTAATATATATTTGGATAAACTAAAGAAGTTAAAAATATTATGCATAAGAAAAAGAAAAATGTATTCAACAACAAAGGTAGGATTAATTAAGATACTCAGAAATATATATCTAAATTCAAAGCTTAGATATCGATATTAAATTATCAATTAGTTATTTCTAGCATCTTTTACAAAGAGTACAAAATACTAATAACTATACACATCACTTAGTTTTAAAGTAAAAACACTCTTAATTATTAATCTAAGATAAAAAAAAATTTATCACTTAATTTAAAAATATTTATTAATGTTTTTTCGATATATCTATAAAATATAAATCTATGGTTTGATATTGATATTTTAATCCTAACACATTTTTAAAAAAATGTATAGAGATATGTGGTATCTAGATTGTAACCAAGTATATTATTCATTATTCGATTAATGATTAATGAGTACTATTATTTTAACCATTTGCCAGATGGATCTACAAATATATATATAAAAAAAAAAAAAAAAAACTAAAAAAGAATTTGGGCAGAGTGGCATAACAGTTGCCTTTATTACCAATCTTCTTTGGATTCCTCTCTCTATATAAACAAACCTTCATACAATAATCTCTCAAAACAGAATATTTCCACAACCATTACTGTTATTACTTCTTACAAAATACTTCAACTTCAGGAAGAGGTACAGAAACACAAAATAAGGTTGAGATAGTGAGAAACAAAGTACTCAATGGCTAGCTGGTCTGCTGAGAACGCCACTGAAGCCTTCCTCAACACCCTCAAAATGGTAACGACGAACATAAACTATAAACCAATCCACTTTTCCTTTCTTTTTTAAAAAAACGTCTTTACTTTTCTTCCTAATTAATATACATTCCCACTGGCTTTTCACTCTTCTTCATGTTCTTTAAACCCGCAAGGGAGGGGAATTTACCCTTAACCATCGGCTAACAATAATTTTCGTCTTATTTTTCAGGGCCAAAAGGCAAACGAACCCGACGTAGGGGAGTTCATTTCAGCCATGGCGGCTGGAAACAACGCCCAACTAATGGTGGTGGCATACGAAAGATCTGCCGATCACAAGATCCTCGCACTCGCTGCCGCTGCTGGGCAAACGGGCGGACGAGTGGTGTGCATAATTCAACGACAAGAAGATCTTCATGTATCACAAGCAATTCTTGGAATGGTATCACATGACCACGGAATAGAGTTCGTAGTGGGAGAAGCGGAGAAGCTAATAAAAACACAGTATACAGAAGTAGATTTTGTTCTAATAGACTGTAATCTGGATAGCCACGTGGCGGTGTTGGAGGCCGTTAGATCGAGAAGGAAAAACGACCAAGGCGCCACCCTGGTGGTGGGTTTCAATGCCATGAGCAAAAGATGTGAAGGAGGAGCCACCGGGTGGTCGGAGGGATTGACGACCCATCTTTTGCCGATCGGGAAGGGGGTGATGGTGACGAGAGTTGGGGCAGAGGTGTCGAAAGCCGGGGACGATGGGAGGAGGATGAGGAGGAGGGGGCAAAGCCAGTGGGTTGTGAAGGTGGATAAATGCACTGGAGAAGAACATGTTTTTAGGGTTAGGCTTCCGCAGGGGAAAGTCATTCAAGCTTGATCTTTTTTATTTTTAACTTTTTCTCTTTAGATCAAGGAAATTTCTCTCTCCTTCTGCCATAACCAAGGAGATGGAGATGGAGAAAGTTTATTTTTTTTCCGAAGTGTTAGGGTTTATTGAGAGTAGTAGTAAAAACCATCCTCCAAAATGTATATATAGGGACCAGGGCAGAATTTATATTAGAAGTTAACTGATTTTTAATTTCTTTTAGCATATTAGAAGTCAATTTGTATACTATATGTTTTTGAAAATTTCATTATTTGATATCCACTCAAAAGTTTAAGGTCTTTTTTATTGTTGATTTTTTTCCTTTTTAGATACACATATGTTTGTGCATTTCACCATTTTTATTTATAATCGACAATTAATGAGTAAGAATGAACTTACTTAAACAAGAGCGACTAACGTGACCTTCCAACTTTTATTCCATAGATGAGAAGTTTGATCTCTCATCCCTACCAATTTGTACATTAAAAAATGTTTAGAAACAAATTTTTACACTTATAAACACATTTTATAAATTTTTGAGTACGTAATAGATGCATTTACACTAGAAAATTGCACCATAAAATTTTATGAACCACCTGTTTTGTTACTACTTAAATCACCAATTGACCAAAAAACTAGTTGTTAGAAGTAAAAATAAATACAATGTAACTAATTATAATCATGAAGGAGCTTTTAGTAGTTCTTTTTCTTTCCTTCCTCATACTACGAGAATTTTAATCTCAGGGACGACATATCTTAAAAAAGACATGTTAATGTTTTCTTGTTCTAGACATAGACCAAAATTCTTTTAGTGGCATTTGAGTATTCGTGTGTATGAATTCTCTCTTTTAATCAAGATCTCTAGCCATTTTAGGTATGTAATAGATGCATTTCTTTCTAAACAAAATAGAATCCTCATGACAAGAAGCAAAAAAGACACAATAGTCGAACGACATATAATGTTGCGGTGTTCCGACTTGTGAAGACATCTAATGCGCATTGCAACGTATCGACGCATTGCAACGTATCGAGAGGAAATATTTTTTTCCAATGTATAACAAAATTATTGAGTTTTAGTAGTTATTTAGGAAAAATGACGTATCATATATATTATTTCCATGGTCTACCCTACTATTATTTTAATAATAATATTGCTACAATCAAAATGATAATCCTATAGATTCCTATGCATTGGAGTTTTAATTTTTTAAGTTGAATATACAATAATATAGATATACAAATATTTTAATTTGTTTTTATACAAAGCCAAACTCAACAAAATTTAGGAGACGAATGACCTATAATGAATGATCATGGCTTAAAAAAAAAGGTGGTGAAGCCATAAAACACTCAATGACCCTGAAAAATCCAAATGCACCAAAGTGTGTGCGCTTCACAAGACATATTATTGAAAAGAAGTCGAATCGAAAACAAAACTGAATAGGCCTTCTAATATTTACAATATACATGTCCGCCTCATGTGAATAACCCTCAAAGCATCTGAACCATTGTCAAAGAATTTGGTAATTAAATTCACATACCTATTGAAGAAAGACCTAACCTTTATGTTAAACGCATACCTTGCCGCACATATATCTTCCCTTAAACCCATGTAGCATACCTTAAAATTGGATATCGTGGTAGATCCAATAGTTTCAACTTCCACCAAAACCAACTTTTATGAATCTCATTTGAACACACTGCATCCACAAAGACAATACTTAAAACATTCATTGAATGACAATACTTAAAACATTCATTGAATGATCATAAGGGACACATTTTCCAAAATGATCCAATAGTTTCAATTTCCTAGTTAACCCATATAGTTTGAACCCCACCATGACTGAAACCAAAATGATCAGAATCCATATATATCCATAAGTCAATAAAAAGATCAAGCCTAGCGATTCTCACTTCGCAAAATAAAATCTTCAACTTTGTCTTGACATTTCTCAATTTCATTTTTTGGTCACCGATGAAAATTGAGTTCATTTTGGTTTTATTGTGAATGAGAATCAAAGTCCTCTCCTTTCAGTCGAACCCTTATTCATCTCAGATTCTTTGAGCCTCACTTCTTCCTTCTTGTTCATTCATCTCCCAAAGCGGGCACTACCGTGAGACGTGAAAACACTTGATCCCATTCCGACCTCGATATGTGAAATCGTCTTGCGCCATATATGTACTGAGATTGTTCGGGAGACATGGTCCAAGCCTGCTGAATAAAGAAAGGAAATCGTCACATTCACACAATTTAGCATAGATTTGTTGATTCCTCTCATCCCTCCTTTCGGGGGTCTTGCCTTTGTTTAGGCTTTTGTGGCTTCGGAAAGCTTTCGCTTCTTCTAGAATTGCAGTTAGCAGGAACTCGCCCGAGACATAGGAATCTTTGTCTTCTTTGGTAATGTAAGCGCAGAGCGTTCTCCACAACTAACTATTTCTCATCAAGCCTATCCAACTTTCTCTCTGATGTTTGACACTACATAAAACTCCTCGAAAATAATCAACATTCCCAATCACTTCGCGCTCATTAACCCATGTGTGACTAGTGGATCACCCAAATTTTCATACATCTGAGTCTTTTAGACTCATAAATATTCCACAAACCAATGAAAGAGTTTATTCCATATGCCTTTAGCATGGGAACAAACAAATAAAGCATAAGCCTACTATTCCTCTTCAGACATATACAAGATGGGCAATTTTACTGCAATATTACGTCTTCTAAGGAAATATATAGTAGGAAAGGCAGTTAATTGTGAGGCTAAAATGACAATCTTATTTAAGATTTTTATTTTTATAGACAGATTATCTGGCTATAAGAAATCACTTTAACCAAAACAGTCACTTGGTTTGTTTAAATGTGAAACTCATAGATCCTCCCTATTCGATTGGTTGAACAATATTTTAACAATCCCATCACATTCTACGGTCATAAAAATATCACGTAACTTTTTAACTTTTCAACAATTCAATAGATAGATAAACTTCATATCTAGTGCAACTTCTTGTCCTTCCAACAAGACATAACCTTAAAAATCACTAAAAACTTTAAGAAAATTAAGGATTCATTTGTGTGGACTTGATTTTTGAATATCCTATAAATGCACTCATCTCTCAACAAAAATTCTCAAAAAAAAAAAAAACAAAAAAAAAAAAAAACTTGACATAGAAAAACAATAAAACGGAGTAATTGACAAAATTTCGACCCCCAAAACTCTTACTCACAAGGGAAAAAGAATTTTGATAATTAACATTCAATATTTTGTACTCTCTTGAGGTAGATTCATCCCTATCTTTGGTTGTACCGACAGTGAGTGGATCAACGTTGAAGTATTTTACAAAATTTGCCTATTAGCTTATAAATGTGAAGTAGTATTTAGTGTTAGGCAAATATTGTAAACTAATAATTAATTATAATTAAAGAGCACTTGGGCTAAGAAAAGGTCCAAGTTTAGTGGGCCTCAAAAACCGATGATCGAACCCGAGCCCACTTTCAGGAAAGGAAAAAAAAAACCCTAATAGCTCCCGAATCATATAAATTGTAATATCGTCACTCTCGTTCTCCTTCTTTCAGAGGCAGCTGGATACGCAATTGTTGAGATCTCCTTCGCACCCGCCGTCCCAGGTTTCTCTATTTTTCTTATCTCCATTGCTTATTGTTTCTTGTATTTTGGAATTGTTTCCTGTGGTTGAGTTCTTTTTGTCAATATTGAAACCACTGTTCGGTTGGTTCAACAGATTCATTTTGGAAACAGGAAGTATGGCGTACGCAGCAATGAAACCAACTAAGCCAGGCTTAGAAGACACACAAGAGCAAATCCATAAGATCAGGATTACACTCTCCTCCAAAAATGTCAAGAACCTCGAGAAAGGTATTCACTTTTACATGCTGGATTATTGTTGTTTTTTTTTTTCTTCTTCTTTTGTAATTTAGTGAATATGGGACTCAAATGAGACTGCGTTTTCGTTTGTTTAGTTTGTTAACTTTCATGTCAAGTGAGTAGAGGATGATTGGTTGGTAATTTTCTTGCAATGCTCTGATTATGAATTGAATACGATATAATATTGTAAACACGTGAACAAATTATTGAGAGATAGTATTGTTGGATAAAATGGATGAATGATCCTTATTTTATGCCTAATGACCAACGCGAGTTTAGGGGTTGTTAAATTACTTCTTAAGATTGTAGTTTGTTTTTCTGGATGTTGGTGCATTGTTAATCCTCACTCTATTGATTTCTACTGCATAGTTGGCTTATCATGTAATTGGGTTTAGGGTTTTTCAAAGTTGTCCAATTTACGGCCCTTCTGTCAATTAGTTTGTTTGATGTCATTTTTAATCAATAGTCTGCGCCGATTTGGTTCGTGGTGCGAAGGACAAGAGGTTGAGGGTGAAGGGACCAGTGAGAATGCCCACTAAAGTTCTCCACATCACAACCAGAAAATCTCCATGTGGTGAAGGTATTTTGTTTTCCACTTATCTATGATCTTCTGAGTTTAAGTTCATCTTTTCGTGGATTTGAAACTAATATATGTAATATCCCTTCATCGCGGTCCATTGCCATTTGGGAACTCATTTCTTGTGACGTCATTTCAATATTTGCTATCAAATTTGGAAAGAGGGGTGGATTCTTTTGGTTTTTATAGATATGAGTCCGATGTTGAAAAATCATCTAAGGCCAATTCTTAGTGAAATCATTTCTTTGTTCGGTTTTTGATTGTAGGTACCAACACATGGGACAGATTTGAACTTCGTGTTCACAAGCGAGTTATTGACCTTTTCAGCTCTGCTGATGTAGTGAAGCAGATTACCTCCATCACCATTGAACCTGGGGTGGAGGTTGAGGTCACCATCGCCGATCAATGAGTGCACTCTTTTTCATGTTTCGACTATTTTTAGTTTCATTAGACAGCTGTTACTTTTTTGGGTTTGGAACATACCTGTCAGGTCATTGGGGTTTAAATGCAATAGTTGTTCCCATTATATGTTGAAATTAAAGACATTGATAGAGTTTTCAATTCCTGGCAAATTTTTCTTGCTTTAGAACTAATGTTAATTTTTCTATCTATGCAGATTTTGTATCTATAGCTGTGTGAATTCTTTCTTAATTCAGATTTAAATGTGCAATGCTTCAATAATCCATATCACGGTTCTTTATATTCGAATCACAGCTTCTTGGTTTTTTCTTCGACAGGTGAATAAATAAGGACATATAGGAAGAAAAGTTTCAAAGGTAAATAAAATTATAAATGGCGTCTAGGTGAGTCTGTCGTTATGATGACATACATATAAACTAGCCAAATGAGCTCAACTCATTTCTCTTTAGAAGTTGGAGAACCAATTCTTTTAACTCTATTTAAGTAGCAAGCTCCTTTCCCAGGATCAAAAGAAATTTAAGAATTGATGTAAACAATTGTCATGTGGCAACAATTTGATTTTTTATTTTATCCTTTTGGGAAATCAAGTCTTTAGCACTCTTATGAACCATTGATTACATGCTTTGTTATTTTCGTTCTACCATTATTAATAAAATTCAATTCAAGTTTTGATAAATTAAAAAATCAATTCAAGTCTTGATAAATTAAAAAGTGGTTTTTTAAAAAACATCTTTTTTTAAAAAAAGAAGTTTTTGTTTGAGACATTTTTTAATCTAGCAAAAAAAAAAAGTACAAATTATAGCAAAACTATTAATTTTCTATGGCTTATTATTATTACTATATTTTGTTAATAGTTTTTTTTTTTTTGTGACAATTCTTCTTTTTGTTTTTAAAAATTATGCTATTACTTAAAATGGACAAACAAACCGTGATTAAGAAATCAAGAAGTTAGACTTAAATAATAATAATAATAATAATAATAATAATAATAAAAAGAAATGGTCACTAAAATTGGACATAAAAGAATGCTCTCCTTAACAAGAACAGAATCATTATTGTAACAAAAATATGAAAAGTGAACTCATAAATAAAATGGTTATTAAGCCGAACTTTACAATAAAGAATGGGTACTATAATTAATTTCCTAAGTAGTTGGGAAAGCAAACTATTTCAAATGTGTTAAGTTATGTAATATAGCTTTTCAAAATTAAATAAAATCATATAACAGGAAAAGTTCGTGGTAAATTAAATTTTCGGAGAGGAAAGATCCTCTCCGTGACTCGGGATACCGTACAGCAAATGAATTTGTTTTGTCCCACATCGGAGAAAATGGAAGATGAGAAAGGGGGAGCGGGTATAAATATAAGTGGAGTGGTTAACGTAGAACATACTTACCTGGACGGGGTTATTGGGCGATCAAGAAGGCCCATGGCCTGGGTTGGTGGCCTCCATTGCACAATGAGGAGGGGTGCCAGCCTAAGGTCTGCTCAAAGTAGCAGAGCCTACGTCATTATTTGTTGCTGTGGGGGCCTGCGTTCGCGCGGCCCCTACTCAATCCTATCTGTCATTAAAACATTTCTACTAAGGTGAGCAATTATTTTTGAAATTGCTGTAAGGTCAATTAAATTGTAACGGGATGTATGAGGGTCGCGCATGCACCTTCACAAATATAATTATTGATTAATAGATGTATTTCTCTACTCAAAAAGAAGTAAAAGATACCCCTTCTAAGATTTTATGATATGAGCTAAATAGATACTTACAATCTACATCGACCTCACCAGTCTCACTGTCTAATAAAAGACTTAGAACGTCACAAAACAACAAATGTGTGAATCATACAGACATACACCCTAGTACTGCACAAACAAGGGGAATTATAAATGAAGCAGTTAGGTTTTCATTATACAAAAATTCGCACTTTTACAAATAATATTTTCTCAATTCATTTTTCTGACAATATTTCTCGACCACCGAGATTTCCAACTAATGGATTATGTTTTGGGGCCCGGCTCATCTTTGATAAAAATTAACCAAGATTCCAGCAGAACTTATATATTTTTAATTTTCTTTCTTCAAACTTCGCAACTAGACATCGCAATCGTGAAATCTTTTCACGACTTTGGCGAGTTGTGTCTTCATTGACAACGTGACTATGTATGTATCTAGAGTGATTCATGAGTCTTGTCATTACCAAAATAATTTATCGTATACAATTATATTTCTTCCGTATTTACCTTCTTGTTTCATTAAAAATTTTATAGAATTTTTATTTGATGGATGCATTTCTAAAATCTTAACTTTTGAAATAAGTTATACATTTTTAAAACAAATAACAAAATCTCGACTTTTTTAAATAATAATTAAATTAATGCATCCACTTTACATTTTTTAAATAATAATAATAATAAATATTGTTGGGGAGGAAAGCCATGTACCCGCCGGCACACAATTTTTTTGATAAAATCACCAGTCTTTTGGGTTAAAGTTATCTCCTTCCCTACAAAAATCATTTTATTTCTTACAATAGTTTTCTCTTATTTTCTATTTTTCTCATATATTTCAAAGAAATCTTAGAGGGTGTTTGGGGCGAGGAGTGATTTGTCACCGTGTGAGGATTATAATAATCTAGGTATCTTAATAATCTAGGGATTATAATAGTCTACGTTTGGGTGGACTATTAACTCAGCTTTTGTCGACGTTGCTTCCTTTTGTAGTAGTTGCTACTCGTATTTTTGCTTTGGTTTGATTTTCTACTTTTACTTGATAAACGTTTGGAGCATATCATAATCCTAGGGACTATTTGAAGGATTTTTCTAATTCTTTTAAAAAACATTATTTTTTAAACTTGTCCTATTTGAAGTTTCAAAAAATTACTAAAATTTTGATATAACCTAAAGTAAAATCCATTTAAATATTTAAAAAATTACTAAGATTTTGATATAATATCTAGAAAAGATAACCGATTTTCCTTTAAAAAAATATATATAAGACTTAAAAATATTTGAAGAAAAGCACTAAAATGTGTAACCTCTTTCAATATGTATGAGAATGTCCAAATTATAAAACAATCGATTAATGGGAATGTTTTGGGCATTTGCGATGCATCTTGATAGATTCTAACTAGCGGTGAACATGGTGGATTGAAAAATTGAAACGATTGACCAACCTATGTATTTATATATATATATATAATATAATATAAGTTTAGGTTTAAAAAGAAAAATAAAACAAAACAATACAATTATTAATTTTTAAAATAGTTTATTTTGGTCCAACCATAAACCACAATCCTTTGTAAAAGAAAATTCACAAAGAAAAAGAGAAATTGAATCTATATATTTCATATCTCATCAAACAAAGAAAAAAAGAAAAAAAAATAAAAAGGGAGGAAAAGAAAAGGAAATAAGAAACGTAGAAAGAAAAAAAGAAATAAAAAATTGGACCGATCGACTATCGATCCGGCCGACTGTCGGACCGATGATTTTGTTAGAAATAGCGCCTGAAATCGATTTTACAACATATGCACCGACTTGTGGTCGGTTTGGTCGGAAAACCAACCCCGACCGCTTGCTACTCACCCCTGATTCTAGCAATCAATTTCAAATCATCGCAAATCTTATATGTTTTTAAAAATTTTGCCTAATTCGATTTTCACTAACCAAATTTGAAAACATCCTAGGGTGTTTTGTAAAAAGAAAACATAACTGCTTTATTTATGAGAATTTCTCCCCAGAAATAAACATCCATTTTATTTCATAAGACATATGTTTCAAAAAGGAAAAAAGAACCATTTAGAAATTGCCTTCGTGCAGAGCTCCTGAAACATATGACGTGCACACCTGCAACCCATCTTTGTTGTCAAAAGAACAATTTCAAATTTTCTAATTATAATGTCGCCATGACCACAAACCATCGACAAACAACCTCTGAAAACCTATCTGAACGTATGGTTATTGAAAAATATAAAATCTAATTCATCTGGACTTGGTTAATAACACTCAAGTTTCAGAAATCTCGAGTTCTTGCAAGTTGCAAACATATTTGAGAACCGAAAGAAAATACTCTTAAATACTCGGCAAGAAAAGTCTAGCAGAAGGGATCATAAACCTCGAAGTCAATCATATTGGCTTTGTACAATTAGTGTTAACTCATATATTTTGTTGATAAGAGTTCAGTTCTTGTCCAACATATTTGTTCAATTCTTGTGTTATAATCATCTGCCAATACAAACTTTTCACAAAAAGCCTATCAGTCCCTGCATGAGATCAAAAAATGCAACCTTTTGCTACAGAACAAAACATTAGCTCAAAATGGCATAATATGCAAGAAAAGGAAGTATCTTGAAATATTAAAGAAAACAGAAAGATGAAGACCAGCAAAATGGTAGAGCAAAGTAGAAGCAGCAAAGAAAGTCATCAAATAAATAAATAATCAATTAAAATGTCTTGGTCCTGAGAACTAGAAGAATGTACATCTCTAGAACTAAATCAACAGATAAGTGAATGAAAAAGAACCCCAAAAAAAGGTTAAGAATCTAAGTTTTTTTCTAGTGAAAATCGTTGTCCCTAAAAAACTCAAACCAGACATCAAATCAATACACAAATGTCCTAGAACTCTCCCACTTTACAACCCATCAGTTTCGATCAGTAGAAGATGTGGGAAAAACAATACTGTAGTTAGCAGAATAATTCTGAAAATGACTCGGCTAGAGCTACAAAACAATCTTCTTCCTAGAATTTGAATAATAAAGACGATACCAATCCACAAACTCTTTCAGACCTGTCTTCAAATCCGTGGTGGGTTTGTAACCAAGCTCCTTCTGAGCCAGGGAAATGTTGGCATGAGTGAAAGGAACATCACCATTCATGGGCATTGGCAACACCAATCTCTTAGCCTTCATGTTCAGCAACTTCTCTAAATTGTCCACAAGCTCACTGACAGTCACCGGAGAAGTATTCCCAAGATTAAACACCCGCAATTGAGCCTTCCCCTTCTTCCTTCCGCCGCTCCCGGTGCTCTTCTCCGCCGTATCCAACGCACCTAAACAACCCTTCACAATATCGTCAATGTAAGTAAAATCCCTCGCCACAGATTTCTGATCCGCCCCTTCAAAAACCCTAATCGTCTTCCTTTTCAGAATATCCTTAGTAAAAAAGAAATACGCCATATCCGGTCGACCCCAAGGACCATAAACCGTAAAGAATCTCAACCCAGTAATGGAAAGGCCATAAATATGATTATAAGTATGTGCAATTTCCTCACCAGCCTTCTTAGTCGCAGCATATAAACTCGCGGGTTGATCCGTTCGATCCTTCTCCGAAAAGGGTACTCGAGAATTGAGCCCATAAACCGAGCTAGAAGACGCCCATATAATAGCCGGCTGCGGATTAGCCGATTTACAAACCTCGAGAACACTCACCAATCCCGCAATATTGCTTTGCACATACGAACTGGGATTTTTCATCGCATATCGAACACCCGCTTGAGCCGCGAGGTGCATTACGTGAGTGAATTTAACCAATTCGAAAAGCTTAATAAGTAGAGCGCTGTCGTTGATGTCACCCTCGACGACGAAGACGCCGGAACGGTCGAGAATGGCGGCGCGTGAGCGCTTGAGAGAGGTTTCGTAATAGGAATTGAAATTGTCAATGCCAATGACTCCATCGCCGCGGCGATTGAGTGCCAAGGAGACATGAAAGCCGACGAATCCGGCGGCGCCGGTGACCAAAACTCGACGAGAATGGGAGCGGGCGGAGAGGCGGATCCGATTCTCCCAAAGGGTAGTGCCTTGAAGGACCCGGCGAGTGGAATCGGGGGAGAGAGGAGGTGATTTAGGGAAGAGGAAGAGTAAGAAAAGGAGAAACATGAGAGTCCAAAAAGCGAGAAGCTTAGTTCTTGTGAGGAAACGGGGACGATGAAGATATGGAGATTTGTCCATTGTCGCGTCCCCAAATCAACAACTCAACACAACAAAATAAACAACAACTACGACTCATCCATCACTCATACTCCTATTTTATTCTTTACTATTATTTCGTCTCTTTAATTTTTTTTTTTTTTTATTTTTCTCTATCTATATCATAAGATTTGATTTCATCCGAAAATAAAGCTTTCTTTTTTAAAATAAATCTAATAAAATTTAAAAAAAAAAAATTAAATTGTAGTAAACATAAACACTAAAAGATTTAATCCTTTAAGAAAGTTTTTTTTTTTTTTTTTTATCGTTTTTGTAGTTTGAAAGAGTTTTTTGAAAATCATTCTTTTTAAGTGTAAATCTCAATCCTTTTAAATTGACAGGATATATATACACACATATATATTGTTTTTTAATTATGGATATTTAAAACAATAAAACAAAATCTAACATCAGCATATCTTTACTAAAAATGTGAATATTAATTACCAAAGATTTACACGATAGTTTAAAATTATTTAGTTGGTTGTATTGTAGATTCAATAGCTACAAATATACCGCACTGTATAGTTTAAGCTTGGTATGACCTATCTTTTTTATGAGTTCAATCCCTAACTCATAAGGTTTTTTACTAAAACAAAATTTTATAGTGCAAATATTTTTGTAATTGAATTAGGTTTGGACCAATCGTGTTACGCTTAAAATAATATTTAGACTAATAAATAAAAAATTACTTACATTTGGTAGCAGTGATAAACTCCCCTATGATGTATCAGTTTTTGCAACTTTTACTAAATAAAATTATACACAAAATATATGTACATCTCCTTTTTTCTTTTTTTTGCTATCTGTTTGACAGTAATATCTAAAAAGAATGGGCCTTTCAATGGGCTTGAATATTGACCCAACTTACGAATTGGGCCCCGGCCCGCTACTCTGCAGCGAAATTGCCTCTGTAGTCGGTCCCTTACCATAGCCATCAGTTTTCTGAATACGGAATCTTCAATTTTGCTTAAATTTGATAAAATACTTGATCAAAATTCTAAGTGTTACATAATTATATAAAACTACTTTATAATTTTTATTTTTTGGTATTCTATAAATGAAAACCATCAATTTCAAATATAATTCAAAGTTCAAAAATGTAATTTAAATGTAATTTCATGAAATTAATGAAAACTGGACGATACTTTAAATATTAAATTCAATCTATATGTATTATAATAAAATATTTAAATCTTTAAAATGGGTGGTTAATTTAATTGGTTTCTTGTTAGAACTAAATAAGCAAGAACAATGTTGGATTTGGAGCCTATAAGAATGAAATAAAAAGAGAGAATCTAATGATTAAACTGTGTAATTATCCCCAAGAGAGATTGCAATTTTGTAATCATTCACAATAATAAAACATTAGCCAAAATCTTTCTTTATCTTTTAGTTCCATCAAAATCATCATTTTTTATGTCTTCTTTTTATCCCTTTCTTTTCTCTTTTTTCTTTTTAACATTCCCTTTTCTTTTTCGGCTTACTTTTAGCTGATTATGGGGAAATTTGCCTTTACTTCTGTAAATTATTTTTTTTCACTTGGGGGTAAATATATATGTGTCTAACAAAGTTTAGGGCAGAGGTAAAGAGGTTTAAATTAATGACCAAAAATATTATGAATTTTGGTAATATTATTCATCTGTGTCTAAAAAAGTGTAGGGCAGAGCTAATTTTGTCAATTTTGTCATTAGGTATTAAATTTGTAAGTTTAAATGCATTAAATTTAGTCGCTAATTAGTTTTTTTATTATTATTATTATTAAACTAAGTTAATTTTTAGTACAGTAAGACCTCTACAAAAATGCAATTCAACTAAGTATTTATTGGCTAAACCGAGTTAATTTTAAAATTGTTAAAAGAAATATATTTTAAAATTTTGTTTTTTTCCCACAAAATTTGAACAAAAAAATTATAAAAACTTTAGTAAAGGAAAAAAATTAGAAGAGAACAAGTCCTCCTAAAGCATACATATACCCTTAATCATATTCCTTTTAGTTATTTGGACTTCTATAAACTTTCTTTATTTAGGCATACATGATAGATTCAAACTTCTTACATAATTATTATTCAAAATAAGCTTTTAACATTTAAAGCGATGAAAGTGATACAAAATTGTTAAAAATATTAAAATCTTGTTTAATTTTGAAACCTAATGCTTGTATTATCTAATAAAACTTAGATTGAAAAAATGGTTTGGAGACATCTTTAAAAGGGATGAAAATTGAAAACAAACTATAGAGGTCCATACACCTCTGTATGTGTAGCACTATCCCTACATATATTATATAGTGCACTTTCATATTGCATAGACTAGCATATAATAATTACCCCATTTATGCAATCGAGGGAAGAGGGATTGAACCAAGTTATTATTGGGAGCTAATGTTTACACTAAATTAATGACACTTCAATGCAATTTCAAACTTTGTAGTAGTTATTTTGTACCTAACATGTCTCAAATGCTAATTTTAAAGAAGTGGGAATAAGGATTGAAACGTTTGTACTGACCAGTGATTGAAATAGCTATTATGTTAAAAATTGAAGTTTTATGTACAACAAGCAAATTTGAATACACTATATATATTGTGGAACGTCATATATTTGTGTACGTAAATTTAATTATTTAGAAAAGAGTTTGGAGCAAAGTTTATAATAATCAACTCTTGTTCAAGTAAATATAATTTTGGTACTCTCAAGTTAACGACAATCAACAACGGTTTCAAAACCCTCAATTTACTACAATATTTATCATCTTTCATTCTTTTTTTTCTTTTTTTGTTATTTGCTACATTGTTTACTATCTTTTTTCTCAAACTAAAATAATTTATACTTCAAACACATATTATTATAATTCAAACTAAAATAATCTACCCCAAGTACCAACGATTATAACCCAACTATAAAAACCTAAGATTATAATAACCAATTCATTGCCCCAAATACACCCCCTTATAAAAACCTGTATGATAATTTCTTGTAATGTCATGAGTTTAGGAGAGTGACATAAATGAACCATTTCACATTTGAATGAGAGAAATCATGAGAACATGAAAGTAAGGTTAAGAAATACGGAAAAGAATTAAAAGTTACTATTTAAACTCAACAAGGTACGTTTTTCTTTTTTGTGACTTAATCATAAGAACTCAAAAGTTAAACGTGTTTAGCTTGGAATAATTACATGTTTGGTGACTTTCTGAAATTTTCCTATGATGTGAGTAAAGACAAAACATTGAAATAACTCGTGTTGGTTTGTGAAGACAATTTTCGCTCTAATAAGGTTTTAAGATAAGATAAGAAAGATGTTGCTAGGTTGCAGGAGATGCAGGAAAATGTCGAGAATTTGAATTCCAAATCCTTGGTCAAAAAGGACATGGTCTTAATAACTAATTAAGAAGCTATAAATTTTCTATGAGTTTCCATGACATTCAAATGTCGTAGATGAACAAGCATGATGTCTCGTGAGAATAGGTGAGATACATATATAAATATATAAGATGACTCGAAAACTCATAGGCGAATTAAAAGAAAAATAAATTAAAAATATTATTGACTAAAGTTGTAATTTCAGCCCATACACACATTATAGTTTGAAAGCATGGGTCCTACCATCATAATTGATTTAAAGCAAAAGGTTATTAATATGCATAAAGGAAAAATTAAGAGATGGAGTGTAAAGAATGGGGAGTAAAAAGAGAACATGTATTTTAGTTGGTTAAATAGTACATTAAATTATGTCTTAGGAAACTTGGGAAAGATAGCTTTTAAATTTCTGAGCCCAACCATGCTGTGGGTCTAATTAATTACATTGGAATTTAATCCTTTTTTTTTTTTTTTTTTTTTTGTCACATCATATATACATATATATAAATAATAACTATAATAACTCATTTACTTTACTCCAATTCAACCTCACAATACCTTACATTAAAAGAGGGTTGATTCAATTCAACTCCAACTTTATTTTTTTTTTAAAATTCTTTTATATATATATATATATTCTTAGTTTTATTAATGATATTTAATTGTGACTATCAATTATGAGACTTGCATACTGTTTATGACACTTCATTCATCCCTAATCGGTTAATATATGGTTTAGATTTTTGTTCTATTTTGATTTTTTATATATACTTTTCGTTGTTTAATTTTCTTTTCACATAAGTTTTTAATAAATCTTAAAATTAGTCTATGTTTTATCAATTTTCTTTTAATATTATCTATTGTCCTTTTTAGATAAAAAAATATTGAAGTTTATATTTGGAAGACTAAATTTATGTTTTATGATTTAATTAGACTTTGATTGAACAAAATTTAAAGTACTTATATTCAAGTAATTCTTTTTTTTTTTTTAAATTAACAATAACAATAATAATAATAATAATAATAATAATAATAAGTATCTCATCTTCAAATGTTATAACTTTAGAGTTTGGACAAAAAATCATCTTTTCTAGTGTCTATGTTTTGAAGAATATTACTGTTTAATTCTAGATTTTAAAAAATATGCCTTTCAATCTTTTTGTTTATAAGAATAAATCTAGGGAGATTTCTACAAATTAGTTAAGATACATTTTCCATCATTGAAATTTTAAAAATATGTTTAAAAGCTAGTAAAACATATAATAAAATAGAATTGGATTGGATTGGAGATATAGTCCATAACTCGAAAAACAAATTCCTCTCTCTGTCTTTAAACCACCGCAATTAAATGTTATATATACTATACTACAGTAAATAAGATTTCTTCTTTTCAATTTATGTATTCAACTTCTAATTTAAGTCTTAAAAATAAAACCCATAGTCTTAATTATATATTTTATAAATAATTTTAATATTTTTTTATTCCTAACCATTTCATTTAGAAAACATGATAAAATGAGTACAAATTTCAAAAGAAAAAAAAAATAATAAAAATGGTTATAACAAGTTAGAAACTTTATTTTGAAATAGAAGACAATTCTTTCTTTTTTTTTTTAACAAAATTATTGAAATATTACTGGTCTATTTAGAAATCAAATACATAAAAAAAAACAGCTAATTGAATTATATTCAATAATAAAGATAAAAGATGTTAACAACTTACTTAATTAATACATGTATGTATATGAAGATCGAGAAATCTTGGATTCAAACTCCCCATCCCTTATTAGCACTTCAAGAAAAGAATAGTGTAAAAGATATTATTTGAATGAAAATTATGGTTAAAATCATTTCAAATTTGGCTAAGGTTCTTTCGGTGGCTTTTCCAATCTCTTCTCCTAAAACCCTAAAAAAAAAATTCTTTCCCTTTTCCATCTTAATTAGTGCCTGATTTCCAATAAAGAAAGAAACTTTTCCCTTTCCAAATAATAATAATGAAAATTGTAATAATAGAAAGAAAAGTTGTTTGTACGATATTTATGAATAGATTGAATTGCTAATCTAGTCTTTATATACTTACTTTTATTTATTTATTTATTTAGGGTTTTTTTTAATTTTAAATGTTCATTTTAATTTTTATATTTTTAATTTTGAAATTAGCAAAACCAATATTTTACATTTATAGGATCCACTTGACCATAATAAAAATATAGATATAGAGAACAAAAGTAACATATAAATCCCTTTTAGTATATATGTTTTTTTATGACAATTTTTTATACAAATACTGGCGTTCGCATTGTTATGAAACTTTTGAAAACGGTTCATTGAAAATAACTTTTTTTACAAAATAATAAGGAACAATTTTACAGAGGAAAATAAAATAAAATATTTATAAAATACAGTAAAATTCTAAATTCTATCGATGATAAACGTTTATAGTTTTATATCAGTTTTTATCGGTGATATTGATAAATACTTTATTTGTAAATGTTTTTAACAATTTTATCATTTACGATGAATTTAAAATAATGACAATAATATATAAAAAGGGAAGTATAAATACTAGATGAGTAGTAAAAAAATATTCTCCATTTTGTGGAATTGTTGGTCACAATCCCCAAGCCAAAACCTTTGCCCCAAAATTTTCACTCTCCCAATAACAAAAGCTTTTTGATAATCGATGATTTGGTTGAGTTTTTGAGTAAAAGTACTGTTATTGTTATTATTAATGTAAAAGTACAATAAAGTGCACTTCTCCCCCCCCCCCCCCCCCCCCCCCCTCCCCTTTTTTTTTATCTTTAATATCTATCTTAGTCTTCACAATTTTTATAAGATAATGTACATACTTCTAACAATATTAATGCATAGATTAGTTGTTGACTTGAATGTGTTATTTCCATTTTAACCATTAAAACCATCAATAAATCAATTAATTCTTAATTATTTTCATGGTTAACGAGGTTGTGGTTTGGTATTTGATTTTCTTGATAATATAAAAAATAAAAGAATAAGGTTTATATTTAAAAGAAAAAAAAAAAAAGGGAAAAAGAAAAGTAATTTTGAGGAGATTTGGAGAGTGGTAGAGACAAACAAAGACAGCTTTCTGTGATGACGCGTGTAGATCACGTTAACATGGAGTAGGGGCCCAGGATGAGGAGGTGGCTATTCACAATATGTTGGTGTTTAGGGTCATTAGACTTGGGGGGGGGGGGGGGGCCCACAAAGAGTCGCAATCAGTCTGAGCTGTACAAATGCCAACGCTATTTTCATTCACAAATTGATATTTTCCATCATTAAGTGAGCCGCGTAATTTACTCCTTTTAATTCTTTCATTTCCTACACCTTTCTCCTTTTTCCCACTATTCCACTCTCTCCATTTTTTTCACTCCAACATTTCATAATTAATTAATTAATTAACCAATTTCCTTCTCTCCGTATAATAGCAATAAGGGAATCCGATTAATATCCATATTTGTTGTTAGGGTAAAGAAACAAAATGCACCAAATTAAACTGTGAGTTGGATTTTGAAAAACACCAAATTTATGCAGCTAAAATAGAGCCATTTGAGTCACCAATTATGATGTCAATTCGAGAAGGATAATCTCCATCTCTCCAACCTTCATCCACACGTATTTAGTTTAAACCAATCCTCAAGGTAGTGGACCAAAAAGCTTCATATTAAGCTTTAATAAAGTATATTTAAAACCATACATCTGTATATATTTAGTTTAAGACAAAAATAGTTAGTTGTTAGCCAACATCATAATTCAAATACTTAATAAATACGCACTTATATTTTAGCCTCTCCTCTACTTATAGTTAAACTAAAAGAATTAAACTAAGATTTCGGTTTAGATAAAAAAAGCAGAAAATGTCATACCATCATCACACTAATAATCTTTGTGCTAATATTTCATCTTTTTTTTTTCAAATCACCTGACATTGAATGATATAAGATATATTATATAACATACACTAAGCACAATTCAATTTAATTAACTTTGTTTGCAAGATTGTTTTGAGGTTGTTTCTTGTTAGGTATTAAATGAAACCAATAAGATTTTAGTTTTATTACATATTATATCAAGATCTATTTTATTGTGATTAACGATGTGTTAAAACTTTTATTATTGTTGTTGTTAATTAAAGAGATACAACACATAACAATATAAATTTTTATTATTTATACTTTTAATATATAAATAAATAAACATAGAAAACAAAATAATAACCAACGGTTACTGGCTTGATTCCCCTTTTTCACCCTTCACACGAAATCCTTGAAACGTTTACCAATGCCTGCAAATCACCAAACTATATTGCTAATATTAAAATTTGTACGAGGACAGTAATTCCTCAAAAAAAAAAAAAAAAAAAAGAAAGAAAAAGAAAATCCTTGTTCAAGGATAAATATGAAAATATAAATACATCATATAAGAAAAAAAATTGTAAATATAAAATTGGTAAAAAATTATATACGAAATGTAGCAACATTTGATGACAGTCACCGAAAGTGATAAAGATAAAAGTCCATCAAAATTGGTTAACATTTTCTTCTTTTTTTTTTTTCAATTAAAAGAGTACAATATTGGGCAATAGTCAAACATGTTTGGAAAGGGGATGGATAAGAATACTTTTTTTTTTCAATTAACAGTAGGAATGTCCGTTTGTGAGCAACCCCCACCCTCTTACCTCTTTTCCACGTCAGCATTTTACTTTACTTTTCTTTTTTCTAATTATATATATATATATATATATATAAAATTAAATAAAAGGCTCCCTTAAGAATGCCCTCATTTTAAGGACTGCCACCGGAATTTAGGACACCGAGGCGGTCCCACACCCATTGTCACCCACTTCCCCTTACAAGCAATCCCATTTTTTTTGTATTTATTATTTATTTTTATCGTATTTTTGCTTCGTTTCTTTACGTTGGACTCTGCTTTAATGTTATCGTGGTGAATCAAAAACATATATCATTTAATTATCATTCATTTCTAATCAATATAATATTCAAGTATGGCATGTAAAATATTAAATGCCCCTTTCTCAAACATAAATAAATATATGCACATACACTTAACTTCTCCACCAACAAATCTGTAATATATATAAGTTCTTTTATCCAGCATCAATATTGGTATAAACAACTTTATGTTAAGTTTATCTATAATGATATGGTTTTCATGTAATTGTAACATCAAATTACCCTCTTTATACATATATTAAATTAACTATGTGTGATGGAAAAACCAAAATACGACGTTAAAGGTTGAGTTAAAGAGATGATTTTGGTAATGAAAATATAAAATTTCTTTTAACCTATCATTATTATGAAAGGTAAATTCATCATTCATGTTTGTGGAATTATTGACCTGATTCAATCATTATTACATACACGTCATGCGTAGATAACATTATTAATTACACGTCATTATTCAATCATTAATATACTTTTTTTACTCTCGTTTTTTTTCTAGTAGTAAAAGAAATTAAATAAAAAAAAACACCAGCACTGAAATTCCAACCATTTTTCAACTGCACAATAAATAAAAACTCTTAAATTCCGAATCCCTCGTCGTATTTATTGGAGTTGTTCAAACTTAATTCTAATTTTCATTATTAATATCCTAAAATTAGTTAAATTAGAGTGCAAATACAAAAAAAAAAAAAAAAAGTAGTTTCGTAGAGGTAGCAGTTTAAGAAAACTTAAACAACACTTTTAATATACATTATGTGATAGACATTGAAAATGCTAATTTAATTAAGTAGCTTGTTTAAGAATTAATCAATTATTATCTACAATTTATTAGAACATGGAACCATAAATCACTGACCAAATAGTTTCGTACACCTATCAAATTATTGCTAATAACTATTATGCTATCTCTATATGATTTAATCCTACCAGTTGATGCATAATTACTATACATATACAAGTACTTCTGTGATTATAATTTAATTAGATATGATGTTCTAACAATGTGACAATTATAAACTAAACTAAAACTTTGATATGATAACAATGTTTATTTTTTTATTTTATTTTTTTGACGCAAAACTGTTGATTAAGTATTCAAATCATTGTTTAATAAAACCAATGTTTATCCTAATAATAATAACAATAATAAAAGAATGAAGCAATCTTAAATTTAAAAACCTAAAAACTAAAAACAAAACTACTACCAAATTATAAGCCTTAAAAATGTTTTTTTTTTCTTTTTAATTTGAAAATAAATGGTTGGACATGGATGTTTGAAAGGCCAACTTGAATGGGTTTGAAAAAGATACTTGCTAAATCACAAAATCTTGTCATTTTCGTTTGGTTAAAGAATATATCATCGTTTCTTTTATAAAATGTTTTTGTAGAATTAATCTTCGAGTACTTCTCATAAAAACATTTTTTTTTAATTACATAGAGTCAGTAATAATTAGAACTATCTCAAACCAAAGTACTATAACATTTCAAACCATAACACTGTATTTTTTAGAAAAGTTATTGTAAAGGATAGAATTACAAAAATATTATAGCATATGAAACATTATTGTTATATTTTATAAATATTCCATATACAATATAATTGATTCTAGATGTCTCTAAAAATAGGGAAGCATATGTGTTAATAACTAAATTTAAAAATTAAAAAATTACTCGATTACTGTTTATTTATTTATGTGTTGAGGCTATACATACTATATTTTAGTAATTATTTTAAAATTAAAAACAAAATCACATGGCTAATAGAAACGATAGATATCTAGTAGTAAAATTTTGTTATATTTATAATAAGTTGTCTTATTTTACTTAATGTAACTACAAATATCTCACTGTTATTTTCCTTTTTTTTTCAGCTTATTGGTTTATATGTTTAGAAAATTTGGTAAAATATTTGTGTAGCTGCGGTTATCATGTATCAACTTAACTATGTAATCTATGAAAAAATAGTCATTCTTTAAAAAAAAAATGAAAAGTTAAAAAAGAAAAAAAGGATAAATTTATAACAATATTCTTTAATTGAATTTTATCATTTGATTCAAAGATATTCTTATACTTTTAAAAGCTGCAATGTTATTTATGAAATTGTTTTAAAATTACATTTATAATGAAAAAATCTTTAAAAATGTAGAAAAATCAAGGCTTAGAATTGTATTGTCATTTCCATCAAGGAGAGGATGTAATTTTTTCTTTATCACTTTATTTGAATCCTCAAATTTTCGATAAGTATATATTTTGACATTTGAGAATATTTTTGTTTACTTTAAAAATTTAAAGTTATTTTTAAAACAAATGAAACAAAATATTCATAACGTGGATCAAATCACCATAATTTAGAAAGCGTTCTTTTGAAACATGACCCCAAAACTTTAGAAGATAAATTACAATTTGAACTATTTTGAAAATGGTAGCAAGGAGACAGGTAAAAAAAGACCACATAAATCACTTTAGGCTTTAAAGAAACAATGTTAATTGGAGAAAGATTCATTGGCATATAATTTTGAAATATGATTGTATTTTATATTTCAAATCATATTCCATGAATTTATCTATCTTTGCTTGTAGTCTAAATCATGCAAACTTTGAAAATAACAATGTTATTGTATCAAAATTTAAAAGTTTAAAACATATAATTGATTAAATAAAGAAAAATATTTAGAAATGTTGTATGCCAATAGGTATTATGTAATAAATTATAAATGATATAATATTAAAAACAATAATTCATACCATTTTTTAAACATAAAAACATGCTTAGTAGATTAGTTATAAACAGTTTCAAGTAATATTTAAAAGAGAGTCATAAGTAGTTTTATAATTTATAAAATACAATATCAAACGTACTTAAAACTAATTGCTTTTTAACTTCAAATCTAAATTAAGAATAAGAAAAGGGAGAGTGGGAAAGAGCAAAATGAGAGAAAATGTCGAAAATACGCCCAACGGTTCGGACCGGTCCATTTTTGTCCCGCGCAATGGTAAAAATAGATTAGGTTACGACAATCACCATGATGATGAGGATGATGATGATCATAGCAATTCAAGAAGCATAGGGCCCCACTTTTGGCCCTCTTATTTTCTCTTCTCTTACTTACTTTAAAGAATCTAACTGTCCTCCATTACCCCGCCGATCAATGCTCTATTTTTCTCTCTCTTTTTTTCTTTTCTTTATTAAACAATAATAACAAAAACCATCAAATTTTCAAAATTTTGAATTATATTCCCTTAACACAAAACACTCTCCTCTTTTTCCTTTCTCTTATAAATACAAGTGGAGCTCACACACTTGTCATTTTGTACCCTTCTTCCCCAACCTCCCAAATGGGGCCTTCACTCGTTCCCCCCACCGTCATCTCCCTCGTAGCTGCCCTCTCCCTCTTCCTTCTCCTCCTCTCTCCGGCCGCCGCATGGCGTCCTTGGCCTCACCTCGCCAAATCCAACGTCTCCGATGACCCCCTCGTTGGCGACTCCAAAAAATACGAGGGCTCCTCGGAGTTCGTCCATTTGAAGTACCACATGGGTCCTGTTCTCACCGCTAATATAACCGTTCACATTATCTGGTACGGCACGTGGCAGAGAAATCAGAAGAAAATCATTCGAGAGTTCATCAACTCCATCTCTGCCCACGATTCCAAATCCCCTTCTGTCTCTGGCTGGTGGCGGACTGTTCAACTCTACACCGACCAGACCGGAGCCAACATTTCCAGGACAGTCCGGCTTGGAGAAGAGAAGAATGACCGGTTTTACTCCCATGGGAAATCGTTGACTCGGCTTTCCATTCAGTCGGTGATTAAAAGCGCTGTGACGGCGAAATCCCGGCCTTTGCCGATAAATGCCAAGAACGGATTGTACCTTTTACTGACTTCCGATGACGTTTATGTAGAGAATTTCTGTGGACAGGTTTGTGGGTTTCATTACTTCACGTTCCCTTCCATTGTAGGATATACACTGCCCTACGCTTGGGTTGGGAACTCGGAGAAACTCTGTCCCGGTGTCTGTGCTTACCCGTTCGCCGTGCCGAGTTACATTCCGGGGCTGAAGGCGATGAAATCGCCGAACGGTGACGTTGGAGTGGACGGAATGATCAGTGTGATAGCTCATGAAGTGGCGGAGTTGGCGTCGAACCCACTCGTGAACGCTTGGTACGCCGGCGGAGACCCGATTGCGCCGGTGGAGATAGCCGATCTTTGCGAAGGGATATACGGGACCGGAGGAGGTGGGTCCTACACAGGGCAGTTGATGGACGGTCGTGATGGGGCCACGTACAACATGAATGGGATCAGACGTAGGTATTTGGTCCAGTGGGTTTGGAACCATGTGGTAAATTACTGTACTGGCCCTAATGCATTGGACCAGTAGAGGAATATATCTCTTTGTATTTTTTTCTTTATTTTTTTTTTTTTTTACTTTTTTGGTTTTAATTTTGGAGGGAGGGGGGAGCTATATTTTTGGAGTGGGCTTTTGGGCTTTATGGGCCGTGTGAGGGACTGGCTGTTAATTAGTAACTTACTAGTTAAACGGTAGTTAATCACGTGTTAATAAAAAGATTTGCGTATACTAATTATGGTATTTCTTCCAGCACGCGCCAAGATTGGGAAGTGCGATACACTCTCAGATAGATAATTGGTAAATTTGTACGAACCTTGGAGGTGGTGAAAACAACGAAAAGGACTATTGAGTACATAATTTTATATATTATTTATTTCTTAAATTAAAGTCAGTTTTAATTGAAACACTAAAATCGGAATTCAACTACTCTCTCTCTCTCTCTCTCATTTCTTTTTTTTTTTTTTCGCTTCATTAAACCTTAAATTATTGTGCTCAATATATTTAATAGAATTTGTTATATGCATTTATCCAATGTTGTGCAATTATTTGTTTTTATTAATTGTAAAATAAAGTGTATGTTTTTTCTCAAATAATAATAATAGTTTAAAGTGTAAATTTCTGAATAAATGTAACATTGTAATTTTAGTTGCTGGTGTCATGAAACCCTTGAGAAAAATTACGTAAACAAAAAAATCTAAATTATATATTTTTATTAATCGAATAAACCTTTTAGACTTCAAAATAAGTTTAAATGCTTATTATTTTATTTAATATTCACATTAGTTTTCCTCGTTATTTTATGAATACTTAGTTTTTAGAACTTGAATAATTTTTTATTCAAAGATAAAAATATTTCATGAAGTACTCATTAATTATGTTTTGATACTTCTTACTTATTCGATATTAACATTTTAATTAAATCCAATAATTGAAATTAAATTTCCGTAAACCTATAAAATATAGAAAAACGGTAGTTGTTGAATATTAATATTACATTATGCATATTCAAAATTTAATTGTATTATGTTATAATATTTGACAAAGTTGGGTAGAAGAAGAGAGAGACAAAAATCATAAAAGCTTCAAGGAAGTTTTAGGCTATTTAGTTAATTTTGTAAATACTAAAAAGAGAAAGATTGATAAGGAAAGAAAAGGTTCATTGAGAGCAACAAAAGTTTTGGAGAAAAAGAAAAAGAGATAGTGAGAGATATAGAGAATATGTTAAAAAGAAAGAAAAAGTGAACAAAAAAAAAAAAAAAGAAAAGAAAAAGAGTAAAATTTTGAAAATCGAAAAGATCTTTGAATTACTTTCTGGGAGAAAAAAATATTAATCGATAATCACCCCGAAGATATTTATTTATTGAATATTTTTAAATAAATCAAAATAAATAACATTATTTACAAAATATAACAAAACACTAAAGATTTATTGATTTATGTACATATAAGATTCATAAATATCAATAAAAATCAAGGAGTGTATAGTAGTTTCTAAGGTAATACGAAACTCAATATATTTTGTAAATACTTTTAACCTCATTTACAACAATTTATTTATTTATTTATTTATTTATTTTTTCAGTTAACTAAGTAAGTAAGGGTATATGCAATCAAATCTTCTATTATAAAGTTCATAAAGTTATATTTGCTATTTGAAAGTTGTATTATTTAAATTTTAAAACACCAAAATAACTATCTTTTATGAATTAAAATTTTAAATTTTATTTGTTGTAATTAAATCAAAGTTTCACTATCCATTAAAATTCTATCTTTAAAATTATTAGCACTTGATTTTCACACATACCTATGTGTATATGAATACTGATTTAAGCATTATTGTAAGTATAAAATTTAAGCATGATTGTGAGTATAAAAACAAAACCTATTATCGTCATTATCATTTAAATAGAAATTCAAAGTTTACATAGAATCTAACATGTACCGTGAAATGAAATATCTAACTTCATTTTTTAAACAAAATTTCAAATATATATCCCCTTCCAAATTCGTGATGGGAAAAAAAAGATATATACATCTTTAACTTTTCAAAATTAACGAATTGCTAAATTGGATCATATCCATTTTAGATGCGTTTTTAAAGAGAGAACAGTCAAAAGGAAGATGAAGAGAAAAATATGTAAAATGTGGTAAGGGGAAGGGTAAAACATGTAGGTGGGAAGGACTAAGTAGAGGGAGGGGTTAAAAAGTAAAAGTAAAAGTAAAAGTAAAAGTAAAAAAAGAAAGAAGAGAAGGAAAGTGAGAAGAGAGAGGGAATGATGAGTGGAATTATAGAGAGTTGTGGGTAAACAAACAGAGAGACAAAGGTCACAATCAAAAGAAGAAGAGAGAGTGAAAGGGATTATTTTTCCTTTTTACATTTTGTTTTCTTTCAAACTAATTTTCTTTTATTTATAAAAAAATAAATTTAAATTAATAATGGTTTTCTATAGGGATTTGAGCCTTTTTTTTTTTTCTTTTTTCTGATGTTACCTTACAACTGCACAAAGCCACAAACCCTTCTTTTGCTTCCAATCTACATGCATACATTATATAGATATAAATAAATATGTAACTATTAGTTTTAATATTGAACTATAAATTTCAATGCCAACATCAATATTTTAATCTAAAAAAAACTTGATTATTAATGTTTTGTTTGATAATCGCTCGACTCATTTGGTACTAAAATAATGAACCAAACTGTATATATATATTTAAGAAATTTAAAAACGAAAAAGTGTTTATATACTTAATTTTAAAAAACTAAAAATTAAAAATAAATTTTCTTACTTTTTAAAAAATACACATTTCATGCAATTAAATATTTATGATGAAAGTTGTTCAAAATACATTTCTAAAGTTATTTTGAATGATCGTCAAATAACATCAAATTTTATCCAAAATAATTCATCTTTTAAATTAAACACTTCAAAATAAATTTTAAATTGTTCTTATTTTTTCTAAAATAACTTAAGTTAAGATGTGATCTCAAAACTATATTTAAGTTTTCCTTCAAATTTTGTTCTTTCTTTTTGTAAAATATGTTGACAGAAATTATTTGAGAGAAAAAATGAGAGAGAGACAGTGTTGTTTGTGTTAACACAAGAGAAGAAAAGAAGGGCAAAATAATAATAATAATAATAATAATAATAATAATAATAATAATATTATTATTATTATTATTATTATTATTATTATTATTATTATTATTATTATTTATTATTATTATAGAAAAATGTCAATACAATTTTGAATTTGTGAGAAACAAACATAAAATAAAAAAGTGAATGGTAAAATAAATGAATAGTCAAAAGTGTATTTAAAAGAAGGCTTGAAAAAGTGGGAGACGAGACACTGTCTTTTTGCATAATGTACACACATCCAATCTACCATTTTCAAACTTTAAGTCAAATCAAATCAAATTTAAAACTCCCCTCATAAATAAAATTTTCATTTCCTTGCTAATTTTTCCTAAATAATTAACCTACTGATTATTGTTTCAAAAATGGATGGTTCATGGTCTTTTGTGTAAAGAACAAATGGTCTATGGTCTACGTTTGTCTATTTCAACTTTTTTGAGCTATCTTAAATAAAATTGAGTTACTAAAATTTAAGACTTTATTTTTCTTCATGAGAAGTTATATTAAAAGGTTATTTAAATCTGTTGTATTTTGTTAGATGTTATGTTTTAAAAATTGTTATCAAATGGTTAACACTTTTCTCTTATATTATAAAATATATTTAGAAATTGTATCCACTCTTCTCTCAAAGAAATTATTTAGCACTATAATTAGTCCATGTCGATTTTGAATCAGCACAAAAAACTAAGAAAATATTAAAAATAAATAATCACGAATGGTTTGATAATCCTTTTATGTTTTGTTTTTATTTTAAAAAGATTAATCCCACTCCATTCCCATATCTTATAATAATTTGCATATATTCTTAAATATAATAGTTTAATTGTTTAGTTAATTTTTCTTTTTTAAAATCCTTTTGAAAGCTATTTTAAAAAATTACTCTAATTTTTTTTGAACCATTGAATAAATAAAGAAAGATACAGGTAAATATTAATGTTTACAGATTCAATTTTTAAAAAACATAAAGTAAGACGTTTTGAACTTTTATTATATATTCTAATTTCTCTGCTATAACACTAAAAAGAAAAAGAAAAGAAAAAAAGTTGAACCAATAAAATGGGGTTGGGGCCATATCTAATTAATGGGAGCAAAAAATGATTGTATTAAGGAGAGTTGGGTATATAATATAAAGATAGTTTGGTTTTATAGGGTATGAAGTGGAAAATAAGACCAAAAAGCAAAGAAGAAAAATTATTGAAAAGTGGAGTGAGGGAGTAGGTAAGTCTTTGAAAAAAAAGGCATCCCTTCTTCTTCAAGGATACCCCACCTCTTTATTTTTATATAATCTTTTCTTTGTCTCTCTCTCTCTCTCTCTCTTGCAGTAATAAAATAATAATATGAATTATTACATAAAATGTTGATATAATAAGGTTGGATTTAATTGGTCTGCTGCCAAAAAGCAGAGCGGCGCATGGAGCTTAATCTTTGACTTATACTAAATATATTCATCCTCACCTCGTATTGCTAAAACTATATTCCACTTTAGTACTATTATTTTTTTATTAAGCAAATACTATTCGTTGTTGAATCTCCCCTAAGAAATTAAGAGGACTTCTGAAAATTTAGGACTAAAATAATAATACTAAAAAATCATTAGTATTACTGTTTGATATAATGATTAATGAAAAATAATGGAAGCATCTGTGGCCAACTATTCATACTTTATATTATTACATTAACCCAATAAATCAATAGGTCTGTTTGTGTCTATTCACAAATTGCAAAGGGACTTGCTATTTCAGAAACCCAACATGTTTGTGTTACATTTTTCTAAAATGTGATATGAAACCGCTTCCACTCCACAGCAAAATACAAAAGATAAAATATTAAAAACGACGGACAAGAGATTTCATTTCAAAATTCAAATCTTGGAGAAACAAATAAATTAGGGAGGAGAGTTAAAATAAAAGTGTTTAAAGAAAGGAGGTCTCAATAGATCCATAGTAAAAGAAGAGAATGATTGGGGGAGCAGAATAAGAAAGCAAACAATCCTGCTTTTTTAGTGATGGATTGGGCGACATTTTTGTCAGAGCAAAGAAACAGTTGGTTCTGTGGTTGGTTCAGTCCACTTGCCTCCTGTCTCACCAACAAAAACAAACTTCTTTGTCAAAGTTTGTATGAAGGTCACAAATGCATGCTTAATCAATGGTTCAGTGATTTCAAAGATCAGTTTGCATATACATTTAGAGAACTATCGCAGCATCATTCATTGACAGAACAAACATTGTCTATGTTGCTTCCTCATTACTCTTGTCTTCCAGAAGTTATTTCAAGATGGTTGGTGGCTGAAAGGAAAGGGTAGCGAGCTTTTGAAGAATGCCTCAGGGCAGATATCTTCAACTCGATTTCGTTAGAAAGGAATAAGTAATAGAAATTTAGAGTGATTTGGAGCACATTTTTCTCTTTTATCCACGGGACCTTCGGCTTATGTAACTTTTCCTTCCTAATTATTTTTGTAATTCGTTTTAGTTACGTTTGAGTCCAAAAAAAATATGTGAATGAACCAAAACCATATATGGACTACACTCCTCATTTCTTAAGCTATGAAAGCATAGCTTAAATAAACTTCATCTTTTTATGGTACACCCTCATTTTTTATGGTTCAATGATTAAAAAAAATTAAAATTTTAGAGTGTTTAGTTTAGAGGAATTTTATGTTGAGTGATCTCTTTATATAAAAGATATTTTTATATATTTGAAACAAAACAATGTAGGTTGAAAGGGAAAGGACTCTTGTCATAATATTCCCTCCCCAGGAAGTTCAAAATAAGTAGATAGCATGGTCAAATTGTAGGGAAATGTCAGGGGTCAATCAGATATTGAATTCCCATTCTGAAATCATTGCTCAAATTTTGGGCTAAGGCGTTATAGTTTGGAAGGGCCAAAGGAGAAGATGACGTATCTACTCTTTTTCCCAGAAAAAGAAAATCCTAGAATAGAAGGAAACGGCATAAGAAGAAAGGAAAAAGGAACCAGATTAGAAAGGAAGACAACTGAGGTTCACTTGCGAGCCAGACAGCTCCTTAAATTACTTAAGGGATCTGTACAATAGGTTATTCTCAATCTTAAGATAATTACAGAAGGGGTCTATCAGAAGATTATTGTCGATAAATTAAAGCCCAAAAATAATAATGATGGGAAAGAGTTTCCTAGGATTCAACAACAGCATCTTATTTGCTTTTGAGCTCAAAAGATTTTCATCTCAGTTTCTCAGAAAATGAGACACTTTATATAAACAAGATCTATAGGCACTTGGGATTTTTCAGGTCTACACACCAAATACAAAGCATCGCAAAAAGGATCAAATTATGATTTTTCATCTTTTATTTTCTCATTCTGAAGATACTTCAAAACTCCGTATGCAACAGTTCCAGCAACAAACAGAGAGACGGTTGGTGTGAAGGAAGGATACAAATATTTGACGAAGAGCCTGTCCCACTCTTCTGGTAAGAAACCTGCAGGTGCACATCAACCAATTAGTTGTGGTGGTGGATGGAAGTGAAAGGAAAACATGAACTATGCACACCATATTCATCAAACGAAAGGAATTGTACATCAAAATTTTTACACTGAAAATAGCTCAAAACTCGGTCAAACCAAATGCATATTCGTACTGGTCAAATGAAAGCATGGAAATATTTAACATGTTTAGAGCCATCTAACAATTCAATGATATAGAAGTGGAAGTTCACTACATTTCGTCCACATGACAATAGCTATCACTTTCAATTAGTTTGATGGTAGAATTAACAAAAAATGACGTACATGGTTGTACGTTTTCAATTGCAGATATAAGCATGAAGTGTCAAACCATTGAACTCTAGACAACAACTCGTAAGTCTTAATCAAGCAAGCTTCAAAATAAAGGTTTCATGAAAACAATGGATTTAACTTGAGAGTCAAATGACAATGCCCGATCTTATCTACCTACATTAACCTTAAGGATACCAAATGGAAGTCAAGGCTGGGATGATAATTTGCAGAACCATTAACTAGAGGAACAATTTGGAAAGGATGACAATCTAACTGAAAAACTGTCTAGAATCTGAAAAGGTGGACAATCCAAAAGAGTTAAGTTAAGTTCAGTTAAGTGGATTCCCATTTCAATGGACCACCAGCAAATATTAAAGATAAATTAGCACCGCAGTAATTTAGTCAAATTCATTTATGAAGTAACACAGCAAAGCAAATACGATTCAAAACATAGACCAGTTAGTTGATGGTCTTCCAGACGAATTAATCATCACAAGGCCAGCAAAATCATAGCATCTTATTTTGATCGGAAAATCATAAACTAAAAGGAAGTCTATGTTACTATACTTTAATATATGAATAAGCATTGTAAGATATTTATGCAATATATTTGCTAGAGGAGGACATGGGGAATCTATAATCCACTATCAAAAGATCACCTTTCCATCACACTAAAGAACATAAAATAACTGGTGAGGCAAACACTGAAGACAAATCTTCTTACCAAAAGAAAGTAACAATGAGAGCAATGTACATCTACTCTCGACTCAAATCCTTAGCTTTGGATAACTCTTCCATAACATTAGTTTATTCATAAACGGTAATGGACTGTTGCCCTAATTTTACAATCCAAATATGCACTTCGAAAGAAAGAAAGTAAGATTGGTGATCGAAGAACTACCAATGCTATTCACGACACCATACGAAGGGGGCCTAGATTATAATACTTTTCATTTCATAACTTATTTTCGGGTTTTTCAACATATAATCTAATTTCAAACCACAATCTTGCCAAAACAGTAATTCCCTTCACAGTTCGCCTAACGTTCAGACTATGGTTTCAAAATTTCTACTTCCACGTCTTAAGGAATAAATCCTACACGAATCGGAATTTGACTACTACAGGTCTCAGAACAACAACTACAACAACCTGATTTTTCACAAAGCAAAATTCCGAAATTCAGATTGCAATGAACAAAAATTAGATACAGAAGTCATACCAGATGCTGCAAGCACAATCCCCTCGACGAGAATCACAACACCAAGACCCAACCAAGTAAGAAGAAAATAGCTCTCGTTCCTGCTCTGTTCCTTAGCAACCTGTTCATCAACTTCTCCAACAAACACCGGTTTCTCCACAGGAGAGCGCCGAATAATGGATGCCCTTTGACGCTTACCCTTCTGCTTCACAGACTTTGGAGTTGATTTGCTCGTGGACGTCGATTGAGGCGATGAAGAGCCGAAACCTTGAGGCGATGAGGTAGATGGCTTGGAGGAAGTCGCAATTGGAGCATCATCAACAATTTTGGAAATGGGTTTCTCAGATTCAGACGGGTTCTGAGATTTGATGATGAATTTAGGTTTAGAAGAGAAATGGAGAGATGGGTTGGGAAGATGATAGGGTTTTTTGGTGAAAGAAGAGGGAGAATGATGGAGTATTTGTAGCGCCATTTTCAGTTTATTTGGTTAAGGTTTGCTTCAATTGGGAATTAGCAAAATTTATTGTTCCCTTCAAACTTCACTTTGGATGAACTTTTCATATTTTATGTTGTGCCCTCCTCCACTTCCTAAATTCCCACACGCTCCCTTCATAGTAACGAATAGTTTAGGGGTTTTTCCAATTTCTTTTAAAAATTATTTCAAATAACAAAACTTCGATATAATCACCGTACAAATTGCCGTCTATCTTAATCTATCGTTATAATATCTCAAATTCTAATATTTTAATTTCTAGTTTATCTTAAATTATAATATTTCGTCATATTTTTTTAATTATTTTAGTTCATTTCAATATATTTAAAAATAAAAAAACTCATGAAATTCGGTGTAAATTATATTTGGCTTAACATTCCAAACTCTACCATTTTGTTTAAAAAATAAAATTGGTCTCGATCTAATTTTTTTGTGGGGACCAAATTTTAGAAAGTAATATATTTTAAAATTCATATCTAATTTAATTCTTAAGTTTTAAAATCTTACAATTTTATTTTTTAAATTTTGGTTTTGTTTGAATTTAGTCCATATTTTAAAATTTAGGGAAATACATGGAAATGAAAAATATAAGAATAGAAAATAAAAAAAATACCAGACTGTTTATTTTTTTTATGGCAAAACTAACCACGTAATTTTCCACTTCTTTGGCCCGAAATTATCCTTCCACAAATGACAATTGTCCATATACAAATACAATGTATTTCGTGAGATCGAAAAATCAAATAAAATATCACATACCCACTTATGATAATTATTAACTAAATCAAAAAATTATTATATTCTTTCATAGATCCCTAAACATATTCAATATCTCATAATTATCCCGATTTTTACTTTCAAATTAATGAAAAATAACTTCAAATATTTAATTCCTTATCCAAAGTATTATAGATTCAAAATTATATAATGCAACAATTAATTATTAGGATAAAAAATAAGAAATTATCGAAAAAGAGTTTCAAATATTATTTTTAAAATTTTGGAATTATAAATCCCTCGCTAAAATCATGACAAAGATAATGCAATAAATAATTATTAAAAAGACATTAAAAAATTAACGAAAAATAATTTAAAAGATTCAAAATTTAGATGCACCTAGATATCAATCCTCTCTAAAATCATGGCATGCAAATAATTATCTTTGCTAAATTAGTTAAGTTTACATTCAAAATTCAACCCCTAAAATCATGCCAATTAATTATCTAGGAAAAAAATGCGGAATTAAGGGAAACAAAATTAAAAGATTAGCGGAAGCAACGCGTGGAAACCGTATTGACAATAAAAACACTGATGGCCCAGAAACGAAAATTTGAAATTTTAATATTTTTATTGTCTAAACACTTTCAAACGGAAGGTTGAAGACCGGTGGAAAGAGAGCCTAAAAGGGAAGGAAAGCAATCGGTGGAAAAGGCGCATATCTGAAGTGACAGTGCAAAGCCTTTAAAAGAGGAAGAGACCAAGCAATCGTATTTTAAGAAGGAAAAGAGAAGGACAAATTAGGATTTTCTTGGATAAGTGGAGTGGTTGCATGAAGAAGATGGTTTATTTTGTTTGAGGGAAAATTAGAATATTCAAGGGTGTGCATAGTATGTATTAATTATAGTGTATTTATGGTTTTTCTTAGTATTATATTTAGGAATCTAATTTGTCAATTAGATAGAGCTTTTAAGGCATAGTTGTCCTATTTATTATGTAAAAATTAACTATTTTGCTATTTTGCCAATTTAAAAATAAAATTGCCATTTATCTAAAATAAACCTTATATTTTGCTATTCTTCTTATCGCCCCTAAAATTTATACTTCACCTAAACTTTTCTACTAAATATTCATTTTATATTTTAAAGTTAAATGTCTCTCTTCATTAATTTAAATAAATTAAAAATGACATGTTCAAATATAATAAAAATATAAAATATTTATAAATCTAACAAAATCTATAAAATTCTTATGGTTGATCCAAGTTTTTTTTTTGGAATATATGTAAAGGTAGTTTTATTTTTTTTCTATTCACGATAATTTCAATTATAGTTTATTAAAGTTGTACTATTTTTCATCGTTATTTCTAATTTTAAATTAATTTATAGGATATTGATATTATGATGTAAGGGAGTATTTTTGTCTATAATTGAAGTTAAAATTCTAAATCTTAAAACCTAAACTAAAACTCATATTAGAAAGAGAAAATTGTTAGATTTTGATCTACATGGACTAAGTTGGTACTAAACTTCAAATTTAAGAATTTAAGAGGTAACATTTTGAAGCTTAAAAACAAGACAAGAAAAACTAAGGATTAAAAATATACTTTATTTTTTATTTATGAAATTCGATTGAATTAATAACAGAAAGGTTAACCTGCGCTACTGTTTCTTTTAATTTCCCCTAAAATTACAATTCTCCAAATTTTGAAAAACCTCCAAAAGAGTATTTTCTTCATTTATTTCTTTTTTTCTTGTCCAAATGTTCTCCCCTTCCTATCAAACAATAACCCGTTTAAACATTCGCAATTGACGTTTCAACAATAATTAGATTAGCTATTTAAAATATTTTCAAAATATTGAAAACTAAGAAAACGTTGTGATCACCTACTAAGAAATTAATTTCTTTTCTTCATAATCAAATGTCGTAATATCAAGCGGGTTATCCCATAAGATCAATGAAGGTGTATAAGTTGAATATCACAAATACAAAAAAAAAAAAGTCAAGCCTCTTGAATTTAAAAGAAATAAAATACGACAAATTAATATTACACAGAATGTATTATCCAACAGTTAAAATAATCAAGTCAAATTTCACCTATTTCTAAAAAAAGAATTGGGATAGAAGTATTCAAACCACAAATGTTACGATTATTAGTACGTTCAGATGTCAATTGGACTAAACTCTTATTAGTAAATTTCACCGTTTCTTTGACATAGAATGGTGTGAAATAAACTCAGAGAACTTCCAATAAGAAGACATTGAGGACCAAAATTGGGAGAACAATAAATAAGAGGGGAAAAGATGCGAAAAGGAAACAACCCCTTTATGCTACAAGTTTTTAGTTAGGCCCATTTCCTTGCAAAGACTGGTTATGTCAGGAATTACTCCTCCTTCCCTATACCTTATAATCCCATCTCCCACGAGATCAGTTAATAAATCAACAGGTTCTTTTGAGCCGCCATGTTCTAAAAATTTTGTTCTCAAGGCATTTCCTGTTTCCCTTGAAAGAGGATCCTCCTTACAAAGTTTCTCCCATATGGTTGCAGCAAAACATTTAGCATATAGGTAGGTGTAGTAACCTGTAAGGAGAAGCATGTGAATGTCTTTCACCACTAAGAAATGATACAAGGAAAAATGAATCGAGGCAATATGATTTTTTCTTTCACAATTTTTCACTGAAAAACTGAAAAGAGACTAATGCTTGAAAGCAAAGCTTCAGGTGAAGCAAGAAACAAAGAAAAAAGAAAGACAATACAATTGAGATACATCAAAAGGCAAACTTGTAAGATCTAGCAAACTAGCTCCAAAAAAGAAACAAAAGCTAGAGAACACATAAACTTTAAAGTTAAAGCCAGCGGAAGATCAATGAGCAGAAGAGGAATCAAGGCAATATAGTGTTAGCACACGGATTGGAACAAATTACCATAATTCATCTCCGCCTACGGATCAAGTGACAATTTTCACAAATTTTCCGAATGGAGGCCCTTATTTTCATATTTTTTATTCTTTACCTTAATTCCGAATCTACTTGTTGGAAGAAAATAAGTTTCTTGAAATTTTCTATTTTGAATTGTATCTCCCTACAAAAAAAAGAATATTGCACGAGAAAAGACTACTTCACCTAATCATTCGAATCTTTGTTTCGTAGTCTATAAATTATACGCCTTTTGGTCCTGATTGAATTGTAACAACTTACTGAATTTTTTACTCTCTATTACCTAGTATATGGATAAAACTATGTTGAATCCTTCCTGAAACGTAACCTAGAATTGGATCCTCATTATCTAAACAAACCCAAAACATATCGTTGGTAAGTGATTCAGTAATTAAACCTTCAGAAATCCTTTTTTGCTCTTTCATTCCATATGAAACACCCTTCAAAGTATCAATTAATGAAGGGGGAGTGGTATTATAAACCATAAACCCACCTCTTTTCTTGAAGTTCTGTGTATAATTTGAATTTCATAAAGATTACCATATATAACACAAAATTTTGCCGCCGATTCCCTGTAGTCGAGCTTTTCTCTTTTTCAGTACAACTGGGAGTACAAAGATCAAAATCTCTGGTCTCAAGAGAAGATGTCAATTATCACTAAGTTATCCTTACTTGGTAATACATCTTCAATTTTTTATGGCAAGTAGAAGTTGCCTAGAATTTGGATTTTTGATTTCTCAGAACGAATTCCTTTATGAAAAAAGAGAGAAAAAAAAAAAAAACATATGGATACCTCAGTTGCATGCTATTTAAGTTTTTGCAAAATCTAGCAAAGAAATGTAGCAGTTCAAGTTGGTCCAGACAAAAATTTAGGTTGGTATTTTGAAGTCCAAACTACACTTACTATCAGGCAAAATATTGGCATGAAGCAAGGACTTAAGAAATAGAAGATTCCATATCAAAATTAGCAAAAATATTTGACGTTTCAAACACAAGAATAGATTAACTTTCATTACCTGCACCATAAGTCAGCAGGTGACAAAATTGGGACTGCCAATGAGTGCCATCCACGTGCTTCCAACTGGTATACTGTCTTTTTAGATCAGCAACAACAGAAGCAGTACCTCTCTCTGAAGTTAACTTTTCTCCAAACAGTGTTTGATCAATTAGAGCATAAAGAATCTGGTAATCGAAGGGGCAAGTAAGAGTTGGTTGGTTCAAATGAAAATGTAAGATATTCTCACATTTAAAAGTACCAGTAACATTTCACCTGACGCTGCAGTTCAGTAGCTGCAAACATCATTTTGGCACCCTGCATGGACTTTACAAGCTTTTCGGGAATTATCTCACCAGTTGAATAGTGTTTGGCAAACGTTTTCAAAACACGATAATCTGATGCATAGTACCTAGAGCCAATTATATCAGTGATAACTATTATTAAGCAACAAGATATAGAAATGAGACTATAAGAGGAAGGTTTCGTCAGGTTATATGTACAAGATTGTACTTAGTACAACTTATTCCAGCAGGATGATGTCCATGCTGTAGCCACATTAAATAATTACGGCACCATATTTAAAAAATAGTAATTATATATACATTTTTATTTATTATCTCTTACTAGAAATTGAGACAAGCACAATTTGGCCCACTTTTTATCCCGTAATTTAATTTTCATAGATGAAAAAGAGAAATGGATGTCTTTCTTACAAAAGCCATAGTAAACACTGCATAGCTTAATTAGAGGAATAACTTAAGCAAAGGGTGGTTGAAAACCTCTATATGACCTTCGTAAACGTAGACCAAAAGGGCAAGCAATAAAAGTGAAATTTTTACTCACTCAAATAGGTTTGATGGTGTCTCTGCTAGATCTAGAACCACTCTTGTACCTGAAAAATGTTGATATTCCTGCAGTAGTTGAGAATTCATGAGTTATATATAGAATAAAAGAAACCTGGAGTGGGGTGTGGGGGGGGGGGGGTGTTAAAATTCCACAGTTCAAGAGAGTAAAGAATCACCAAGTACCGTTCTTGAAAGCAGTGAATGAAGAGCATGCCCAAATTCATGGAAAAGAGTTTCTACTTCTGAATGATTAAGCCTCACATTTGATCGATCATTTGAACTGGAAAAATTGCAAACAAGAGCTACAACCTGCACATAAAGAATACAACTTTTGATTTGAAAAGGAGACGAAATCAGTCTGGCTTGACCTTTAGAAAAGTACTTCCCTCAGGATCTTTCCTGAATGGATATATCATTAGTATTAAATTATCAACCTGAGTACAAGTTGAAAGAGTCCACGAAAGATCATTTAATAATCCTGAAACTTGTTTGACATTAGGGGAAGAAAAGGTTAAATTACACATTTTAGTTCCTAAACTTTGAGCAATGTGTCTATTTGGTCCTTGAATTTTCAAAATTACAAATTTAGTCATTGAGATTTTGATTTTGCACTTACTTGACACAAAATTAAAAGTTTAGACTTCCACTACAACATAATCTAAATTTATACCAAATAGATCAATTGTTTTTAAAATATTTTAATATAATGGGGAAACACAAAACTAAAAATTTAGGAATCTATCAGACACTTTGAAAAGTTCAAGGATCAAATAGATCAAAACATTAAAATTCAAGGACTAAACTTGTACTTGAATTGAAAGAAAATCATAAGCTACATTTTCATCGAGGCATCGCATAGTTGTAATAATAAGTAATATCCTTCACCAGAGAATCAATCCACTCCTATTCCCCCATAGAAGTAAGTAGGTTTTCACAATATTCTTGATTATAGCATGACTGATAATAATAATAATTGGGAGGATTCCATGTCTATGCAATTTTACAGAAACAAGAATCGAAGCATCACAAAAAAGCTTAATCAGATACAGACATACAGCTGTTGTAAGACTGGGAATTATATTAATCAAGAGTTGCTAGCAAACATGAAGTTCTATTCTAATACATACAGGAAGTTGGTATTCCGTTTCAGAAACCTTGCGGCCTCCCTTAATTGCAAAATGAGCACAACCTGGATATTTTCCTTTTCTTGAGTACAAATCCAGATATAAAAATCCCAACTCACCCTGAAATAAATATGATGGCACTATGAGTTTAGGGAAGTAAATTTGACGTTTGCAGAAAGGGGGAAGTTTAAGTATGTGCATCAATGAAAACTTTGAAGATAAGTTATCAGTTATGTCAAAAAACTGTTACGAAACTGAGTACCATAACTCAAATAATACAATCTGTTAATTAAGCCCAAAGGATTTGATCTCAGGAGACATTTAGTCATGTACATCTTTTTAGAGTTTGTTCTAATAGTTTCTCATTCCAAGATTATAGATGTGTGATCTTTGATCTCAATACTAAAAATTTATCTATGAATGTACAAATTTCAAAAGATTATCATCATCAGCTCCACTTTGTTTTTGGGGAATTAGTGTTGTTCCAGAAAGTTAGAAAAGATCAATGATACTCCTCCACTCAGAAATCGCATTAGCTTTCTACAATTACAACTACAAAGATAGATGTGGTTACCTTTCTTTTCGATACATACTAAACAAGTAACAGTACCATGAATCTTTTTTTGCTTACATAAAAAAAACATTTTCTGCTAACCATTTGAAAATCTTGGGGCTCGGTATAAAATGGAAGTCAGGAAAATATTAGTCGATGCTGCATCAAACGACTGTCTGATACAGGAAAAATCTATAATCAATGGAGAAGAAACCTAAAGTTAATATTATTCAGTATCTACCTCTTCAGGGTGTTGAAGAGACAATTTAAGCACATCAGGATGCCATGATTCACCTGGTGCCAGGGGAATATTATAAAATGATGCCCCAAACAACGACTTCACAAGAGTTTTCAAACCCTCAATGCACTGTGATAGAGGAAAATATGATGCTATGGCCTATCAAAAGGAAAGAGTAATACAAAATTACTAGCAGTTAGGAGGAGGAAAACAATACTGTAAATATCTCAGTAGGCCAGAGAAAAACTGTTAGAAACCTGCTTTACCAAGGTAAGAAAACAAAACCAAAAAACAAAAAAAGAGGATAGGAGAAAGAAAGAAAGGAACAGAAGGTGTAACTTGCCGACGAATCCAAATTATATGCAGTAGATTTCATCATTGATGTATAGTAAGCCTCATCCCATGGTTCTAAATCTTCGAACTTATTCATACACTTCTTTAACTTGAATTCCCTGATTTGATTGAACTCCTGGAGGTGGTCATAAATTCTCGTTACAATATGAAACCTCAAGTTCAAAGAGTTGTGATGATAAGGAAACAGCTCTTCCATGCCTTGCAAATTGGAATACTGACATCTCGACACAAAAACTGTAGTACCTCATCTGCTCTAGAACGGACCACTTTGCTCAACTCTTGCAAAAAGGACATTACCACAGCTGGAGATGAAGCCAAGTTAGGCGTTACTGCAAATTCTGCAAAAGATCTATACCCCAATATCTGCATAAGCAACGTGAAGCAAAAGGCTAAAGCATTGGTGGGGCTGCACTGTAATTGTAACATGATCGTTTTTCCATATGTAAGAAACACATTTTCTAACATTTTTCACAGATTGGAACAAATATAACTTTTTCAAAAATCTCAAGGCATTTAGTAGATTTATAATAAAATTTGTTATTGTAATCGGATACATTTCTAATTTCTCGTAGATCCATAGATTGTGAAGATGAAAGAAATAGCAAGCTCCCTGTTGTGCTTCAGATATGTTTTTAGAAGGTCGATGGGGGCCTACAAGCCAAACAGAAATGAATGAGCTGAGATGCCATCATGAGGGAAGAGCTCAAGAGTCTTTCCATTTAAATTCAGTAGATAACAGTTTGACAAGGGTAGGCTGTGATGGGCAGGGCAGCAAGCAGAAATGTAGTGGCAAGTAGAAAGTTATCCGGGAGTGGGAAATTCTAGCTTTCTTTTGAAAAAAAAACCATTAATCTCACACTTCTAAGAGTTTTGCAACCTTTCCCAACTTAATTCAATACGGAAAACCTACTTTTCTTCCCTAGCTCTATCACATTTCAGTCCTATACCATGCGAATGCCAAGAGGGAAAAGAATGGATAATTTTACAGAATTAGTTGAATCTCTATTAGAAACTTTGATGACAAAGTGGAAAGATGTCAACATTTACACAGACATGCAAGGGAGTTGGGCAATTTTTATGCATCGCGAAGAATCTAAAAGTAGCATCACCAAATAAATGGTTCAACAGAATATAGTAAGAGGCAAACAAATGGCTAACGAAGCCATATTGGGAGAGTAGAATGATGCAAGGCAATGAGAAGTAAAGAACAGTGATGTAACAATGAATCTTTTCAGCAAGACCTTTTACGGTGCTTGCACCACATATTTAGAACATTCATTGTCAGTGAGAAGATTGGAAGTTGCAGATACCTCTGTCTCCAAGGAGACGCTGAGCATTCCATTTAACATAGTCAAAACTGTAAAAATGGAAAATATGGATTCCAGTCATCTTTCCCCACAGATGAATTCTGATTTAGAAATCTACTTCAGCCAGCTTTCATCTTAGGAATCGGCCTCTACTTAATTCCACAAAGAGATTAGAGATACTTAAGCAGTGGGAAGGTTTACTAGAAGATGAAGCCACATTGGAGGCCTTTGGTTGAATGGTAGGGAAATTTCCTAGCTTTCATCTAGACGGCAAGGTGAAACTGCAAGCAAGCAGTATTGATAGAAATAAAAAGAAGCCTGTTTGGTTCACGCATGCTTGAGGAAGGTTGCACAGATCCTGAACCAGGCAGACTTTAAGGATGCATCATCAAAGAAGAGTGTACAAGTTCTTTCCATATAAGTTCTGTTAATTTAGGAGCTACTTTCTTTTTGAGGGAAATATACCTCTTGAAAGACTAGGAGATTTGTAGATCCTTGGCCATTTAATATTAACCCACTATTAAACCATGTATTATTTAACAAGTCTAATATTCTTCCTAAGGGATATTAAAAGATCAAATATAGCATGACCATGAATGATGGAACAAAAAACCTCCGCAGGAAACAGTTGAAAAATAAGACTTAAGATTAAGCAAGATTGACGTTCACTATTCACATGGCAATTGCCCCCACAAAAAAATGATAAAAAATTTTGCACCACAATATTAGAATAACTCATCCCAATGGTAGAACCATTTTAAGAATTCAGTATTGAATAAAGGGAAAACTTAGGAAAGAAATGTTAGGTATTCTGTTGTTCTTTACAAATTGCAGAGAATGGAAATAACTAATAAGCATGAATAACCTGAGCTAGAGAGTGGCGAGTGGCAATAAGCTTATCAAGAACACCAAGGTTAGCACGAGGACTTGAATTTCCCTTGACATAAGCCATTTTTCTAACCTGAGACAATATTCGAGTGTACAGAAAAAAAAAAGTTATCAGAAAAAGGATTGATCGGAATGGTTAATGAACTGATACCTCAGCAAACCATAATTTATAAAACATCTCATCATCTTTCGAATAAGATTTCCTTCCGTAAATAGCTAAATCAGTTTGATTTAACTGATGCCTAAGTCTTAAACCTACAAGAATGTATGGAAACCTTCTCATTCTTCAACTGCCCCATGCCACTGAGAATACATCCTATGTATTATTATACAACAACAGAGTTACTAACCTCATCATCTGATGTGAACTGCAGAATAGAAGATAGAGAATCTGAATCAGTCATTAACCTAAATCCATTTTCCTCCTTGCTACTTCTTGACCCTAACAATTCATTTGACCGATATATGGGCTTAGCAAGATGGTACAAGTTGTTTGGCATACGCAATGGTGGAAATATATCCACATAGCCTGGGTCAATGACGATATTTTCTTTGAACCTGATCCAACAAAACATATTCAACAAAGTTAACAAACATGCATGGAAGATATTTCATTTTCTCTTCTTGCCCTCCAAAATGCAAGAAATACTGTCTAGACTCTAAATAGCTCCGATTACATGCATCATGCATATATCAGTATAAGTTTAAATATAATGAGGTTTCCCAATAACTACCAAAAAAGAATATTCATCAAGCACTTATAGTAGCTCTGAATATTAAAAGTATGATAAAATTGGTTGATTGAAGATAACTTGAATTTTATGACTAGTATTTTTCTTTTATTATTGACAGATATGAACTATTCGATGGTTAAATTAAAAAGGAGAATGAATTTCGTGACTGCAGTAGTATGTCCAGTTTATAATGAGAGGCTGACAGCTAGCGACATCATTAATTTTTAATGATGTGAAGAAAATATTATTGGAAGGACTATGGAAGCAACCAAGATCTAGCAACTACTATATGGAGCTTACTCCTGACAAAGCTGAGAAATCTCTATATTCAGCTGATTTACTCGATCTAGTTTATCTGCACAAGTATAATGAAGGTGTTAGTTTTTTAATGAAGAAGCATGAGTAAGAAGCAACAGAGTTAACTCAAAACAGAAATTACCAGCAGAAAGATGAATTCCAGCCCTTTCAAAGTCAACACGGAGGTAATGGGCAGCCATGTGAGCTTCCCGTGTAAGTAGATGAGTTTCATGCTCCGCTTTTTTTACAGCACTATACAAAGTATGATTTGTATTGAGAAACTATAAACAAAGAGATAACATGAATTAATTTTTAGTCTGAGTTTCTAAACAGTCAAGAACATTACCAACAACAATTACTCATTCAAAATAGAAAAGAAAGTAAATCTAGTGATCATTTTGGTTTTCCTTCTCTGGATCGTGCAAAACTAAATAAGGTAGAAAACTAATATATATACACATATAACTCGTTTCATTATTTTCATGTTAGACTCAAATATAGTGTTTTCCCTAAACTAAATTTAATCCCAGCTAAAAGTACTAATCTTTTTTCGTTTAAATTTAAATGCTGGGTACTTTTAAATTCTGTAGGTCCATGTTACTTACGTTAAGTAGTTATCAGTTTCAGTAGGTTATAGTTATTTACTAAAATAACTGGTGGAAAAAAAAACATATAAAAATGGAACTTGGAATCTCTTAATTAATTAAGTAATATTGACTCTCCATGTATCTAGTTAGATTCAAAGGTTTACTTAACCCACATATCCCAGGTTCAAAGGAATGTTGAAGAGAGAAAGAGATTGATAATAACTAATCTGAGCATTAACTTCTGAAGTCTTCCATTTTTAATCATGAGAGATAACATTTAAGATGAAGCTTATAAAGTAGGCTGTTTGTGAGACTGTCAAATCCACTGTCTACAAGTGTTAGTTTTTCCCCTTGATACAGGTCTCCAAATTACTCTACTAAAAGGTTTAGAATTTTATACAAAAAGCAAATCTAGTTCTGCTAATATAACACATTTTATCATTTCAGCACACCAGATTATTTTCTCTAAAGTTTTTTTTAATATATCTTGGCATTAGAGCCCATAACTAGAGAAAAATACACTACTCCAGAACATATTTTTGCTTTCCACTGAAGATAGGGCTCAGACATAACAGTGAGAGTGACAATGAATTAGTTAGCAAACCAGCTATCTGACTACTGACAAGGAAGTGAAAATGTCACATTCAATATATATGATTTTCTGGGCTCCTCACATGAAAATATTCATTCATTCTCATAGCTGCATTGTTTGCCTCCTCCACAAATTCCCTAATTGCATAAAAAAATTGTAGCAAGCACTCGTGAGAAGAACAATTGGCAGACAGACTGGGAAAGTAATATGAATGAGAGTAACAATAACCAGGGTGTAAACAAAATGAAAAGTAAAAACCTGTCTGGATGAGTTTGCCTACAAAGTTCTGCAGAATCAAAAACAGAGCAGACCTAATAAATAAATTCCACAATTAAACAAAGAATTCCTGCATCAAAGCTAAAATATAAGAGACAGATCAAATAAAAATTTAAAGTCCTAAATTCTAAACCTACACTGTTGGAAATTTCATCCATTGCTTGGATAACTTCTGCTGAAGAAGGCATGCTGGAAATGAAAGTAACAAGCTCGCCAGACCTAAAAATCAGAGAATTTGTTAGAACTAATGAAGGTTTCAAGAATACCCAGATTATCAATGAATTAGAGATTTGTAGTAAAAATATTGTATTAATATCTCATGAAAGTGGCTCCCAAACCCAGAACACATGTCATCCTGTATGATAGCGTATACAAGTAGACGATTTTTATTTCTGAAATCCTTTGTATGTTGCACTTTCTTTTACTCCTCCAATTCAAAGAAAGATACCCATCGGCATTGGTAAATGCCTAGTTTTGGAACTTCCCTAAACTCCAATAGAATGTAACGTAAATGAAACGAAGGAAAAACACATAGCTTTGGATCTAATTTATCAGAAAGGTCAGTATATCTTGCAAAAGAACCTCCAATAATTAAGAGATTAAGTACTGTATATATTTACCTCAATTCTTATTTCCATAATCGTTATATATACATATAGGAAAAAAACGAGTCATTAAGTTAAGCTCATGGACATACCGATTAACATGGAAACAAGATGGAACACCTCCACTTGGCTATGTGATTGAATATTTTATTGATTAATGTTCTGTGTGCTATATACATAACTAAGTTTAATGTTTTTAGTGTTAAACTAACCGATGATACAGAAGAAAAGAACAAATCAAAATTTCCAGAAAAGAAATGGCTTTTGCATTTTCCCTACAATATCAGTTAATACGTTCAGTTTCTTCACTTAGGCTTCCAGATGGAGTCTCGTCTCTCGAGCAGTAAAAGCTTTCAACGTATAGCAATAATGTTGTTACCTCTCAATTGCTTCATCGACGAAACGTCGGAAACCTTGAGGCGACTTGAGGTGGTCAAAACCATAGAGTCCGGTTGCAGCACCTTTCTGTGGAGCTGAGGCTGGGGCGTGAATCGAACGGAACCTAGAGCAGTTCCAGTAGGATGATTTTAGAACTAGACCGGAAGTGAGTTTCCCGGTGGTTTTGCGGACGAGGCTCGACATACTGCGGCGGGGAGAAGGCGAGGCAGCGTTGAACCTCGACGTTCCAGCTTCGTGGTCTGAGTGGGGGTTGGACGCGGGCGTGGGCGTGAGCTTTTGAGTTCCGGTTTGTCCACGGAAGCATTCCAGTCCCTACTGAATAAAATATTTGAATTCTGGTTTATTTATTTATTTATTAAAAAACCGATTTTTATCATAATATTCGGGAAAAGTTATCGATTAATACATTGTTTTTTGGTTAATGAATTTTAAAAATTGACAACGGTAGTCTCCAGCTTTATTAATAGATATATTTGGTTTTCCAATTTAAATATATTTTTTAATTCTTAAATTTAAAAAATATATTTATATCCAAAAGTATTCTAGATTTGATTTTTAGATAGGTGTTTTAAAAAATATAGAAAAACGACAAAATATTTACCACTTCAACAATTCCGAGATACTAAAAATAGTCCGTCAACCTCGCCGTCAATAACACGTTTATAATATATTTGCAATTTATATACGATCATTTAGATATGGTTTAATATATCGATGTGGTTCAATATATAATCAATCGTTTACATATGACTATAATTTAGATTTTTTTTTTTTTTAAATTGGTACACGTTTATTTTAATTCTTTTGCTATACGATGATTTGGATTTCTTTACAATCGTTTATTTTTACATGATCGTGATTTTTTTTCAAGATTTACAGTTTTTTAGATTTTGTTATTCTGTTTACACAATTGTACACAATTTTATACAGATTCGTTTAAAAAAAATAAATAATTGAAAAATAAGAAATATGATGGAAAGAAATCGAGAAAAAAAAGACTGAAATCACAGGAGAAGAACGAAGAAGACGAAATAGAAGAGAATACGAATCACAAATAAGAAAGTAAGATAGAATGATAAATTTAGAATATTTAAAAAAATTGCTTACTTTATCCATAAGTAGTTTGGTGATTTGTTATATTTACAATAATTTTCCATTTTTGAAAGATAATTATGCGATATTAAAACTATAATTTTAATTTAAAACAGCATGTAATTATTTAAAATAAAAATCTAAAGTTGTTCAAAAGCCTTTTAAACTTATTTTTAAAGATTCAATTAACTCAGAAGATATATTTTGAAAATTTGGAAGTAAAATAATATATTATTATATATCTATAAATTAAAAAAAAAGTATATTTTTAAAACTCATGATCAATCATACACGTTCATGAAAAAATGTTCATGAAAAATTGATTAAGAAGAAGATTATTTTTAATATTTTCTGAGATCAAATATTTAATATTTTTTAATAATAGAAGTGTTCCTTTTATCTTATCGATTTTTATATTTTAATATTAAATTTGAAGTATTAGATTATAATATATATTACTTTTTTCATGCAAATTACGTTTATATCGTGGTAGTTGTGTCCCATTTTTACATTATAGGATTCGAATCTTATATTAAACATCACCGATCTATCTTTACATTTACAAAATTAAAGCAAAATGCCATATCAAACTGATCTAAATACCAACAGAATTTAGTGTCTCTATAAATTGATAGAAGTTTGCCCCTATCTATCGGTTTTGATACAATATGTATATATTCTTTCGTCATTTACCCTAATTTTCATATAGAAAATCGTTGTAAATTTTTCCGTCTCCAAAGACGTACGTGTCCGCCGCAAGCGACTGTGAAGACACGTCGACATTGTCCACTCACCCCCATTTTCCACACCTATAAAAACACCTCTCTCAATATACATCTCCAAATCAACGAACTTGGCAAGTTCCCTTTTCTTATATATGTATGCTTGCTTTAATTTCTAGGTTCTGTTCATACCCCAATATTCGACCTCTAGTTATTCCTTGTTGTTTGTTGGGTGGGTTTTGTGGTGCTGACTTTACAGGTTGCAGCTGTAGAAGTAATACTAATAGTTCCATTGTTAGTCGACGTTGTTGGGTGAGAAGTATGGCGTCTGAAGGCCAACAACAGTTTCCTCCTCAGAAGCAACAAGCTCAACCTGGCAAAGAGCATGCCATGGATCCAACTCCTCAGTTCACTTCACCTGATTACAACCCTGCCAATAAGCTTCAGGCATTTACCTTTGTTCCCTCTCTATCTTTATTTATTTTTCCTTATTGCTTCTTCACTCTTCTCATTAAAAAGAAAGATAAAAAGGATACCTTTTTTTAATTAGATATGCCCTAAACTTAACTTACCTACAACTTTAAGGATCCTTTCTCACCATATTGCCGTAGCTATAATTATAGCAAAATATAAAGAAAAAAAAGTGTGTAGAAAAATGTCAAAATGTAAAAACCTTGAGCGCAGGGGAAGGTGGCGCTAGTGACGGGCGGGGACTCAGGCATAGGACGGGCAGTTTGTTACTGTTTTGCCTTAGAAGGCGCAACCGTGGCCTTCACCTACGTCAAGGGTCAGGAGGACAAAGATGCCAAAGACACCATTGAAATGATAAAGAAGGCGACCAAATCCAGCGCAGTCAAGGACCCATTAGCCATACCGGCGGACTTGGGGTTCGATGAAAACTGCAAGAGAGTGGTAGATGAGGTGGTCAAAGCCTACGGTCGAATCGACATTTTGATTAACAACGCTGCCGTGCAGTACAAATCCTCCTTTGTTGAAGACATCGACGAGGAAAGACTCCTCAGAGTGTTTCGGACCAACATTTTCTCCTACTTCTTCACCACCAGGTAAATTCTTTCTAATTCCAACGCAATTAGCTCCGAAGTTTGGGAATTCATATTGGATTTTTTGAGTTAAGGCATGCATTGAAGCACATGAAAGAAGGGAGCTCCATAATCAATACGACCTCGGTGAATGCCTATAAAGGCAATGCTAAACTGCTTGATTACACTTCCACAAAGGGAGCCATTGTGGCGTTTACTAGAGGCCTGGCGCTGCAGTTAGCTGACAAAGGGATAAGGGTTAATGGCGTGGCGCCGGGGCCGATATGGACGCCGTTGATTCCAGCCTCCTTTGAGGAGGAAGAGACGGCTAGTTTTGGGTCTCAGGTTCCAATGAAGCGAGCTGGGCAGCCCATTGAGGTGGCTCCTTCGTATGTATTCCTTGCCTGTAATGCCGATTCCTCTTATATTACTGGCCAAGTCCTCCACCCAAATGGTAAGCTTTTAAAAAAGAGAAAAATTCTTCTGTTTTGTTTTCGTTTATTTATGTCTTATGGGTTTTTTGTGTGTTTTCTTTTTACCCTTTAGGTGGGACTGTAGTGAATGCTTGAGTTCTGTTGTGTGGGATTCCCATGGAGGAGTTTTGAGAGCTGGAGAATGAATGATATAGTTGTATGGAATTTTGTTAGAGGTGTGGTAAAGATGTGAATAATGTAAAAAAATATCCGAACTTCAAATAAAGTTCTCCCTTTTCAAGAACATGGATGTTTCATCTGAAACAGTGGTCTAATTAATTGTCGGAATTTTTTCTAGAATCTTTTCTGAAACCAAAATGGCGTGATGTTTCGTTCGAGATGCGCTGGTAAGTTCTTACTAATGGAATCAACAAAACCTGGCATGATGATATGTTTGATTGTACCTCGTGTCTCTTCCTATTTCCATGGTGGGTTGGATTTGATCATGTTGCCTGACATAAGATTCTCTGTTTAGGAAGAGATAAAAAGCCTGTTAAAAATCCTGCTGCAGGTTTGGATTGTAACAAACATAAAAGTTGTGTAGCATATGGATCTGTGACTAATGTGCTTTTCTATTTGTGTTTGTTGCCGAAACAAATTGCTCATACATCTGAAGATTGTTCCCTGATGATCCTGGAAATGAGGCCATATTACCACTAGTGACAGAGAGGAAATTTACATAACGAGTAAAATTTTCTCCTGTGTGCTACTTGTTTAGTTAAGATTGGTCCAGAGTTTCCTTGTATGAAGCTGTTATATTGTAATGAAATGGATACGGCTTGATGTTCCACCTCCATCTCAAGAGCTAAATAATCATAAAATTGTAAATATTGAGTAAGACCAATAATGGAGGATGGATAAAATAGCAAGAGTTGTGCTTTTAAGAAAGTTTGTTCCAGAAGAATTCAGCTAGATGATGCAATTTTCTTGTCCTTGAGTGTGTCTGCTAACAGACGCTTAAAATTTTTCTTTATTAAATTTTTGTGTTACCCCTTTTTTTTTTTTTTTTTTTTTTTTTTTTTTTTTTTTTTAATGTTTGCACTTCGTTATTGATTTTACTCTTAGTTTATTTCAGTTTAAAATTTAAAATTAAAGTTAGAAATAATGCTTTTCTAAACAGTTATAAATTTGGTTTTCTTTAACGAATTTCTCAATTTATATTTTCTTAAATTTCAGTTAGGATGGAACTTTACTTATTAATCTTAATTATGTTGAATATCCTTTTAATTTTTATTTGGGGAAATTACATTTTTGGAATTGGAGTTTTAAATTGATGGTGAATTTGATTTTTAAGATTTTAGAAGTGACTTCGACCATTTGGAGTTTTAAATTAGATATTAGTATTTTTTATTCGTATGCATGTGTGATTTCTCGGAAAATTTATATTAGTATTGTTGTTTGAAGGGTTATTAGTGAAATTGTACACTCAACCAATGTTTTAAAAGGAAACGAATTGAAAAGGAGGACGGCGCTGGGCTGGCAAGGGAAAATGACTTCGGCCGAAGTGGCTCGGGGCAAAGACGGAAGGCCGGGGATCACGGCTCGGCGGAGGAGGTGTGGCTCGCGGCTCGGAAAGAAGTGGCTAGGCTCCAGGCTCGAACGGAAGCGGCGCGGCACGACTCCGATAAAGAGGCGCGGCTCAAGGCTCTGTAGGAAGCGGCTCGGCTCGAGGTGGTGTGGCTTGCGGCTCAGAAAGAAGCAGCTAGGCTGCAGTCTCGAACAAAAACGGCGAGGAACTCGGCTCAGTGGAGCTGTGGCCCGCGGCTACGCAAAAAGAGGCTAGGCTCCAGGCACGGACGGAAGTGCCGTAGCTACCGGCTCAGAGGAAAGCGGAGCGGCTCAGACGTAAACGGCGCGCCTCGAAGCTCGGACAGAAACGGCACGGCAGAAGGCTTCATCCAAAGCAGCGCGACGCGGCTTCAGGCTCCGACAAAAGAGGCGCGGCTAACGGCTCGAGAAAAAGCGGCAGAATTCACCGCTAGGACGGTACCGGCACGGCTAGCGACATGAATGGAAGCTGCACGGCTAACAACTCAACCGCAGCTGCGGCTCGGACACACGGCTCACGGCCCACGGCTCCCCACTCGCGGCCCACGACCCCAGCTCACCAAACACGGCCCACCGCCCCCGGCTCACCAAACACGACCCACGGCCCACGGCTCCCCACCACGGCCCACGGCTCCCCACCCACGGCCCACGGCCCCCCCACCCACGGCCCACGGCCCCCCACCCACGGCCCACGGCTCCCCACCCCGGTCCACGGCTCCTAGCCCACGACCCACGGCCCGCACCGCGCGGCCCATGGTCCCCACCGCCCGACCCACGGCCCACGACCCTAGTTGTTGATCGGCTCCCCTAAACCCCTATACCCTCCATGTACCCTAAAACCCTTCATAGCTATACCTTAAACCCTATACCCTAAACCATATATAAACACTAGACCCTCCATAGCCATACCCTCCATATACCATATACCCTAAACCCTATACTCTAAATCCTATACCTTAAACCCTACACTCTAAACCCTATACCTTATACCCGATATACCCTAAACCTGGTATACCATATACCTGATATACCCTAAACTTGGTATACCATATATCCTATACTCAGTATATCCCAAACCCTAAACCCTAAACCTTAGACCCACGTCGCCCGACCAACAACCCATGCCCCACGACCCACGTCGCCCGACCAACGGCCCACGACCCAAGTTATTGATCGGCTCCCCCTAAACCTAACCCCTAAACTTTAACCCTTAACCCCTAAACCCTAAACCCCTATACCCCTATACCTTATACCCCTATACCCTATACCCCTATACCCTAAACCCCTATATCCTAAACCCCTATATCCCAAAACTCTATAACCCTATACCCCAAAACCCTATAGCCCTATACCTAAAACCCTATAACCCTAAACCCTAAAAACCTTAAAACCCTTAATAAACCCTAAACACTAAAACCCTCCATAGCTATACCCTAAAACCCTCCATAGCTATACCTTCCATACCTATACCCTAAACCCTATACCCTAAACTATATATAAACCCTAAACCCTCCATAGCTATATCCTCCATATACCCTATACCCTAAACCCTACCTAAACCCTAAATCCTATACCCTAAACCCGGTATATCCTATACCCTATACACGGTATACCCTATACCCTATACCCGGTATATCCTAAACCTTAATTTACCCTATACCCTAAACCCTATACCCTACACCTTAAACCTTACTTTACCCCTACACCCTAAACCCTAATTTACCCTATACCTTAAACCTTAATCCCTCATCCCTATACCCTACCCTCATCCCTGTGGCTTATGGCCTATGGCCTATACACTAAACCATCCCTAATATACCCTCATCCCTAATCCTTATGGCCTATAGCCTATACCCTAAATCCCTATACCCTAAACACTCTATACCCTAAACATCTTATACACCCTATACCCTAACACTCTACACCCTATACCCCCTATGCAAATCCTTCTAAACCTTAAACAAAGTTTTTGGCCTATTTATAAATAATATTACTTTCCCTTTTCTTGTAAATATTACTATTTTTCTCTTTTCCTCCTAAATTTCAAGTAAACTTATTTTTACCTTTTTCATACTAGAAAATTTTGAAACTTATTTTTTAAAAAAAAAGTTTCATGCGGGTGGATGGTGGTTCTTTCGAAAGTTGTCAACATATAGAAAAGACTTAATTAATAAGGATAATTTAGTTTTGAACATATCTAATAATAAAGTTTAAGATTTCGACAAATAGGTAAAATAGTTTTAAAAAAGGATACTCCTATTAACCAATTTTAATTTGAAGATAAATTTGTGTTTTTTTTTTCAAGAAATGGGTAAATATAATCATATAGATTTAAATTTATTTTTCATCTTAAGTGAAAATGATTTTTTTTAAAAAAAATAAGACAAAAAAGGAGGAAATGTTTATTCTTGAACGAAAAATTAACAGACAATTGATAATATATTGTGTATCGTTTTCTTACTCTCTTACATACAAAAATAAGTGGTTGTATACTACAAGAAATTGACCTCTTTTCGATGACAAAAATCGTCGGCATATCTTAAAAAATGCATTAATTTTTCTTTTGCTGATGATATTAAGCGCCGACACAAACTGTCGATGTAAGTCCGCTGGAAGAGTCTCTGTCGACGATGGAAAAAAGAATGTCGGCGTATACTAAAACTGCCGACGAAAGTGAGCAAATGGAATTATGTTGACGCTAGAAATTAACCGTCGGTGAAAGTTTCACCGACGACAAAAAAAAAATTCGTGGGCATGCCGATTGTGTGAGAATGTCATCGACATATCCTCATATTGCCGATAGTAATTTTAAAATAGTTGTGTGAACAAAAGCCTGTTTTTCTTTTAAATATATATTTTATATTTGTATTGTTTTTTCACTATTCTTCTTGTTTGTACCTAAACACAATTGAAAATATAGAAATAGAAAATACTAAAATGCATTTGATGTTTCAATAAAAGTTATAATTGTTTCTTACAAAATAAACATAATCAAAATAGTAAATTTGTCCAAAATAACAAATATTACATAACAACAGATAAACAATACAAAAACTTCTAATTTGCTTGCCATGAAGTGATCTCCATTGAAAGTTAAACTTGAAAAACAAATAAAAAGAAAACAATAGAAACATATTCAATTCATACTGGATGCAATAAGTCTATTGGAATTGGTTTTGTATCGATGGAATCTCATCAACCATACATAACGAATTGATGTGGTATATTCATATCATAACATATGAACAGTAAAGATTGACATTCTTCTTCATACTCGAACTCATAAGGAAGAAAATTTATGGATGGAATCAAATATGCAATATTTACAGACAAAAGTATTCGGTTATTGGGAAAAAATCAATATACTTCTAATGTCGAATCAGGATCAACTAGGACAAAAATAAACTCTAGACCCAAAACCCAAAACCCTATACCCTATACTCTTCTAAACCTAAACCCCCCTAAACACAAACCCTCATAAACCCTAAACCTTATTAAACCCTAAACCCTAAACGCAAACGGCTCGAATTGAAGGAGTGACTTACGGTTCACATTGTTGATTGACTCATGGCTCAGCAGTAGGGCACGACTCATGTTCTTTTTTTAACTGCACGATGTTTTAGGCCCATTTATAAATAATATTACTTTCCCTTTTTCTTTTAAATATTACTATTTTTCTCTTTTCCTCTTAAATTCCAACTCACATAAACTATTTCTCCTAAATTTATTGTCATTTTTTCAAATAAACTTATTTTTACCTTTTCCATACTAGAAAATTTTACCGTGTGAAAGTTATTAATTTTCTTTTTTAAGAACATTTCATGTGGGTGGGTGGCGGGTTTTTTTCGTCTAGTTAATACATATAAAAAAACTTAATTAATAAGAATAATTTAGGTATGAACATATCTAATAATAAAGTTTAAGATTTTGACAAACGAGTATAAAATAGTCTTAAAAAACCAATTATCTTGTTAATCAATTTTAATCTGAAGATAAAATTGTGTTTTTTTATTCAAGAAATGGTTTATATAATTTTCTTTTATCTTAAATCAAAATGAAAAACATTTAAAAATAAGACAAAAAAGTGGGAAATGCTTATTTTTGAACGAAAAAATAACAAACAATTGTTAATATATTGTATATTGTTTTCTTACTCTCTTACATACAAAAATCAGTGGCTATAAGAAATTGACATTTTGCCGATGACAAATTAAAATGCGTCGGCATATCTTCAAAAATGCATCGGCTTCTCTTTTGCCAACGATATTAAGCCGTCGGCACAAACCGTCAACGTAGGTTCGTTTTAAGAGCCTCTGCTGACGACGAAAAAAAGAACATCAGTGTATACTAAAACTATCGATGAAAGTGAACAAATGGAATTATGTCGACGCTAGAAATTAACTGTCGGGTAAAGGTATATTCACCGACGGCAAAAAAAATTCGTGGGCATGCCGACAGTGTGAGAATGTCGTCGGCATATCCTCATATTGCTGACAATAATTTTAAAATAGTGGTGTGGACAAAAGTCTGGTTTTGTTTAAATATATATTTTATATTTGTATTATCATGTTTTCACCATTTTTTTTACCTAAACACAATTGAAAATATAGAAATAGAAAATACTAAAATTCATTTGATGTTTCAATAATAGTTATAATCATTTCTTACAAAATAAACATAACCAAAACAGTAAACATAACAATAGATAAATAGTACAAAAACTTCTAATTTGTTTGCTATGGAGTGATCTCCATTGAAAGTTGAACTTGAAAAACATATTCAATAATCTAGTATATTTTGCACTTTACACACACATGTATATATACAAAAACTTTACAAACTTTAATTAGAATAACAACTTGCATGCTTTTTTCTATAACCAAAACAATAACAACTTGCATACTAAATAATCCAACTTTACATAACTAAAACAATAACAAAAATAATAATAACTTACATACTTTTCTCTATAACCAAAACGAGAACAACTTGCATACTAAATAATTCTACTTTACATGACCAAAACAATAACAAAAACAATTAATAACTTACAAAACAAAATAATCCAACTAGTAAACCTACAAATACCTACATTTTACATTTTAGAAAATACATATATAAGTCACTACTTAATTACAATTTATCTCACATCATAAAAACAACATATAGACTCACATTTCAAACTACATTTTAACTTAAAACCTAAACTTATACTCATGAACTTTTCTCTACAACTAAAACAATGACAACCAAAACCTACATTTTACATTTTAGAAAATATTCACATAAGTCTCAACCTATATTTCATCCCACATCCAAGAAAACAAATCTAAACTTGTATGTATATCTCACATAAATCAAACACAATCTACTATAATTTCGAGCACAAATATATGAATTAGATCTCAAAACAATTAATCTACTATAATTTCGATCTTATAAGAATTAGATATATATATATATATATATATATATCATATTATCATTGAAGAAAAAACAATAGATCAAGTTAAACTTGCTTAGAGGATCGAGGACAACAACGAATGGGGCAGTGCGATGAAGGGTTCGACAAGATTCCAAGTCTACTCTTCACTCCATTAACTCTGACAACCCGCCCTTCAATAATCTAATCCAAAGCCTTACATTGTCAAAAACACACTTTTCCTTAGTAGAACGATCATTGATAATTTGAAGACCAAATCAAAGTGTTCAACTAGAATTACATTAAACCACATGTAAAAAAGCCACTCAACAAGCCTAATTGAAGCATTAGTAAACTAATTACTCAAATTCTCCGCAATAACAAAAAATCTTCACCATGATCCAACTTTTTTCACCATTTTCAGTAACTCAAACATTTCTATACTTCTAAATAAAAGTCATAAACTAAACAATTGAGTTTGAATTGATATCTGAACTTCGAATAGCCTTGGAAAAAAAACCTATATTGAAGCAATCAAATATTCCATCAGAAACACCTAAAGATCTACGTTATAATTTTGAGATATACACGATGTAACATTATTATCAACAGTTGTAAAAGAAAATTTTTCACACAAGAAGATAGAAGAAACAAATCCGATTGTTGGAGAAATTAACCCTAACAACTATGATGGCGCTATGCAAATCAAAGATTCTACACAAACTATCCTTTTTTGCATCGTAAGGAAGACTGTCGATGTATATCGAGCTATCGTCATCCACCATCATGGCCATCTAAATCCAATCTCCGAGAAGAATGAAGAAAGTCAAGAAGAACACTAGTGAACTCCCTTTCCCAGTGTTTCTCGCCTACGAATCGTTAATCGACATGTCCGATGTGAGACATAAACTTAACGACATATCGTATTACTCGTTTCATGAAAGATAAGAGGAAAATCGTGAAGGAGAAGGGGGCGGGGGGGAGGCGGCGGCCTTGGGAGGGAGAAAGGGGAATGGAAATATAGAGACTAGTGTTTTTTTGTTTTCCAACAAGCGCCAACGTTCTATTAAACGTCATCGGCGTTGGTCTACTTAAGCCGACAGTAATAATAAACCATCCCCACATGTCTACCTATGCCGATGGTCAAAAATAAGTCTTCGGCAAAAATCCATCTACGCCAAAGCTCTAATTTTGATCGTCGATGATTTCATTTATTGCCAATGATTAAAAAATTCGTTAGAGAATCTCACTTCCGCCAACGACATTTAGGAGCGTCGGCATGCTTGTCGTCGGTAGAAACAAAATTTCTTGTAGTGGTAATGATGTACTACAAATGAAAAAGAAAATAGCTACAAGTATTATCGGACTTGATTTCACAAAATTGACATTGCATCATTTTTTTTAGCTCAACTACATGCGCATATCTTTGAGTCTTCCCTAACATTACAAAGTATTAACAATAATGTAACATAAAATTAAGCAATGTTAGAATGATGTTAAGTTTGAACATCATAGAAATAAGGCTAAGAGTGAATAAGAAGAAGAAAATTAAAAAAAGCCTAAGTAGAAATGAATATTCAAATGTATGCAAAAAAAAAATAGTTAGAAAAAAGTTCTTTATATTTGACAAAAATATAAGTTACAAAAGCTTCTATAACTTATATGAATTACTCTAGAAATTTAATCATTGAAATAAAGAGATAGATTTGTCATGTTTTAATCTCTTTTATCTCTTAAAATCTTTATAGGTAGGTTAAGAAAGGTTGTGATAATTAATGTAACTAAAAGTTAATAAATAATTAATATTTTTTATTTTATTTTTAATAATAGTAGTAATTAAATCATTTTAACTTATAAGTAATATTTTTTATTTTATATTTTAATAATTACTAACAATTAAATCACTTTAACTTTAATATGTCCTAAGTGGTTTTTTTTATTTGTTTTTAAAAAATATCCATTGGATTGTGTACGTTAGTGATTTTTTTTAGATTACTTAAAATATTCAATAACAACAATTTTATGTTAAAAAACGAATGCTACTATCGTAAATTTAAGAATAAATGTTTTAAGAAAATACATTATTAATTAATTTTAGAACTTCTTAATCAATAAGAATATAAAATAGTAACATAAGCAAGAATGAAGACATTAAACATGTAAGATAAGATAAATTGGTACAAAAGTGTAATATATTAAAAATGTATGTATCTTGTAATGATTTCGTTTACAAATAAAAACCTGTTTATACAATAAATTCATATTAAAAAAAAGGACATTTTCTTAAACCGATTTTCAAGCTAATACATAAGTATATATATTTAAAAAAAGAAAGAAATTGAAAATAAGATTGAGATATACCTTGAATCAAAGCCATTTGATACAGTTCTTCTTTGCTTAGCAATAAAACTCTGAGAAATATGTGAAACTATTTATCTAGAAGAGAAAAATGTGACCTATCCAATTAGAATTTGAAAAGTTAAGAGAAAAATTAGAGGGTTTAAAATGTAGAGAGATTTCATTCATTGCTTATATACATAATTATAATATAATAACAAGTATCTTTTCAATTAGCTTTAATGATCAGTGGAAAATGCGTAAATTAACCTTTTCAATTACTTATTATTAAGTCATAATGTGGATCAATAATATTAATTGAAACCTCCACTTTCAATATGTTACATACATAGATATGTTTGATTATGGATATGATTGGAATTTTTAATAGGTAGAAGGGATAAGGAAGACAAAAATAAAAAAATAAAAAGATTTTCTCATATCCCTCCTTTTAATATAGTAAAGAGTAAAGATAAAGATATGCACATGCATAGATGTTTGGATTCACCCGTGACCCATAGTATTCTTTCTTAAAAAGGAATCTCATCCACGGATACAAACTCATGAATTCAAGAAATTCAATCCTTGAAATGTTGAGGTAGAATTTTTATAATCTAACATATTTATCTCTAGAATATCTATCGGTTATGTACGAGTGTGAGAATGTGAAAAGGTACTAATTTATTTTTACCTTCATCAAATAATAAATAATTTTAACTTTTATATATAATAAGTATTTTTTATATACTAGTAAACAACACGTGTGATGCATGTAAAAATCACCCCCAAAAATTTATAGTTTTAATTTAATTTTATAAAATTAGAACAGTCATTTCAATATTTTCATATTTATATATTTTTTTTTTATATTCACATTGTAATGTGTGGAAAATGAATAATAAATTTAGAAATATTGTAATATACTATCTCAAAATTTATAATAGCTTTAATAAAAAAATTAAATGAAGAAAAAAACATGAGCAAGATTCTTAGGTTTACATTAAAAACGATTCTCAATATTATGTGATTTAAGCATAAAGAGCATATATATAATTTACATGTCAATCATGGAGTTGGTAGTTCAAGTTTTCCCAATTTTTGTCGTGTACTAAAAAGAAAGTTATAAATGAATAAACATACACAAACATACTTCTATATAAAAAATAGACAAAAAAAAAAATAGAAGATGATAGAAAAGCATAATTTGACTTGTGAATATGAATGAGAATAAAAACAAAGAATGAGATATTTATACTCAAAGATTTGAAAATGAAGAATTTGAAAGGTTGAAAAAGATAAGAAATAGTTAATATGAGATAAAGGATTGTGAATAGCTAAAGGATAGAAGATAAAAGGATAAATAGGAATGTGAATGGATTTGGATAAATTTAAATGACATAATTAATTTGAGAGAAAATTTTAAAATTTTGAGAAAAGTTATAATAAGGAGAAGAAAAGTTAAGGAAATGTAACTTCTATCTTGTTGAATGTGAAAATGACCATAAATATTAAAACCATGTGAATGACAAAATTGCCACTAAAACAAGACAAAAAGAAGATTATAATGAAATGGTAAAATGAGACTAAAAAAATGTATCTACTTCCATCCTCTTATATATAGTATAGATTTATAACAAAAAAAAGAACTATCAATCATGTTTTTTTTTTTTTAATTTTCTAGTTATCAATGCAAAGCAACTTTTTAAGAACAATTTAGACTTTATAACAAATGATAATATTGTAAATTTAAGATTACAGAGGAGTAAAATGGTTTTTTTTTTTTTTTTTTTAATTCTCCACTTAACCAGATTTCAAAGAAGATTACGTTCATTAACATAAAAGAAGATTATATTCATTAATATAGAGAAATATAAGTGAATATAGTATTGTACTGCAAATTAAAAAAACTAAAATAAAAAAAAATTCACACTTGACTCGAATCGACTTATATATATATATATTGTATATCATTTTCTTTGATCTCCTAGACAATGAAATCTATAAATATAAGAATGTACCATAATTAAAAAAAATCAAACCAAAAGTATTATATTATTGGACTTGACTTCACAAAATTGGCATGACATGAGTTTTTTGCTTTTCTATATATGCAAATCTCTTCAAGTCTTTACTAATACTAAAAAGTATTAATACAACAATAAAACATAAAGGCAAGGATAAAGACCAAAGAATGTTAAACTAAACAATCCAAGGGTTGAAATTATAAGGCAAAGAGTGAGTATCAGAAGAAGAAAAACAAATATAAATAGAAATGAATATTCAATTATTAGTTAAAAAAATTTAAAGAAAATTCTTTATATAACTATAAGAGAGAAGTTACAAAACATTCTAAACTCATGAATTCTAAAAATTTAATATTTGAAATAAAGTGAGAACTTTCATATTCTAATCTCTTTTATTCTAACTTATAAGTTACACATGGACGTGAGAATGGGAACAGATAGTAACTAATTTATATTTATTTTATTTAACCTTTTACTAAATAATAAATAACTTAAATACATAATAAGCTTTTTTTTTTAGAAAAAATCAGAAGTATTTTTCTCTCCTTTAACTACCAACAACAATTTAGATTTTCACATAAGTAATTATAAATTTAAAATTTGATAAGAAATAAAATAACTCAAATGAAAAATTATCTTAAAAACTAAATTTATAAAAAAAAATATATACAAGAACATCTTTAAATATAACAAAATAAACTAAAATATTTTCGACCAAAGATGATTACAAGGCAGCATATTATACCGTAATATCAAAGACATTTGGGGAAGACGGTTATACTATTGAAAAATAACCTAACCCCATTCGCAAGTCCTTCCGAAGCTGATCCGTCCCTTCAGCGAGATCTCAACGTGGATCCCACTCTATGTCCCTTACACTCCGTCACTCTCAACTTCATTTATGATCAAACCTCCCAAGGAGACCTTGACAGCACGTTTCGGGGACGTGGGTACCATCGGTTTTCAACAATGCACCAAAGGCGTTCGACGAAATGTCTCATGTGAAAATTTGAATCCCATGAACGATCACTCTCTCATCAACTAAACTACAACTTCTGGAAGACTCCCAGAGATCCGAAGATGTGGAGACGAGTAGTTTCAGCCTCTCATTTCACGTTTGCTCATAAGTCTATTGCCAACAATAAGGTATTTTACATCTACTTCCATCTCTTGAGTCAACCACTAATGGGCGGCTGCTGTCAATTCATTGATTGCTATTTTCTATGAACACATGTATTTTGAGAGGCTAGAAATGTTCTAACGCCTATTCAGTTTCTTCCGGGAACAACTTATTTCGTTGACGTATTTTGGATTTTTATTAGAAGAATAATCCTTCCTCTGTACGCTGAAAATGGCTACCTTACGCAACTTCTTTGGAGTTGGAAGCGTTTGAAATCATTCAGTTTCTATCTTAGCGAACTGGGAAGTCTTTCCTGTATTCTTGGTAGCTTTTGGTTAGTTTGGATTCCATATTATCTCATTCTTTCGCGACATCGATTTCCTTGGCGAAAGAACCTCTTGCAATTGAGAACCGGAAAGAGAAGCTTATCTTTTCTTGATTATGTTTGGCATAAAAATATCTCCTCATATGTTGAGTTAAAGCTTTTACAATATTGGTTTCTTCAAGTTTAGGGTCATATTTGCTTTGTAGGCCAGAAATTTTTTGGCAATGTAGAAAGTTGGATTAAGTATATACGAGATGAATCTCAGCAATAATGGGAGAATGGATATTCATGTCAGGAGTCTGGTTGCACAATCTATCGTAGGCCTTGTCTGTGCAGGATTTGTCGTTGCACAGTCCAGAAATTAGCAGATTATAAATGACTGGGTTGGTGGGATTGATTCGACTGTAAAATGTTAATCTAAATGAAATTGGGGAATATCTGGAGTAGGTGTGGAAGAGACATTAGAAGTCACGTCAATAGAATCTCTTGATACCATATGCTGGAATGAAGCTGGTCTGACTTGGGAAACATGGTATTAGAATAGCAACCTTGACATTTCGTCTATTCTTCGTTTCCTTTCCTCCATATTTTTGGAAGTTTATGAATTCTTAGAATTCTATCATTCACCATACTCCATTTCGCTAGTTTCCTAAAATGTGTCTCACTTAAACTTGTGCTGTTAAATTGCCACATATAAAAGATGTGCCCATTTTCGTCTCTAAAATTCTACAACCGTTTCACCTTTTTGGTTGCTGATACCAATGCAGGATGTTTGTAAACTCAAGTTTTGGGAAGCGTTTACTACTGAAATACCCTTAAAGGTAACATATGCATTTTGTATCTCCTAGTTAATTTAACATTGTAGATGATTAACTGCTCAGATATTTGTAGGTTTTTCCCCCTGTTCTTTAATTTTGAATCAACTGTAAAGCATGCACCTCAAGTTCTGAACATTCAAACCTACCATCTACCTGGTTCCTAACTCCTGACTCCTGAAATGAGTAGAAAAGCTAGGTGCAATATGAATTTGCTTCGCATCTCACTATTGTCTCCAAAATTACCATATCATGTCAGTTTCTCTCTTTATCAAGTGGAACTGTGTGTCAGGAAATTCTTTTTCATCTTTATGATGTGAAGAAATGAAAAATTGGTGGTTAAACCTTGAAGCATCTGCTCCCACATGGATTTAAATGCACGTGTGTGTTTATTTATTTCTGTCTAATACATTTGAAGTTTTAGATTGTTTTTAATTTGAGTGCAGGAAAAGGGTACCTTTCAAAGAGATAAAACACCATTCATAACTTTTGTATTAGGTAACGTTAACTGCATTTTCCTCCTTTCCATTTTTGTTGACAATGAAGGAAGCTGTATTTATATTTGTGGTTAATTATATATGGTTTTTCCTAATCTATAAGGTGACTAAGAAGCCAAGGGAGAACATAAATTTATCTGTTTTGTAGTTCTTTTCCTGAAAGGTTTATGTCTCGAAGTAACTGAAAGTAAAACGTCATGGCTCTATTAATGACATGTGATCCTTGGTCAATTTCAAACGTAAATGTTCATGTTTGTTTCTCAGTGGGAGTTGTTCAATATTCCTATTACGTATATTGATCTCTGTCTCTGTAGGAAGCTGGAAGACATAGGGATGTAATTCGTGTCTTAACATTTCTTAATGGAATGTCATCACAGTTCCTTGTTGGAAAAATGGCACGCACAGAAGGAAAAAAAAAAAGGAAAGAGAAAGTATAGTTCAGTCCATCATTTATTGCGCAAGTTAGCTGAACATGACTTTTGGTGGAACTATTGTTTTTTTAGAGGTTAATAATTTTTTGAATGATGTAAATAAATATTTAAGAAAATATGCATTGGTTGCCTTGCCCTTATTCTTTCTGTACTCCTCGGCCTCCGGAGGGTGGGATGCTTGCTGTGCCGCTTTTGGTAAGCTCTTTCATTACAACGTTGAGGCTTTGGGATCTCAATTGGCTGCATTTGGTACTTTCAGAAGAGGAAGTCCTGCTGGTTTCGGGACTTCCTTTTGGTGGGACGATGGTGGCATCTTGGATGTGGCACTTTGATCCAAAGGGTTTTCATTCTGTGCACAGTGGGTACCGGTTGTTTATGTTTCATCATAACATGATTGGGTGCTCTGATTCCTCTGTTACTAAACATTGGTGGATTCGTTTGTGGAAGTTGAATATCCCGGCCAAAATCAAGATTTTGATGTGGAGGGCTTTTCATATGATATTACCGGTGCTTACTTGTTTGGTTGATAGGCGGATGGATATCTCTCCTCTTTGTCCTTATTGTGGGAAACATCCTGAAACCATCACTCAAGTGGTTTTTGGTTGCAGGCTTGCAAAGGAGTTGTGGAAGTGTTTTTTGCCAGTGGTGTTGTCTGGTAGAAATTATTATTTTGATTTTTCTGATTTTTGTGTTGTGCTTGCGGATTCCCTTTCTCCTCTGGATTTTTCTTTATGGTGTATTGGTTGTTGGGGATTATGGGATGATCACAATGATTTTCGTGTTCGTGGTGTTGTGCCGGATGTTGATGCGAAGTGTTGGTGGTTATCTTCATATGTAAGAGGCAATGGAAGTAGTAAGCACAAGGAATTTAAGGTGTGGCCCTCAAATTTCAGTTCAGCATGGTCTTTCAGCTCGGGGTTGTTTTGTGCTCTCGGATGCAGCATCCTCGCCAGGCTGGAATATTTGGGGTGTTGGTGTGGTGATTGTTGATGCAAATGGGGATGTACTGGGGGCTACGGCAAAACAATTTTCTTCTTTGAATAGTCCACTGCTCTTGGAAACTTTAGCCATTAAAGAAGGGATTAGTCTTGCCTCTGCTCCTCATCTTGGAGATGTAGTTGTTTTTTCAGATTGTCTGGGTTCTGTTCAATTAATTCGGGAAGTGCTACATCTATTACTGATGTTGGAGTTTGGGTGTAGGAGATTCAGGATGGGAGAAAAGGTTTTTACTAAGGTGGAGTTTCACCACATTTCCAGAAATTTTAATCTTGTTGCTCATTGCTTGCGAAATGGAGTGTGGGAAAGGGGTCTTGTACTTGGTTTTCTCGAGTACTTTCTTGGATCAAGAGGGACTCTTTCAAAGATTTTTGATTCTTTGTTGTATAGCCATCGTCGCTTTTCTGTTAAATCGAATTTACCCGTTATCTCGAAAAAAAAAAAAAAACAAATGCATTTGAGTGGAAACATAGATGGTATTTATGTATAGCTATGTAAAAAAACTAACCACTATACCACTAACCTTAAAGATTCTTTCTTAATCTACCCCACTAAGCCACGCGGCTACATTTCCTCCTAATTGGGAGCCACTAGCATTAATTTAAAGAAAAAAAATCTATTTACTTGTAAATTTAGTTTGCATTAATTTTTAACTGGAAGGATAGAAGAAAAGACTAATTTTCCATTATATGACCTATATGCTTTTATATAAGGGGCGTGCATATACTAAAAGTTGCAATGTTTTCAGGTGGCCCTGGAAGTGGTAAAGGTACACAATGTATGAAGATAGTTGAGAACTTTGGATTTACACATTTGAGTGCTGGAGATCTATTAAGGAGGGAGATAGCTTCCAATAGTGCAGATGGGTAATTACGCTTCATTTGCCTTACCGAGAAAATTCATATTCATCTAGCCTCCAACAACGCCTGTTGATTGCGAGTTTCTATTTTCAGCACCATGATTCTCAACACAATTAAGGAAGGAAAAATAGTTCCTTCGGAATTGACGATCAGACTTATTCAAAAGGAAATGGAATCCAGTGACAATTATAAGTTTCTCATTGATGGGTTTCCGCGGAGTGAGGAAAACCGGATAGCATTTGAACAAATTGTGAGTTTCTTCTATACTCTTCACATTCAGTTCTTTATTTCCTGTGGTGGAAATGTTTTTCCTTTAGGACTGCGGTCAACGAGAGAAAATCTCAGATCCCACACTTTTTCAATTCAACATATATGGTTCATATACATACTCGATGTATAATACAATCATGTCGTTCATGATGCAGATGGGGGTAGAACCAGACATTGTACTCTTTTTTGACTGTCCAGAAGATGAGATGGTGAAGCGGGTGCTCAATCGTAATCAGGTAGATGACATGTTGTGGTTAATCTTTCCTACATCCAAATCGTTATCTTCATTAGTACCTCAACATGACATATTTTGCAGGGAAGAGTTGATGACAACATTGTCACGATCAAGAAAAGGCTGAAGGTTTTTGACGCATTAAATCTTCCTGTAGTGAAATATTATATGGAGAAGGGAAAGCTTTACAAGGTATTTTTGGTTGAGTTTTGAACTCGAGTCCTATTATCCATGCCTTTAACCATGTTTTCAATTTATTTTTTCCTTCTTGGGAAAATCCGTTGTTTGAGCTTATCGTATACAAATTTATGTCTTCCTTAACCAAAAAAAAATTGTTGCAGATAAAGGCAGTTGGAACAGTGGATGAAATATACAAACAAGTTTATCCAGTTTTTGCGTCATTGAATTTTGAGGTATTTCGTTTCTGTTTCCACTTTCAATTCTGTTTTCCACGAAAGTATTTTGTATATGATTGGCTCGCGTGCTCTTTTTAAACTTGAACCTTGATTCTTTTGCTCCAATAATACATGCTTTCAAATATGATATCGACTCAATGCTCTCAAATATTGTTTAATCACCTGTAAGCCATTAATTTTGTTCAGCAGCAGGTAAGAGAATGAGATGTATTGATCCTAATCGCCTTATATCATGGATAACATGGGGATCTTTTGTGCTTGAGGGTGGAGTCAACAGTTGCTCTTCATTTCAGTTGAAGATCATTTTGAGTTCATTTCCCTGATTACCGACTTTTTCAAGAATGTAATAGAACTGAAGAAATCAAGTACACAAGTACATGTACTAAGGAAAAACAAAGAAAATCCTGTTGGCTAACATTTTTCTGATATCAGCAGGTGGCAATAGGGCATATCTACAGACAGAATTAATAAATATGTTTAGGAATGAACACATCGTTCAAATGTTGATATTAATGGTGGTTTTTTTTTGGCAAAGATATAGGTTAAAAGTTAAATGATAAGACATGGGTTGTTCTTTACGGCAAATCATTTACCTATCTACTAGTTAGGTAAATTTACAGACTATGTTGCTACTAGAAAAAAATAAGGAAACAAATCTGAAGTTTGGTAAGTGTTTACTATGTTTTTATGTTTTGATTTTTATATTTTGTATCTTTTATGGTTTTGCTAATTTCAGATTTTTAAAAATCAATCGTTTTATTCTTTTTCTATAATTGAATCTTAAATTTTCAATTATGTCGAGAATTTTTTTCTCCTCTTTTTTTTTATTTTTTTTTATTTTTTTTTGGGGGGGGGGGGGGGTTGACAAATTCATTTACTTGTCTGACTGTTAACAAATTTTTTAACTTTAAAATTAAAGTTGTACTTGTTTATGCTTATAGATCCGATTGACACCCTCATAGGTATTAAATTTGTAATTAAAAAATTGTGATAATTCAATTTTAACGAGACAATGAGTTAGTTTCAATTTTTGCCAAGATTTTAACACAAATCTTGGCATTTAAGGATGAAATTTCTAGCGTGAACAATGGAAAACATTAATTTATTGTATCGTAAGATTTTTCATTCCAAACTCATGATGTATGCATGATAGGAGTAAAATTCAAAATTTTATTTCTAGTTTGGAATTATTGAGAATTATCAAAAATGATAAATTTGACAAAATATTAACAAAGTGTAACAAAATTTTAGATTTTATCAATGATAAACATTGATATTGATATGCTTCTATCATTGATAAAATCCAAAAATTTTGATATATATGGTAGATATTTTAGTCTATTTTATTATATTTAAAAATATTCCTATAATTATTTTAAAAAACAATGTGAAATTATTTTCTAAAACATTATTAAACATCTTTTATTACTTTTTAAAAATGTTGACTAATACTTTGATTAAAAAAATTTAATATTTTAAAATATAGTAAAATATATTAAAATAAACAATCGAGATAGAATCTATCTTTTCGATTATATTTTCTAACTCATTTTGAAATTTTTTTGAGTAAAATAAAAAAATATATAGAAAAGAAACAATTATAACAAACTTGTTACAAAATGCTTAGATAAATGATGGATAGGATGGGACCTCTTATTTTAAAAAAATTATTCGAACCCAATTTTGTTGGTATAAAATTACGATTTGGTGCGGGCTGCGAGAACGAAACCTCAAATGAGCGCTTCGGAACGACCATTTCCCTCTGCTTTCTCCAACGGTTTGTTTGTCCAATGCTGATTTCTTTGCAACTGTTGACTCCACCCTCAACTTCTCTTCTTCTCTTCTGTTCTTCCAAACCCAAAAAATCCAAGAAAGAGAGGCGGAAACTTCTTCACCAAAAACTTCTCCGCATAAGCAAAGCTAAACAGTCCACTGATCTCTCCTTCCCCAAATCCTCGTCAACCCCTCTCTTAATCCACTCCAAACCCTTCTTCCAATCCAAAATTCAAGCCCTTGATGCTGTTCTCACCGACCTTGAAACTTCCATCGACAATGGCCTCCTTATTGATCCTGAAATTTTCTCTTCCCTTTTGGAACTTTGTTACCAATTGCGAGCTATTCACCATGGTATTAGGATTCATCGCTTAATACCCACCAATCTTTTAAGGAGAAATGTGGGTATTTCTTCTAAGCTTCTTCGTCTGTATGCTTCTTCTGGGTACATGGAGGATGCACACCAGGTGTTCGACGAAATGGGTAAACGTAATTTCTCTGCATTTGCTTGGAATTCTCTTATTTCTGGGTATGCTGAACTTGGTCTTTATGAAGATGCTCTGGCGCTTTACTTTCAAATGGAGGAAGAAGGTGTTGAACCTGACCATTTCACTTTTCCTCGTGTGCTCAAGGCCTGTGGTGGTATTGGGTCGATTCAAATCGGAGAGGCAGTGCATCGGCATGTCGTTCGTTCTGGCTTTGCTGGAGATGTCTTTGTCCTCAATGCTTTAGTTGACATGTATTCCAAATGTGGTTGCATTGTGAGGGCTAGGAAAGTGTTTGATCAGATTGTTTATAAGGATATTGTTTCCTGGAACTCAATGCTCACTGGTTACACACGCCATGGGCTTCACTTTGAGGCATTAGACATCTTTGATCAAATGATTCAAGAAGGTTACAAACCTGATTCGGTTGCTTTGTCCACCCTACTTTCTAACATTTTGTCGTTGAAATTCAAGTTACATATCCATGGATGGGTAATTCGACATGGAGTCGAATGGAATTTGTCCATTGCTAACTCCTTGATAGTCATGTATGCCAAATGTGGTAAGCTTAACAGAGCAAAATGGTTGTTCCAGCAAATGCCTCAAAAGGACATGGTCTCATGGAACTCCATAATCTCTGCTCATTTCAATACCACAGAAGCTTTGACATATTTCGAAGTGATGGAAAGCCTTGGTGTTTTGCCAGACCGCGTAACATTTGTATCATTGTTGTCAACTTGTGCTCATCTGGGGTTGGTGAAGGAAGGGGGGAGATTGTATTCTTTGATGAAGGGGAAGTACAGAATAAGACCAACAATTGAACATTATGCTTGTATGGTGAATCTTTATGGGAGAGCAGGTATGATTGAAGAAGCTTATAAAATCATAACGAAAGGGATGGAGATCGAGGCAGGTCCGACCATATGGGGGGCGTTGTTGTATGCGTGTTATCTCCATAGAAATGTAGATATCGCTGAGATTGCTGCTGAAAGACTCTTCGAATTGGAGCCAGATAATGAGCTTAATTTTGAGCTTTTGATGAAGATATATGGCAATGCCGGGAGATCGGACGACGAGAAGCGAGTGAAATTAATGATGGCAGAACGAGGACTGAATTCATAGTGTAGATAATATGTGAAATCTATTCACTCATGGATGGATAATGAATTCATCTGGATAGATAACAGGTTTAGTGTGAATTTAATATGAGAATTTCACACAAAGTTGGAAATGGATTCCACTGAGAGTAAAGCAATCAATGCCAGGTTGGTTTTCTTTCCCCTCTCACTTGACATTCTTTTTTGGGTCTTTTCTTTATAACCTTCTGTGGTTGGTTTTTTTAAAATAGCTACTTAATCTCACTTAGGATTCACAACCCAAAGCTTCTTTCAAAAGCTTTAAGGTTCTTTAATACTTGAGTTTCGTTTTCTTATGTTTGAAGATTTTACCCTTCTATTAATTATTTAAAATTATTTTGAACTAAAATTTTAAATTTAATTGCAATAGATAAATAGTAAAACTTAAATATTGTAATATTAAAGAATAGTTTAAATTAATTAAATGAAATAAACATTAAAAATGGAAAATGATTGCTAAATAAAAATCGTGTTAAAACTGTATGATCTTTAAAATTTATGGACCATATTGAAACAAGACTAAATTGAAATTAAACTCAAAACATCACATTTAATAGCCATTTCGTTCTTTAGTTTTGGTCTTTAAAAATCGATCTTTAAATACATGATTAAGTGTTAATTAATTTCTTGTATTGATATCTACTTCTTACTCATGTTTTCAGTGAAATTAGGAAAAAAAAAAGAAAAAGAAAAAAATAGTTCTGAAAAACTTTGTTTTTTTTGAATTTAGACAAAAGTCTGATTTTTCTATTTAAGATTGATAGAAACTCTAAAGTAAGAAAATGGAAAGAAATGACAGTTTTAAGAAATAAAAAAAAAAAAAAAAAAAAAAGAAATGAAATGGTTATGATAACCATTTATTATTATAATAATGATGATAATAATAATAATATTCTTGTTGTTATTATTTTGTAATTAATCAGCTTCTTATATAAATAGGAAGTGAGCAATTTGATGGAACTGACCTCTAAAAACGCCGACTTTTGGGTTAACGGCCGGCTGCCGACTGCACCATCACCAAAATAGAAGTGGGAGATTTTAATTTTTAACTCAAAACCAAATTCCATTATTCAACTTCACCTTTACCCTTCAATTTTATATTCTACTTTTAACTTCAACTTCAACCTCACACTTACTTTTGTTTGGTTAATTTTTTCAAAATTAAGGATCCTTTTCTACTTTTTTTAGAAACAGACGTGTCCGTAATCGTTTTCGTGTCTCATTTACAGATTTCAAAGAATGTTTTCAAAAATTAGACGAAAATTGAGTATCTATGCGAAATATTTTCTTTTTATACATGCTATATATTCTTTATTTTAGGCAGTTAAACTATACTTAAATTGTAACTTAAAAGAAAATATTAGAAAATTAATAAAAAAAATGATTATTAAATAAGTTTTTTATTTAATTTTTCTTTAAAATATATAAATAGTTATCAAACATATTTTTATCTCTATTTCTTAAAATACATAAAATAAAAAACTAGAAACAAGAAACGAAAAGATTAGGACCCGTTTGGTAACGTTCTTGTTTCCTGTTTCTTGTTTCTGTTTCCATTTTTTAAGAAACAGAAGTGTTTGATAACGTTCCTTGTTTCTCATTCTAAAAAAAAGTAGAAACGTTTCTCATTTTATAAAGAATTATTGGGAACAAAAAAAGTAGTTTCTTCTGTTCCGTTTCTCAATTGCTTTTATTGGTTTCCTTTTTCTTAATTTATTTCTATTTGTTTCCTTTTCCTTTTTCTCAATTATTTTTTTTCCTTTCATTTTTCTCAATTATTTTTATTGGCTTTTTTCTTTTTCTCAATTATTTTTATTGGTTTCCTTTTCATTTTTCTCAATTATTTTTATTTCTTTTATTTTCCTTTTTCTCAATTATTTTTATTGGTTCATTTTTCTTTTTTCAATTATTTTTGTTGGTTTCCTTTTCCTTTTATCTCCATCGTCTTCTCCAAATAATCATCCTCTTCCTCTTTTACTCATCGTTTTTCTTTGCACACTGTCTTCCTCTTCACCTCTCACACCGTCTTTCTCGACAACCCGAACTCTTCCTCTTCGTCGGATCCATAGTTTTTGCCTGATTGTTCCTCTTCGTCGGATCCATAGTTTTCATCTTTCTCTTTGTGCAAATCTGGATTTTCGTTGTGAGTTTTTCTCTAAAGCATCATAGGTTAAGAGTTAAAGGTTAAATTTTGTTTTGTTTCTTTCAATTCTGAATATTGAAGACATAATAATTTACTTTAAAATTAATATTAAATTCTAGATGTCACGAAATAACAATGAGATTGTAGAAATTGATGGATTAAAAAGAGTTTTTGTCTGAGTAAGAGATGATATTGCCAATCAAATTTGGTAACATTTGAAGGATAAATATAATTTTATGTTTATGTTATTATTTTTATTCGTGCATTGATACTTCTTCGTATTAAATGAATAAACTTTTGATAATTTTATTTGTTATGTTTGATGGATAGACCTATATTTTTGTTTAATGTTTAATTGAAGTAGATGTGAAAAATAAAAAATAAATCTAGAAGAAAATCAATAAACAAGAAACAGTTATCGAACACTTTTTTTGTTTCTGTTTCTTTTTTTTTTTCAAGAAACAAAAAATAGAAACAGTTATCAAACGCATTACTGTTTCTTGTTCTAAAAAAAGAAGAAACAGGAAACAGAAAACAAGGAACAAGAAACAAGAAACAGAGAATAGAAACGTTACCAAACGGGCCCTTATTAACTATATATTTCTTTAGTAATTAAATGCTAAACAATTTCAACCATATACGTTTGATTTTGATTAAATTAATTCATCACGGTCAATTATGTTAATTGAACGTTTAAAAACAATATATATAGGTTTATGAGAAAATAAAAATCATAAAAAATAGACTTCAAATCGACTATCTCATCAATTTCTTAGTATATGTATTACATTTATTATGGTATACTCTTTTATATGATACCGTACACGCCAAATCAAGTCCTCCAACGAACACATATGCCAACTCAAAAATTTCAATCAACAATGTCACTAAAACGATTTAATTTATTTAAAGTTAATAAGTAGATAGATGGAACATCAATTTGTTTATGTGAACACAATATTTTTAGTAAAACAAATGGTTTTCATTTTCATGAATGAAGTTGTATAGTTTTTCTAGATTTTTTTTAAAACCAAATTTTAGGTGTATTAAATTAATTGTTTTAATGATCTTGAGGACACGTCACAATATTTTCTATTTACATAAACCAATAATTCAATACATGGTCCATAGATGATTATTAATTTATGTGCCTCTTAAAATAAAAAAAAAAGAAATTAAAAAAATAAAAGACAAGTTGCTTTCACTTTTCCTTTTTTAATTATTACATTATGTGTGGAGGATCGAATGTGGGAAGTCGAGATTGACAATACATGTTAGAGGTTAATTGGGTTAGGTTTACTTTTACTTCTTTTAATCATCCAACTTAAAGTTATAACAATTAGTTTTTTTTTTTTTTCTCTTTTCAAATAAAAACTACATCATGTTAATTTTTATGTTAACAATGCATTTTTTTTTTTTTGACAAATATTCATTTATACTTTTGAATTTTGAAAAATGTATCGATTTAAACTAGTAACATAATTTTATAAATTTAAATTTTACACCTTGAGGTTGTATCAATTTAAATCTTAAACTTTCATGGATGTGTCCATTTAAACTCTCAACTTTGATAAGCGCATTTAAGCAAAATGTAATTGAGGGTTTAAATTGATACATAAAGTTTATAGTCTAAATTGATACAATTATTAGTTTAAAGTTTAAATTGATATCACTTCGAAAATTTAATGTTTAAATTGATACAATTATTAGTTTAGTGTTTAAATCGATACAATCTCCGATGGTAACAGATATAAATTGATTTTTTTTTCTTGCTCTCTTTTCCTATATGTGAGTGCTCTCCAAACGGAGTTAATTAGGCCTAATGCAATGAAATAAAAAAGTTAATGTTTGAGGGTGTTGGTTTAAAATATTTTTAGTTTGAGGATTAAATTTGAAAATTTAAAATTATATATTAAATTAATTTAAATGATTAGAGACTTGTTTTGAGTAATTTTAACAATTTCAAAATCACTTCCAAACATGTACTAAATACTCTATTTCTTTATTTGTTTAATTATTTTTTATATATTATTTTGTTAGTATCTATAAAACGTTGTGTAGCTAATTGTCAAAGTGTATAAGATAATCGACATAATATTTCTTCATCGAGAGATGGACCTCTTAGCTCTCCAGTCTTCATTTTCTTAGGAGGTACATTTATTATAGATTTTCCAACCTAACTAGTACTTTATGTTCATCTTTCAGTACTTATCATAAGCTCTTTCAATTTAACTCTGATTTTTCCTTTTGGTGGTTGATAGCTTTGGAAAAATCATTCTCCCATTTTTTTTCTCTCCACATTGCAAATTCTTCTATATTCTTCAACCTATTGTGTTATACGTAGATTGAATTGCTAAAGATGATATGCTCTAACGACACTCATTGTCACGACTTATTCTAGCCATGCTAAGGCCTATGTTGTAGGTTGTGAAACCGTGTACCTATTTCAACAATAAAATTTATTACGACAAAGACACGATAAACATTTTTAAAAATATCTAAGGATGACTATTATATAAGTCACGCTTTTAGTTTATATTTACTTTGCAAATTCTATACTTAAAAATCATGGTTTCAAATACACAGGCTCCACTTTATAAAATCTGAAAATTTCATCATTCATTTTAGTATAATCAGTACTTATAGTTTATAAATATTTTTACATAAAAGAATTTATTATGTGAAAAATAAAAATAATGATTGCAATGGTTTAAAAATTCATAAACTTTTATCATGAATTTTGTGGAGGGAAAAATTATTGAAACTATTTTTAGTGATTTTAAATTTTTCATTAAAAAAAGATGTAAATTTCAATAGTTTTCGTTAAAGGCATGTCCCAAATATGTTAGTCAATGAGCCACCCCATCCCATTATTCTTTGAAGCAAATATACATAAACTTTTCCAACAATGTCAAAAAATCTAAGTGGGATGGGCACATGGAGAGTTCATCCTTCAAGAGACAACTTTATTTCATTTATTAATTGGGATCTTGAACAACTTGAGTCACCTTTTGAAAGATTTATTTATCTAAATTTTTTATGCTCAGGATCAATTCCTTCTTCAATTTGAACCTAGTTTGATGTGTAAAAACATTAATTACCATCTCAAAGATTGATAATTCGATGATCCATTACATAATTAGTAAATTAAAAGGAATCTAAGAAAAATATTTTTTGCAATCATAAAAGGATAATAGCACCATGTTTGTATATAAGTTATTAAAAAAGCTTCTACGTATCAATTTTAAACAATATGATGCAATTCAAATGTTCTACATAAAGTTGGAAAGTGTAGGTAGTCAATTTTAAGAACCTTGACCTTCTTGCAACGATAGATAAATTTTATATTCAAATATAAAGACGTAACCCAATGGATGGATATTTACTCTTAATTTATTGGACATACCAAAATGATTCCATAGCAACATCAATATTAAGGGTCTAACCAAGGTTAACAAATGAAATTGGAAGAATCTAGAGAGACTACAAGAAGAAGACAAGTGAATCAAGTGGTCACAAATGTTGCAAAATAATTGGATAGTTGTATTCGTTGGTAGATATTATGCCCCAACATTAATACTACAGTTGGAAATAAAATAAGTTTTTGCTCTTATCTAGGTTACTTAGCATTAATTAAATGTAATTTTGGAAAACATGATAAAAGAAAATTTATATGAAAATGAATGCATCAAGTATCAACAACTAACAAACTTTTGTTGAAAACTCACCACTAAAAATATTTATAAAATATAATAAAATTTCGAATTCTATTATCGATGATGGATATAAATAAAAGTTCTATCAATGTCTATTGATATCATTGATAGATAATCTATTAGTGTTTCATTATCTATCAATGATAGGTTTAAAATTTTGTTATATTTTGTAAATATTTTGATTTATTTTGTTACTCTTGAAATTCCTAAATTTAAAAGGTTTACAAGTTTAGCTTAACTGTCATTTCTATGTACCTAAGAATCAAAAGGTTTGATTTCAAATCTTTACTCGTCTACTTGTTTGTATATGTATAGGATTTCACTAACTTTAATTAGGTATTATTACACTTTTTCTTCCCCTTGCCCCCACCCTTCCATTTTGAGTCTTTGTTTCTAGATTTTCAACCCCAAGTTAATTGGGAAGTCAAAATAAAAAATTGTCAATTGCTTTCAATATTCATTTAATGAGTAACACTTTTTCTACTTTGTAATTTAGAATGTGTATTTCAAAATTTTACTAAATCTTTGTTTTTTTTTTTTTTTTTTTTTGAACAAACTAATTTGTTATTATCGAACAGTTATTTTGTAAGGCAATTTTTTGTCATTTTCCAAAAATATATGAAAATTTAAATAAATGTACAATAAGGTTAATGATGTACGTCAAAGAAAAAACAAAATGTACAATAAGAAGAACAAAGTTTAAATCTTCAAAAGGAGAAAAAAAATGGTTACTTAATTGTTGGGCTGTGTTTGTTTATATTTTTGTATTATACTCAACAAAAATAAGACAATTATATTATTCTTTTTATTTAAGTGATTAAAAGAAGAAAAAAAAGAAGATGAAGTTAGGATATTCGAGGATAAAATGTATTATTTAATGATTAAGTTTTGTCCATTATGAGTATTTGTTTCCTTAATTAATCTTATGTTATAAAATTGACATATGCTGACAAAACATAAACAAAATTGACATTTCTCCAAATTATAGCCGGTGATCATGGGGGAATATTATAAATTGAAAATTAACTTCATTAGGGTTTTTCTACTACATTTTTCATCTCTCTCTCCTTTCTTCAAATTATATATATGAAAAAACTCAAATTCAAAATATTTCATTTGGTTGAATATTATAATTTGACTAATATGAATTTTATATTACGACTTTCAGTGACTTAAAGAAAAACAAAATTACATTTTGAACATTCAATTTTCATTTAACATTTTTGACAAAAACTTTTAAATATACATGAGGACTCTTTTTCAATATTGTTCTCTTTGTTTAATTTGTTAATATATTATACTAAAAGTATTTTTTAATTACAATTACAATCAAAGAATTTGTCGGTGATCAAGATAGACGAGTAGTGCTAAGAGTCTTTCTTTTTTACAATACTAATTATGGAGATGGATGATCAAACCTTTTATATTTAAGATGAGAGATCATGTTAATTATCATTAAACTTAAACTCACTTTCACCGTCGTGGAGAATCAGAATTTTTGAATAAATTAACTATTAAAAACTTAAAATCTAATTTTCTAAAAGGTATTTTAAGTATATTGATTGTGTTAGAAATTTGACGTGAAAAAATGAATATAAAAGAATATAAAAATAATGTGAAAGCCGACAAAAGGATGAGATTTGATTGGGTCACGAGATCTCACGAGAAGTGAGCTGGTTTGAGACAGTAATGTCGGTAAGCTAAATAATTTGGTCCTTTCTTTTCGGTATTTTTTTTAAATATTTATATACTTTGAAATTTTGCACAAAAAAATCATATTCCCATCTACCAATTTATTTTACTTTGACTTTATTTTCCTTCCCTTTTATGAAGTGAAGTTTCACATATAATCACCTTTTAATTTCCTCCTCTCTTTTTCTTTTCTTTCTTTAATTTTATTTCATTTAAAACTTTCAAATTTATATTTATTTTTCTATTTTCACTTTTTTTAATATCCTCTCATTTTCTATCTTGTTTTATCACCTATAACATGAATGATTTTAACGATATGCATGATTTAGATTATTACGTTATTAAATCTTTTCAAGTTCATGAACGTGAAATTTCAATATTTTAAATTTGTTTAATACGATAGTGAAATTTAGATTGACCCA